>NC_090444.1:877119266-877867599 GCF_031143425.1 Pleurodeles waltl
TCCACAGAGCCCTTCAGGATAAGGGTCCGATGTTCTTTAGAAAGCGGCTCTATCTCTATGCCCCCTCTCGAAGTTTGAGGTCTTCCTCTTCCCGATATGTCCTCATCTTGCGGTCCAAGAGAGCTTGGGGATCCAATTCCTTTTCCACCAAGGCCGCACGCCTTTGGAACGATCGTCATGAACCCTCAGAGCAGCTTTTTAGGAAAAAACTTAAGACTATTCTTTTCTGTAGGTAATTTTTCTGAATTCTCCTGTTGCTGGCATTAGTCATGTTACGTTAGCGCTGGGATGCCTTAGGGTAACTACGCGCTTTATAAATCCTTAAAACTAAACTAAACTAAACTGTGTTGTTCATTTACTTTCCCAACATGCAGTGCCCAGAGTAGCAGAAATGTAAGCTTGTCAATGTGTATCGTCGTACATAACATCACATGTATCAATCGCCATTACGTGCCATATGTTGGAATGGGGTCTGTAGGTGTTTCAATATCAAAAAATCATCCCAAGACCCATGGTACCCATGGTATGGTATGGTATGGTATAGACATGAAACTTGGACATACTTTTGGTTGTCCCTGGTAATCATCAAGCCACAGTTCATTTGCAAATAGTTGGTTTGAGTTATGTGCAAAAGTGAAATGTGTCCCAGGGCAGCAGCCTTACTGGGGTCCCCCTGATGCCGCCATACCTATTCTGCATTGATTGTATACATTGTTAGCTTTGGATGTTTGTCACACAAATTATTCTGCATCCCATTTACCTTACATTCGCTTTCAAGGTAGGTAAATGTATGAGTTCATTACAAGGGTTTTGCAGGAAAGGTGTGTTTGGGTTCAATGACACATCCATACAGATGTATATGTTATGTCATGACAGGCAATGCCATGTGAACAATGTGAGGATGTCACTTCAATTTTTAGGTTTTAGGTATGATATTGATGAGGCTCTGCTGTTGTGTGACACATTGTTATGAACAGATCACTATCCCTGAAACTGGGATGTGCACATATATCAAGTTTTGTAGAGTGTGGTGGTGTAGTGTCAGTGACCTGTCCAAAGGGGGCGTCATGGGGTTGTGATTGTGTCTGACATTGTGTGCAATTCTGAACAGGGGCACACAAAATATATTTGGGCCAGGGCGCACAGCCCACATACCAAGTCAATGAGAGGCCATCGATTTGCTGTGGAGTTGGAAGAAAAGGGTGTTTGACTTATTATTGGTTGAGTCCAAGAAGGCTTAGATTTTGTGCATCATGGAGCAGCACAAGCAGCAACAGGATGTGTAGGATCGGCTCCATGGTGGCACAGGATGTGTGACGCTGCCTGCAGGTGAGTTTCTTCCTTAAATTCTTCCTTTCCCACCAGCTCAGATACGGTGGTTGGACTGCCACAGTCACTTCAGCGGAAACCAACATCATAATTAGGCAGGCAGGAACCCTTTCGGTCCGTCCTCTGACAGGCACATTGGCCAATTTTGCCACTGTGGGCTAGTGTTTCTGGCTGTGTCAGCGAGACAGTGGTGGCCTTTCATCTATGCAACCGCATCTAACGTTATACAACAGTTGGGCCACCAACAAGACGGTGGTCTGACTGTCACCACAGCCATATTGGTCCCCGGTCCATCAAACTCCTAATCAGACTCTAAGTTAATAGTGCTGTAGCATTTTTCCTTTCTTCTACATTCAATATAAACATATAGAAATAATTTATAATAATATAAAAATATTCTTACAATTTTTCAAGTTAAATACATTTTGTTTACTTTTCCCATACTTTATCCTACAGAAATCTACCTGCCCCACATGTTGAGTCTCCTATGATAAAGTATAAAGAAAAGAAACGCAGTTCATTTCACCAAAAAAAGACTATTTTTGATGGGGAGGGGCATGCAGCCTCCATCTCCTAATCAATACTGGCATAGTGGCCCCAGGGACCTCATCCCCAGGGGAGTTTCTGCTTTTAAAGGGGAAGAGGCGCATGGTCCCTCTGCCTGAGCCAGTAGTGGAATCAGGGACCCCATCCCTGAGAGCTTTAGGTAGGTGCTCACCTCTTTTTCGCACCACCCCCCCATCGGATCACCCCGAACCATTCTAGGAAGGAGATGAGGTGGATGAGACTTTTTTCTGGAAAGTTTCATGAAGATCCGTCACAGAAAGCCAAAGTTATTAGGGAAATAAATTTGTTTTTCCTATATATACGTATTGTGTAAAGGAAATCACACTATATATATATATATATATATATATATATATATATACATATATATATATATATATATGTGTAAAATGTATATGTATGTGTTAGAAATTGGGTCTCTAGTTGGCAGAGGCATACACCCTTGTCCAAGTAGGGAACACAATCCTAGTCAGGGTAAGTCACAACACAATTCAAACTATCCTGTTCTCACCTTCTGTTAGCATGGCATAGAGTAGGCAGGCAGGCTTAACGTAGACGGCAATGTGTAAAGTATTTGTGCAATAACTCATACAGTAACACAGTGAAAACACCACAAAATACAGTACACAGGTTCAGAAAAATAGATAATATGTATGTGAGTAAAATAAGATAAAAATGACAAAAATCTAATATGCACAAATTGAGATATCACTTTTTAAGGGATTAAAAGAGTCTCAGTCCTTAAGAATCAGTGGTGGATATCCTTGTAACACACAGTACCTGGGATGCTTAAAAAATAATGACGCATAGGACTGCAGGAGGAGATGTGTTGAAAAATAAGCTGCAGCGTCAGCCTTTCCGACACACAGCACAGACGATGCGTCATTTCTTTCCACGCTGCAAGGTGATGTGTTGATTTCCGGGAGCGCAGCTTTGGTTTCTCACTGAGATGCAGGGATATTTTGATGCCCAGGGACGATGGGTTGAAAATCTTTGACGCGCTGGTAAGAAGGAGCAGGTGCTGCGTTGATCCGGTAGGCAATGCAGCACATTTTCAGCCACAAGGCAGGCGCTGCTTTGATTTTTGCAGGCATTGCGTTGATTTTTCGACACACTGGGAACTTCTTCTCAGGGGCAAAGTCTTTGTGGCCCTGAGACTTCAAAACAGGAGGCAAGATCAGTCCAAACCCTTGGAGAGCACTTGTGTGGATGGCAGAGTCCTACCAGCGGAGTTAGAGGCCAGCAGACAGCAGGGCAACAAGAAGGGCAGCAGTTCTTCTCTGTATAGCTGTCCAGATGAGTCATTTGGGCAGCCAGGCAGTCCCTCTGACAGAGTCCAGTTGTAGATCCAGAAGTGTCTGTTTTGGTTGGGGTCAGAGACCCAGTTTATATAACCAAAAATGCCTTTGATGTGGGGGACACTTCAAAGAGTGGTTTTGAAGTTCACATGTTCCCCTTTCAGCCCAGCCCAGTGAGGGCAGGCCAATTACTTTTGAACTGTAAGAGAGAGCCCCTCCACCCTTCCTGCAGAGGGAGACCCATTTAGTATGCAGATGAACGCAGATTTGACTGAGTGTCCTGTGTTTATTGCAACAAGGGGAGTTGTCAACCAGCACAGAGCAGATGTGGATTGGAGGCAGGCTGTATGGCACGTATGGCAGTAAGTGCAGTTAAATGCCCACTTTCTGAAAGTGTCATTTCTAAAATAGTAATATTAAACAATGTCGCCAGTAAGCAGGATTTCCTATTACCATTGTGGCCATACTAAACATGATATGGATACCCCTTTCAGATCAGAATCTACCACTCAAAAGTATATGTGAGTAGATCCAATTCCAAGCTAAGAGAGGAGCAGGCCTCACAGTAGTGGAAAATGAATTTGTGAGTTTTTCACTACCAGGGCATGTAAAACACATAAGTGCATGTCCTGCCTTTTACTTACATAGCACGCTGCCCTACGGGTTACCTAGGGCCTACCTTAGGAGTGACGTATATATAGAAAAAGGGGAGTTTAAGGCTTGGCAAGTAGTTTTAAATGAGAAGTCGAAGTGGCAGTGAAACTGCACACACAGGCCTTCCAATGGCGGGTCTGAGACATGGTTAAGGGGCTACTTATGTGTGTGGCACAACCAGTGCTGAAGGCCCACTAGTAGCATCAAATGTACAGGTCCTGGGCACATATAGTGCACTTTACTAAGCACTTATAGGCAAATTGAATATGAAAATTGGGTAGGAGCCAATGTTACCATGTTTAGAGGAGAGAGCACAAGCACTTTAGCACTAGTCAGCAGTGGTAAAGTGTGCTAAGTCCTATAACCAGCAAAATAGGGTCAGAGAAGTTGGGTGATGACCATCCTAAGGCTGTCAGGTCTAACTGTGTATATATATATATATATATATATATATATATATATATATATTAATCCACATAAAGAATGCTCACGGGCGGACTCCAAGCGGCCCTAGAGGGGTGGTGCGTTACAACCGGCAGAGCTCTCCGGTTAATTATATCATAGATCCAAACTCTCCAGAGAGAAAACGCACACTCAGGAATTCAAAAGTAGAAGTGTTTATTCAACACACAACGCGTTTCGGCTGACAAGAAGCCTTGATCACATGTATAGTTTAACCCATATGCAACCCTTTAAATACCATTTTAACATCACCATAGAAACAGGACAAAGTTATTTTTTCTTTCTTTTGTACATATCAATAAATAGATGAATGAGTATCCCAGCAGAACTAAGGGGGGAGATCAGTGTTGATAATATAAATAGATAATATGAGAAGGCTGGTTTAATTGAATAAATATAGATAAATATACAAATGTATATGTCTACAGCCACATAATAAATTATTATTTCATTAAATTACCACAAAATTATTATATAGTAAAATCATTATAAATATATATAAAAATGTGATTATGCATTATTTACATTCATATAAATATAAATATACACATAATTATAGATGTAAAGATATAGAATATCAAAATATAAAATATCAGTATGACTATGGCTCCATATACCAATAAAAATCATTTTTAGAGACATCATTTTAAGACAGATCACTTTTCGAGAAAAATTATTGTTTCTCTAAACACACACAATATATATATTGATTTTCAGGAAAATGTCATTTTTGTAAGGTGTCACCTTTAAGTCCCAAATTTCACTCAATTCACACATAATATATATATATATATATATTTATCTCTCCCTTTTCTACATATGCTACTATACTCCTAAAATACTTTTTCTTCTGCATAGGACACCTTCTCCATTCAGAATCATAATTGAGTTTTGGAAAGAAACCTATCACAGTTTTTGTGTAACCAATATCCCTGTGAAAAATAAAATCCAGAATCAGAAAAATATCCGGGCTCCTCCATTCTAAAAGAACATAACCAAAGTGAAATAAATTAGACTACAAACTAATTAGAAAGACAATGCTACTCACAATATAACTCACAATATAGATAATTACTGCAGCAATTCCTCATATTCTAATAAATTCATTAATCATCAAACAGGTGAGTATTAAGTTCTTCCCTAAAATTCAATCCTCTCGGTGTCTTAGTTTCTAAATCCACAATGTATTTGGATTCTTTTTTACGTAAAGTTAACTCTCTATTACCACCTCTGTGGTGTGATGGCACATGTTCAATACCAAAGTAAGATAGTAAGGTAATGTTAGAGTTATGGAAATCTTGAAAATGTCTGGCAACAGGATAATGTAAATCCTTAGATGTGATCGCACCCATGTGTTCAAGGATACGTTTCTTCACACCATGTTTTGTACTGCCTACATACCACAGATGACAAGGACATTCTAATATGTAGATGGTAAAAGGAGTACTGCATGTTAGAAACTGTTTGATTTTTCTCATCATCCCCGGTTTGTTAGTGGGGTATTCTTTCCTAATCACACTATTATGGCAGGCTTTGCAATGGCCACACGGAAAAAATCCCTGTAAATTATGTTCCTTTATTTGAGAGATAGGAGTAACATCATTTGATCTCAACATATCATGAAGATTACGTCCTCTTCTATAAGTGATCAGAGGCCACTTTTGAATCTCTTTGCCAATAACAGGGTCACACTTCAAGATATTCCAATGTTTAGAGAAGATCTTTTTTATCTGAGTAGTATCTTCATTATAGGTTAAGACCAACCTGATGTTTTCACTATTCCCATTTTCCACTCTGACCGTATTGTCAAAGAGAGTCTGAATTCTTTCTACTTTCTTGATTTTTTCTGTAGCTTTTTTGATTACCCAATCCGGGTAGCCCCTTTGCTTAAACCTTATTATCATCTCTCTCTGTTCATGTTCAAATGCCTCATCTGTATTGCTAATTCTTTTAGCCCGCAGTAGTTCACCATAGAGGATACTCCATTTCAATTTGTCTGGATGTCCACTGTTAGCATGCAATAAGCTATTACCTGCTGTGATTTTATGCAAAAAGTTCAGTGTGGATCATCTTATCTTTGATTTTAATCCTAGTATCCAAAAATCCAATTGAAGAGCGGCTGATGTTATATGTTAATCTGATATTGCAATCAGTTTCATTGAGTCTTTCAATAAATCGTATAGCCTCACTCTCAGATCCTTTCCAAATTATGAAAAGGTCATCAATATATCTGAGCCATAATACGGCCTGATTTATTTCTGGGTATCTGTCTTCATCCTTAAAAATCTCTTCTTCCCATAAACCTAAAAACAGACAGGCAAAGCTGGGAGCAAAGCAAGTTCCCATTGCAGTCCCAAGTACTTGTTTGTAAAGCTTGCCGTCAAATAGAAAGATATTATTAGTCAAGCAATATTTTATCATTTTGATAATCATATCTGTGTGTGCTAAATATCTAAGAGACCTTGTATGCAGGAAATGTCTACATGCTCGTATACCTCTTTCATGATCAATGATGGTATATAGAGAGTTCACATCTAAGGATATAAGTAAAAAATCTTCTTCCCAAATAATACCTTCCAATTTACCTAGGAAGTCTTTAGTGTCTTGAACATACGAGGGTAGATTCATGACAAACTCCCTCAAAAAGAAGTCCACATATTTGGACACATTTTCCAATACATTACCACATGAAGAAACTATAGGTCTCCCCGGGGGATTATCTCTGTCTTTGTGAATTTTAGGGAGGATATATAATAAAGGTAACTTGGGAAAATCCTTTTTCAGGAAACAATACTTGTCCCATAGCAGAAGGCCCTTATCCTTCCACTCAGTTAGGAGATTCCAAATCCCTGTAATGCTGTTTTTATATACATCTCTAGTCACAACCCTGTAGAATTGTGTGTCACTCAATTTTCGCATCACCTCATCAACATATCTTTGTCTCTTCCAAAGTACTATATTTCTTCCCTTATCAGCTGGACAGATGATAGTATCACCATCTTCTGCTAATGATCTAATAGTTTTGCTTTGTTTGTATGTCATATTGTTGTTACATCTAGGTTTAAACCATGTTCGGTGTCGAAAATGTGTCAACCCTTGAACTACCATATCATAGAAGGTATCAATGTTATCATGATTCATATTCGGGAAAAATGTCAACTTAGGTTTAAAACCCGAGTGAACTGTGCAATCATATACAATCCCCAAATCATCTAAAGTCTGATACAAATTCTTTCCATCAATCCGGGCACTTTGATCTTGTTCTAGTTCATGAAGGGTTACTAAAGTATCAACATCACTAATAGATAAGGCATTTTCATTACTGTCATTAGACATAGAAGATTCCAAACAATTGTCAATACTTCCTTTCAATTTGAACCACTTTTTTAGTTTTAGTTTTCTGATAAATTTAAACTAATCTATCCGAGTTTCTGTATAGTTAAAACGTGCAGTGGGGCAAAACGAAAGGCCGAGACTTAGGGGGTCATTCTGACCCTGGCGGTAAATACCGCCATGGCGGAGGTTGGCGGTAGCACCGCCAACAGGCTGGCGGTGCTCCGCCGGGCATTCTGACGCGGCGGTACAGCCGCGGCCAGAAGCGGAAAGCCGGCGGTGTACCGCCGACTTTCCGCTGCCCATGGGAATCCGCCATGGAGGCGCAGCTTGCTGCGCCGCCATGGGGATTCTGACACTCCATACCGCCATCCTGTTCCTGGCGGTTCGCCCGCCAGGAACAGGATGGCGGTATGGGGTGTCGTGGGGCCCCTGGGGGCCCCTGCAGTGCCCATGCCAATGGCATGGGTACTGCAGGGGCCCCCGTAAGAGGGCCCCACAAAGAATTTCAGTGTCTGCTTTGCAGACACTGAAATTCGTGACGGGTGCAACTGCACCCGTCGCACCTTCCCACTCCGCCGGCTCCATTCTGAGCCGGCTTCCTCGTGGGAAGGGTGTTTCCCGCTGGGCTGGCGGGCGGACTTTCGGCGGTCGCCCGCCAGCCCAGTGGGAAACCCAGAATGACCGCCGCGGTCTGTTGACCGCGGTACGGTCTTCTGGCGGTTCCCGCTTGCCGGGAGGCTACCGCCGCCCGCCAAGCTTAGAATCAGGGCCTTAATGTTTTTTTATCTTCTTCAGTTAACTGATGATCTGATAAGGTAATAATAGTCTTATTCATCATCTCGTTATCCATTATGTCGATACATTGGAGCCTCTTATTGTTTTTCCCATTTGCTCCAGACTTTGATCTCTTCTTGTTACAAATTCTTGATCTCTCTCTCCTCTTCTGACTCCGGCTCATCTTCCTCTTCGGCCCATTGCTCTGCCTCTGTAATTCTGTCCCTCCCCTTTCTATTTGTATGGGACCTGCCTGCCGCGTCGCAGCAGGCGATACTCGTCTAAAAAAGTAGCCGGCTTGTTGGTAATTTCGACATTAGAAATTTCACTATCTGTTGAGTTTAAGGAGTCAATCTCTCTTGTACTTTCCAACTCACTTTCAGAGGTTGAGGGCTGATCCACTGGTGTAGAATAATTGGATCCTGGTTTGTACAGATGATCATACTTTCTACTAAATGTCAGAATTCTACCACTTTCATAGTCTCCTATATCCCTATGAAGTTTTTGTTGCTTTTTGATCTTTATTTCATCTTCATATTTTTTCAAGTTGGTCTTCATTGTTTCCAGAAAACGAGAAATAATTTCTTTTTCAGGCCTAGAAGCAAGATCCTCTTTTATTCTTTTAATGTCTGTTAACAAAATTTCTCTGTCACGCCATGCATATTTTACCAAGATTTCAAGCATGTGTTTAGAACTGATTGCCGAATTTTCTGCCCATTCTTTTAGCATTTCAGGATTGGATGATTCATATGATGTTGTAATGAAAATTCTCAATCCTCTCGGAACCATACCTTGATCAATATAGTTCTGTAAAGAAGTGGCTTCCCACCATTTTGATATTTCTTGTTTGCATAATTTTTCCAATTTATGTAATAATGTATTTAAATCGTTGTTACATCCTGAAACATTTCCAAGTAATTTTCCTTTAATAGTGGTCTTTGCAAACAATACTTGAGCAGCTAATTTCCTCTCATTGTCTGTATCATCATCCATGTTATACACCTGTTACCAAATCCAAGTGAGAAAAAGAAAAAGAAAAAAGTGAAGGAGAAAAGAAAAAAAGGAAAAAACTATACAACTAATAAGTATAGAAAAGTATCCTTCAAATGAATTCCCCTAGGTAAAATAACCAATTCCCCTTGCTATGGCTCTTCAGATAGAATTAAATATTCGATGCCTTCTATTGTGTCTCTGAAAGGGCACTGTTCGTTATGTCTAATTGGAAGCTCATACAAAAAATTCATACAGAAATTCCTAAGCAATTCCTGACAAACTTGGAGCCGGTTTCAAAAGGAGACATAGAAGGATATAGTTACCAAAATTAATTAGTAACAACCTTCAGTAACCGATAGAAAGTCTCCACCAATCAAAAAATTAAAAAATTAAAAAATCTTGCCCGTTCCCGGGTGATAATTGAATAAACAACGAGAACAGAAACCGAAGTTAGAAATTATCAGGTAAAATATCACCGTTATTTTGTAATCAATTGCCGTTGTATTATGCTGAAATGAAACAATCTTTTCCACATCGCATTCGCATCCTATTGGTTTCACAATCGCAGGAATTCCAAGCAGTAACCAGAAACAGTCAAAAAAACCAAGTTACACGGTTTTACAGCTGAAATGTGTTTGCCAAAACTTCGTGGAGTCTGAAACAACAGTTTAACAGTCAAGCAACGGCTCCGATACAGAAGCCGTACAGATGATCAACATGGTATGAATACTCCTCAAGTTATTCAGAGTTCAAGAGCCTCCCACGATGAGTCATGGACAGCATAAAACAACAAATAAATTCAAAGAGTCACGGAAACAGAATCTCACCGCTGTTCAAATGACAATTGCCGCCGTATTTTGCTAAAACCATGGAGTTGTTACATTGAAGCCGCGCGTCCCCAGCCTTGTGGTCAACAAGACTGTAGCTGAAATAATTGAGGTCACAAGTTCGTACCGTTTAAGAAGTGTGCCGTAATCACCAAAGTTCTGCGGTGTCTAAATCAATAGCTGTTAGTCAATCAGCGGCAGTCAGCGGCGCTGTTCAAATAACAATTGCCGTCGTATTTTGCTGAAACCGCAAGGTTGTTACATTGAAGCCGTGCATCCCCAGCCTCGCGGTCAACAAGATTATAGCTAAAATAATTGTGGTCACAAGTTCGTACCGTTTAACAAATGTGCCGCAATCACCAAAGTTCTGCGGCGTCCAGATCAGTAGCTGTTGGTCAATCAGCAGCAGTCAGCGGCTCCAAAATGAATGCTGTAAGAGTAGAAAAAATGGCACATATAGGCAGTCATTCTGACCCTGGCGGCCGGGGACCGCGGGAGCACCGCCAACAGGCTGGCGGTGCTCCCAAGGGCATTCTGACCGCGGCGGTACAGCCGCGGTCAGAAACAGAAAACCGCGGTGTACCGCCGGTTTTCCGCTGCCCTGGGGAATCCTCCATGGTGGCGCAGCAAGCTGCGCCGCCATGGGGATTCCGACCCCCATACCGCCATCCTGTTCCTGGCGGCTTTGGCCGCCAGGAACAGGATGGCGGTATGGGGTGTCGTGGGGCCCCTGGGGGCCCCTGCAGTGCCCATGCCAATGGCATGGGCACTGCAGGGGCCCCCGTAACAGGGCCCCACTGAGAATTTCAGTGTCTGCATAGCAGACACCGAAATTCGCGACGGGTGCAACTGCACCCGTCGCACCCTTTCCACTCCGCCGGCTCCATTCGGAGCCGGCATCCTCGTGGAAAGGGGTTTCCCGCTGGGCGGGCGGGCGGCCTTCTGGCGGTCGCCCGCCCACCCTGCAGGAAACACAGAATAACCGCGACGGTCTTCTGACCGCGCAGCGGTATTCTGGCGGCTCCCGCCGGCACCGCGGTTACCGCGGCCGGCGGGAGTCAGAATGAACCCCATAGTCCTTTAGTTGTTAAAGTATGCACACGGCAGGTAATAGCTTATTGCATGCTAACAGTGGACATCCAGACAAATTGAAATGGAGTATCCCCTATGGTGAACTACTGCGGGCTAAAAGAATTAGCAATACAGATGAGGCATTTGAACATGAACAGAGAGAGATGATAATAAGGTTTAAGCAAAGGGGCTATCCGGATTGGGTAATCAAAAAAGCTACAGAAAAAATCAAGAAAGTAGAAAGAATTCAGACTCTCTTTGACAATACGGTCAGAGTGGAAAATGGGAATAGTGAAAACATCAGGTTGGTCTTAACCTATAATGAAGATACTACTCAGATAAAAAAGATCTTCTCTAAACATTGGAATATCTTGAAGTGTGACCCTGTTATTGGCAAAGAGATTCAAAAGTGGCCTCTGATCACTTATAGAAGAGGACGTAATCTTCATGATATGTGGAGATCAAATGATGTTACTCCTATCTCTCAAATAAAGGAACATAATTTACAGGGATTTTTTCCGTGTGGCCATTGCAAAGCCTGCCGTAATAGTGTGATTAGGAAAGAATACCCCACTAACAAACCGGGGATGATGAGAAAAATCAAACAGTTTCTAACATGCAGTACTCCTTTTACCATCTACATATTAGAATGTCCTTGTCATCTGTGGTATGTAGGCAGTACAAAACATGGTGTGAAGAAACGTATCCTTGAACACATGCGTGCGATCACATCTAAGGATTTACATTATCCTGTTGCCAGATATTTTCAAGATTTCCATAACTCTAAACCTAGTCAAAAAGTGGCTTTTTGTGGGTTTCCTCCTCCATTGAACCCGTAAAGTTGTTTATTTTTAGATTGAGAAGCCTTTTTTTCAACCAGGAAATAAGTGGGTGGCCTGGAGTTTAAGTATGAGCCTAATAATGCATTTTGCATTTCAATGATTTTTCAACTTTTGTAAAGGAAAATTGTTGCATAGCTCAGTACATGTCCTTTTCTACATGTTTGTATTATTTTCAATATTATCTTACTATGTGACCAAGATTTCCAAAGGGCCATATAGCCGGTGGGCCCAGCACTAGTGGTCATCGATGCATAAAATAAATATTTCAGTAGTATACGTATTTGAACCTTCATTTAGGGCAGCAATGGCATTAGATTAAATTATAAATGTTGGATATTTTTAAAATTTCATTTTTTTGCTAAAAGTTTAAATACTGTGTGGTAATATTTGATGGCATAGGAGAATGAGTTTATTGTTGTCGTGGAATGTTTATAGCTCAGTAAGT
Source organism: Pleurodeles waltl (assembly GCF_031143425.1). Taxonomy (NCBI): domain Eukaryota; kingdom Metazoa; phylum Chordata; class Amphibia; order Caudata; family Salamandridae; genus Pleurodeles; species Pleurodeles waltl. Next base: position 877,131,865 of record NC_090444.1, read on the forward strand.
TTTCAAGTTTTGCATTACTGAAGTATTGTTTGTGTTTTCTACAGTGTTACCACCATGCCTCCTTATGGCCTGTGTGTGTTTGTGTATGTGTGTGTGTTTGTCCTCGTCCACCATTGGTCCTTGTTCTCCATACATTGTTCCCGGGTGCCATTTTGTATAGCCTATGTCTATAGGTTGGTATGTGTTCTTTGTTCTCCATGCCTCATTTGCAGGTGTTATTTGACCTTGTGGCTGGTGGCTATTATCCACATCCAGCTAGTGTTCTTTGCCATAGGCTTGCATGTGTTCTTTTTTTGTTTTGCTCCTTGTTGGTGTTGTTTGACCATGTGGTTGGTGGCTATATTGTCCATCCAGCGAGTGTCCCTTTGCCATAGGCAAGCATGTGTCCCCATGCCTCCTTGCTCCTTGTTGTTGTTGTTTTACCTTGTAGCTGGTGGCCATTTTGTCCATCCAGCCAGTGTCCCTTTGCCATAGGCTTGCACGTGTTCTTTGTTTCCCATGCCTTCCTGTTTCTTCTTCTTGTTGCTTGACCATGTGGCTGGCAGCCATTTTTTGCATACAGCCAGTGTTCTTGCACCATAGGCTTGCATGTGTTCTTTATTTGGTCCCTATGCCTCCTTGCATGATGTTGTTGTTGTTTGACCATGTGTCTGGTGGCCATTTTGTCCATCCAGCCAGTGTCCCTTTGCCATTGGCTTGCATGTGTCCTTTCTTTGTTCCCCATGCCTCTTTGCTCCTTGCTATTTTTGTTTGACCATCTGGCTGGAGGCCATTTTGTGCATAAAGCTACTGTCCTTCCCTTTGCCATAGGCCTGCATGTGTTCTATGTTTGCCATGCCTTCTTGTTCCTTGTTGTTGTTTTACCATGTGTCTTTTAGCCATTTTGTGTATCCAGCCAGTCTGACTTTGCTGTAGGCTTACCTACAAACACTGTTAATTATTAATCAAGTGTTCATTTTAGTTTTGTATTCTTATTTTCTATTTTAATTTTTTTCATTTTAATTATTTAGTATATTTTTTAGCTTAATCTTTACTTCTTGTTTAACTTCTTTTTTTAGTTTTTTTATTAGTTTTTTTTATTTCTTGGTGTTTGCTTTCATTTTAATTTTATTTTTCAAAAAAAAGTATTTTTTAAAATATTTTTCCCATGCCTCAACCGCCTTGTAGTTGTTGTTTGACCATCTGGCAGGTGGCCATTATGTACATCCAGACAGTGTCCCTTGGCCATAGGCCTGCATGTGTTCTTTGTTCCCAATGCCTCCTTGCTTCTTGTTGTTGTTTGACCATATGACTGGCAGCCACATTGTGTGTCCAGCCAGTGTTTCTTTGCCATAGGCTTGCATGTGCTCTTTCTTTGTTCCCTATGCCTCCTTGCTCCTTGTTGTTGTTGTTTGTTCATGTGGCTGGTGGCACTTGTGTCCCTTTGCATTAGGCTTGCATGTGTTTTTTGTTCCAGATACCTCCCTGCTTGTTGTTGCTGCTTGACCATCTTGCTGGCAGCCATTTTGTGCATGCAGCCAGTGTTCCTTTACCATAGGCTTGCATGTTTTCTTTCTTTGCTCCCCATGCCTCCTTGCTCCTTGTTGTTGTTGTTTGATGTTGTGGCTGGAGTCCATTTTGAGCATCCAACTACTGTCCCTCCCTTTGCCACCCTCCCTTTGCCATAGGGTTGCATGTGTTTTTTGTTTGCTATGCCTCCTTTCTCCTTGTTGTTGTTTTACCATGTAACTGTTAGCCATTTTGTGCATCCAATCTGTGTAACTTTGCCATAGGCTTACCTACTAATATGGTTAATTATTGATCAACTGTTTATTTTATTTTATATTTCAAGTTTGCATTTCTATTTTCTAATTTAAAAAAATTTATTTTAATTTTGTAGTATATTATTATTTAGTATAATTTTACATCTTTTTTACGTTTTGCTTTTTATTTATTTTTATTTTAATTATGTAGTTTAATTTTTGGTTTTTATTTTAATTTTTAATAATTTTAACCTTGAATTTTATTTTTTTAATTTCCACGTGCACCTCTCTCTGCAAACACAGGTGTCACCTTTGAACAGATTGATATAAAGCAAAGAGCTCTATCTCCATGTTGTGTTGCCTGATTTGAAATTAAATTTTATGGTGTGGTGGTGTTGTTAGACTTTACAATGTTTGTATAAATTGGTACTTATTACATAAGTAGCCAACCACGCTAAGATTGCATTTGTCTGTACTATTTCAACCTACGACAATGGCACATTTCACTAACTACATGTTTTTCTTGCTTGGTTGCTTTTAGGTGCACAAGAGAAGAGACCTCACATCACCGGCAGTAGTGCCAAAGAGAAGGCTTTACATTTACTTTGGTCCTCCAAACTCTTCCTGTTGTGCATCTTAGTGCCACTGCCAACTTAGAGTTTAAGATGGCCCCAAAGAAAAATGCTGCCAAGAAAGTGGCCAGTGAGAAGAAGAAGTTTTCCACCAGTGGCGTGCCAATCATAACCTTTTTCGAAAGACATGTGCCTGCTATACCGGCCTCCTGGGAGGAACCCGGGAGCAACACCCCCACATCAACTGCACCACCTCATCCTAAGCCTAAGACCATGTCTCTCAGTGAGGTATCCAGTGTAATCATGGTGATGCCAATGAGCAGTGATGTTGAGTTGAATTTGTCCCTTTCACAAATTAGTACCCCGTCATTTCAGAAAACAGAGCAAAGTGGACAACAGTCACAGCCAGTAGTAGTAGATTTTCCAGAAGTTGGAACAGAACAGGAGGTCGAGCTTCCTGCTGAGCAAGAACCTCCTCTTTTAGAATCAAATGCTCTCAGATCTCCAGCAAAAAAAGAAAGATACTACTCCACCATCTTCTCCAAGCACCATTTCTGATGACGAGAAGGACATGGAGTGGACGCCGGCAGAGTGCAGGAGACGCCAGGAGGGGCAAGGGAATAGAAAAGCCCCAGAAAGACAATCATAATTTTTAGAAATGGATGAGTTAACTTCAATCCTCCATAATTTGTATTTTTCAAACCTAGAAGACATGACATTTAGAGATATACTATCTTGGATCTCTCTGCAGCAGAAGGACTTTTTGCAATGCATATAACTGAATGGTGTCATACTTATTCCCTCATTTTTTCCTTCCACAACAGATTGATGATGGTGTGCTGCTCAGCACACCTAAGAATGTTGTTGTGGTTTCTTTTGTGTAGTGTTTGTCTTTGTCACACCTTTCCCCCAAATCCCCTTTCCAATCCTTCCATCAAGCCCCTAACCCTTTTACCCCGCGCTGCGTGATCTATTGAGGTGTGACTTAATTGTACATCATAACATGGATCACACACTTGCTAGGGCAGATGTGGTGACAGCAACCCCAACTAACTGCATGACCTTCTATTACCTGAGCAATATTTCACACCAGCCCTCCAACATCATCATTTATGCCTTGTGTTGTGTGTTGCGTAAAAACGTAACCTTGTCCAACCACTTAGAATAATGGAAGGCAATGATGATGATGACAAACCAGTCATTGTGGAAAGTGACAGAGAGGAGTCTGACATTATTATCCAACTTGCTCCGAGGGATGTGGTACAGGCAGCACTACCAGCTCCCATTTGTGTGAGGCCCCTGCAGACTCCTGCACCAACACGTGCCTCAGTAGAAGTATGCACTGCAGAGAGGCAATTGACACACCCACCTACCTCCAGTTCTTCTTCAGGCATTGGCCGTGACCCAATAGGAAAGTATTCCTCCCCAGTTTTGGACTTTTTTTATGAGTAGGAAACAGGAGAACATTGCTACATGCTCCATTCGCCACACAAGTGTTCATCGAGGTAAACCTGGTTCACATTATTGTACCGGAGACCAAACAACCCACATGAAAAAACACCACGTAATTTGGTGGGAGGAGCACCTTAAAGAAATGGTGATATGTGGTTGCAGAGGTGAAGGTAAGAGCTGGGAAACATCAGCTACAACTGGTCAAATCATGGTGGAATGTGAGGAAGAAGAGGCTGACATCTTTACGCAAAGCAGCCCTGTCCCCAGCAATGCGCCAGATTCACCCACATCAGCAACCTCCCAATGGCACAGGAAGACTCATAGTCAAATGGAGATACCATGGCATACGGTGACTGCACCAGGACACACATTGAGCCTACCACCACCTACATCTCAAAAGTAATTTGCGTCAATGTCCCCACAAAAGAAGAAAATCCATACTACAATTACGGGCATGTTTAGGCAAGAGGGGCCCTATGGCCGCAACCACCAACTAGCACATTTGTACAATGGAAAGCTGTCAAAAATGTTAGCGTTGAACATCCTCTCTTTTTTTTGTTTAAGGTGTGGGATTCTTAGAGTTTGTGACAGCCATCTGCCCAAAATGGAAGGTTCAAAGACGGACCTATTTTGCCAGAGTTGCTGATCCAGCACTGTATCATGATTTGCTGCAATTGGTTGGACCAGCTTTGCAGGAAAGTGCTATCCACCTGATGACAGACGAGTGGACCAGTTGTCAGCTACTGCTTACATGTGCATCACTGCACACTGGATCTCTTTTGTCGAGGTGAAACGAAAGCTATCTACAGGTCTTGTCACTAAAAGAAATTTTAAAGAGAGTTCAGCGTCATGCAACAGTAGCCATGTTCATTATGGAACAATCCCACACAGCTGCCAACATCTTTGATGAATTTAATAGCAAGGTATCTGAATGGCTGTGACACAGAGGTCTCAGAATTGGATTTGTTGCCACAGAAAATGGCAGTAACATAGTCAGGGCTATGGCAGACGGTGACTACATCAGGGTCCTGTGTTTGGTACACTGCATCAACCTGGTTGTGCAAGACTTCCCTAAAAAAGAAGACAGTCAGCAACATACTGACCACCTGCAGACAAATCTACACTCATTTCAGCCATTCTTTTAAAGCCCAGAAACAGTTGCAGATTATTCAGCATGGTAACAAAGTACTAAATAAAGCCCTGATACAGGAGTTGCCAACACATTGGAACTAAACCTATTATATGTTGCAACATCTGTTTGAGCAGTACAGACAGCTCATTGAATATGTCATCCTTAGAGGAGGGGATGCAGTTGGGAAAGCTATGACCATGGATGCAGACAAATGGGGCCTAGTCAAATGCCTGACATAGATGCTGATCCCTTTTGAGGTTTTCATGTGGGAAGCTTGCAAGGAGGACATCCCATTGTTGCAGGAGCAGTTAAAGAAGGTATCTGAAAGGTTGGCACTCAGCGCTGTGAAAGAAAACCCAGAAGCGCGTGCCTTAGGTTAGAGCTGAATCCTTCACTTGGCTTGTAATGGAAGGCTACAAAATTATATTATCTCATCCAAAGACTACACCTGTGCCACCCTACTTGATCTACGCTACAAAAAAGTTCTTCCAACTTTCATTCCTTTTTCTAATGGGGAAATTTCAAAATACAAGAGGTGGATTGTTGAGCAAGCTTGAAAACTGGAAGAAGAACTGCTGGAACTTAAAGTCCCACTCTGCAGTTCTGGCACCTTCAACTTCCAAAGAGGGCATTCTTGTCTCACAGCAGCCAAAACCAGCAACAAGAACACAGGTAACAACAGCATCAGAAGAATTGAATCCAACCTCTGCATTGGCTTAGTTTCAATTGGCAGTGCAGAGGCAAAGGCAAAAGAGGTTGAGCAAGTGGCAGCACCAATGACACTTCAGAAGATGATCCATGAGTATCTGGAAAACCCAAAAGAGGTGTATATGGATCAAAACCCATTGTTGTGCTGGTTATAAAGTATCTGGTTTGTCCTGTAGCCAGAGTGTCTGCTGAATGTGTGTTGAGTGCAGCTGGTGCAGTTGTTACAGTGAGAAGGTCCAGTCTCTCATCTAAAAACTTGGAGAGATTAACCATGATCAAAAAGAACCAGCATTTTATACCACCTGATTACACTGTTCCCAAAACACTGCAGGAGAGGGAAGAGAATAATTGGTCAGAATCAAGTGTGTTTGCTGACCAACTGGGTGAACCACCTGAGTTTGATGACGAACTCCATTTGCCAGACCGAGAATGACACTGTCACAATAGAACGTTTTATTTGCTTCTCATTGTACTTCTTTCTCTTTCTTTAAAAAAATAAATAAATAAATAGATTGCTAGTGGAACATTATGTATGTGTTGGATTGAATTTACGCTTCCCCACCATTTTTTAGTCACATATTACATGGCCGGATTAGACCAGTGTGCAGTAAAGAAGCTCCTACATTCCCTTCCGGACATTGGAGACAATCCTGCCTCCCTCATATGCCATTGCCTATCTTCTTTTGTACATCAATTAGCAGGGCTGACCCAGAGGATCATTGATTAAAAGACTGCCAGTGCCAAATTCCAATGTGTTGCTATGAGCTATCAACGGAGGAGATATTATTTTGTTCAGCCACCGTGCTTGGATTGAAAGAGATAACTACTAGCTATTGCACCGATAAGTGCAACAAATGAGTGGTTGTGGTTGATGATTGATGATGTATTTGGTTGATGACAGTGAGGGAGGAAGTTCAATACATTTGTAAACTTGAATCTGATAATTTGCAATGGTTGGAGGCTGATGGGTGATCATTTTTTCTTGAAAGTGATTGGGCTTTCAAACTTAGCGAATTTTACCTGTAGGGTCCACTCCTTTTTCCTGGTTCCTCAGACCAAACCAGTCACTTTAGTTTCCAAACACAAATCTACACAAAATAGACCAGTTCTGTTTCTCTATTTGTTTTTTTAACAGCAGTGCACTTGACTACACAGGTCTATCTTGCTGGGTTTGGGACTGGGATGGAGTTCCTCAGAATCATGAGGAGGAGGAGGATAGAGGGACTACCTCAACAGCTAGAAGGAAAAAAGTTATTGACTTCAAAGAGAAACCATGATGATGGCAAGGACTTTGAGGCCTAGTACCCACTCAGCTGTGTGGACTACATACAGGTGTATTGTTGGAAAATGCTGCTTAATATGTGCTTGCTGCATTGCTGGTTCAAACGTCAAACTCCTCTTATGTTCTGGGTCTGCCTTTAAGACTTCTTTGTACACTCCTGACTCCTTATGAAGCTTACCTTGTTTCCTTTTGTCTTTCTCCTTTACTCTATAATGCAGTTACTGTTTTTTCAATATGCAGTCTTTCTACTAGTCCTCTTCTGCATGAACAAAACTTGGCAAAAGCTTACCTACCAGACAGGTTCAGCCAGACACCTAAGAGGGACTGGCATTCCAAGAAGAATGGAGATGTATCGCCCCAATTTGGCAAGACAGTATAATTTTCCTTTTAATAACCATAATTTTTAGAACTGGGTGGGTTAACTTCAATCTCCATAATTTGTATTTTTCAAACCTAGAAGACATAACATTTAGAGATATACTATCTTAGGTCTTTCTGGGGCAGAAGGACTGTTTACAATGCATTTAACTGAACTGTGTCATACTTATCCTTTCATCGTTTCCTTCTGCACCAGATTGTTGATGGTATGCTGCTCAGCACATCAATGAATATTGTCATTTTTTTTTGTGTAGTGTTTGTCTTCATCACACCTTTCCCCAAATTCTGTTTCCCATCCTTTCATCGAACTCCTAACCCTCTTCCCCTGGGCTGTGTGATTTATTGAGGTGTGACTTAATTTTACACCATAAATGGATCACACACTCGCTGGGAGGGATGTGGAAAAAGCAACCCCAACCCACAGCATGACCTTCTATTACCAGAGCAATATTACACCCCGTCCCCATCAACATCATCATTCATGCCTTGTGTTGTGTCTTGTGCAAATGCTTTACCTTGTCCAACTATTCTTGACTCTGAGCCCACTTCTCCTGGCTCCATGATTTCATTTCATAAGTTTAGTTTTTAAATACTAGCTTTTATTATCATATCAGATCTTTTTTGTTGTTTGTCATATACTGTCTTTGTGGTAGTCTGGTCTCAGTCTTCCTAAAGTTATGATAGAACATGACTCACTAACTTTCTGTTTTCTTTCAATCTAGTTGACAGTGATGGATAACCCTTTGATTAAGTCTACAGTTGGAGTACACATAGGTGGGAGTGGCACCTTCTGTATTCCCTGTCAGTGCTCTAGCCTGCTACTACTACTACCTACCACCCCTTTAACCCCTTCGCTGCCAGGCCTTTTCCCCCTCCTGTGCCAGGCCTTTTTTTGCCTATTTGGAATAGTTCTTGCTTAGGCCCTCATAACTTTTTGTCCACATAAGCTACCCACGCCAAATTTGCGTCCTTTTTATCCAACATCCTAGGGATTGTAGAGGTACCCAGACTTTGTGGTTTCCCCTGAAGGAGGCCAAGAAGTTGGCCAAAATACAGTGAAAACTTTGTTTTTTTTAAAAAAATTGGAAAAAGGGGCTGCAGAAGAAGGCATGTGTTTTTTTCCCTGAAAATGGCATCAACAAAGGGTTTGCGGTGCTAAAATCACCAGCTTTCCAGCTTTCAGGGACAGGCATACTTGAATCAGAAAACCCAATTTTTCAACACAATTGTGGCATTTTACTGGGACATACCCCATTTTAAAAAAAATTTGTGCTTTCAGCCTCTTTCCAGTCAGTGACAGAAATGGGTGTGAAACCAATGCTGGATCACAGAGAGCTAAATATTTATGAAAAATAAACAAAATTCTGAATTCAGCAAAGGTTCATTTGTGTAACTCCTACAAGGTTTTCCTACAGAAAATAACAGCTGAAATAAAAAAAGAATGAAATTGAGTTGAAAACAAATGCCGTTTTTCTTTATGTTTTACTCTGTAACTTTTTCCTGCGATGTCAGATTTTTGAAAGCAATATACTGTTATGTCTGCTGGACTCTTCTGGCTGCAGGGATAAATAGGGCTTGTAGGTTCGTCAAGAACCCTAGGTAGCCAGAGCCAATAAATGAGCTGCACCATGCAGTGGGTTTTCATTCTATACCGGGTATACCGCAATTCATTTGCTGAAATATAAAGAGTGAAAAATAGCTATCAAGAAAACCTTTGTAATTCCAAAATGGGCACAAGATAAGGTGTTGAGAAGCAGTGGTTATTTGCACATCTCTGAATTCCGGGGTGCCCATACTAGCATGTGAATTACAGTACATTTCTCAAATAGATGTCTTTTTTACACACTCTCTTATATTATACTTGTGTGGGTAGGCCTAGCGCCCGCGACAGGAAATGCCCCAAAACACAATGTAGACACATCCCATTTTTTGACAGAAACTGAGGTGTTTTTTGCAAAGTGCCTACCTGTAGATTTTGGCCTCTAGCTCAGTCGGCACCTAGGGAAACCTACCAAACCTGTGCATTTTTTAAAACTAGAGACCTAGGGGAATCCAAGTTAGGGTGACTTGTGGGGCTCTGACCAGGTTCTGTTACCCAGAATCCTCTGCAAACCTCAAAAGTTGGCTAAAAAAACACGTTTTCCTCACATTTCTGTGACAGAAAGTTCTGGAATCTGAGAGGAGCCCCAAGTCTCCCGATAAAATGATACCTCACTTGTGTGGGTGGGCCAGGTGCCTGCAACAGAAAAAGGCCACAAACTTGTAGAGATTATGGGGATAGCACAGTGAGTTGATAAGCACATATTCTTCTTTTATACATCTTTAGGCTGACTCTGCTTGGGGACCCACACAAGTGAGGTGTCATTTTACTTGGGAGGCTGAGGGGAACGCTGGGGAGTAGGAATTGTGTGCTGGAGCCGTGATCGTACAAACGAAAGTCAGGAAAATATGCTTTTTTAAGCAAAGTTTGAGGTTTGCAGAGGAGTCTGGGTAAGAAAATGTTGGGTGATCCACGCAAGCCACACCTCCCTGGACTCATTGGGGTGTCTAGTTTAAAAAAATGTCTGGGTTTGGTAGGTTTCCCTAGATGAAGGCCGCACCCAGGACCAAAAACATAGGTGCCCCCTCCCCCCCAAACACAGGTAGTTTTGTAATATATCATTTTGATGTGTCCACATACATCTGAAACACTAAAATTGTGAAAAGAAACACACTTAGGTTATGTGAAAAAGACCCCTCACCCACCAACCAAGTTGGTGGCATGCTTCATCATCGGGGTCCCACCTGAGACACCTAGCGTGTCACAAGTGTGCTGCGACGCCTGATTACAGTGGAGCAGGTTTTGTCATTTGTACCACACATACTGGTTGGATTTGGCATGAGGGTGAGTGATGGTTCAGTAGATCAAATTTTATTAACAAGAGATTTCACAAAAGTGAAATGCACTGGTAATAACTGAAAGGCCAAAAAAACTGAACCAATGACTCACAGCTTGTGAGCTTGAAAGCCACGGCAAGGCACCAACCGCTTTACAGTCCATTCACACACCTTTCATACATGACATGAACAAGACCATTCACGCCGCCAGCCACGGGCCCAGCACATTACAACACTCACATCGACAGACAGCGCCAGTCAAGGGCCCATCACTTTCAGACGCCCACTTGCCTGATACAGCAATCACACCAGCTGATGAGTGTGTGGATTGGCATTTGGCTGGCACCGCCAGCCAAGCGCCACCCCACCCATACCACCAGCCAAGCGCGACCCCAAGCACACCGCCAGCCAAGCGCCACCCCACCCATACCGCCAGCCAAGCGCCACCTCAAGCACACCGCCAGCCAAGCGCCACCCCACCCATACCGCCAGCCAAGCGCCACCCCAAGCACACCGCCAGCCAAGCGCCACCCCACCCATACCGCCAGCCAAGCGCCACCCCAGGCACACTGCCAGCCAAGCGCCACCCCACGCACACCACCATCACTTTTTTTTGTTTATAAACAACAAAGAAACCACTAACTAATTATAAAATAAGTACAAAACTACAAACACAAAAGCTCTAACTAAATACATGACAGTAATGCCAACCGTGAAACTGAACATATGAAAATATAAAATAGGAAGTTTAAGCTCACTATATTTCCCAAAAGTTTTTCCTGGTGTGGTAACTTCTAAAACAGTCGGGCACACACAGCCCAGGCTTTGAAGGGCATTTGGGGCAGTACATCCGGCTCTCCCTCCGGATTGATCTCCGGGCACATACTCTACATTTCTTTGTGGGCAAGTCTTTTTTTGGGAGTGGGAGGAATGTGATCTGGAAAGTGGCGATCTTTTAGTCTTGCCACTTCATCTACCACTTCTACTCTAGGAACTCTTGCCTGTTCTACCACAATAAGGCTCTCTATCAATGACTCCTGAAATTTAACAAATGCCATCCTTGACTCAGGTGAACAATCCTTCAACACAATAAAAGCACTAAAAGTTGCCAAATGAAATAAATGTAGGGCCATCTTTTTATACCACACGTAAGACTTACGAAGAGCAGCGTAAGGTTCCAACCTCTGATCTACTCTATCAACACCGCCCATGTGCCTATTTTAGTCCAAAATGCACGCAGGTTTGCGCACTTCCGCAAACTGACCCCAAACAGTCACAGGGGAATTACTCTCATCATGGATGGTAGCATGTACACATCCCTCCTGTCCGAAAATTTCAGAGCTAGCAGCTCATTATTCCGCAAGGCACTGCACTGTCCCCTCTCAAGTTTTTTACAGACAAGCTCCCTTGGATAGCCTTTCCGGTTAGAACGGATTGTGCCACAAGCAACAGTGTCCACTCTAAACAACTCCTTGAACAACTGCACTCCAGTGTAGAAATTATCTACGTACAAATGGTGACCTTTGTTAAACAGTCGTCTACCAAGTTCCCACACAATTTTTTCGCTAACTCCAAAAGTGGCCGGACAACAAGGAGGGTCAATACTGGAATCCCTACCAGTGTAGACCCGGAAATTATACACATATCCTATACTGCTTTCTGACAGCATATACAAGTTAATCCCATACCGTGCCCTCTTACTAGGATACTGCTTAAAAACTAAACGCCCCTTGAAAAGGACCAAAGACTCGTCCACACTTATCTCTTTGCCTGGAACATTGACCTCTGAAAACCGATCTACAAAATGATCAAGGACAGGCCTAATCTTAAAAAGACGGTCACAATCAGGGTGATCTTGTGGCAAGGCTAAAGCATTGTCTACAAAATGCAGCATACGAAGAAGAAGCAAATAGCGATTACGTGTCATAGTTACAGGAAATATTGCCGTTGCCATCAAGGGACTAGTAGACCAATAAGAAGCCAGTGACGGCTTCCTGATCAACCAAATCAAAAAAGTCAAACCTAAAAACTTTTTCACCTCTTCCAGATATGTGGGAACCCACTGCGTAGCTCTAGACTGAGGCCTAAGTCTGGCAGCGTTGTCCCTCAAATATTGCTCTGCATACAAATTAGTCTGCTCCACAATCTCTTCCAAAAATACATCGTCCATAAACAAGTGAAAGAAATGGACAGGCAAAAAGTTTTCCGTATTGACTCTACACCCTGGGAGACCAGTAAATGCAGGTATCTATGGCTGCTCCATGTTTGGGGCAATCCAGGTGTCAGGTCTTCTCATGGGAAACCCTTCAGCCCCAGGCTGCTGCACTCTTGGCACATCAATGTCCTCCTCTACAACAGGCCCTTCATCTGCACTGAGAGTAGCTTCCTCATAAGAAGAATACTCTCGGACAGAAAACTCACTGCCAGAATCTCTCACTTCCTCCTCTGCCTCAGATGCAGAGTCAGTCTCGTAATCATGGTCTGAAGACGACTCAAAGAGCATGCCAACAACCTGCTGAGCGGTCACTCTGCGGCTAGCCATGATCCTCACTAACAACAAATGGATTGCCAACAACAATTAGCACTAAAATAAGTAATAAACAAAGTGTAGCTTTATCACAAAGAGTTATGTACTAAAAAACTATACCACTCACTTGCCTGAAAAAGCTACTCACCAGCAACTACTCTGCACAGACACATCAATCACCAATGATATCCCACTAAAAAGAAAAAAGCTAATTAGACATATGACAACACAAATATCATTGTGCTCAAATCTAAGGACAATTTCACACACAATAATGCATTTAGTACACCACCTACAAACATGTCATTCATGCATGTCAACAATACTCCTTTGGAGTAAATTGCTTTCACTTACCTAAAACATGCAACTATGCAAACCGCAGGACAACTACAGCCAAAACCGCAAGGATCCACAGCAAAGGAAGCAAAATAAACTGTTATAATCACAAATACAAATACTTCGCCAGTTGACAAACACCCCGCCACCAAGAACTTAGAGATTGTTCCTGGTGCCTAAGTGGCTTCTGCCCCACTAGGAGGCAGATGGGCCTAAAATAAATAGGCTGATCTGCCCCCAAGTGGGGCAGAAATTGCCAACAGCTCTGTACCCTGTTTGGGGGGCGGCCATTGCCAAAGGGGGCGAATGGGGGTGCCCCCAGCACAAAAATAACAAAGGGAACCAAAAAAAAATCTCTGACATCTTGGTGCCTTCTGCCCACCTTGGGGGCAGATGGGCCTAACAAAAATAGGCTGATCTGCCTCCAAGGTGGGCAGAAACGGCCATCACTAATATGCCCCCTTTGGGGGGGTGACCCTTGCCGAAGGTGCCGCCCCCCCACACACAAAACACACACGATACCTGGTGCCTAAGTGGATTCTGCCACCCTTGGGGGCAGATGGGTGTAAAAAAAATTGACCGATCTGCCCCCAAGGGGGGCAGAAATGGGCAACAGCTCTGTGTCCCTTTTAGGGGGTAACCCTTGCCAATGGGGGCACCCCCAGCACAAAACAAAAAAAGGGGAACAAAAAAAAAATCCCTGGCGTATTGGTGGTTTCTGCCCTCCTTGGGGGCAGATGGGCCTACAAGAATGTCCAATATGAAATTTCCCCATTTTGGGGGGCGACCCTTGCCCAAGGGGTGACCCCAGACACACAACACACACCACACAATCCCTGGCGCCTAGTGTGTTTCGACCCCCCCCGGTGGCCAGATCGTCCAAAAACATGGCCGATCTGCCCTCGGGGGAGGGCTGAAACAGAAAAAAAATAGCCCCCCATGGGAGCGACCCTTGCCCAAGGGGTCGCTCCCAAAATACATATGAAAAAATGAAATCCCTGGTGTCTAGTGGTTTTTGCCCCCCCCCCCCCCCCCGGGGGCAGATCGGCCGAAAAATAGCCCCCCATGGGAGCGACCCTTGCCCAAGGTGTTGCTCCCAAAATACATATGTAAAACTAATCCCTGGTGTCTAGTGGTTTTTGCCCCCCCGGGGGCTGATCGGCCAAAAAATCAGCCGATCTGCCCCAAGGGGTCGCTCCCAAAATCTAATAAAATAAAAAATCCCTGGTGGCTAGTGGGGATTTCTGCTCCACGCAGGAATCCAGTGAAAACAGGCACAGGGGGAAAGTAAAAACCCGTTCCTTTCCCCCGTGTCTGTTTCCCCCCCCCAAACCCCTAAAAAGGGAAGGACTTACCAGAATGAAGTCCTCTTCCCTCGGCGCGCGGGAAGCAAATGGCTTCCAGCGCGTCCCGGCAATACTTGATGACGTCGGCGCGCTGTGAGTGCGCTGACATCATCAGATTGCCGGGGGGGGGGGTCGGGGTGGAAGGGATTCCCCTTCCATCCACGACTGGGGGGTGTGGTTGGGGGGCCCATGAGGGAGCGCTAGCGCTCCCCTGGTTCCCGGGTGCAGGACGAGGTGATCTCGTCGAAGGCACCCAGGAACTGGTGCCTTGGATGAGATCACCTCGTCCAAGGCACCCTACGGGTTAAGATGCCACCTTGTGACCCTGCAGTAAGAAGAATCCCTGCATCATCCATTCAGGTAAGAAAAGAACTATGGATTGGGGTGAGCTTGTTTAGTTCTTTATCTAGGTTTTTGTAGGTAAAATAGGGAATGGCAATCATCCTCAAGTGGTCAATATAGTTGTTGAGGGCAATAGAGTAAGGGTATAAGTAAATGACATACACATTTTTCGCAGATTTAAAAAGCAGGCTACACTAAAAGAGAGCAGTGGAAAATTAAAACACAAAAATAAACACTTGAGGCATAAACAAAGGAAAACAATTTAGCCCCTTTTTATTTTTAACAGATACAAAAACCTGCAGTTTCCATCCACAACAGGCCCACCCCTCTTCCCAAACATATAGAGAAAAACTAAAATTAAAAAAACAACTTGTAATCGATGCTCTGAACAAGCACTTCTTCAAAAGAAGGGAGTGGGTAGCACAATAGCACTACATTGCTGGTCCGCTAGGGACATTGGAATTTGAATGGATTATGATTAGGAGAGTCACAGAACCAATTTTATTTGTTTACCCACACATGCCTCACATAAAAAGCACTGACTTTCTGGCAGACAAAAATTAAGGCAGAATAACACAGATTTAAAAAACTGTGATTTCATTTTTTTCTTTTAAGGGCCTTTCTAGTAATTAAACAGGCACTTTTAGTGGAAAACTAAAAATGAACCACCTCTCATTTATGAGTAAGCCACTGTGCACTATGCCCTATGGATTAAAATATTTTAGCTAGCCAGCCCTTCAAGTACTTTGCTACTGTCTGCAGCAGGGGCAGCTGTAGTTGGCAATTATCTATCCTTAATTCTGATGGCCTGCTCTTCCCCAAATGCCTTTCACCTAATTTCTACCTTGACTCCAAATAGGCATTTGAATAAATAAGATACGTCAGACATGTCATATATAAAATACGGATATATTTATCCTGTCTGCTGTAAGTAGACGGTGGGGAGAATGATGCACTGCACTACAGGGAAATGAACGAGCTATCTAAATTGTATATGTCACATTCGTCACATATTATCCCTTACGCCTAACTGGAATTCAAATTGGGCACTTACTAGTCCCACTTTACTCACTGACCTCGCCCACCGCCACAAAGTCTATCCAAAAAATGAATTTACTGGACAGTAAGGAAGGCAAACTTGACTTACCGTACTGCAGAGTAAAGTAGAGGGATTAGGTGAGTAGGTAGAGCTTTTGCTATAGAAGCAGGGTGGTGTCACTAATCATCGATTCATTGTGTGCCTAAACTTTGGCTTATTTAGTCACTGTATAGATGAAATTCTAAAGGGAAAAATCTGAACAGGCATAAAATAAATCTGTTATGGTCAACCATGAAATATATTTTGGAAACACTTCACATAGCCATAAACATGTGACCCATGCCAAGAATGGTCTTTTCAATTATTTCTGATAGGCTTGGACAGAAGAAATTAGGAAAGAATAGACTTTTCAATTTCTTTGGTAGGCTAGGACAGAACAACATAGGGAAGACTAAAGACGTGAAGTACCAAGAGGTGACTGGGTGCGCAAAGGGAAAACAACACACCGCGCGAATTTGGTTTGCAATGCATTGAACATTTTGTAAATGCCGTATTAACTGACGCAGGCGCACATTGCACAGCCAACCCAGCAGGCACAAATTAAACCATACTGCACTTCTTCGGTCATGGATGGCGAAATACCATGGGCAAGGAGCGGGTTGATGAATGATGATGATGGGGAAGATACATATCTGCCTTGCTTGACTAATACAGTGAGTCAAGGGTTTAGAACACACGTTAAAATGCCCCCCACTTTGAACCATAGCTTTGATAACCATAAAACACAAAGTAAGTGAAGTAGCTGAGCAGCATGCCCCTCTACAAAAGAGCTCCCTTGTTTATTCCTCCCAGCAATTATTCAATCATCCTTAAATTCTTCCTACTATATTAACCCATAGCCATAATGATTTAACCTTTACTTTCTCTCATCCAGTCCTTCACCAAAATTCACAAACCATTAGCCATCCATTCAGTATCCACTATCCACCCTTTCATTCAATCATCCTTTCACGCATCATCCATTTACCCAATACTCACCCACGCATCCTTTCCTTTCACTAATTTCACCCATTCTTTCTTTTAACCTTGTGTGCCTTCCTGTTTCCCTCAAACCATCCTTTTTAAATACATTATGTGTGATTTTGCTGAGTTGCAGATAGAAGAGGCCATAAGTAACCACACCACCACTGTAGCTGTAACGCCGGGGATTCACGATCACAAGGATGCCCTTGTAGCTAGTGAGTAATAATAATTGTCAATAAGCAAGCAATTTACCCTTACCAATGCCTGTCCCTGCTGCCGCTTCTTCCCATGTTCCTTCTGTTCCTGCAGCGGAACTTGAGCCAGCTCCACTGATGGCCGGTGTGGCTAGAAAAAATCATTATCCAGTTTTTAGGTACCAGGTACACCTCCCCTTGATTTTTTTAATAAAAATTGTCAATGAAAGACAGAAAAAAAGGCAAAATTAAAAGTAGCATAATAGTGAGCAGAGGTGAAAGTTAGAGAAATAATAATAAAATTAAATAATAGAACTTACTAGGTTGAGCAGAGACCTAAGCATTGATTCTGATGGTCTGCGCCTCCGCAGCTCCTGCCAGACCCGCCTCTGTGGTGCCTCTCTTCTTGCCCTTGGGTGCTGATGTAAGAAATAAAGAAGATAAAAAAATAGATTAATGGTACAGTTAATCTCCCCAAAATTATTATAAAACAGGCAAACTAAATAACATTGTACTTAAGTCAGATCACTTATGGTACTAGTATGATCTACTATTGTTGAGTTGGCTATACTCCAAAAATCCCTATTCTAAATTTCCTTAACAAAAACTACATTTGGAACTAATGCATTGCAATGAATGTTATTTGATTGTATTTTAATTTCTTAATCTCCTTGATGAACCAACTTAGGCCCTCATTCTGACCCTGGCGGTCGGTGATAATGCGGCGGCCAAGCCACCAACAGGCCGGCGGTCCAAAATATGCAATTCTGACCCTGGCGGGAACCGCCAACACAGCCCGCCGCATTAACACTCCGCCCGCCACGGCGGAATAAACAAACAGCGCGGCGGTCCCCGCCAACAGCCAGGCGGCAGACAATGTACCGCCCACCCTATCACGACCCACCAATCCGCCACCTTTTCCGGGGCGGGAGCACCGCCGATTAAAAAACACGGCGGAAACAGACTACGAACGGGAAAACGCTCACCTCTACGCACTCCACGCGAGATTCCGGCAGTATGGAACCCGAGTTGCAGGTCATCCCCGCACTCCTATACCTGCTCCTGTACCAGGAGCACGCCCGGCGGCGCGGAAGACATCGGTGAGTACTGCACCTACGACACAGGGGAGGGAAAAGAGTACCGGCACACACCCACCCACCCACACCCACTACAACACACACATCAATGCATTCCCACAGATCACTGTCACAACCCACAAAACCCCCCCTCCGAAATAATGCAAAGACCAAAAGAAGAGATCATAAACGGGCAGATATATTGAAATATGGACACCAGTAATCCCAATAAATAAATAAACTATGTACAAAATATATACAGCTACTAAATGTAGTCCAACCACTGTCCGTGGACCACAGGGGTCCTGTGCAAAGGGGCAAGGCCCAGTCCCACGACAAGAACTCCACGGAGAGAACACTGCAGGGGCATCAGAAAGAAAATAGGACAGGCACCTCAGGGGGAAGGGAAGGGGGGGCACCTCAGCCACTTGAGTACACGACGCCAGATCCACGAGGGGACTCCATGACCACTGGCCCATTCTGGGGAGAGCAAAGCCACAGTCCATACAGTCCATACAGTGGGTGGCCTGCCCACTGGGCCATCCTGGGGAGAGCAAAGCCACAGTCCATACAGTCCATACAGTGGGTGGCCTGCCCACTGGGCCATCCTGGGGAGAGCAAAGCCACAGTCCATACAGTCCATACAGTGGGTGGCCTGCCCACTGGGCCATCCTGGGGAGAGCAAAGCCACAGTCCAAACAGTCCATAACAGACTCCACTGCCACTGGAGGAGGCATGTTGGCCAGAGGACATCCTGCAGCCCTGCCCGAGACAGATCCTGCCCTGCCACGTCTGCCAAAGGGCCAGCGGTTCTTGCCTTGAAGGGCCCAGTTCAGCGCTTCTTGCCTTGAAGGGCCCAGTTCAGCGCTTCTTGCCTTGAAGGGCCCAGTTCAGCGGGTCTTGCCTTGAAGGGCCCAGTTCAGCGCTTCTTGCCTTGAAGGGCCCAGTTCAGCGGGTCTTGCCTTGAAGGGCCCAGTTCAGCGGTTCTTGAGACAGCGGTCCCCAGCGGAGCGGAGCTTGAGACGGCGGGGCCCAGTTCAGCGGTGCTTGAGACGGCGGGGCCCAGTTCAGCGGTTCTTGAGACGGCGGTCCCCAGCGGAGCGGTGCTGGAGACGGCGGGGCCCAGTTCAGCTGTGCTTGAGACGGCGGGGCCCAGTTCAGCTGTGCTTGAGACGGCGGGGCCCAGTTCAGCGGTGCTTGAGACGGCGGGGCCCAGTTCAGCGGTTCTTGAGACGGCGGGGCCCAGTTCAGCGGTTCTTGAGACGGCGGTCCCCAGCGGAGCTGTGCTGGAGACGGCGGGGCCCAGTTCAGCGGTGCTTGAGACGGCAGGGCCCAGTTCAGCGGTTCTTGAGACGGCGGGCCCAGTTCAGCGGTTCTTGAGACGGCGGTCCCCAGCGGAGCGGTGCTGGAGACGGCGGGGCCCAGTTCAGCGGTGCTTGAGACAGCGGGGCCCAGTTCAGCGGTTCTTGAGACGGCGGGGCCCAGTTCAGCGGTTCTTGAGACGGCGGGCCCAGTTCAGCGGTTCTTGAGACGGCGGTCCCCAGCGGAGCGGTGCTGGAGACGGCGGGGCCCAGTTCAGCGGTGCTTGAGACGGCGGGGCCCAGTTCAGCGGTTCTTGAGACGGCGGGGCCCAGTTCAGCGGTTCTTGAGACGGCGGTCCCCAGCGGAGCGGTGCTGGAAACGGCGGGGCCCAGTTCAGCTGTGCTTGAGACGGCGGGGCCCAGTTCAGCGGTTCTTGAGACGGCGGTCCCCAGCGGAGCTGTGCTGGAGACGGCGGGGCCCAGTTCAGCGGTGCTTGAGACGGCGGGGCCCAGTTCAGCGGTTCTTGAGACGGCGGGGCCCAGTTCAGCGGTTCTTGAGACGGCGGTCCCCAGCGGAGCGGTGCTGGAGACGGCGGGCCCAGTTCAGCTGTGCTTGAGACGGCGGGGCCCAGTTCAGCGGTGCTTGAGACGGCGGGGCCCAGTTCAGCGGTTCTTGAGACGGCGGGCCCAGTTCAGCGGTTCTTGAGACGGCGGTCCCCAGCGGAGCTGTGCTGGAGACGGCGGGGCCCAGTTCAGCGGTGCTTGAGACGGCGGGGCCCAGTTCAGCGGTTCTTGAGACGGCGGGGCCCAGTTCAGCGGTTCTTGAGACGGCGGTCCCCAGCGGAGCTGTGCTGGAGACGGCGGGGCCCAGTTCAGCGGTGCTTGAGACGGCGGGGCCCAGTTCAGCGGTTCTTGAGACGGCGGGGCCCAGTTCAGCGGTTCTTGAGACGGCGGGCCCAGTTCAGCAGTTCTTGAGACGGCGGTCCCCAGCGGAGCGGTGCTGGAGACGGCTGGGCCCAGTTCATCGGTTCTTGAGACGGCGGCCGGTCTATGGCCAACTGCTCATTGCCTGGTGGTGCCCTCCTGGGCAGCGGGGATGGTGCTCCTTCAATGCCCACCTGGGCTGTGGGTGGTGGGGCCCTCCTGGCCAGCTGGGCTGGGTCCTCCCTGGCCAGCGGCTATGGGGGTGGTGGGCTCCTCCTGGGCAGCAGGCCTGCAGCCTGACCTCTCCGACTTGCTGCCCTTGCCCTCCTTAGTCGGGAGTCTGTGGCCCTTTCCTCCCTTTGGAGCTGTGGCTGGTGACTGTGTCTGGGTGGTGTCCGGGGGGGATGTAGAAGCCGGGCTCCTGCGGCGCCCCTTCCGCCTTCTGCTCCTCTTCCCAGGGGGTGGGCTGGCTGTCCCCTTGCTGCTGGGCGAAGATCCAGACATGCGGGCTGGTGGGCTCCAATACCCCTGCACCCTTGTCAAGGGGGCTGCAGGGCTGGTGGTGGCTGAGGTGCTCTTCTTACCCCGACGAGAAGGAGGGGGGGGCTCAGGGTCAGGAAAGAAGTTAGCAGTGGCGAGGAAGAGTTTCTTGGGACAATGGAGAGTGGTAGGTACAGTGGGAATGGGAGTGGAGGGAGAGGATGTGGTTGTAGGTGAGTCACGTTTGCTGTCTTTGGGTGCAGGTGCAGGAGGGATAGGCTGTCGTGAGGTGGATGGCTGTTGGGTGGGTGGGTGGCTGCGTTTGTGTGGTGTGGAAGAGGGGGTGACAGACACAGTGGGAGAGGACACAGGGGACGTGTAAATGGCAGTGGGGGTGGTGACTGCACGTGTGCGGACTGGACTGGAGGGTGTGCTGGTGATGGAAACACTGGCTGATGGTGAGGTGAATGGAGGTGTGAGTGTAGACGTCACAGGGAGGGAGGAGGGATACGAGGAGGTGGGGGTCACAGAGGTGGTAGTGACTGTTGGCATGTCTGCATCGGAATGTTGCGTGTGTGAATGTCTGCGTGATCTGTGGTGCTTATGTTTGGATGAGCTTCTCTTGGGTGTTGAGGTGTGTGCAGGCTGGTCTGATGGTGTGGGTGGGACAGGCAGAGGAACAGGAGACTGGGAGGAGGGAGTTAGTAGAGGGAGGCAGGAGACAGGGACAATGGCTGCCGTCAGTGCTGAGGCCAGAGCCTGGAACGATCGCTGATGGGCAGCCTGACCCGAATGAATGCCCTCCAGGTACGCATTGCTGCGATGAACCTCCCTCTCCACCCCCTGGATGGCATTCAAAAGGGTAGTCTGCCCAACAATGAGCGTTCGGAGGAGGTCAATGACCTCCTCACTGAGGGCAGCGGGGGTAACAGGGGCAGGGCCTGAGGTGCCTGGGGCGAAGGAGATGCCCGACTTCCTGGCAGAGCGGGCACGGGGCGAACGCAGAGGGGCTGCTGGGAGGGCGGAGATGGTGCGCTGGGTGGCGGCTGTACCTGTAATGGCGGGGGGCACGGATGGTGCCACCCCCGCAAGGGAGCTCCCTTCCGAGGACGTGTCCGTGTCGCTGCAGGGTCCAGTCGTCCCCGTTGTGGAGCTCCCCTCGCCCTCCGTCTCACTGGTCCAGTCAGACTCTGTGGCATGGCCCTCCTGGGCCATGTGAGATGCAGCTCCCTCCTGCCCCGATGCCACTTCTCCTCCGCCTGATGATGCTGATGCACACAAGAACAGAAAGACAAACAAAAAGGGGGGGGGAGAGAGAAATAAAGGGATATTGAGTACATGGATCTCCGGTACAGTTAGCGGACATGACAGACACAGATGCCCCCTGCACTAAGTTGCGCACTTGGGGTCCGCTACGCATTCCGTGGAACATGCCCTACACGCCTAGAGTTGACAACTGCACCCATGGATGACACGGCCCAGGGATGGCTGTACTGACACACTACTGAGGGTGGTGGCTGGGGACACAGGGGCCCAGCCTACAGATATCGCCCTGGCCTAGGGGGACCCACAGCCCTCCTCCCCCACCCAGACACCTCCACTGCGCGACAACAGAGTAGATAATGCTTGGACTCACCCCCTTGTGTCTGCTGTGCTGCCCTCATGCGCCCATCCAAATCAGGGTAGGCCACCGCCAGGATCCGGAACATCAGGGGGGTCAGTTGACGGCAGGCACCCCGCCTACGTTGGGAGGCCATCCCCAGCAGAGACTCAGCGGTCTTCTTGGTCCCGCGGCGGATGTCCTCCCACCTCTTGCGGCAGTGGGTGCCCCGTCGATGGTGGACCCCCAGGGTCCGGACTTCCTTGGCGATGGCACGCCAAATCCCGATCTTCTCATGGGCGCGGACCTATGTGACACGTACAGGGAGGGAGAAATACCACGTTCAAGTTTGTCTGCATTTTCGTTGCCAGTGGCCCAAAGCCCCCCATCCCCGCCAGGCCCCCCGCCATGCCCCCCGCCAGCCCCAACATGCCCCCCATCCCCGCCAGGCCCCCCGCCATGCCCCCCGCCAGGCCCAACATGCCCCCCATCCCCGCCAGGCCCCCCGCCATGCCCCCCGCCAGCCCCTACATGCCCCCCATCCCCGCCAGGCCCCCCGCCATGCCCCCCGCCAGCCCCAACATGCCCCCCATCCCCGCCAGGCCCCCCGCCATGCCCCCCGCCAGGCCCAACATGCCCCCCATCCCCGCCAGGCCCCCCGCCATGCCCCCCGCCAGGCCCAACATGCCCCCCATCCCCGCCAGGCCCCCCGCCATGCCCCCCGCCAGCCCCAACATGCCCCCCATCCCCGCCAGGCCCCCCGCCATGCCCCCGCCAGGCCCAACATGCCCCCCATCCCCGCCAGGCCCCCCGCCATGCCCCCCGCCAGCCCCAACATGCCCCCCATCCCCGCCAGGCCCCCCGCCATGCCCCCCGCCAGGCCCAACATGCCCCCCCATCCCCGCCAGGCCCCCCGCCAGGCCCCCAAGCCAGCCAGTGGCCCCAAATCCATACTGAATTAAACTCACTTGTTGGTCTGGAGGACCGTAGAGTAGCGCATACTGGGGGAGGACCCCATCCACAAGTTACTCCAACTCCTCTCCAGTGAAGGCAGGGGCCCTTTCCCCAGTCGCAGCAGCCATTGTCCCTTCCAGACCGAGGTCACAGCAACACTTGCAGTATAGGTCCTCTCCTGTGAAAGTTCAAGTCGCAAGTGGATAAGTAGATAGAAAATGGCGGTCACGTCCGCTGCGGTGCGTACCGCGGCGGTGCGTACCGCCACCGCCGGCGCCCTTCGCCATTGGCTCCTGAAACCCATAGGCTTCAATGTTAACCAATGCGGCTTCGCGCCGCGGTCTTCGACCGCTGACCGCCGCGGTGTGCCACGCCAGCGCATTGACCTCACATCCCATTGTCACACTTCACAGGTCAGGCAGCCGCCATTTCGAGGGTCCACATGGCTCAATTTCAACTGCGTCACACAGGCCTAGGCCTTGCATAGCCACTCAGACACTCCATTCACTGCATAGAGAATCGTTTACTGTGCTAGCTGTGAGTACGTACCTGTGGGTTGCTTGACTGTGTGCTCCATGTTGTCCTTCCTAGGCACCGTCCGCTGGGTTTGGCGAGGAGACGGATGAATCCTCGCGTGTACCGACCGCTGGTGGACCTGTCGACAATGGAAGAACGCCACATTATCCTGACCTACCGTCTTGACCGTGCCACTATACATGAACTGTGTGCCCAGCTGGAGCCCGACCTGATGTCCCCCATCCGCCAACCCACAGGGATTCCCCCTCTGGTGCAGGTCCTGTCAGTACTCCATTTCTTGGCAAGTGGGTCATTTCAGACAACAGTGGGAATTGCTTCTGGGATGTCTCAGCCCATGTTTTCGAAGGTGTTATCCAGAGTGTTGTCTGCCCTGATGAAATACGTGAGGAGCTACATCATTTTCCCTGAGGTGGGCGAATTGGCTACAGTGAAGGGTGATTTCTACACCCTTGGACATATTCCCAACGTCATTGGTGCCATTGATGGGACCCATGTGGCTTTGGTTCCCCCAAGAGACAGGGAGCAGGTGTACAGGAACAGAAAGAGTTACCATTCCATGAACATCCAGGTGGTGTGTTTGGCTGACCAGTACATCTCGCATGTAAATGCCAAATTCCCAGGGTCAGTGCATGACGCCTACATCCTGAGGAATAGCAGCATCCCTTACGTGATGGAACAGCTAGAGAGACACCGTGTATGGCTATTGGGGGACTCTGGGTACCCCAACCTGTCGTGGCTACTGACCCCAGTAAGGAATCCCCGGACCAGGGCAGAGGAACGGTACAATGAGACCCATGGCCGTACTAGGAGGGTGATCGAACGCACCTTTGGCCTCCTAAAGGCCAGGTTTAGGTGCCTGCATATGACAGGTGGATCCCTAATGTACTCACCTAAGAAGGTGTGTCACATCATCGTGGCCTGCTGCATGCTTCACAACCTGGCTTTGCGCCGCCAGGTGCCTTTCCTGCAGGAGGATGGTCGAGACGGTGGTGTTGTGGCAGCGGTGGAACCTGTGGAGAGTGACGAGGAGGAAGACGACGGGGCTGAAACAGACAACAGGGACAGAATCATTGAACAGTACTTCGAATAGGACACAGGTAACAATTCAAAGATAATTTAGTAAATCTGAACTACTCTCCTGCATCTCTGCTGCCTGTCTATTTGCCCCAGTGTATGATGACTGAGTTGTGGCTTTTCCCTCCCTATTTCAGATCTGGGGTCCCCACTACGAGTCCTGTGCTTCGTTTCCCCATGGACTACAGCTTTGTGGCAGCTGTTTGTTGACTTCACTATGTACAAGGACATATTTGCACTGTCATGTCAATTACAATATTTTGAAATCACAGCCAGACTCCAGATAGTTTTGTGCAAAATAGGTGTTTATTTCAGTGCTCAAAATGGGATGGGTGGTTTCAAGTGGGTGGGGGCTATGGTGAAGGAATGTCCATGGCAGAGTCCAGAGTAACAGTCACACAGGTGCATTGTCCAGAGGCCTGTGGAGAGATGGAGCATGGGCAGTTCAAGGATGGACAGGGTGACAATGTGGGACAGTGGGATGACATCAGGTGGTATCCTTTGCTGGCGGGGGTCTTGACATCCTACTCTGTCTTCTTGCGAGATCTCAGGGCCCTCTTGCGGGGTGGTTCTTCTCCTGCAGGAGGTGGGGGTCTGGTGGGCTGCTGTTGTGCGGGGGCCTCCTGTCCACTAGCGCCGGCTGAGGTGGTTGGCTGTTCTTGGTCCAGGCTAGTGGCAGGGGCCCTTTGTTGTTGTTGAGTGTCCGTCCTGGTGTTGATGAGGTCCTGCAGCAGCCCTACCATGGTAACCAGGGTGGAGGGGAGGGCTCTGATGTCCTCCCTGTACCCCCGATAGTGTTCCTCCTGCAGTACCTGGATCTCCTGGAACCGGGCCAGTACCGTCGCCATCGTCTCCTGGGAGCGGTTGTATGCTCCCATGATGGTGGTGAGGGCCTCGTGGAGAGTGGGTTCCCTGGGCCCGTCCCCCCCCTGTCGCACAGCTGCCCTCCGAGTTGCCCTGTTTCCCTGGGCCTCTGCCCCCTGGCCGGTGTGCCCACTACCACTGCCCCCAGGTCCCTGTTGTTGTTGGGGTGGTGGGTTATCCTGGGTGCCCTGTAGTGGTAGACACACCGCAGATTGACGCGCCCTGGAGACAGAGGCATGGGCCCGCTGGGTGGGAGCTGTGCTGGTGTTCCCAGAGGGGTTTGGGTCTGTAGTGGCCTGTGCCTGTGTGAGGGGAACCGACTGTCCAGAGGTCCCCGATGGTCCGGGCTGGTCATCAGTGTCCAGGTCGACAGAGCTGCTGTCATCGCTGACGGCCTCTTGGGTGGGGGGTGTGGAGAATTCTGGGCCCTCCGCGGCGGTGTGTTGACGGTCGGGTCCTGCAGGGGTATAGAGGTATGGTTATAGTTTCAATGTGTGGCATATGGGTGTATCTGTGGGTTCCCGTGTCCCCAAGTGCTGGCATTCGTGTGTGGGGGCTTTGGTGAGGGTGGCTTGTGGGGGGGATGTGTATATGCATTGGGCATGCTTTGGTGATGGGTGTCCATGCTTAGTGGACGCATGCAGGCCTAGGTTTTGGGATGTGTGGGTTGTGATGGTGAGACATTGGCAGGGAATAGGTGTGCTGGGGGTGGGGGTGAGGATGGTGGTGGGGGTGAGGATGGTGGTGGGGGTGAGGGTGGGGGTGAGGATGGGGGTGGAGGTGAGGGTGGGGTTCGAGGATGGGGGTGAGGGTTGGGGTATGATTTGGCATGCAGGTGGGGGGGAAGCAGTAGTGAAGCTTCAACTTACCAGTATCCATTCCTCCGCCGACTCCTGTGAGGCCGTCAGGATGCAGGATGTTCAAGACTTCCTCCTCCCATGTTGTAAATTGTGGGGGTTGAGGTGGGGGTCCTCCGCCAGTCTTCTGCACGGCGATGTTGTGCCTGGATACCATGGAACGCACCTTCCCCCGTAGGTCGTTCCATCGCTTCCTGATGTCTTCCCGATTTCTGAGGTGCTGTCCCACAGCGTTGACCCTGTCGACAATCCTCTGCCATAGCTCCGTCCTCCGGGCAATGCTGGTGTATTGGATCTGTGTGCCGAACAGCTGGGGCTCTACCCGAACGATTTCCTCCACCATGACCCTGAGTTCTTCGTCTGAGAAGCGGGGGTGTCTTTGGGGTGCCATGGGGTGGTGTGTATGATGTGTGGGGTGGAGTATGTGTAGTTAAGTGTGTTGAGTGTGGTGGTGTGTGTTGTTTTGTGTGTGGATATTGTGTGGGTGATGGTGTTGAGTGGCTGTGGCTGCTAGTTTGTGGATGGTGGTGTCTCGCTCTGGCCTTCTTTCAGAATTTTTGGTCGTAGGGGTTTGTGGGTGATGTGGGTGTGTGTTTTATATTGTATTGTGTGTGTGGGAGTGGTGTGTGTATGTGTATCAGGTGTGTGGAATTCAAATCGGCCAATGTGGCTGAGTTTTGTTCGTTTGTGTGTATTCTGACCGCGGCGGTGTGTCCCGCCAATGGAAAAACGCGTTTGAAAGACCGCCGCGTGGATTCGTGGGTCGTAATGGCATGGGCGTATTTCTGTTGGCGTGACGGTGGAGGTTTTGTCACCTCCACTTTTCCGCCGACCGCTGGTCTGGCGGTCTGTTGTGGCTGTCGGATTTTCGGAGGTTTGGCTGCTGCGGGTCAGAATGACCGTGGCGGGTTTCCGCGACCGCGGCGGGATTATGGAGGATTTCTGACCGGCGGTAGGCGCCTTTTACCGCCGAGGTCAGAATGACCACCTTAGTCTCCTTATTTTACAATGCATAGATGCACATTAGTACTAGTCAGCACTGTGAAATTGCTTGGGACTGTACGTGCTACATAAAGAACGTCACAGAGAATGCTAACTCACTGGTATCACTAATTTACTATGGTGACAGGAGAACAGAGTCTGCGTTGCAATGGCTTCTTAAATAATCAACCAAAGCAAGTGCCTACGAGTACGATGATGTAGCACCGCGCACCTGCATAGCTCTGACTGTATCACATAGTAAATAATATTCTTAACATAAACTAAACGTAACCTACCTCTGAGTGTGAGCAGCATGCTATTCAGAAAGAAAATTAGCATTGTAGAACACAAATACAATAATATATAGTTAATAGTCACTGAGCCCCCGAATCTCCATGCCTAGCATATCACGCAGGTCCTGTCACAGGCAATGATATCCATTCAGCAGTGCTTCAGGGTGGACCTGGTTGATGCTTCAAACACACCTGCACACCCTTGCTCAATGCAGCCAACACTCCTTCAGGGGGTAGCCACTGCCAGTCCTGCCGCCTGTTTCCAGCATTGAAGTGAGGTGGTGCTGCATGTAGAAAACCATGGCTGCCACCCCCTCCTCATATAAGATGGATGGGGCCTCACCCCTTGATGGTGCTGCCACCCACAAGGTAGACGGCTGCTCCTGGCTGTCGGGGGAGGCATGGCACTGCCACTCTCCTGTTTGCCGGTACCGCACTGCTCTGCCATGGTGCTGGCTGGGTGGGTGAAGAAAATAAAGAGTAAGAAAAGGAAGAATAGAAGAACTAACTAAGAAAGCAAAGGCAAAACTAAACAAAAATACAAAAAGCACAAAAAAGCACCAAAAAATGAACAAAAACATAAAAATGCATAGACACAAAAAGACAAACTATTACAATAAATAGAAATGAAGGGTAGATTAATTAGGAGATTAGAGGATTGAAAAGATTATTAAAGGGTGACAAAAACAGGTCCAGCACCATAAACAGAGTGAAAAACTAGATGGCCGCCCCCATACAAACAGCTTGGTGCAGTTAGCATGCAATGTTTAATGCACATACATGCTTTGCATTGCGTTTGATCTAAAATGCAATACGAAGAGGCGTGACAAGGAACTCTGCTCGCCCGCGGAACTCCACGTAGCAAGGTTTTCAGGTTTTTTCACTCCATGGAGTTCTGCGTAGCGCGGCTCTGTGCAATCCACCCAGGCCTACTTATTTAGCAGTTGTTGTACAAACAAAAATACCAAACATTCTGGCAGGAAACAAGGACAGCAAGAAACAGAGATCTTTAATTGATTGCTCATCAGTGCATGTTGCTTTAGCAAATATAACTGGCACTTATACTTCATTTACAGTGCACAGCAACTAAGGTGCATAGCATGCCTTTCAAATTAAGCACTCAGAAAGCAGTCAGGCAGGCCAGCATGTTACACTGCAACCCCCATCTTTGACTACAATCACAGATTTTCCTTGCATTTCTGTGATGGAAACTTCTGAAGTCAGCAGGAATCCACAAAGTTCCCAACACCCAAAGTTACTTTACTTGTCCCAAGAAAAACACTACCCCACTTGTATGGTTGGGCTTAGCGGGCACAACTGGAAAGGATCAAACCAAGGTCAATTGGAGTCCTCACATGGACTAAGAAAATCAGGCACTAGGTCCATCCACACAAATTGTTTTCCATTTTTATGTGGAGACAAGTGGGAATGCTAGGTGGTTGTACATGTGTAGATCACCATTAATTCTAGATTTCCTTCATTAAATGTCAATAAATGCTCAATCTAAGAGGTTTATGCAAAGTGTGAAGTATTCAGGACATTGTGACAAAAGTGAGTGGAATCAATGCAAGCCAGCTGCTGTTCAGTTTGCGAGATGGCATTACTGTGTCTTCAAAGTCCATCCACTACTGAGTACAGGCCTACACCAATTGGTTTTGGCACCTCCGGAAGTACTAGCTTTAAAAAGCATATACTAGTAACAGTACCAGAATATTGATCCCATGACAACTAAAGGTGAGCCGTACAGCCATGCCAAGGCATCAACCACTGTACGGGCCATTCACATGTCTTTCACACACCACACACAATGCGTTTCATCCTGCCATCCAAGGACCCAATTCAATGTAGAACACTCCCATCAATATACAACTGCTATTCAAGGGCTCATCACATTCTTGAGCCACAGTCTTCCAGCACTGCAGCGCTATCTAGCAAGCAAGTCCTTCCAGCCCCAATCAGATTTACCTGTACCTGCAGGCTTGGAGCAATCGGAGCTCCTGAGCAAGTCCTGTCCATGAGGGCTTGGAGTAGCAGGAGCTGAATCATGTAAGTTTGTTCCATACACCGCGGGCAGGCTGCACTAAGGGGTCTAGAATTGCTTACACGTAGTCATGCCACTGATGCAATGGAGGTTCTTTGCGGCTCCTCCTGACCTACAGGGTAAGTTTCTGGTCCATTCCACAGTGGGCGGGAGATGTAATGATCCTGAAGAGGTTCCTTCACTTTGAGCCTTGGTGGTGTTCCAATCAGGTCGCACATCTTTGCAACCCCCTCTGACATATGGGGTTATCATATATTGTCTGTGCATGGACTTCAGCCCAATGGGGACAGCAAAGTCCTTGGCAATGGCCCCTCCTGACAAACAAGGATTGCTGACTCCCCACTATGCACAGGCCTGGTCCAATCAGTGCGGTGATGCACATGGCCATATTCATGGTGGCCCTCCTCTAGCATAAAAGAGTCACCAACTTTGTCCTGCACAAGGGATTGGTGCAAGAGCTGTTTCCTCACACCTTGCACAGGGAGTCCACTTGACAGGACTCCCCACTGGGACTTGCTCCCTCTAACACTCTCCTCTCCCTCACAGGGCACACTGGTTTTGACAAGAAGGCAGG
Source organism: Pleurodeles waltl (assembly GCF_031143425.1). Taxonomy (NCBI): domain Eukaryota; kingdom Metazoa; phylum Chordata; class Amphibia; order Caudata; family Salamandridae; genus Pleurodeles; species Pleurodeles waltl. The sequence continues at coordinate 877,162,371 of NC_090444.1, forward strand.
CACTGATGTTCCAGGATCCAGGGCAAATAGTGTTGGCTTCCCTGGATGTTGTCCCTTCACCTAGCAGGGAAGCTAGTAGGCCTTGGACCCCATTCCTGGTCACATACAGATGTCTTGCAAAGCATCCCTTCCACATGCAGCACATCTGGCTGCTTGGTCCATGACTCTTTTTGGGGGTCTCAAGCTCCCCTTCTTGCATTCCACTTCCAGACACAAAATGTGACTTAAAGTTTAAGTTGGGGGGGTCTGCTCCTTTTATAGTGCCCATTCCTCTGCCTTCCCTTCCTCATGAAAGCAATCTGTCACAGCGATAGCGACTCCAAACCTGATAGCCCTACAGCATAGGCCATCGGAGAGACTAAAGTTCACACCTGGATGTCAGACACAGTGATATGTGTATCGAATGGTTAGCCCATCTGTATGATTCTTTTGTCAGCCCCTTCTCCTTCCTGAGATGTGTCTAGTATTCTTCCTTGTGACATCTCACTGAATCAAACAGTACCCTTTGAAGTTTACAGGGGTGGCGTGGCTCTCTTCTCTCCAGTGTGTGTCCCACCGAGGTCACAGGAATGCAGAAATACACAAATCTGTCTGGTGGATTCCTCTACTTCTTCTCCTCATGTTTCAAAATTGAAGCATGGGTTTGCGAAAATGGAACCCAGGGGCTGCCATGTATTGTACCAGCCACAGACACACATATACTTAGTACATGCATTTAATATGAGCCCATTGCACAGCCCAGTATCCTTTATGTACTGTACCACTCCTAGGCACACTTCAATCCAGTACATGCATTTACCATACACATATTGCAAAGCAATTTATCCTTCATGTACTGCACCACTGACAGGTAAGCCTATACCCAGTATAAGCATTCAACATGCATATAGTACACAGCCATATATCCTTCATGTACTTCACCACTCAAAGGTACATGTTAGAAATTGGGTTGTTGGTTGGCAGTGGTGGAAAACTTAGTCAAACAGCAACTACAATCCTAGTCTGGGTAAGTGTCAGGCAAACTCCAAATTAACCTTTGCTCATCGTCTGGTAGCTTGGCACAGATCAGTTAGGCTTAACTTAGAGGCAGTTTGTAAAGTATTTGTACAACACTTCAATCAGTAAAACAGTAAAGACACCACACAGAAGATAACACACCAAGTTAGAAAAATAGGTCTGACTTTAATAAATAAAACAAGACCAAAACAACAAAGATCCAATGAGTACTACTTGCAATATAGTTTTTTAAAGGTGTTAAGTAAAAATAGCCTTAAGATGTCTAAATCGCTAAAAGTGGTTATCTGGTTGGTCCAGACTGAGGCAAAGCCCTAATTTCAGGCTGGCCGAGATGGAGCGCAGGCCAGCTGCATGGACCCAGTTAGGCCTGCTAAAAAAAAGTACCTTCATATGAGGTTTTAGAGCGTTGCATGGATACAGGTCGAAGATGTGTTGCTCAGTGGAGGCAATGCACCGGTTCCAAGATGCTGTGAGGCTGCAATGTGAGATCCAGGTCTGCCTTTGATTTGAGGATTCTGTCTACAGTGCTTGCAATGCAACGATCAGTGTCGAGGATGCATTGCAGAGTTGAGACGCGTTGGCTCTGATGAGGAGTGGAGCTACGATATAGAGTATTATTGTCGAGGCTTCCAACGTCAGAGATGCGAGGACCTTGCACCAGGGAAAAGCGTCATGCAGTGGTGGTTCCGTAGGCAATGTATCAGGTCCAATCCACGCAGTAGTGGCGATGCATCAGTTCTGCTCGAAGATGCCCTGCTCAGTTGAGGTGATGCATTGGTTCCACTTGAGTAAACACTTTAGGCCCTATGAAAGCTCCAGGACTAGAGTGGCACCATTTGGCAGGGCAGAGTCCTTGTACAGAAGCAGGGTGGTTAGAAGTCTTTTATGTACCTGCACCAGGCAGAGCAGCAGAACACAGCAAGTCAGGAGCCCAGCAAAGTAGCAGTCCAGCAAGGTGGCAGTCCTTCAGCAGCACAGCAGTCCTTCTTCTCGGCAGAGTATTAGCAGGTCCAGAAGTGTCCTGAAGTGGTGGTCTCAGAAGTCCAATACATATACCCAGTTGGGCCTCTGAAGTGCAGGAGACTTCAAAGTCAGAGCATGAAGCTCATGACGTTCCTGCTCTCGCACCAGACTCACTACAAAAGTTTATGTAGCCCTTTTTGTGAGGAGAGGACAAAGCCTATTCTGGTGTAAGTGAGGCTGTGCCCAGTTCCTCCCTCCCATCCCCCAGGGTGGCCAGTCAAGTTACACCTAAGTTTCCATTGTCTGTGATTTTCAAGGAGGAATACACAAAACCCAGCTGCCAGCTACCCCAGACAAGTGATCAGAGACAGGCAGCAGGCACCAAATTGCTAAAGTAAGGAAATCCCAACTTTCTAAAAGTGAATTTTCATAATTGCATGTTAAAACGTGACTTCACCATAAATTGTGATTTTCAATTGTGATTCCAGGGACACCAAACTCAAAAGGTTTCTCTCTTCCCTTTTGTGAATTATAATCATAAAATGTAATAAGATAATCCCAGTGTTATCTTATAGAAGAGATCGGCCTTGCTGTAGTGGAAAAGGACCATGGGAGTTTTCACTATCAGGACATGTAAAATGTAAATGTACACATTCTGCCTTTTAAATACATTGCACCCTGCCTTCTGGGTTGTCCAGGGCCTACCTTAGGAGTGACTTATATGTATAAAAAGATATGGTGTGGGCAAGGCAAAGGGGTCAACATGGTGGTGTAAAACTGCACACGCAGGCTCTGAAATGTCAGTCCTGAGACCTAGTGAAGAGGCTGCTTAAGTGGGTGAGACAACCAGTGTTGCAGGCCCACTAGTATCATTTACTTTACAGGCCCTGGGTACACATAGTACCACTTTTCTATGATCTTATCAGTAAACTAACTATACCAATTAAGAATAAGCCAATATCACCATGTTTAGGAGAGAGAGCACAAGCACTTTATACCAGCAAAAATGAGGTCAGAAAAATGGAGGATGTTGGCAAAAAGTTAGGAGGAAGACCACCATAAGGGTGTCAGGTCTAGCAGTAAACATACGCACAAACTCATGCAATCAACATGCATGCAATGTACAGTAGTACATCATTCATGTACTGCCCCATTCACAGTCAAAAATACACTCAGCACATGCATTTAATATGCCCGCACTTTAAGTACTGCATTATCCCTGTATTGTACCCATCCCAGGCATACAGAACCCAGCACAGGGACACCACTCATGAATTGTGCAGCACTCTACACCAAACCGATGTATGTCAAGGGTGAGTTATGCACAAAGCCACAGCAACAGAACATTAAAATTAGGCCTGGGTGGAAAATTCACTCCGATCGCAGCGTTTGGATAATTTAGGGACTCAGCACTACCAGGAGTAACGGAGAGTTCTCAAATTCTGCAATCTGGTGGTGGCAGATTTGTTTCCGTAAGCGTGGGAAAGAATTGCTCTACGTACATGTTTGCACGCGCCACAATCGTCTGAGGCCACTTGTGAGCATACATGCGTAGGATTTCATGCTCGCTAGCCTGGCTTCTGGCCACAACATCACCTTTCGAGTGCCACTCATGAGTGTGAGCGACCGCAGGTGCACCTCGACCAGAAATCTACTCGAAAAGCTGTTTTCAAGTGGATTTTCTACTCTAATGGAGAATTAAAGTCGTTTTTTATCTCAAGAAGCCTTTTTTCTACTTTTTTCCAACAGGAAGGGTAGTGCCCCAGAGAATTCAACTTCCTGTTTATGTTCAGCAGGCTCTTCCCAGTGTTTTGTTCATCTGCTGGTCACTTTTTATTTGGATTTTGAGGTGGATGGATCACTCTCGTTGCTGCATATATACCTTTCAATTTAAGGACTTTGGGGCATATTTCAAAAAAGTGGCACTGCAAAGAGTGCTGTGCCACTTTTCTTACGCCCCTCTAACGCCACCATGTCTGCGTATATTTAAAATAAGGCACACAGTGGCGGTAGTAAGGGGACTAGCATCAGACTTTTTTACGCTAATCTGGCGCTTTGCAGGATTAGCGTAAAAAATTCTGACGCTAATCCTGCAAAGCACTCAGAGGCTCATTGTAACCAATGCTCTGAGCAGGCATTAAAAGTGCTGAAAGAAATGATGCAAAGAGATCTCTCAGATTTTTTTGTCCCCCCCACCCCCATCGGGTGAACTCCCCCTTTGCATACAATATGCCTGGCGTAGGCGTAATGTAGCACTAAGGGTTACAGAGTGGCGCAATGCTTCCATTGTGCCACTTTGTAAATATGGCTTGCCATTTTTGGCCTTCTAACACCACATTAGCTTAAAATAAAATGACTCTAATGTGGCGTTAGAATGGAGATAGGGGCTCTTAAATATGCCCCTTTGTTTTTGTGATAACACACAAGTAAGTTAAAAAACATATTGTATAAGGATAGTGTTTGCTTCATAGGGCATGCACCAGTATTTCTCTGTAGTTTGATTTGATTTTTAAATTTCTTTGTGGTGGGTGGCCTGGAGGTTATAGGGGCCTAGTTATTTTTTAGCATGTCCTTTTTCATCTTTTGTAAATGAAAAATGTTGCACAGTTCACTGCATTTTATTCATGTTAGTTACATTTGCAATATGCATTTGTTTTACAATGTGGCTTAGTCTGCCAGTGGGCCATCTAGCCAGAATGTCGAATACTAGTCTTCAGTGCATGAAAGAACTGTGTCTGTGGTGTATGTTTTTTAATCAAAACATCATTTAGTTAGGGATGGCATTGGATTACATAAAAAACATTGGCTATTGTTTTTATTTTATGTTTTCCTTCTGCAAAATTGTATATATGGGGTAATATTTGATGTCACAGGAGGATGAGTGTTGTTATAGCATTATTATCATTCAGTTAATTGTCTTGTTTGGCATTGCTGAATTAATGGTAGTGTTTTCTTCAGTGTTGCTATGTCTCTTTTGTCTGCCCAGTGTATGTGTCAGTGTTTGCAAAGGCCAAAATGTGCCTTTTTTCTCTATGCCATGTGGCTAGGGGCCAATAGGTTTCTCATAATCCCATAGTACAAACATCAGCAATTAATTTTCATTTTTATATTTTTTTACTTTCATTTTTAAATTTAAAATCTTTTTTTAAACATTTTATTTGTATTTGTTTATTTTCTTATTTTGTCTTCATCATTGATCCATCCACCCCCTGACTGCCATACGTGTACAACTATACAACAGCATTCATTATTTTGAGCATTATTCCATTTCCTTCTGGACCCCCTGCCTGCCATAGTAGGTGCACTGAACACACCAGCATCATTCATTTTTTAATGATTATATATTTCTACCGGACTCTCTTGCCTGCCATATTAGGTGCACACTAGCCTTCATTTTTTAAAGATTATTCCATTTTCCTATACACCTAACTTACTGTCACCGGTGTCTCCTTTAGAATAGATGAACACAAAGCAAAAAGCTACATCAGTATAGTGTGTTATTCTGATTGGAAATTAAATGTTATGTTATGCTGGTGTGGTTTAACTTTAAATTGATTGGATATATTGTTGTTAATTATTTAGGATAATAAACCACACATAATTTAATTATCTTTGTGTGTACTAATTTAAATTGCAACAATGCCACATTTTACTAAATGTTGTTCTTGCTTGTTTGCTTTTAGGTCTTCAAAAGAGACATCACCACAGTACTGCCAAACAGAAGGCCAGCCCAAAACATGTTACCACACAGCAAGTGACGTCAGTCCTCCAATCTCTTCTGCTTGTGCAGCTCAGTGCCACTACCAACTGACAGCTTTAAGATGGCGCCAAAGAAATGTGCTGCTATGAAAGTGGCCAGTGAGAAAAAGCAGCTTTCCACCACTGGTGTGCTGACCACAACCTGTTTCCAGAGACGTATGCCTGCCGCACTGGCCTCGGGGAAGGAACCTGGGAGCAGCACTCCCTCATTAATGGCACCACACCAATCTAAGCAAAAACCCATGTCTGTCAGTGAGGCAACCACTGCAATCATGGTGCTGCCGACGAGTAAAGACGTTGAATTGAATTTGTTCCTTTTGCAAAGTAGTCCCCAGGAAACAGAGCAAAGTGGACAGCAACTGCAGCCAGCAATAGTAAATCTTCCTGAAGTTGGAGCAGAAAAGAAGGTTGAGCTTCCTCCTGAGCAAGAACATCCTCTTTTAGAATAATTGGCTCCCAGATCACCAGTAAGAAAAAGGAAGGGTACTCCACAATCTTCTCTAAGCACCCCTTCTGATGATTATGAACTGGACATGGATTGGAACCCGGCAGAGTCCGAGAGATGCCAGGAGAGGCAAGGGAAAAGAGAAGTGCCTGAAAGCCTTAGAATTATGGACAGGAATGAGGAGGATGAGCACTAGCCAGTCATTGTTATGGAAGCTGGTACAGAGGAGACCATTGCCCCTCCTACTCAACCTGCTCCGAGGGATGTGGTAATAGGTGCTACCATCAGCTCCCATTTTTATAAGGTCCCTGCTGAAACCTGCATCAATCCCTACCTCGGTAGAAGTATGTACTGCGGAGAAGCAATCAATGACGCACCCACCTACCTCCAGTTCTTCTTCAGGCATTGGCACTGGCACACTAAGAAAGTACTCCTACTCAGTTTGGGACTTTTTTGATGAGCAAGCAGGAGGAGTACATTTCAATATGCTCCAATTGCCACTGAGTGTTCGTCGAGATAAGCCTAGTTCACACTATGGTACTGGAGGCCAAACAGCCCATATGAAAAAGTATTACGCAATCTGCTGGGAGGAGCACCCTGAAAAACTTGCTGAACATGGTGGTAGTGAAGGTGGGAAGAGTGGGAAATTGTCAGCTCCAATCACAGTGGGAGGTGATGAGGAAGAAGAGGATGACATCTTTACACAAAGCAGAACTGTAGCCAACAGTGTGCCAGCATCACCGCCTCAGCAACCTCAAAATGGCACAAAAGTTAGATGGATACACCATAGCATACAATGACTGCCCCAAGATACACTTTGAGTCTTCAACCTCCTACTGCTCGGAAGCCGCCTGTGTCAGTGGCCCCAGAAAATAATAAAATCCAGGCTGCTATTATGGGATTGTTTAGGCAGGAGGGGGCTGTATGACTGCAACCACTCAATGGAACATTTGATAAATTTGAAACAGGCTAAAATGCTAGCTATGGAGCTCCCCACTTTTTCTTTTGTGAAAGGAGTGGTAGTTTTAGAACTTGTGGTGGTGGAGAGTATACCGCAAGTGTCCAAATGTGTCAAAATTCCTGCGCATCAGCAAACTATGCATAGGAAATAGCACATTGGTAATGGAATGTAAAGAGAAGTCAGACACAACAGTCTGGCAAGCTCAACAACACCATAGAGTGCCATATTTTGCAGCTGGGAGTGGCAAGGAGAAGACCACAATCCCCACTACCCCAACCATACACACCTTCCTCCCTCACCACCACAAAGGCAGAGCAGGAGAAGGAGCACATTTATTGGCAGTGGAATAGCCTAATTGACCTAAGGGAGGATGAGGTCATCACCCATTACCAGCTATGGAGGAATTCAACTGTCCAATTGCTGCATCATATAGCACCTATGCTCCAGCCACAAACTAGGAGGTCCAGCAATATCCTGCCACAGGTGAAGCTCATGTCTGTACTCCACATGTTGTTGTCGGAGTCATTCCAGAGTGACTGGTATCACTCAGCCATCATTCTCTGCTTTCCTCAACACTGTTCTGGATGGCATCATATGCCTAACTCCACAGTATCTCCTCTTCCCCAACACACAAAAACTGCAGCTTGAGATCAAGCACGACTTCTATGGCATCACCGGCTTACTACATGTGCTGGGTGATATGGACTGTACACATGTGCAACTAGTACAGCCGGCAGCCACATCACACACATATACAGGAACCGGAAACACATGCACTCCATGAATGTCCAGGACATCGTGGATCATCGTCGATGTTCACCAACATCCTTGCCAAATATCCTGGGAGTGTGCATGATGCATACATCTTCTACCACTCCATCATAAATGAGAGATTCCAGAATGGCCTATATGGGAATGGCCTACTGGTTGGTGAGTACGTTTTAAGTACAGGACTGAGCCAACAGTACCATTGAGGAATGACCCAATTGACATATCTGTGTTTTGCAACTCACACAGTGCACACGTAGGAGGGGTGTACTTCATATTGGAACCATTCATCTGGGCACATCTGTAATGCAAACCTCAAATGCACATGTTGCAAGACATGCAAAGTGACTGCGTTTGTCTGTCAAAAGTGCGTTGACTGACTTCTCCCATTCTCTTTTCAGCTGGCCTGGGTAATGACTCTGTATGCACGTCCCCAGACCGAGGATGAGCACAACTTCAACAGAGCACTGTCCAAGAGCAGGGGCATTGTTGAATGGACTTTTGGCCTATTCAAGTCACTTTTTCGCTGCCTGGATATGTCAGATGGCCAGCTACTATACTCCCCAACAACAGTCTGCAAAATTATACTCATCTGCTGTATCTTGCACAATATCTGTGCGCTGACAAATGTCCCATGGGACCAGTGCCATGATGTGCAGGAACCATTAAAGGATGATGATGATGATGATGAGGACAAAGGGGAAAATATTGGTACAGTTGCTGGTACTTGTCAAAGGGATAATACAGTCCAGAATTGTTTTAGGGAAGACTGATCATGTTGGATGGCAAAATGTGCCTGTCTCAAACATTTTGTCAACAGAGGGCCTGATTATAAGTAAGGCTGTCCAAGAACCGTAGACTTATGGTTACGGTCGGACAGCCCCAATTCAGGTGGTCCGACCACCATATTACAACCCTGGCATTTGGACCGCCAGAGAACCGCTGTCACCACCAGGATCATGTTTCCCGAAGGGCTGACGGTGGGCGGACTAGTGGTCAGCCGGGGTGGCGATGAACTCAGCGCCACTGTGCTGATCACAACTCCTGTTTCTGCCAGCCTTTTCTTGGCGGGGACCCTGCCATGTAAAGGATGGAGGAAACACAGCGCAGGGGACCACTCCCTACCCTGCACCCTCAGAATGCGCACTGTCTGCTTTGCCGATGGAGCACCGATGGTGCTGGTGTGCTACAGTATTGGCCTTGGTTACCTTAAGGATACCGTAGCACTGTTCCCACCATCGTGACTGGCGGGAACGTTGTAATACGATGTTCCAGACGGTCTGTTCGGATGGAACACCATAATATAACTGCCTCGAGGCAGCAGGTATGACAGCTGCCTCTCCCCTGCAGCTTTGGCAGTTGGAGTTTTCTGACCACTAAAGTCACAATGAGCCCCATAGTCTGTACAAAATTAAATAAATTAATGTAGACTTCACATATGTACGGACTTTCATTTTACAGTCGCTGTAAACATCCATACATTGACATCTCACCTATGTGAATCTGCTGAATCAAATTGCCTGTAGATGGCCATGGGCACACAGTAAAAATCAGTAAGTCCACATATGCTACACAAACGTTTGTCAGCTCATAACTACATTTGTGTTGCGTCACACATAACACACACAATTGTTGCTTCCTGTACTGTGCAATTGCTGGACTAGTTACAAGGCAGCCACACTTTACCAAATAAGCAAGGATGCAGCTGCCACATGCAGGAATGAATGTGATTGTGTTGTTCAGTCTTACCTTGAAACTAACAATGCTGTAATTCCAACAGCTCCATACAGGTGGTCCAACTTGTCCAGGACACAAAGCCAAACTAATAGACAAATAGACATCTAGGTCATACCACATGTGATGTCATTCCTGGCAAAGTGGCATGCACTGAGGCAGTTGCATAACATGGCAATTAATGTATATGTGACCATCTGATATGCATGCCTAACCACATTCTAAGTTCAAACTACTGTACCACATAAAATGTAGACATGCTGAAGTAGTTAATGAATTTCAATTTCTGAGTGTGTGTTATACCCATAAACACAACCATGAAATACAATGCAGACAGAGAGTATGAACTATAAGTATGCCCACAATCATGTCTGACAATGTGGATACAATTTGCTTAGCAGTGCTGCATCGGGGACAAAAAGTGGCAACTCTGATAACAGCATCAATGTAACCATGATACAAACTGTTGTCATTAATGATGGCAAGACGTGCTCAATTGATAACTAGTCTGTGTCACACACAGGAATATGCTGCCTGTCCGAGCATTTGCAACATGAACTCAAGGAGACAAACAATTGGGCACTGTTAACATACGCATGCAACACTTCCGAAGACTACATGTATGTTAGCAGAGTGAAACTGAACTCAAAAAGTCAACCCTATAATAATTGCTGCTGCATTGCGCCAATCAGCACACTATACCACACACAAAGGGCTAGTAGCATAAAGGAGACCACACACATTGGCCACAAGTGTGACGGATTGCACATGGAGAATCGTTTGGAGGCCATAAATCAATACCAAACCCCAAAAGCAATGCGTTGTCATTTCTTGTGTTGTGTGTAACCCACGCCGTGACTACATCACAAGTGATGCGACATACAAAACAACGCTTTTGTAGGAAAAATTATGCTTTAGTAGGAAGAGCGTTTCATGGAATACATGATACAACTACAAAGTCTCAAAAAACAATGCCTCATCTATTGTCATGTGTTGTGTGTAACTCGCGCCTTCACTATGTCACGAGCAATGCGTGAAAAGTAAACAACGCATTTGTAGGAAAAGTTACGCTTTAGTCAGAAATGGGACACTTTAGTACGAAGAGCATTGGACGGAATACATGCATCAACTACAAGGAGTCAAAAACAATGCCTCATCTATTGTAATGTGTTGTGTGTAACTCCCACCTTCGCTAAATCACTAGCAATGCGTCAAAAAATATGCTTTTGTAGGAAAAGTAACATTTGAGTCAGAAATGTGAAATATCCACACAGGGAATTATGCAATGGCTCAGTCATGTTGCAAACCAGGAACTGAGAAGTTACTTTCACTTTCACTTTAGTCTTTTAGTCTGTGCTGGGTATTGGAGTTGTTTGGAGTATGCTTTGATGAGTGGTCTGTTTTCCGTCCTGTTGTGTTTGTAAAGTGCCATTTGTGTATTGTATATTGCAGAGTTTTGGATACTATGGCCCTCATTATGACATTGGCGGTAAATCCCACTTACTGCCATGCTGACTGCCACCAACATACCGCCGCCACTGCGGATATCCGTTCACCATATTATGACACTCACAAATCCATCACTATTCAGCCACAGACACAAGTCCTCCATATCAAAGGTCAGTGATACACGGGCAGTATCCAAACACACACCATTACGCCAAACAGAACTACGCCCACCACATTATGACCCATGAATCACTGCAGCAGATATTCAATGGCGGTAAACCATTGGCTGTACACGCCGCCCGCTCATAACACACACACACATACAAAAAAACACAACATTGGTCAATTTGAATAACACACACTTGACTCCCATACACACACCACACCCACACACCCACACCACTATAAAATACACATCCACATTACCCACAACCCCTTATGAATACAAACCATTGGCACGAGACAGACACCACGACTACAGATAAAACGAGAGCCACACACCACCTACACGTATACACCACCCACGAACCCCACATCACACATGCCAACACATCACCCTACACACCCTCACCTACACAACTCACACAACACCCATGGCACCACAAAGACACCCCAGATTCTCAGAGGAGGAGCTAAGGGTCATGGTGGAGGAAATCACCAGGGCAGAGCCACAGCTATTTGGAGCACAAGTGCAGCAGATATTCATTGCTAGGAAGATGGAGTTATGGCTGAGGATCGTGGACAGGGTCAACACCGTGGGACAGCACCCCAGAACAAGGGATGACATCAGGAAGAGCTGGAACGACCTACAGGGGAACGTGCGTTTCATTGCAGCAAGACACCAACTCGCTGTACTGAGGACTGGCGGTGGACCCCCACCTCCTCCCCCACAACTAACAACATGGGAGGAGCAAGTCTTGGCAATCATGCATCCTGAGGACCTGGCCGGAGTAGCAGGAGGACTGGACTCTGGTAAGTCACCCCTATATTACTATCACCACCCTACTTGCATGCCATCACATACCCCCACGCTCACCCTCACTCCCATCACTCCACTACCTCCCACACACCCCACCATCACATCTCACTCATCCCAATGCCAAGACCTGCATGCCATACCAACGCATGGACACCACTCAGAGACCTGCATGGACACCTATCATTAAAGCATGCACACTAAAGAGAACTAATCATCCCACCATACACCAAACGTACACAAGTGAAAGCTGCCAGGGCAAATACAAACAAAGAGGGAAACACACTGATGCACAATATGTCACACACAGAAACAATAACACAGCATTTACATCCCCACATGTATCCCAGCCAATGTCAGCGGAGAAGAGGTGCCAGCACTATCCAGCCCCCTAACTGAAGAGGCCCACAGTGATGACAGCAACTCTGGTCGCCTGGATCTGGTTGACCAACCAGGCCCATCAGGGACCTCTGCACAGCTGGTTACCCAGGCCCAGTCATACACCACCACAGAGTCTTCCCCACCTGGAAACACCACCACAGCACCCACCCAGCGTACCCATACCTCTGTCCCCAGGACATGTCAATCAGCAGTGTGTCCACCACTACAGGGACCCCAGGTCACACCTCATACCCAAGACAATCAGGGACCTGGGGTCAGTGGCAGTAGGCACACGGTTCAGGGGACAGAGGCACAGGACAACAGGGAAACTAGGAGGACTGCTGTGCGCCAGGGGGAGGACAGGCCCAGGGAACCGACTTTCCAGGAGGCACTTGCAGAGATCCTGGGAGCCTATCAACATTCCTAGGATACCCTGGGCCAGATCCTGGACAACGTGCAGGAGAACAGGTGGCTGAAGGAGGGACAGCACCAGGGGATTAGGGAGGACTTGCAGGCCATTAACACCATCCTGGTCTCCATAGCAGGGGTGCTGGCAGACATGGCCAACATTATGAGGGAGGCAGTCTCACAACAGCGGGCCCCTGCCACTAGCCAGATATTTGAACTGTCTTCCATCTCCGTTGCCGCTAGTGGGGAGGAGGCCCCGCCACAGGACCAACAAGCCACCAGCACTCCTCCTCCTGCAGAAGGTGAATCACCCCGCAAACGTTCCCTGTGATCCAGGCAGAAGCCAGAGACTATTGCCAAGACCCCTGCCAGGAAATGAGGCTCTCCTGATTGTCACCCTTGTGTCCCTCTCTGTCACCCTGTCCACCTTGAACTGCCATTGCTCCCCTTCCTATGTCTCTTTGTACAATGCACCTATGCTACAAATAGACTGGAACTATACCCTGGACTTTCCTCCAACATCACCCCATCCCTATGCACTTGCCTCTCATCTTCTTAGCACTTTGATAAACATCCTTTGAAAAAAATACAAGTATGAAGTATGTATTCGTTTAACCAGCTTCAAATATTGCAATTCAACTGTACAGTAATGTTCACATAGGAAAGACCTGTAGTTTGCTGCAGTAATCACACCAGGAGCAATAGTGGGGCACCAACATCTGCAAAATGGGTTGCCAAAGAGTACAGTGAGTGGGCATAGAAGTGGGAAATAACAGCATGCCAGTGCCAAACATAATCTAAACAATGAAATGTGCAGTAACACTGTCTTACCTGTGTGTCATTTGAAGTATTGTCGTATCACCTCTGTTCTTTTGTCCTCATCATCATCCTCTGCCTCCTCATCCTCACTGTCCACAGGGTCCACTGCTGCCACACTACCATCTCCAGCCTCCTCCTCCTGGAGAAAAGGCACATGGTGTCTCAAGGCAAGGCTGTGCAACATGCAGCATGCCAAGATTATCTGGCAGACCTTCCTGGGTGAGTAGCACAGGGATCCCCCAGTTATATGGAGGCACCTGAACCTGGCCTTCAGGAGGCCAAAGGTCCGTTCGATTATCCTTCTTGTTCACCCATGTGCTTCATTGTAATGTTCTTCTGCCTTTTTCCTGGCATTCCTCACACGGGTCAGTAGCCATGATAGTTTGGGGTAATCCGAGTCACCTCCAAATATCGACGGACAACATTTAGCCACACACTATCCTACCCACACCATACCCATACATCAACATCTACTGGGTGGGAACCAGGGCTCACCTATTAGCCACACCTGGTGCCTCTGTAGTTGGGCTATCACATTTGGGATGCTGCTATTCCTCAGGAAAAAGGCATCATGCACCGACCCAGGATACTTAGCATTGACATGGGAGATGTACTGGTCCGCCAAGCACACCATCCCTACTTTCATGGAGTGGAAACTGTTTAGATTTCTGAACACTTGTTCATTTTGTTGGAGGGGGGGGTGGGTACAAATGCAATATGAGTTCCATCAATCACCCCAATTATGTTGGGGATATGTTCCATTGCATAGAAGTCAGACTTCACTGTAGCAAAATCCTCCACCTGGGGGGAAACAATGTAGCTGCACATGTGTTTAATAAGGGCAGATGACACTCTTGTCAGCACTATTGAGAACATTGGCTGTAACATTCCTGCTGCCAAGCCCACTGTCACTTGGAAAGAACCAGTTGCCAAGAAATGAAGCACAGATAGGACTTGCACAAGAGTGGGGATCCCAGTAGGGTGATGGATAGCAGATATCAGGTCAGGCTCCAGTTGGGCACACAGCTCTGTGATTGTGGCCCTGTCAAGTCTACAGGTGAGGATAATATGCCTGTCCTCCAGTGTTGCCCAGTCCAGCAGGGGTCTGTACATGGGGGTATGTCTCCATCTCCTATTCATCTGCAGCAGTTGCAGTCTAAGGGACAAAAGAGTGAGGAGCTGGTCAGAAATTGAACATCGGAGCCACAAAAGTACAACGCATGATGTTAATTTGTAATGGTTAAGTGGTATTTTTCCTGTATGTCCTATTTTTAACTGTGATGCAGGTATTATCCAGGACCTGCCCCCCGCCCCCTGAAATGGCATCCGCCTGTCCTATGTGGAGGGCGCATGCTGGCGGTCGCCTATCCGGAGCTGGATGGGCACTTGAGGGCATCACAGAAGCCACAAGGGGCTGAGTACAGTGCCCTTCATCACAACTTGCGCATAGTAGGGAGTACCCGGGTGGGGAATGTGTGTCAGTGGGTGTCCCTAAGCCAGGCCTGACATTGCAGAGTAGGTCCCATGTTGGGCAGGGTTCTGAAGTGATAATCCTGCAACCTAGCTCGTAGGCATCCACAACTGCTCAGGGCTGTGTGGGTCCCAGGTGTGCTGCATTTGGCGGTATGTGCCCCTCCCCATGCCTTGGTGGCTTCCATTATAACTGGAAATGCAATGCCTAGTGTGTAGGGATGTTCCCTGTGTGTGACAGTGGTGTGTGAGCGAATGGTGGTGTTGGTGCAGCCATTGACCCAGTGTATCCTTTGTCTCTCCCCCCCTTTTGTTTTGTCACCGTGTCCTTATGTGCATTAGCATCATCTGGAGGAGGAGCAGAGGCACCGGTGACGGAGGGAGCTGCATCCCACAGGACCCAGGAGGCAGTGTCCACCGACGGTGATGGAACCAGTGGGACGGAGGGCGAGGGAAGCACCACAGCGGAGACAGGAGGAGACAGTTCGGACACAGATACCTCCTCCGATGGAAGCTCCCTGGTGGTGGTGGACACCTCAGTGCCCACCCCAGCTACAGGTACAGCCACCACCCCATACCAGCACCACCCTCCCAGCAGCCCCTCATCGAGTTGCCCGTGCCTGCTCACCCAGGAGGGTGAGCATCTCCTTCGCCCCAGGCACCGCAGGCCCTGCCCCAGTTAGCCCCGCTGCCCTGAGAGAGGAGGCTATTGACCTCCTGAGATCCATCTCTGTAGGGTAGCCAACCATTGCGAATGCCATCCAGGGGTTGCAGCCCAGATGCAACAGACTAATGCATTCCTGGAGGGCATTCACACTTGGCGGCCCAACAGAGATCAATCCATGCTCTGGCCTCCTCTCTGATGGCAGCCATTGTCCCTGTTTCCACCCTCCCCCCTCAAACTTCCTCTTCCCAATCCCATTCTCCTCAACCCCAACCTATCCCAAGCACACAGGCATACGAGCATGCACACAAGACAACACACAAGAGAGGCACAGGCAAACACAAGCACCACACATCATCCCACAGGCACACATACAAACACCATCCAGATGCAGACATAACAACATCCACAATTACCACTGTCTCCCCCTCCTCCTCCTCCTCCACCTCCCTCCCAAGTCTGTCTACACTCACACCTGCATGCACTACATCCTCAAACTCTCCCACTGTGTCTGTCACCCCCCCTCCAAAGGTATACAAACGCAAGCACTCAGACACCCAACAGCCATTCACCTCACAACAGCATACAGCCCATGCACCTACACCCAAACACAGCAGACACCTCCTACAACTGCTCCCTCTTCCTACACTCCCAAACCTTCTCCCTCTTCCCACCCCAATGTCCCTAAGAAGTTTTTCCTCTCCACCATCGACCTCTTCCCTACCCCTCCCCCCATCCTTCACATCTGGCCAGGGTGGCAAAAACCCAGGCAAGCACCTCAGCCACCCAGTCCACGGGCCCAGTAGTCTCCACACCCACTTGTGGTCAGAAAGGATCCAGGGCACATGTCCAGAGGTTAAAGGAGCCTGCACCAGGCAGCCTCAAGGAAAGGGGGCCTGCCCCAGCTGCGGGCCGGAAGACCAAGGAGCCAGCCCAAGCTTCTGGCAGGAAGGGCAAGGAGCCAGCACCAAAAGGCAGGAAGGACAAGGGGTCTGGTGCAGGGACTCAGGCGGAGCCCCCACCACCAACCATGGTTGTGTAGCCGTAAGAAGGCTGCAGGGAATGGGCTGGAGCTTCCCCCAACCACCAGCAGCAGCCCCATCAGCACTGCCACCACCAGTGGGCAGCCATCCCAGGCTGCAGGGGATGGGCTGGAACCTCTCCCCACCAGCAGCAGCACCACCACCAGTGGGCAGCCATCCGAGGCTGCAGGGGATGGGCTGGAGCTTCCCCCCACCATCGGCTGCATCAGCACCACTACCACCACTGAGCAAATCCAGTGGGGAATACACCAACCAACCCTATCCTCCCAGGATCGGAAGCACAGGGCACGATGCCCCCTCCAGAACCAGTGGGGAAGACACCCACCAACCCCAGCCTCCCCAGGATCAGAAGCACAGGGCACAAAGCCCCCTCCAGCACCAGTGGGGAAATCACCCACCTGAAAGACTGCGGCCTTGCACTCCCCATGACAGAGCACAGGGCATATTGCCCCTTCCAGAGCATGTGGGCAAGTCACCCACTTGCGAGACCGTGGCCTTGCACTCCCCAGGACCAAGCACAGGGCATGTTGCCCCCTCCAGAGCATGTGGTCAAGTCACCCACTTGAGAGACTGTGGCCTTGCACTCCCCAGGACCAAGCACAGGGCATGTTGCCCCCTCCAGGGCATGTGGGCATGTCGCCCACTTGAGAGACTGCGGCTTTGCACTTCCCAGGACCAATCACAGGGCATGTTGCCCCTCAAGAGCATGTGGGAAAGTCACCCACTTGTGAGACTGTGGCCTTGCACTCCCCAGGACCAAGCACAGGGCATATTGCCCCTGCCAGAGCATGCAGAGCATGTGGGCAAGTTACTAACTTGAGAGACTGTGGCCTTGCCCTCCGCAGGACCAAGCACAGGGCATGTTGCCCCCTCCAGAGCATGTGGGCAAGTCACCCACTTGAGATACTGTAGCCTTGCACTCCCCAGGACCAAGCACAGGGTATGTTGCCCCCTCCAGAACCAGTGGTCTTGTTCCACCTGCCGGCTGAGGTACCCCCCCGTTCCCCGTCGCCCTGAGTTGCCTGCCTATTTTCCAACTGATGCTCCTGCAGTGTTCTCTCCATGTTGGTGCAGGTGACAAGTGGGGCCTTGGACTTTGGCCTGTGGCCCTGTGGCCCATGCACAATGAGGACTTGGTAGTGTCCATTGAACTGTAGATATGTATATACCATTACATTGCATTTTCGTATTTCTACTATGTTGTTATTATTACACTCACTTTTGCACATTCCTGTTATCCTTGCATTATTCTGCAGGGGTACAGGGTAAATATGTTTAATTACTGCAGCTGATTGTGTGTACTGCTTTGGGGGTAGGGGTGTGTGTGTTGTGGGTGTGTCACTCTCTTTTTCCTCCCCCCTGTTTGCTAGGTGGCTGTACTCACCGTCGTCATCTTTGCCGTCGTTGGTGTTCGTGGTGGAGCAGGACGTCGAAAATCATTGGAAATATTTGCAGTTCGGGCTCCATGACCACGTGGTTCTTCCCTTTGTCTCCAAAGGTGAGTCCTTCCCCTTCTGTGGAGTGTTTCCGCCAGGCTTTTGATGTTGTTGGTACCACCCTGGAAAAGGTGGTGGTTTCCTGTCTCATAATATGGTGGGTAGAACATTGACTTCTGCCTGGCTGTTGGAGGCTACCGCCATGGTGGATGTTGTTTCCGCCCTGGCGTTTGGTGTGGTAAAGTGGCTGTCTATCTGAGTTCTCACCGCCATGGTAATAATTTGGTGGTAGTTACTGCCAGCCTGTTGGCGGTATTACCACCACTTTATCACCGACCGCCAGGGTTGTAATGAGGGCCCAAATTGCCAGGTGTCTGTCCATTAGGGGTTCTGTAGTTTAGGGATGGGGGAATACTTAGGTCTTCATTAGAGTGTGTTTAGGGTGGATAGTTTGGGCTCTGGGATGTAGGGGAGGGGCTGAGTGAGAAACATGTTGGAGGATGAGTTTGGTGGCCTGCTATGGTTGTTGGCTCAGTACCTGCCCACCATGTTTGGGGATGAATGTCAGGTGAATCAAGGATACCTTGACCAAGAGAAGCCACAGTGATGGGAGAAGGTACAGTACCAAGTGAATCATGTCTTCAATATCCAGCAAAGCATCCACCAACTGATGCACAGTTAAGCAGATGTTGGAATCATGAGACTAATCTACTTGATCATCTGGGGATAGAAGTTGGTGACCCGACGGGTAAGTACCTACATAGCATGAGCTAATTTCTGTGCATCGTTTGCACACATATTTGATGTTTCCTCTTCAAATGCAGGCTCATGTATGTATTTGTGATTATAAGGCCTACTACGGGAGAGCATGACACAGTAAGGGCCTCAGGAGCCTGTTTGCAGATGATGTTGTGCCAGCCAGGCCCATAGGTGCTTTGTGACCCATCAGCCATTGTAAAGAGAGTAATATCACCCAGCATGCTAGGTCATTTCTGACTCTAAACTGTGTGGGTCAATGGCCATGTAGGTTGCAGGAGAGTGCACTCAAATGTCATCAGGCAACAGGTTGGTCAAGGTGTTTGCATTACCACCTATAGTATCACACATATGTGTGTATTGTGAGAAATGGTCATGATTTCTTGATGAGCCTGTACAGGTCTTGAATGCTCATTGTTAAATTCCAGTGCACTGGTTAAATGTAAGGAGCCAAGTGAACAATATAAGTAAACATGGGCACTGTCCGATGTGTGTATCTTTTTGAAGAACAGGTATCTGCTTGAGCAGTCCCCAGTATTTATTTGCTATGCAGAGTGTTATTTGCAAAATTAGACTGTTAGACTGTTCACATAGTTACCACAGCAAGGCACCATTGAACCCTGTAGAAACGTAGGGGAGGTCTTGTACCTTGTCTGTACTCTGTGCAACTGATACATTATGTGCTTGGTCTCAACCGACTACCCTGCGACATGGCAGACATATGTCCATCATTAGGACTTTCCAAATTTGCCACACACTACATGTCCAGTATACACACAATACCTAATATTTGTGAAGTTGATGGACTGTGCTTCATATGTACATTTTGTACAGATTCAGCTTTATTGGAGATTTGTACCATGTTCTTGTCTCCTAGGTGGACCTGACCCATACACCTGTGGCGAGGTGGCAGTTTCTGTGATCCAAATTCTACCAGTGAGTGTCACATGATGATTTCATTGCTCAGTAAGGATTGTGTGTGGTCACATATATTTTTTGCATTGAGATGTGTAAGTGGGATCATCAGGCAGCAGTCTAAATATACCTGACATGTGGATACACAACAGCAGTAGGACATAGGGAGTAGGAGTAGGGTGGTCATATGAAGGATGTGAATGTGAACATAGAAATGGAGGAACAACCTTCCTTCTGCCTGTCTAATGCATATAGCTAGTGTAGGTGTTAAGACGATAATGTAAGATCAATCTTATGTGGCCAGGCCACACATGTTAGGTTCATTCTTAGCTCACTGCAGATAGATTTGACATGAGTTGATGTGGGACATGCCACCATTTCACAAATGCTTATGCTGTTACATGCATGACTCATGCCCTCCTATAACATATTCCTTATGACAGGCTCATGGACAGACCCTTGTAGTGTTTCTTGAGGAATAAGAGCAGTGTGTGAAGTACCACAGACATGCATGCACAGTGTTGTATGCATACAGTCCATTTTACAGACAACCTACAGCTATCATTGCCCATACAGCCTCACCCATAAATTGTCACCATTGAACCTGTTCAGGCAAAATCAATGCAATGTACAGGACAACATACTCATAGATATGACATCAAGAGCATTCATGCACATACCCATCATATGGATTAAGTATGATTTGATGTGCATTTAGGGTATATTCCTTAGAGACTTGTATGGACAGACACTTGGCCATGTAAAGGATTACAACCAATATCTTGAATGACATTATGTGATCTCAGTCAAAGTGTTCCCGGTAAGTCCATGAGTCAACATTGGAGGGGTATCCAACGGGTATGTTGAGTTGTAGCTAGCTAGCCATACTCTGGCAATGTTACAACTACCTGCCACTGAGTCATGCTTTGCTGCAATGTGTGTTGCCTTGTGTTCTTGTGATATCAAAGAAGCATTCCTGAGGCTTCATACATGTACTTGCTACACATTACTCATTTCACAGAGCTGTTTGGCCATATGTCATACCTGAATTGCATTCTGCCTGACAAACTCAAGGGAGCACCTAGAAGAACCATATGTACCACTCCATGTGTACACATTGTTCCTGATCTGTCTTAATGTTCACATGCCTAAACCTTTATGATTCCAAACACAGCCATTCCATGCACCCACAAGGCCATGGCATTATCACTAAACATTGTAACTGCAGGGAATGAAGATGCCTGGAATGACAGTTGGTCATGCTTCATTCCATGGATGTCCGATTTATTGGCTGTACATGCCACTTGTGATTGTAATAGTTGTTCATGCATGTATTTGTAGATACAAAATGACAACTTCAGCCTGGTCTGATAGACATGTCCTTCCTCTCCAACACCCAGCATGACACATGAACAAGAAAGAGCATACAGGATATGTTTGGAACAGTACCAGGACCTCCAAAATGTTGCAAAGGGCTTCAGCTGCATGGGCAGGAAGCACAAGCAGTGGAAGGCAGCTGGGACATGGCAATCACTACCTCAGGGCCAGAAACTGCAGGACAGACCAGGTACAAGTGACGACTTTGAGGGTCCTCAAGCAGTCATTTATGATCTAGTAACAGGACCATCTATAGCACAACAAGGAGTACCAACAACAACAGTCACCACAACACCAGGCCGAAGGACTGAATTTAAACAGCAGGCCCTGAAGGAGAATGTGGAGTGAAATCAACGCTGGCTGCCCTGCAGCAACAGGTGGCAACACTGTAGGAGGCTGGACTGGCTTGAAGTGAGTACATAGGGGTACTTACACCTTGCACCAGGCCCAGTTATCCCTTATTAGTGTATAGGGTGTCTAGCAGCACAGGCTGATAGATAATGGTAGCTTAGCAGAGCAGCTTAGGCTGAACTAGGAGATGAGTGAAGCTCCTACAGTACCACTAGTGTCATATGCACAATATCATAAGAAAACACAATACACAGATATGCTAAAAATAAAGGTACTTTATTTTTATGACAATATGCCAAAAGTATCTCAGTGAGTACCCTCAGTATGAGGATAGCAAATATACACAAGATATATGTACACAATACCAAAATATGCAGTAATAGTATTAGAAAACAGTGCAAACAATGTATAGTTACAATAGGATGCAATGGAGACACATAGGGATAGGGGCAACACAAACCATATACTCCAAAAGTGGAATGCGAACCACAAATGGACCCCAAACCTATGTGACCTTGTAGAGGGTCGCTGGGTCTATTAGAAAATAGTAAGGGTTAGAAAAATAGCCCACCCCAAGACCCTGAAAAGTGAGTGCAAAATGCACTAAAGTTCCCCAAAGGACATAGAAGTCGTGATAGGGGAATTCTGCAGGAAAGACACAAACCAGCAATGCAACAACAATGGATTTCCAGTCGAGGGTACCTGTGGAACAAGGGGACCAAGTCCAAAAGTCAAAAGCAAGTCGGAGATGGGCAGATGCCCAGGAAATGCCAGCTGTGGGTGCAAAGAAGCTGCTACTGGACAGTAGAAGCTTAGGTTTCTGCAAGAACGACAAGGACTAGAGACTTCCCCTTTAGAGGATGGATCCACCATGCCGTGGAGAGTCGTGCAGAAGTGTTTTCCTGGCGAAAGACCGCCAACAAGCCTTGCTAGCTGCAAATCATGCGGATAGTGTTTTTGGATGCTGCTGTGGCCCAGGAGGGACCCGGATGTCGTCAATTGCGTCAGGAGACAGAGGGGGCATCGACCAAGACAAGGAGCCCTCTCAGCAGCAGGCAGCACCCAGAGAAGTGCCAGAAACAGGCACTACAAGGATGCGTGAAATGGTGCTCACCCGAAGTTGCACAAAGGAGTCCGGAGAACAACTTAGAAGGTCGTGCAATGCAGGTTAGAGTGCCGTGGACCCAGGCTGGACTGTGCACAAAGGATTCCCACCGGAAGTGCACGGAGGCCGGAGTAGCTGCAAAAGTCGTGTTTCCCAGCAATGCAGTCTGGCGTGGGGAGGCAAGGACTTACCTCCACCAAACTTGGACTGAAGAGTCACTGGACTGTGGGAGTCACTTGGACAGAGTTGCTGGATTCAAGGGACCTCGCTCGTCGTGCTGAGAAGAGACCCAAGGTACCGGTGATGCAGTTCTTTGGTGCCTGCGGTTGCAGGGGGACGATTCCGTCGACCCACGGGAGATTTCTTCGGAGCTTCTAGTGCAGAGAGGAGGCAGACTACCCCCACAGCATGCACCACCAGGAAAACAGTCGAGAAGGCGGCAGGATCAGCGTTACAGAGTTGCAGTAGTCATCTTCGCTACTATGTTGCAGTTTTGCAGGCTTCCAGCGCGGTCAGCAGTCGATTCCTTGGCAGAAGGTGAAGAGAAAGATGCAGAGGAACTCGGATGAGCTCTTGCATTTGTTATCTAAGGAATCCCCAGAGACAGAGACCCTAAATAGCCAGAAAAGAGGGTTTGGCTACCTAGGAGAGAGGATAGGCTAGCAACACCTGAAGGAGCCTATCAGAAGGAGTCTCTGATGTCACCTGGTGGCACTGGCCACTCAGAGCAGTCCAGTGTGCCAGCAGCACCTCTGTTTCCAAGATGGCAGAGGTCTGGAGCACACTGGAGGAGCTCTGGACACCTCCCAGGGGAGGTGCAGGTCACGGGAGTGGTCACTCCCCTTTCCTTTGTCCAGTTTCGTGCCAGAGCAGGGCTAAGGGGTCCCTGAACCGGTGTAGACTGGCTTATGCAGAAATGGGCACCGTGTGTGCCCATGAAAGCATTTCCAGAGGCTGGGGGAGGCTACTCCTCCCCTGCCTTCACACCATTTCCCAA
The DNA here is from genome assembly GCF_031143425.1 of Pleurodeles waltl. Taxonomy (NCBI): domain Eukaryota; kingdom Metazoa; phylum Chordata; class Amphibia; order Caudata; family Salamandridae; genus Pleurodeles; species Pleurodeles waltl. Next base: position 877,186,165 of record NC_090444.1, read on the forward strand.
AGGGAGAGGGTGTAACACCCTCTCTCAGAGGAAGTCCTTTGTTCTGCCATCCTGGGCCAAGCCTGGCTGGACCCCAGGAGGGCAGAAACCTGTCTGAGGGGTTGGCAGCAGCAGCAGCTGCAGTGAAACCCCGGGAAAGGCAGTTTGGCAGTACCAGGGTCTGTGCTACAGACCACTTGGATCATGGGATTGTGCCAACTATGCCAGGATGGCATAGAGGGGGCAATTCCATGATCATAGACATGTTACATGGCCATATTCGGAGTTACCATTGTGAAGCTACATATAGGTAGTGACCTATATGTAGTGCACACGTGTAATGGTGTCCCCGCACTCACAAAGTCCGGGGCATTGGCCCTGAACAATGTGGGGGCACCTTGGCTAGTGCCAGGGTGCCCTCACACTAAGTAACTTTGCACCTAACCTTTACCAGGTGAAGGTTAGACATATAGGTGACTTATAAGTTACTTAAGTGCAGTGTAAAAATGGCTGTGAAATAACGTGGACGTTATTTCACTCAGGCTGCAGTGGCAGGCCTGTGTAAGAATTGTCAGAGCTCCCTATGGGTGGCAAAAGAAATGCTGCAGCCCATAGGGATCTCCTGGAACCCCAATACCCTGGGTACCTCAGTACCATATACTAGGGAATTATAAGGGTGTTCCAGTAAGCCAATGTAAATTGGTGAAATTGGTCACTAGCCTATTAGTGACAATTTGTACAGAGAGAGCATAACCACTGAGGTTCTGGTTAGCAGAGCCTCAGTGAGACAATTAGGCACCACACAGGGAACACATACATATAGGCCACAAACTTATGAGCACTGGGGTCCTGACTAGCAGGGTCCCAGTGACACCTAACAAACATATTGAAAACATAGGGTTTTCACTATGAGCACTGGGCCCTGGCTAGCAGGATCCCAGTGAGACAGTGAAAACACCCTGACATACACTCACAAACAGGCCAAAAGTGGGGGTAACAAGGCTAGAAAGAGGCTACTTTCTCACAAACACTGATGGACATATTGAAGAACTTGCAGCAAGCTGTTGACCGTATTTAGATTTAGACTGCCTCTGACTTTCTGCCCCTCCCCAGTTCCTGTTAATTTAAATTTAGGTATTACATTTTAACATTGGTTAGGACCATTTTTAGAGTGGGTATAGTTTAGGTTAGTCATAGTACTGCATATTGTAATGTTTTATAGTTGTTAGTTGGGGATATGGGTGGGTAGATCATTTAGTGGGTAGGGGGTCAATGTTTGGGTTATGTATACGAAATAAACAAAAAATGAAAAATATAAAAACATATACATTTGTGTAGGTTTTAATGTTTAGTGAGTTTATGTATAGGTGTAGTGTATGTTTGTCTCATGTCCTATTGTGTATTAGGGGTTGGGGGTTGGGGCTGATATTTATTATGTCTGATCTGGTATATGTGTGAATCTTGAGAAGTTAAGGGTAGGTATGTTAGATTATTTGTAAATTTAGGTAATGTAGATTAGTTGATATAGGTTAGATTAGGCCTGGTTTACTTTGAGTATTCATTGAGTATTCATTGAGTGTAGGTTAGTAATAGGTTAGAGTTTAAGGGATCAATAGTGCTAGTAACAAACATCTGTGTTTCACTTTCAAAACTGCTCCCTTATTAACTATTGGCAGTTGTCATATATTCCTTTGCTGGAGTAGGCCCATGATGTGTGTTTCCATGTCAGTGCTGATATACATGGTTAATTGTGTGAAGCACCAAAGGAGTGTATACTGTTAACTTTGCTATGGAGTAACTTAAGGAATCGTACAAAGTGGTTGTGCCCAGAAAGTGCCATTCTTGCTGTGTATGGACTCCTAGCCCAATGGAGGTTTTCACCAACTGTTGTTCTGTAGGTGTGTGTGCACAGCTTCATATTCTGTATACATAAATTAGTCATGGAATTGTGAATACTTAAGAATGTGTTGGGTCACACATTGTTGCCAGCCACTGACACATTCTCCCTTGCACCAATTTATTGCTGCTTCAGGGTTGTTTGAGGGCTAGTATCCTGAATATGTCCCCCACCTGCGCAGTAACTTCATTTGGTCTGACCTTTGACTGATTGAAAATTGTAGAACTTCACGCATGTGACCTTGGGTAACTATTTACTAGTTCAGTTACACAGAGTTCACATTTACATTTGTTCTTGGCCTGTGCTAATTTTGTGATAAGGTCTATTGAACACAATTCCATTTTGAGAATATGTTGGGTCTATTGATTCAGCACATCCAACATGATCTACTCCATCTGATCATTAACAAGCTGGATGAGGTAAGTGATTTTATGTACAACTGCAAGTGGCAGTCCTTGGCTCAACAACCACAACATTGCATGTGAGCCTTAGAAAGCCCAGACACAGTCCATGGGGGATACATTGAGGAAGAGAATGTGCAAATTTCCAATAGGGAAGATAAGCCACATTGAGAGTCCACAAATGGTTGAAATCAACAGGTGGGGCAACAAATTGAGTATAGTACTAGTTGTAAAATACAATGGCATGAATCAGCACCAGGCAAAGGAGAATCTGGCAATTTGGCACAGTGAAATGCTACTGGGCAGTTTTACATTGGAAAGAGCTGGAGTCCACATCTTCATCCTCTGATATGTGTGGTGCTTCCCGTGAGGGTGATGTAGGTACATGAGGTGATGGAGGCACACACTCATCAGGGGCTGTAGATATGGAGTCCCAATCTGCAGCAGCATTTCTTTGTGACAACAAGTGAGGCAGCACTGCACTGAGAAGGGTCTGCCGGTTTACCAGCACAGCACCAATGTCGTGGTGGTAGACACCCATTGTGGCGATGTATGTGTTCTGCTTCCGCTCCATAGATTCCCGGATGTTGTGTATTGACCCTACCTGTTTGGCTATATCGCTGGTGCCAATTTGACAGGGCAGTTGTTCATGCCTCTCCTTTATAACTCTAGTGATGTCAGACAGGAATTGATTGAGTTCACAGAGTGTAGTGTACGTGCCTTGTACGGCAGCCGAGGTGTCCTTATTGGAACTGAAGCATCTATGCACTGCATTTAGGGTGACTACCATGGTCTCCATTCCCTCCGCACCACATCTCATGCTAGACTCCTACCGCACAATGTTGGAACTCAACCTGGCAGTCCTCTGTGTCCGGGCATTGGGTGGGCTGACATCTGGTGTTTGGTGAGTGAGGGGTGGATCTTCTGGAGAACCAGCAATGCTGTTGGTTCTTCCCGCAACCTGAGATGATGTGTCAGTGGAGGCCAGTATTTGCTGGAGTGTGTCTTGGTCAAGGGTTGGCATGCTGTCATTCTCAGCCAGATCGTCATCACGAACAGGCAGCTGCTCAAGAGGTGTGGGTACATCCTCTGCAATTGCAAACAGAGAGAGAATTGTTAATGGAGTTGTATGTTAGATGTTGACATGAATGATCTGATTGACAATCTGACTTGACTTTCAATACAACACTGATGTTTAGGAATTCTGTTACACGGAGGTATAGAGGCCAAGTTGCACCATAGTAACCTTTCATACAGCAGTTTCTCTGCATTCTTAATACAACCAGTGTGTGAAAAGGCAGACATTTGCTATCATGGCACATATTGCAGCACAGTTACACAGGTCACTGGGCCTACCATTCCTAGACATATGGACATATGATATGGACAGCTTCCATGGTGATTTGCTGTTCTTTTTCCTAATGCCTATTGTGGTGGTGTCTTAACATATTGACACTACTACTGTTCAAATTGCACCAAATCCCCAGTGTGCTTGTATTCCCTGTGGTCAATATTCAGCATACTACTCATGTGCAAGTGATGTGGGTGTGGTCATGATTTTGTAAGGATACTGCCATCTGGATTTCACACTGTACACTATCACACTCTGCCTTGTTGTGCTGTCTTGCATGCACATTGAGCAATCATTTAGTCAAGGGTTGAACTAGTAACACATATCTTGCACAACTCTACATAGTATAAAACATTGTTACACTACAGGACTGTGTGAGAGCATGTACTTACCATATATTTCCCATATGTGTCTACTCATTTAATTGGATTAGATACATTTTTGCCTTCATCATTGTGGACAGTGGGCACTGTATACCAAATCTGAGGTTATGGGCTCTGTCACTCTAGGTAGGCTGCTAGCACTGACACTCACCCCAGTAGCTAATTGCCAGATTTGGGAATCCGCATAGAATGATACTTCATTTGACTCAGGCCCCATCACTTGTACATGTGCATGCCTACTCTGCCACTTCTCTTCTTGTGCCAGTGACTCACATTAATGCCACGCAGTGATGGAACCCAGCTCATGGATTGACTCTCATGTACATACAACACCAACAATATGTGTGACAATATCCAATGTATGGACGTGTCTGGCTGTTATTGATGGCTATGGGTCAAGCTGTATCCCACATGGTAGTTGTGCTGGAATTGGTGACATATATCTACCCAGGTTTGCAAAATGACTGCCACATCCACCTCTATCTCCGACCATGGCTGGGTACTGCCCTTTGTAGTGGTAGACTCATTTTTCATGTCCCCTGACTAATCCCTATTTCACATCCTCTGGCTGAGATATTTGTGCCATGGTGAGGCTATTTCCCCTCAGACTCCCTCCTGCCACATGCTTTATCTTCACACAGGGACACATCACATTTAGGATGTTGTACCCCAATGGGCTGTTCTCTGTCATCCCTTCCCAGCTGTGACACAAATGTGTGACACTGTCAGACACAGCAGTGTATGTGTATTGATTAGGCAACCTTGCAGTACACATCTCCATTCTGCTGCTATGCAATGCCTCCCCAATCGCAGTTGCATTTCAACCTACCTAGCCAGCACTTACATTGCACTGCACAGCCATGAGCCCACCAGGGCCACACTTCATCTTTGGTTTCAACACACATGGTTCTGTAATGTGCATCACTCGCATTAACCCCAAACCAGTCAGATTTGGAACATGGAGTGAGTTCTGGGGTCCCTACTGTGGCAACTGACTCCTGGGTGGTCTCACCAGGCACATCATGACAGGTGTTTGCTATTTGTTGTCATGCCAGCTTTTACACAAGTGGATCGTGACATGTTTTTAGTGTTGGTACTTCACATGCCCCACAACTGACCTACCTCTCAAGCAAGCTGTTTCTCCTCTGACCGGCACATGCCATTGGTTTCCATTACAGTGTGTATTTGGGTGCATGGCCCCATGTAAAACACATTGGCCCCCTGGTGCAAGATGACCTGCATTGTCACCAACAAGTTGTATAGGGTTCAGGACTCCATGCATGATGTTTTGTTCCAGTCCATGTGGCATATTTTCATACAGCTTCTGGCACCGGTGCATAATTTTTATGTGACACACCAGTGGAGCAGGCTGCAGACACATATTGATAAGGCCTTGCAAAGTGACTTTTCATAGTCTTGTAGATATGGAGTGAGGCAAGGCAGCGCATGTCGCTCTGTTGCTTGCACTGTGTCAGGGGGCATACAATGTGCGTTGCAGTGGTTTTTCGAATGCAAGAACCATGGGTTTTGTGGCATCCCAGGTTTGTCAAAGATCTGTTATTCAGGCAATGCAACAAATTCTTAAACCTCCCCAGGGGAGATGTAACAAGGAAAAATAGTGTTTTTCCCAATTTGTTCCCTCTTTCTAAGTGTGCAGCATTCGTCAGCACACATAGGAAGAGAACAAAGGTTGACATGATTGTTTTTGTGCAGGAAGGTGTCCCTTCCTGCACAGGGACAATCCTGTCTGTAAAGCAGGTATCTGTGCAACATGGAGCAAGGGTGCTTGCATCAATACTAGGCAGCTCATTATGCACCAGAACAGAGGGAGAGGGCAGGAATGCACGTTATTTTGTAGGTACAGCCCATTCCTCCCCTTTCCATGTGGCACAGTACAGCGCAGCAAGCTGACTTCCAGAACGGCCCTGCTCCACTTTGTAGGAAAGTACCATCTTGCCTGGCATGTTACCCCCATATTTCACTGTATATATGTTGTTTTAGTCTATGTGTCACTGGGACCCTGCCAGGCAGGGCCCCAGTGCTCATAAGTATGTGCCCTGTATGTGTTCCCTGTGTGATGCCTAACTGTCTCACTGAGGCTCTGCGAACCAGAACCTCAGTGGTTATGCTCTCTCTGCTTTCCAAATTTGTCACTAACAGGCTAGTGACTACATTTACCAATTCACATTGGCATACTGGTACACCCATATAATTCCCTAGTATATGGTACTAAGGTACCCAGGGCATTGGGGTCCCAGGAGATCCCTATGAGCTGCAGCATTTCTTTTGCCACCCATAGGGAGCTCTGACAATTCTTACACAGGCCTGCCACTGCAGCCTGCGTGAAATAACGTCCACGTTATTTCACAGCCATTTACCACTGCACTTAAGTAACTTATAAGTCAGCTATATGTCTAACCTTCACCTGGTGAAGGTTGGGTGCACAGTTACTTAGTGTATGGGCACCCTGGCACTAGCCAAGGTGCCCCCACATCGTTCAGGGCAAATTCCCCGGACTTTGTGAGTGCGGGGACACCATTACACACGTGCACTGTACATAGGTCACTACCTATGTACAGCGTCACAATGGTAACTCCGAACATGGCTATGTAACATGTCTAAGATCATGGAATTGTCACCGCAATGCCATTCTGGCATTGGGGGGACAATTCCATGATCCCCCGGGTCTCTAGCACAGAACCCGGGTACTACCAAACTGCCTTTCCGGGGTCTCCACTGCAGCTGCTGCTGCTGCCAACCCCTCAGACAGGTTTCTGCCCTCCTGGGGTCCAGGCAGCCCTGGCCCAGGAAGGCAGAACAAAGGACTTCCTCTGAGAGAGGGTGTAACACCCTCTCCTTTTGGAAAAAGGTGTGAGGGCTGGGGAGAAGTAGTCTCCCCCAGCCTCTGGAAATGCTTTGATGGGCACAGATGGTGCCCATCTCTGCATAAGCCAGTCTACACCGGTTCAGGGATCCCCCAGCCCTGCTCTGGCACGAAACTGGACAAAGGAAAGGGGAGTGACCACTCCCCTGACCTGCACCTCGAAGGGGAGGTGCCCAGAGCTCCTCCAGTGTGTCCCAGACCTCTGCCATCTTGGAAACAGAGGTGTTTGTGGCACACTGGACTGCTCTGAGTGGCCAGTGCCAGCAGGTGACATCAGAGGCTCCTTCTGATAGGCTCTTACCTCTCTTGGTAGCCAATCCTCCTTCCTAGGTAGCCAAGCCTCCTTTTCTGGCTATTTAGGGACTCTGCTTTGGGGATCTCACCAGATAACGAATGCAAGAGCTCACCAGAGTTCCTCTGCATCTCCCTCTTCACCTTCTGCCAAAGGATCGACCGCTGACTGCTCAGGACGCCTGCAAAACCGCAACAAAGTAGCAAGATGACTACTAGGAATCTTCCCCCTGCAACCGCAGGCAACAAAAGACTGCATCACCGGTCCTCTGGGTCCCCTCTCAGCACGACGAGCGTGGTCCCTGGAACTCAGCAATTCTGTTCAAGTGACTCCCACAGTCCAGTGACTCTTCAGTCCAAGTTTGGTGGAGGTAAGTCCTTGCCTCCCCATGCTAGACTGCATTGCTGGGTACCCCGTGATTTGCAGCTGCTCCGGCTCCTGTGCACTCTTCCAGGATTTCCTTTGTGAACAGCCAAGCCTGGGTCCACGACACTCTAACCTGCAGTGCACAACCTTCTGAGTTGTCCTCCAGCATCGTGGGACTCCCTTTTGTGACTTCAGGTGGACTCCAGTTCACTTTTCTTCTAAGTGCCTGTTCAGGTACTTCTGCGGGTGCTGCTTGCTTCTGTGAGGGCTCCCTGACTTGCTGGGTGCCCCCTCTGTCTCCGCATCCAAGTGGCGACATCCTGGTCCCTCCTGAGCCACAGCAGCATCCAAAACCCGTAACTGCAACCCTTGCAGCTAGCAAGGCTTGTTTGCTGTCTTTCTGCGTGGGAACACCTCTGCAAGCTTCATCGCAAAGTGGGACATCCATCCTCCAAAGGGGAAGTTCCTAGTCCTCTTCTTTCTTGCAGAACTCCAAGCTTCTTCCAACAGGTGGCAGCTTCCTTGCACCCTCAGCTGGCATTTCCTGGGCTTCTACCCACTCTCGACACTGTCGTGACTATTGGACTTGGTCCCCTTGTCTTACAGGTACTCAGGTCCGGAAATCCACTGTTGTTGCATTGCTGGTGTTTGTTCTTCCTGCAGAACCCCCAATCACGACTTCTGTGCTCTCTTGGGGTAGTAGGTGCACTTTACACCTACCTTTCAGGGTCTTGGGGTGGGCTATTTTTCTAACCCTCACTGTTTTCTTACAGTCCCAGAGACCCTCTACAAGCTCACATAGGTTTGGGGTCCATTCGTGGTTCGCATTCCACTTTTGGAGTATATTGTTTGTGTTGCCCCTATACCTATGTGCTCCTATTGCAATCTATTATAACTTTACACTGCTTGCATTACTTTTCTTGCTATTACCTGCATAATTTTGGTTTGTGTACATATATCTTGTGTATATATCTTATCCTCATACTGAGGGTACTCACTGAGATACTTTTGGCATATTGTCATAAAAATAAAGTACCTTTATTTTTAGTACTTCTGTGTATTGTGTTTTCTTATGATATTGTGCATATGACACCAGTGGTATAGTAGGAGCTTTACGTGTCTCCTAGTTCAGCCTAAGCTGCTTTGCCATAGCTACCTTCTATCAGCCTAAGCTGCTGGAAACACCTCTTCTACACTAATAAGGGATAACTGGATCTGGCAAAAGGTGTCAGTACCTCTGGTACCCACTACAAGCCAGGCCAGCCTCCTACACACTTGCCTTGTGATTGAGCCTCTATGTTTATTCCTTTGTATTGTGGGACTTGTAGTTTTGGTGACTCATGTTGTGCATTCCACAACAGGTGCAACTATACAAAGGTGGTGCTGAACTGGTCGTTCACTTCACACATGTAATGTAGTAACATAACGGAGCATGACTGAGCTGTGCAACACGTGACTCAGCAGTGACACTGACATTTCTGAGTCACTTAATAGGACATGATCCAGATTCCTGCCCTTTACCCTGCACAGTCTTATAAAACAGTGGGGTATGCCCAAATAACCCCACGATCCCTGGGCAACATAAATCAAAAGAAAAGAAAGGGATAATTATAGGAATTAATATTCAATGAATTAATCCGTGGTGAGAGCTCAAATTAAGCACCAAACTGTTGATGAATACATATCATCAAATAAATAATCAAAACATTTTTTAGATAGTGTAAGATCCTGTACTTACAATGGTTTGAGTAGAAACTGTGAACATTGATTTAAATTGTTAAACCAAATCACATCCATATTCTATGCATATGAACACATGTAGATAACTACTTCCACATACTACATGCGAACTGCACGAATAATCTTTTCCTCTGTTTTCATCATATAACCAACTCAGATGACTAAAAAACGTTTTCATCCAAGAATGTCATAGTCTTCCAATTCAGTCTTTGTGGCTTTGCAAAATAATTAATAACATCAAGTCCACGTGTTGAGATGATCCACTACAAGATGCAGACTCTAGAGACACTCCTGTCTCTTATTCTTTATGCTGCATCCAACTTAGCCTAAACAAATAACTTGCAAATTTGAGGGACCCCTCAGAGTAGAATGTTGACGCGTTTCAGCCTCCTGGTTACGGTCCTCTTCAGGCACATAACCAAATAGGCAAATAGGCATCACGGCCACCATATAGTGGGTGAAACGATAGCAGAAAAAACAAGCATTTGCAATGCAATAGGTCTCGCATTTGTGAGAGTTAGAGCTATTGGTGTTGTAAATGACAATGTTTTTTATATATGTGTTTTGGTTTGGAGTGTAGGAGATGTATGTGGTGTGTAGTTGAAATTTGGATGCATCACTGATGGAGTGGGGTCGTTTATGTGACAAAGTTAATTTTGTGATTGGCATGTATGCATCACCGGCTGTCGCAATAACGTAAGGAGCACATTTTTGTGATCTGTCCTACTGAAGTCTTTAATTTAGTGCTCTGAATGGATGTAATGGCGCTACATGAAACAATGAATGACGTTGCAGGAGCATATACAGCATACACTGTTAAATGCTTGGTGGCTTGGTGTCAGCATGTTTCAAATATCTATTTCTCGTTGTTTGATTCTTTAATTAAAAATAAAACATGATATTAAACACTGCCCTACTCCCCACGACCCCACCCACAGCCCCTATTCCACAGGGGGCAAAATTATGTCCCACTGCAGATGCAGTTACCAATTTTTGGCCATCTCGTTAATTATCATAATACACTGTGGTCATCAGTTGGCATGTTCGAGTAGGCATTAAATCCTGGCGTGTGATGTAAAAGAAAATTAAGCACTTTCATGTTCAAACAACAACAACAAACTAGGGGATTAATAGAGGTGATCCAGGTGTGAGCAGCAAGCTAGGTCAGGCACCGAACAAGAAAGGTCAGATTCTAGGGTTAAGGGAGCAGGCTGTAAAAGGGATTTGAAACTAACTCACTAGACTTATCAGTCACATATGGGGTATGCCCCATCTTGGAATCCCATCCACATCTGGCCACTGCCTCAGGTTGCTGTAAAAGAGGGCAGAAGGAGGAGGAGCGTAAAACACCAAGGGGCAGATTTAAGAGCCTCTAGTGCCACCCTAGCACCACCATAGTGTCATTTTTTTACACTAAGGTGACGCTAAAGTGGCATTTTCCCCACACCATATTTACAAAGTGTCTCAATGCGTGCATTGCAACACTTTGTAAACCCTAGTGCCACATTTTGCCTGCGCCATGCATAATGTATGCAAGGGGGCGTTCCCCCATTAGGGGGGCTGAAAAAATGGTGCAAGGAAATCTAAGAGAATTCTTTGTGCCATTTTTTAGGCACTTTTAATGCTTGCTCAGAGCAGGCGTTAAAAAGGGGGCTTCCATTATTTATAATGGGCCCCTATATAATCTGCAGGAGTAGCTCCAAAACTTTGGTGCTACTCTTGCAGAGTACAGCAATAGCATAAAAAAGAAAAATTACACTATTGCCCTCTACCTTGTGGCATGGTGCGCCTTATTTTAAATACAGCGCACATATAGTGGTGGTAGGGGGCGCTAAGGGGAAAAAGAAAGTAGCGCTGCACTAGGTGCAGCACCACTTTTCCTAAATCCACCCCTCAGTAGCTCAGCCGCCATATCTGAATGTTGCTTCAGCACAACGAGCCTGAAGACACACAGGCAAGCCTCCACAGGGACATGCTAATGGGTCCGAAGCACAAGCTGGTTGGGCAACACTGAGAAGGGAAGAGCAAATGCATCGGAGCACTGGAACAGTCCAGAACACCATGCGTGCTAACCAGGAAATGCCTGCAAAGCATTATGGGACAAGGTTCCCCAATGCAGTGAATACTGTAGTATCAGTTCTCTCGCTGTGCCGGAAGAGCCAGATCAAGCATTTTTGTGTTTTTTATTAAAGCATTTACCAATTATAAGCAAAAAATGTAATGACTCCTATTAGGTAACAGTGTACACAAGTTTGTGCTCTGAGCGCCTTGAGTGCCATGATGTCCATGGAGTGCAGACAAAAGAAACAGGTATTGGCAATTATGCCTGTAACGGGGTTGGTGTCCAAGGCGGTAACCAAACCGCCCCACGGAGAGACAAATGTAAAGCATTTACCAATGACGTCAATTGATTTTTGAAAGGCAAGCCCACGAACAAATGAAAGTGATGGGCGTTAGGTGGGTATGGTTAAAAACCCACAATACTTACAACAGTTCAAAGCGTTTGCGCCCTCGATCTAATAGAGCAAGTCAATGCATATAGAAACAAAAGAAAAAAAATAGCAAAAATGAATACCCACCAAGTTGAAAAAATGGGAAAGCTAGGCGAAGACAAACTCTGTCCTGAAGGAGCAAATGGGCCGCTTTGGCCAAACACCACAGATAGGGAATTCTCGGAGCAACACATTATTACAGAGCAAACTGTTATGTCCTCAGCCCTTATAAGGGCTGGGACATCCGGCGGGAGTAGCGCGCGACGCACGGCAATAAAAACAATTGAAAACCGGCCTTTATCTGTTAGAGGCGCGGCCGAGTGCGTACACGCTGGTTATAAGCCGGTCCGCACGGGTCTTACTCTCGCGGCGTGTCTCCGTGCGCATCTGCCGCACCCAGCCACGCCCTTCTTTATTTTATAGCTCCCGGCCGCCGGCCGAGGAGCAAACCAAATAACCACGATAACAGAGGGGAAATGCCCTAAACACATCCGGGCATTTCCCCCACTTCATTGCGCCCCCACAGCGGCACACCAATGTACTGGCCAGTTACGTCACTGGCCAGCGACATTACATTCCTCCCCAAAATGCAAAAACCACACAACCACCAAAATAAGTACTATCATGCAACGTAAATCAATAATCACACATATAATCCCGGAGACGGGATGAAGGACAAGGATTGCCCCGCAAACCATATCCGGCAGATCCAGATCGCTTAGACAGTAGGTCAGTGGAGGAACCATCAGTCTCGGATTCAGACAGGATCGACACTTGACCATCTCCGACACCAATCAGCGATCCGTTTATTGGGATGCGCGCCTCAGGCCCCTCACACACAGGAATACTGGCCTCAGTCTCTTCCACGCGTTCCTCCCGAATGTCACTCTCACCATAAAACTTTTTAAACAATGACACATTTCGGGTCACTGTGTCATTTCCGCGCTGTGCAACCACAGCGGATCCATGTCGTTGAACAACTCTCCACGGGACTGTCGAAAAAGGTGTACGAAACTTGCTACCAGGCAGAGTCTGCTTGAGTAATACCTGATCACCAACCTTCAGATCAGAAGGCGTGGCGTTCCTTGCACGGCTGACCCTTTGATTTGACATCCGCCTCTTCTCTTGGACCACACCCCGAGCCATTTCAGGAGGACACCATGAAGGATGATGGGGAATCGCATCAACAGACGCCCTTCCAAACGCCACATGACCGGGAGCCAAACTAGTGGTGGAGTGAGGTGTTTGGCGATAGTTCCTTAAAAACGAAAAAATCGCATACTCCACAGACTGGCCACCAGCCACCGCAATTCTTATTACCTTATTCAAAGTCCGCATGAAACGTTCCACCTCACCATTGGCCTGAGGCCAGCGCGGAGTGATTCGGCGATGACGGGTGCCAGTAATCTTCATGTACTCCGCAAACTCATTGCTCTGAAACGGCGGTCCATTGTCAGTCTTTATCTCGGTAATGAGACCATGAGTAGCCATCATCTTTTCCAATCTAGCGATCACCACGGCCGCAGTGAGGGCCGGAATGATTTCAACCTCAGGATACTTTGAAAAATCGGCGATTACCACCATGGTGTGGCGACCATCGGGCAGACTACCAAAATCCAGACTCGCCGATACCCATGGACCGGTAGGGGTTGGTTCAGTTTCAACAGGAACAGGCCTCGCTGATTCACCAGTGGCCTGACACCATCGGCATGACCTGACCACCTGCTCAACCTTCTCGTCCATGAGAGGAAACCACACCTTGGACCGGAGTCGGCTCTTGGTCTTGACCATACCCTGGTGGCCATTGTGTGCCAAGTCAATCGCTTTGCTGGTAAGAGAGGAAGGGATGACCAGACGACTTCCCCTTAACAAACAGCCTTGAGAGTCAATGGTAAGCTCACTCTTTACCCCAAAAAGGCTTTCCATGATGCGTCGAGCTTCAGAGTTCAATAATGGTAACTGACTTTTGATTCGGTACCACTGACCGGTCTGGACAGCCTTCATTACTTTCTGCAGACACTCATCCGATTTGGTCGCTTGTATGATTTCCCCCATGGTCATAGGTAAGGGCCGGGAACGATCAGCCACGTATCGGACATACTCTTCAGTCTCTCTGGCTTCTTCGACCTCTACTTCGGATGCACTTCTGGGATGCCTCAATAGGTAGTCAGCCGGATTTTCGGATCCCGGGCGATACTCCAACTGGCATCTATAGTCTTGCAATTGTAGCATCCACTTCTCTATTCTTGGTGGGGGTTTGGAAGCAGTTCCGTTGAACAACGGAAGCAGAGGCTTGTGGTCAGTGGTAACTACAAACGGGCGGCCATATACATAAATGTGGAAATGCTTGCACCCCCAATGTACCGCAATGGCTTCCTTCTCAATCTGCGAATACCGTTGTTCAGTGTCAGTCAGCGAACGGCTGGCATATGCAACAGGAGCCCACATTCCTTCCCGTTGCTCCTGCAACAGTACAGCTCCCAAACCTTTGGGTCCTGCATCAACAGCAATTTTGGTATTTCTTCTCGGGTCAAAGTACTTCAGTACAGTGTCACTGGATAACGCCTCTTTGATTGTTTCAAACGCTGTTTGTTCAGCAGACCCCCACTGCCACGACTCAGACGTTTTGAGAAGATTCCTCAGGGGTTGGGTCAGATTGGATAGATCTTTTATGAATCGCCCACAGTAGTTAACCATTCCTAAAAAACTTCTAACTTCCGTGACAGTGGTGGGCGGTGATGCCTCCTTAATGTCGTTGACTTTCGCAGGATCAGGGGCCACTCCTTTCGCTGAGAACAGGTATCCAAAAAACTGTATCCGGTCTCTCAGAAACTCACACTTTTGTCTGTGCAAAGTCAGTCCAGAATCCTGGATGCGTTGTAGGACCTTTTGTAACCTGGCGTTGTGTTCCGCAATAGTGGGAGCATGTACCAGGATGTCGTCACTGACATTTATGGTTCCCGGTAAACCCACCAACAGCTCCTGAATCACATTTTGGAATACTTCCGCTGCACTTGATATCCCAAAACTTAGACGCTTGTACCTCCGGAGCCCAACGTGAGTCGAGAATGTTGTTATGTAGCGGGACTCCTGTGCCAATACCAGCTGGTGGTACCCCGACCGGAGGTCCAGCTTCGAGAACCACCTCGAATCACTGAGCTCCCCCAGAATGTCATCGATCGTAGGTGTCAAATGTCTTTCTCTTTTGATAGCCGCATTTGGGAGACACATGTCCACACAGATTCTTACTTCGCCTGGTTGTTTAGGCTTCCGAGCTACTACAATGGGCGACACCCACGGGGTAGGCCCAGACACCTTCTCAATAATCCCAGCTTTTTCCAGATTATCTAATTCTTTCTCCACCTGGGGCCTGAGATGGAATGCCACTCGCCGGTGGCGGAGGGCTATCGGTTGGATGGTGTGATCAATGTGGAGTTTGATCTCCCGTCCCCGTAGACACCCTATGCCATTAAAGACTCCCTCGTACCTGGCAACCAATTCCGTCACCGATTCTTGGTGAATGCTGAGCGCGAACGTCACAATTTGTAACTCCTCCGCCGCCTGACAACCTAACAGCATGCCAGCCCCTCCTTCGGTCACGTAGACCTTTGCTGATATCGAGTTTTGTCCATGAGTAATCGTAGTGTGGAACATACCCCTTAGGGAGAGGGGGGTGTTTTGTCCATAGGCATACACCTTAACATTTGTCATGGTCAAAGGTGGGGTCAGGGACATCTGGCGATGTTCATCAGCCGCTAATAAATTGATAGATTCTCCCGTATCCACGACAGCTACCACCTCATGATGACCCATCCGTATCGGGCACTTCGGAAGTTGTGCTTGGCGATAATTGGTAGGTGTGGTCGCAAATAAAGAGTGAATGACATGAATAACTGTTTCATCATCATCCATGTCACTCCCTCGCTCTGATTTTTCACGAGGGGCGTCTTCCAGCGCAACATTCACGGTTGCTGTTCGGGCGTCTTTGGACCTGCATACCTTTGCGAAATGATTCATCTTTCCGCAGCTCGCACAGATCTTTCCCCTCGCTGGGCACTCAGATGCTCGGTGTGGCACACCCCCACAGTACCCACATTGTCTGGGTCGCGGACTACTCCCTTTTTGTGGAATTTTCTTCCAGGGTGTCACAACTGCGTTGACGACCTCTTCTTTTATAGGACGTTGTAACGACGCCTCCATGTGGGAAGCCCTGGCTTTCGAGAGCTCCTTCGTTCTACCTAGTTGTAGAATGTCCGGTAGTGATTTCCCTGATTCTTCTAGGATGCGTTCCCTGAGGGGAAGGGAAGCACACCCTTGTATTAACTGTCCTCGGACTTCTTCAGTCTCATCATTAAACCTACACGTGCCCGCTAGCTCTCTTAATCTTAGGTGAAAAGCATCCAGCGACTCATCTGTCCGTTGTCTCGCCTGTCTAAATATGAATCTTTCATAATCAGTATTGACCATTGGCTCAAAATGGCGGTTGAGGGCAGCTATGAGTGTCTTATGTGTTTTGGGTGTATCTTCCGCAATATTTTTCACAATCTTGTATATGTCCTTGCCTCCTATATGAATGAGCAGGGCACGTTTCTGGTCATTCGCTACTTTTGTGGCTTCAAAGAACACCAACACTCTTTCCACCCATTCACTCCACTTGGGCGCTTGTGTCGAGGGAGCCCCTTCCACCACAAAAGGCTCTACAGGGGGTATTGCTGACATTGTGGTTGGGGTGGTGTCTGGCTGGCTACTTGTTCTTGTTCTAGCACTGAGAGTATATTCTTTTACTCACTGTTTCCTGCTAATTTCTCTTTCTTCCCAGTCTTGGCGATGGTGCACTACTCCAGAATTGCCTTACTGCATTGGATCCGTCCTGTAGGCACTTTTCTTTTTTTTTCTTCGAAACTGAGTGCCCCAAAATTCTTCCAGGACTCCTGCCCTGCCGCACGAGCACCGCAGTAGACCCGCGGCCGCAGCAGGGTTCGACCCTCGAGGCGGGGTTCTTACTACCTCGTCGCCAAATGTTATGTCCTCAGCCCTTATAAGGGCTGGGACATCCGGCGGGAGTAGCGCGCGACGCACGGCAATAAAAACAATTGAAAACCGGCCTTTATCTGTTAGAGGTGCGGCCGAGTGCGTACACGCTGGTTATAAGCCCGTCCGCACGGGTCTTACTCTCGCGGCGTGTCTCCGTGCGCATCTGCCGCACCCAGCCACGCCCTTCTTTATTTTATAGCTCCCGGCCGCCAGCCGAGGAGCAAACCAAATAACCACGATAACAGAGGGGAAATGCCCTAAACACATCCAGGCATTTCCCCCACTTCATTGCGCCCCCACAGCGGCACACCAATGTGCTGGCCAGTTACGTCACTGGCCAGCGACATTACACAAACAAAAAGACCACCGACATACACTACACAACTTCAGAGGCACATACAGGTACTTCAAAGATAAATAAAATATATATACATAGCACACAAATAAGAAGGAGAATACATTAAAATAAACATCGAACTGAAGTGAACGTCACAATAACATCCACATCTTGTCTTGGTCATTTAACTCATTACTTGCTGCCCCGTACTTTTCAATGAACTTTCAATATGTCCTAGATTACAGAGCTCCTAGCGTCCTTCTTAGCCACACGTGGAACTGTCCATTGTACATCCTCCTGAGTTTGGTTATGGGTCAATAAATGTTCAACTAGAGGGGCCCGCTCACCGCACATCTTATTCGTGATCTATGCTGTGATATCCTAACCTTTACAGGTTGCGTAGTTTGTCCAATATACGTGAGCTTGCAGGGACACTGGACACAATAAACAACATTTTTGGTGTTACAGTTAGAAAACATTTTCTTAACAGGTATCTGGCCATTGATGCTAATACTTTTTGTATTAATCATATAGGGTCAGGCCCTGCAATTATGACATTTAAAGTGACCACTCAGAGGAGGCAATCCAATCATCTCACTTAGTTCGTTTTTCTTTTCTGTGAGTTGTGCTGGCCTGACCAAATGATTGCAAAGGTTTTTTCCTTTTTTTAAAACAAATGAAGGTCTGGGAATATTTAATGGAGTCAACATTTTCCATTATTTCTGAATGATGCTTCTAATCTTGTTAGCTTTTGGCTTGTATGTAATCACGCATGTCAGCGGGCTACTCTCTTGACGTGGCTCAGGTGTCAACAGTGTTTTCCCTGCAGTAAACCACACCCTTTGCATGACGATTTAACCTTTTTTTTGGGATATCCTCTATGCACCAGTTTGGTAATCAGTCTTTCAGCATTTTCAAAGTAGTCTTCCTTGTGTGTGCTATTTCTCCGAATATGAAGAAATTTACCAAAAGTCAAATTCTCTTTAAGTGTATGAAGGTGACTATTTGAAAAATAAAGTAAAGTGTTCCGATCTGTGGGTTTATTACACAGACTAACTTCTAGTTGTCCTTCTCTGTTTTCTATCCGTAAATCAAGGAAATTATTTCTTCCAATGACACTAGACATGCTAAATCTCAGGTCAGGGCTGCGTGCATTGAGCCAATAAAAAAAAAAACCATCTAAACCGGGACTATTCCCTTGCAAAATGAGGAGAATTTTATCAATATAGAAAAAACAATATGTGATGTGTGCCTCATATGGGTTTATGTTGGTATATATCCACTGTTTTTCAAAATATGACATCACCAGATTAGCTACCTCTGGCGCAAAGCAGCACCCCATAACTAATCCCTTCACCTGTTGATAGTCTCCCTTTAAAGGTGAAAAATTGTTCTTGAGATATAAAGTGGCTAGATTCATCACAAATTCAGTTGCGACATGGTGTGGTCTAGGTCTATAATCCAAAACATCTCTCATCACCACTAACTCTTTATTTTGGGGAATATTTGTATATAGAGACTCAGGACCTGATTATGACCTTGAAGGATAGGATACTCCATCACAAACATGATGGACATCCCGTCCACTGTATTACAAGTTCCATTATAGCCCATGGAACTTGTAAAACAGCGGGTGGGATATCAGTTTACCATCCACCAAGGTCATAATCAGGCCCTCAATATCTATTATCACTAAGATTTGCCAGGTCTCATCAAAAGGAAGTCCTTCCACACCTTATTGATCACATCCACGGAATCTCTACGATATACCTGGGTTTACGCAACAAAGGGTTTTAAGAAGATGTCCACATAGTGAGCCAATGGCTCTAGTATCGACCCACATGCAGCAATGATCGGTCTCCCAGGTGGATTAGAAGACTGTTTATGAATCTTTGATACTATATGCATACTAGAAGTCATGCAGCTCTCATTATAAAGCAATTCAAATTCCTTCTTGTGTATCCATCCTTCATCTAATGCCTCAGAAGTTAACGTATGTATTTTGGTAGATAGCATCATAGTGGGAACCTCTAGTACAGGGCGCTAGTGTGCACAATTATCAAGTTTGCCCATCATCTCTTGATCTTAGAGTTCACTGTTCCAAACTATGATGCCACCATCTTTATAAAAATGTATTGTTAGAAAGGTTTTGTATGGCTGTTATCTCTTCTCTGCTGCAATTTGGCTTAAATCTTAGTTTGCAGCTATTGAAGTGGTCAGTTTCTCTGATTACAGTATCCCTGAAGATGAGGACTTCTGGGACATACTGCTCTACTGAGGATAGAAGGACGATTTATTCTTGAGGCTGCTGATGTTAGTCTCAGATGTTTTATTATGATCTGTAAAAAATGTCTTAAGCCTGATCTTACCTAAGAACCGTAGTACCTCAGTTTTCATCTCAACTGATTCTTAAAGTTGTGTAGGTACAAAGGAGGGACCTTTGCTCAAAACCCATTTTTCAACTTCTGTAAGCATATGCTTGGACAAAGTATGGATCTCAATAGCCTCTATAGAGTTCACAACCCTCTTCTCTACCATCTGTATGTTCTTCTCCTGGTTCTGAGTTCTCCTGGATCTGTCCCCTTACCCCTCCACCCCCCTCCTTCCCCCCTCCTTGCCCCCTCTGATCCTCTCGGACAAAAAAAGGTTGGGCTGCTAGGTGTCGGAAGCTTGGGGCACATACCCTTGACCTTTCTGTTCAGAATCAGAGGAAGTATCTGAAAACGTAATGAATCTTCTCCTTGGTCTACCTTGGTATGGTAAATGTTCACTACTGAGATTATTATTTTTATAGAAGTCTTCCTTCAGATATGGGTAGACGTCCAATTTGAAATTGTTGATGTCCCTGGATACCTTTGTAGTTTTTTGGTTAGTTGTATGTATTTTGAAGTCAGCTAGTTTTTTGTACTGACTCTAACAATTGTGTGGCATCTTTAATGATAGATTCATTTGCAATCTCCCTTTCAAGATTCTCAAGTTCCTTTAATTCTGCCTCAATAAGATGCAAAGCTGTCTCTATGGATAATACAAGCCAGTAGCAGGAACACTTTGTTCGACTCCAATAAATTGTGTCAAATAAGTTTAGTCAAATATAAAAATGACCAGTATATTCCTAACTTGAAGATCTTGAGAAATGGTATTATTTTTCAAATGCTCTAACAGCACTTGGGCATGTAATTGTTTGTGTACATATTTATTTTTTAGTTATTTAAGTTTTTCAACTTTGTCTAAATTGATTACTGTTGGATATGTTGGATCCCCAATCAGGAGAGATGTATGTTCCAGTAGTCTTTCTATTTATGCATCTGTATGATGTGCCATATAAGACTCTGACATATCTCTAGCTTAATGCATCTGAAGACAGGACCAAAGGCTTGCTAATCACTACTTTAGTTCTATTCTTCTACAAAAATGCTCTTTCATTTACAAAAGAGCCCACACACCTAAACAGGTGCAACTAACAATGGTATAAAACAATGGGGTATACCCAAATAACCCCACAATGCCTGGGCAATATAAATCAAAACAAAAGAAAAGGAAGGGAAGGAAAAATTGTGGGAATTAATAGTCAAAGACTACCCTGCACACAGCATAGTGGTGCACTGGGGCACAGCTAGCTGCACTGCACAACTTGAGCTTTCTGCCCACATTGCACCTTAGAAATATTTACCCTCTCTCTGTGGTTGTCCCTTGTGTGCTGCAATGCCATGTCCTGGCTCTCCGGCCACCAGCTCTTCTGGGGTGACAGCTGCCACCCACTCCTCCAAGGCATCCAGCTCCCCCATCCTGTCTTACACAGGACTCCCCCCTCCTATACCCCCCCTGTCTGTATTGCTGCCTTCAGGTTGTTGGCCAGTTTCTAATTTGCCCGGTGCTTATAATCATGCCAGCACTTCTTGCAGTCAATGAAGGTCCTCTTTGCTTGTCCCACACTGTTGATCTTGCCGACCATGAACTGCCAAATGGTCTCTTTCCTCCCTAGTGGCAATTTAGAGGTGACAAATAGCTGATGTCCCTTCAGTGATCAAGATGTCATTCTTCTTACTGAAGTTGCACTTACTTTTCCTCTTCACCTGGGAGTCTGTCTGGACATCCTGGCTGGGGCTGGGGTTCTTGCCCATGGTTCTGCTCCCCTCCCTCTGCTGCATGGCTGCCTTCTGTGAAGTGTGCCATTTTTATTTCAGATTAAGCCTCCTTTTTGTACAGTTTTTCAAGGCATTCCACACTCAGAAGTGATGCAGGGATGATTTGCGTCACCTTATGTGCTGCAAGTCAGTCCTGCATCACTTTTGCACTTTTGTAGCAGAAGTGTCAGATTCTCGTATGACATGGCACACAGGAATGCATAATTGTTTTGGACGCAGGCAGGATCTTCATGCCATATTGCAAGGTATTGTAAATATGGCACATCCATGGCACAGGATTCTGTTGTACCGAAGTACAGGTTTTTTTGACGCATTGCTGCTGCAACGCAGCAGTCTGTCAATTCTTGTAAATTAGACCCCCGATTCCCTTTGCCGGGGTTAGGCAACATCTATCTACAGGTCTCAGAGCTGAAGATACTTTTGAGGGCATTCAGCTGCATGCAACAGTAGCCATGTTTGCCATAGAGAAATCACATTTAGCTGCAAACATCCTGGACAAATTTAACAGCAAAGTGTTTCAATGGCTGTGACCCAGAGGTTTCAGAATTGGATTTGTTCCCACAGACAATGGCAGTAATATAGTCAAGGCCATATCAGATGGTGGCTATTACAGGGTCCTGTGTTCAGCTATTGCATCAGTCTGCTTTTGCAGGTCTTTTTGAAAAAGGAAGACATAGGCCCTCATTCCAACCCTGGCGGTCATAGACCGCCAGGGTGGATGTCGACGGAAGCACCGCCAACAGGCTGGCGGTGCTTCATTTGGCATTCCGACCACGGCGGTACAGCCGCGGTCGCCCAGCCGGGTGGGAGAATCCTCCATGGCGGCGCTGCAAGCAGCGCCGCCATGGGGATTCCGACCCCCTTCCCGCCTGCCTGTTTCTGGTGGTTTTTATTGCCAGGAACAGGATGGCGGGAACGGGTGTTGTGGGGCCCCTGGGGGCCCCTGCACTAACAGGGCCCCAGCATTATTTGCAGACAGTGAAAATCGCGACGGGTGCAACTGCACCCATCGCACCCTTGCAACACCGCCGGCTCCATTCGGAGCTGGCTTCTGTGTTGCAGGGCCTTTCCCGCTGGGCCGGCGGGCGCTCCCTTGGCGGGCACCCGCCGGCCCAGCGGGAAAGTCTGAATGGCCCCCGCGGTCTTTTGACCACGGAGCGGCCAAGTGGCGGCGTAAGTTTGGCGGGCGGCAACCGCCGCCCGACAAACTTGGAATGACCACCATAGTCGGCAACATACTGACCACCTGCAGGAGAATCTGAACTCATTTCAGCCAATCTTTTAAAGCCTGGGAGCAGTTGAGGATTATTCAGGGTGCTAATATAGTACCAGTTCAACCCGTCATACAGGAGGTGCCAACATGTTGGAGCCTATTACATGTTGAAATGTATAAGCAGTACAGACAGATCAATGACAATGTCATTAAAAGAGGAGGGGATGCAATTGGGAAAAATATGACCATGGAATGGCACAAATGTAGCCTAGTCAAATCCCTGTCACAAATGCTACTCCCTTTTGAGGTTTTCACATGGGACGTTAGGAAGGAGGACAGTATGAAGGGCCAAGCTATACTGTTGTTGCATCTGATACAGGAACAGTTAAAAAAGGTGTCTGAAAGGGTTGAATTTGCAGGTCTGAATGAAAACTCAGACATGCATGCGTTGGTTGAGAGCTTAATCTTTCGCTTGGCTCCTAATACAAGGCTGCAAAATCACATCACGTTGTATAAGGAGTTCACATGTGCCACAGTACTTGATTTACAGAACTAAAACATTCTGGCCACTTTCATTCCTTTTTCAGAAGGGGATAATTCAGGAAGTGGTCATATAGTCGGTGTGGCCACCCTAAGGTAGGTAGCTTATTAGCCACTAGCAGTTACTCCCCTTAATGCCCAATAAATGCAATATTTAGTGGGCATCCCTAGACCTGCAGATCAGATTTGACAGACACAAGACCAGTGACAAAGAAGAGCCAAGGCGCTACAACAAAAGTTCTGCTGCAAGAAGAAAAAGGTGCCAAACCCTGCCTGCTGCATCCAGGACTCGACAATCACCACTGAGGGGTTGACTGGATATCAGATGGACTCTAAAAAACCCCAGAGGACCTCCGACCTTCTAAAAATTGGCAAGAATCTTCCTGAAGAGTGAAGGCATTACTCCCTACACCCAGCAGGCAAGAACCAGTGAAGTCCAGTTCACTGACCGGCCGCTGACCAGTGAACTGGACAAAGAGGTCAAACCAAATTTTACCCAATGTTTGTGGAGGAAGAACCCTGCCAGTGTGCCAAGTTTGGTGGCACTGCAACCTCCAGTGGCTGAGACATGCCATAGCCTCTGGTACTGGATCCCCAAAGTCGGAACCCAGAAGTCCACTCTGGACATTCTGAAGACCAGAAGCAAGCCCCAGTGGAGGAACTTCAGGACACCTAAGAATAACCCCCCCGCCAGAGTGGTCCCCTTCTCTGTTCTGCACCAGCTCCAAGACTTTCACCCACTGCTCCTACATGAACGTGGAATTGCCCGAACTTCTCCGGATAGCCCACAGGAAATCTCGATAACCTTGACTTTAAAAAAGAAGGTGACACCTGTGAGAACATTGCCTGATTTTATATGCTTTTTTCAATGTTTTCCCCTTGATTTCTATGGTGCATAATTAAGCACAAAAGAAAATTTTTGCTAAACTTTGAAAAATCATAACGTAAAAAGTACTTACTTGATTTTGATGATCTAGGTCTTAAAAAGTTTATAAACATCTTAGGATTTTTTGTAAATTAGTCTTGATTTATTCTTTTGAGTGTGTCCACATTTATTCATACTATGAGTACAACAAATGCTTAGCACTTCTCCAAGATAAGCCTTACTGTTCGCCCACACTACCACAAAAACAGAGCATTAGGTGGTCCACTTTTTTGTACCTCTGAATACCAAGATGGGATTGCTTGGCTTCTCCAGTGCACATAATTGTTGTATACTATATAGAGATTCAGCCTCCTACAGAGACTCCTGTGACCAGGGGTGGGTAGCATTTTTATCTTCGGTGGCGGAATTGGAGGAATTTAGCAATTCCACACTTCTCCTGTAACACAAGATCACAACTAAATTCCCCCGCTCCACCAGCAGAATTAATAATCATCACTCAAGATAACTGTGATATTCGCCAGTCCATTCCCATATCCATTTCTATTTTGCATGGTGACATGAGTATAAGAATTCTGAACTTGGGGAAGCGTGTATGGTGCAGTGTGCTGCAAGTGCAGCTTGGAGAGAAGGAGATGCTTCCCTCAGAGCAGGTGGCTGGTGTATGGCAGCAGCATGACAACTAACATGTCGACGCGAGGACTAGGACTCCAGGAGGTGAGTACGAGAAATAGGTCAGTCCTCTTCTCTGGTGGGAAAGAGTCTCTGTGCATAAAGCTGATGGGATCAGAGCGATGTCCCCAGACAGGCTGCTGAATGCTCTGTTTCCCTTATGCCTGTCTTAGTGCTGTGTGTGTTAGCCGTCTCTAATTTGGTGACATGCTCAAGCATGCATGTGTATGCACCCCCACTCACATACTGCTACATGCACACATACTCATGCACAGACATGCACACTGATACCTACACATACTCATGGGCACACATACTCAAACCCACATGCTTATGCAAGCGCACATTCACACAGTCACCCACACGTGCACACACACACACACAAACCCATACACACACACACACAATGTCTCAGTGGCCCCTGATATTCTGAGTGAGACAAAAAGTGATCCTCAGTGTTGATCAGTCTCCTCCTGGATGTTGGAGAGGACATCTTCCCCCTCTCTTCCTACCTCTGAAGCTTTCTCCACCTCCATCTGCACTACCTAGGCTTCAAGGAACTTGATCATTACAGTTTTCTTAAGGTTGTTAGCAGCAGGCAATCCCCTCTTTCTGCACAATACCCTAAGCTTAGCTGCAGTGAATGTGGGTAGGCTAGCCAGATCAAGCTGCATGATATCCCTTAAATATTGTGTCACTTGAAAAAAACGTTGACACCAATTAATCAGAACAATTTAGAAAAGTCAAAAATGAAGTAATGAAAAAAAAAGAGTCCAAATTTGAAAAATCAAAAATACTTTTGCTCCAGGTCAGTTTAGAGGATTTTTAACTTATTTCACTTATCACTGTAGTGTGATATTAAGCACAAGTACTGGATCCCACCACTGCGCATGAAAAAAATTTGGAAAGTGGATCATTGACAAGGGCAGGTAAATACCTACACTTACCAATAGCCAACTAATCCCCCCTAGGCCTAGTTAGGTCTCAAAAAATTAATCCCAGTTCAACCCTTGGTAGTTTGGCAATGAGCAACAAGGCTTAACTTAGGAGACAGGTGTGTAAAGTATTAAAAAATCAGTAAATAAGTAAAACACAAAACATGATAAAAATCTAATTCCAATTTGGAAAAATATCTTATATTTATATCTTTCAAATGACACTAAAATGACAAAAATCTAAAGTAGGTAACCAGAGATATGAATTTTCAAAGATTAAAAGTAATTCTAGTGCTTAGAAGCAAATAACACTCAATGGGTTAAAAAAGGTCACACTGGACAGGGACAAAGTCCAGAGTTTAGGCCACCTATGATGTAACACTGCTACTTTCAGAAGTGTTTCTTGATACAGGAAAGTGGCCCACAGCACCAGCAAAGGGTTCAGAGGCTCTGGTTTGCCTCTTATTGTCTGGGACTACAACTACCACAAAGCACCTCTTCAGCTTATGGAGCAGTTTACAACAGTTACTCCAAATGTCTCCAAACTTTTGGATCTTCTTCCAGAGGTCCTTTTTGGGTCCTTGAAGTGTCCACAACTTAATTCAAGGATCCAGAAGCTATGTGTTAATCCTTGGGAGTTGGGACTGCAATTCCCAGAATGTATCTGGTCATAATACTCAAACGGCCACTGGACACTGGTCAGCTGGGCTCTTTTTGCAGGACTTGATGCAGGGGACTCTGGGTGGCTCCTTTGCACCTGTAGCTTACAGGAAGTCCACTCCTAGAGGTGCAGAAGCAAGGCAAATTCCTTTTCTTTTTGAAGTTAAAAGTGTGCAGCTGATGCATTTGTTGTGAGTGCAGTGTGCAGGTGCAAGTCAGGGGTCCAGCAGGGCAGTCCTTCTTCTCCAGTATCTTCTTCCAGCAGGGATCTGAGGTGTTGGTGCAGCTCTGCCATATTTATCTTTGCTCCTGGGGTGGAAAGTGGGTGGGGGGGCAACTGTCCAATCACAGGCAGGCCTCCACCCCCTTGGATGACCACTTCTTGGGAAGTGTGGCAAAAATCAATCTCAAGCAGCAACATTCTTTAAAAATCCAAAATGGCAGCATCTGAATTTTGGATGTTAGGTCTGGCTAAGTTCCCTTAACAAACCCCTCTCTAGGCCTCTCCTAAACTAAGCTGGGGGGCACCTGGATGAGGGTTTGGAGGAAATGGGGGAGGTCCTGAGCTGCTCCAAATGTCCTTTCCTCCTTTGAAGACCAGTTTGGCTGCTCTCCACCCATCCTCCACCTCATCAAGGCAGCCTGGCCCAGCTGCCAGAGGCTGGTCAATGAGAGAAGGGCAGTACAGAGCTGAAGTTGGCAACTTTCAGGTAGAGTTCTAAAACTCTTTCCCTGAATTAGTTATATTAGATTCAACAATGACAAGTTGTTGGATTTATTAAAACAGTAGGTTTGATACCAAACATAACATATTTAGCTCATTTTAAGACTTTATTAATTAAAATAAAGTCCCCCCATTTTAGCCTATGGAGCCTAATAACTACAGTGAGGGAAAAATTAATGTTGCTGTTTTTCCTCACCAGGGCTTATAAAGCATTTTTTATAAGGTCACTGCTTATAGTTACACTATACCCAACCATGGGGGCACCGAAGGCACATTTTAGGGGTGACCTATATGTAAAAATAAGGGAGGTTGAGACTTTGGAAGTACTTTTAATTTCAAAGTCTAATTAGAAGGTAATTTTAATGTAAAAACGGCCTGCAAGGCAGAACTGTCTTTAAAATGACAATAGGCACCTCAGCAGGTGCACTACCTAAGCTAGGGTCCCTAAACCTACATGCCCTACCCTATACTATCGACTTATAGGTAGGTTGGCATAGCCAATTATCATTAACCTAATTAGCATACTCATTTAAATCGGAGCACAGGCCCTGGGACTGTTTAGTAGTGCCCAGGGCACTCTCAAAGTCAGGAAAACACCAGCAAAAAGTGAAAAATGGGGTCAAAAAGTTAGTGGGATTCTGCAATCAGCCCAGTTTTCTCACAAGCCCACATGCTTCACCTTCCAAAAATATAAAGACTGGTAGAAAGTCACCCCTTATTTGTATTAACACTTATAAATGGCTCAGGAGCTCTTATTTGATTAGCAGTCACATGTTAAGTACATTTTTGCTAAAACAGCAAGACTATCTGAGTAGTGAGCGAACAACATGCACGCATCCGCAGAATCAAGGCATGCAAATCCAGAGACATGCAAATGCTGTCAGAAATATTCATGAGGCACAGTAACTTCTCTGCAGCATAAGCGGCGGCATGATTAGGAGCAGCTGTTATGTTTGTACATTTGTTATTAGGTTCATGGGGGATAATGAGATTAATTCAATTAATTCTGTGCTGACAGTTGCCCTTCCATTTGGCTTCCGGATGGGCTCATGATTACTGCCTGCGACCATGCACATGCATGATTTCCGAGATCAGGTGGTCTGAGTCGCAGGTGGTAGAAAAAACGCAATCAGCTTCGTGCACACGGGACCCAACAGTGTCAATGCCAGGAATCTAAGAGTGGAGTAATAATAACTTGTTTGCCTACAGGCGGTTTAAGAGTCTTGCGATCTTAAGAACCGCAAATAATTGCTAGTCTTGGAAATGCCCACTGGAACTGGGTGGAACTCCATGTAATCTAATAGATTTTTTCTCAAACTATGCAAAATTTGGCAGGATACAACTCTGTGAGTTCTGCCTACCCTTACTATTGACCTCGGTTAAATCTGTTCCTATCACTGGTGCTAGGTCCAGCTACACAAGTTGGACTGAGTTTTTATCAACACAGGTGGGGCAATGCTGGGTGGCAGGAATTTTGTGCATTCCTGTAGATTCAGGAAGTTTCCACCACAGAAATGTACCGAAAATGCGGGACTTCAAGTAAAGTTGCAGATCTTCAGGGCATTGTGGGTAAGAAAATAGTGTAAAGTGAAGCACACCGCCCCAAATATCTAGTTTTACAAAATATATGGGTCTGGTAAGTTTTTCCAGGTGGATGCCTACCCAAGCCCAAGCTCCCCTGGCCCATAAGTAAAATGAAAACCCAAAAAGAGTCAAATGTCCTCTAGCTTGCCATTGGGATGAAATGCTTTAGTCTACAGGGGGAGCAGATTCAGTTAGGGTGAGAGCATAACCATGCCCATCATGGTGAGCAGTCCGAACCCCTCTATTTGTTTTCAATTTCCTGGCACCTAGGTGGTTATTACAACATTGGCGGTAAAAGGCGCTTACCGCCGTGCAGAAGACCGCCAACACACCGCTGCGGCCGCGGAATTCCGCCACAACTATTATGATCCACATCTCGGAATCCGACAAAATTCAGACACACGCACAAGTCCGCCACACCAAAGGTCAGTGATAAACTGGCGAAAACAATACCTCCACTGTCAAGCCAACAGAAATACGCCCATGCTATCACGACCCACGAATCCACGTGGTGGTCTTTCAACCACGGTATTCCATTGGCGGTACACACTGCGGCGCTCAAAATACACACACACATACAAAACACCGCCACACTGGACAATTCGAAAGACACACACCTGATACATATACACACACCACTCCCACACACCCATTACAATATAAAACACACACCCACATCACCCACAAACCCCTACTACCAAAACATTTCCGAAAGAAGGCCAGAGAGAGACACCCCCATCCACAAACTAGCAGCCACAGGCACTCAACACCATCGCCCACAAAACTTCCACGCACAAAACACCATACACCACTACATATCACCACACTTATCACCACACACACCACCCCACACATCACCTACACCACCCCATGGGACGGCAAAGACACCCCAACTTCTCGGAGGAGGAGCTCAGGGTCATGGTGGAGGAAATCGTCCAGGTAGAGCCACAGCTATTCGGAGCACAGGTGCAGCACACCTCCATAGCTAGGAAGATGGAGCTATGGCGAAGAATAGTCGACAGGGTCAACGCAGTTGGACAGCACCCAGATGACACACGTTGGAAACCACACCTGTGAAACCGTAAGGGAAATGTACTACTCATATAGTGGTTGAAATCGACAGACAGGATAGATGTAGAAGTGTTAAAGTACTTGTAGTAGGCAGGAATGTTTTCTCACCAGTGTGTCACTGGAAATATTGCTGGATAACTGAGTCCCTGTTGTCAATGTCTTCTTCCTCTGCTTCCTCCTCATCACTGTCTACAGGCTCCACAGCTGCCACAACACCGCCATCTGGACCATGCTCCTGCAGAAAGGGCACCTGTTGTCGCAAAGCCAAGTTGTGAAGCATACAGCAGGCCACGATGATCTGGCACACCTTCTTTGGTGAGTAGAATAGGAAACCACCTGTCATATGGAGGCACCTGAACCTGGCCTTCAGGAGGCCGAAGGTGCGTTCGATCACCCTCCTAGTCCGCCCATGTGCCTCATTGTAGCGTTCCTCTGCCCTGGTCCTGGGATTCCTCACTGGGGTCAGTAGCCATGACAGGTTGGGGTAACTAGAGTCCCCTAATAGCCACACCAGGTGCCTCTGGAGTTGACCCATCACATAAGGGATGCTGCTATTCCGCACAATGTGGGCGTCATGCACTGAGCCAGGGATCATGGCATTTACCTGGGAGATGTACTGGTCTGCCAAACATACCATCTGTACATTCATGGAATGATAACTCTTCCGGTTCCTGTACACCTGTTCACTCCTGTGGGGGGGGACCAGAGCTACATGGGTCCCATCAATGGCACCTATGATGTTGGGGATATGTCCAAGGGCATAGAAGTCACCTTTCACTGTAGGCAAGTCCTCCACCTGAGGGAAAACGATATAGCTACGCATGTGTTTCAGAAAGGCAGACAACACTCTGGACAACACATTGGAAAACATAGGCTGGGACATTCCTGATGCCATGGCCACTGTTGTTTGAAATGACCCACTTGCCAGGAAATGTTGCACTGATAGTACCTGCACTTGAGGGGGGATTCCTGTAGGATGGCGGATTGCTGACATCAGGTCAGGCTCCAACTGGGTACACAGTTCCTGGATTGTGGCACGGTCAAACCTGTAGGTGATGATCAAACTTCTTTCCTCCATTGTTGACAGGTCCGCCAGCGGTCGGTACATCGGAGGATTCCGCCATCTCCTTACATGTCCCAGCGGACGGTGCCTAGGAAGGACAACAGCGACCACTGAGTCAAACAACTCAGAGGTATGTACCCACAGTCTACACAGAACACCATTCATACACAAAATGTGGCCTGTATTTGTGTTGTGAGACAAGGCCTAGTGTGTGGCGCAGTTGGTAATTAGGCCATGTGGGCCCCTGAAATGGCGGCTGCCTGACCTCTAAACTGGGATAATGGGATGTGAGGTAACTGTGCTGGCGTTGTACACCGTCGCGGTAGGCGGTCGAAGACCGCTGCGCAATGCTGCATTGGTTTACATTGGACCCTATGGGTCCCAGGAGCCAATGACGATGTACGCCGGCGGTGATGGTACGCACCGCCGCGGACGTGACCGCCGCGGACGTGACCGCCATTTTCTATCACTTCAATCACTCGATACCTGATCTTCGACAGGAGAGGACCTACACTACAAGTGCTGCTGTGACCTCGGTCTGGAAGAGACAATGGCTCGTGTGTCTGGGGAAAGGGCCCCTACCTTCACTGCAGAGGAGCTGGAGAAGCTCGTCGACCGGGTCCTCCCCCACTACACGCTACTCTACGGTCCTCCAGACCAACAGGTAAGTACACAGGGAGCATGTTGTATGGGCTATGCCAGTGTGGAGAGGGTTGGTTGTAAGAATGAAGGGGGCACAGTTCTGCGTGCATGAAGGACTGTGAATGCATGTGCCACATGGCAAGGGTAGGGATGTGGGCCACTCACTTAGACGGTGCAGTTGGTAATGACTTCTCTTCTTCCCCTGTACATGTCATGTAGGTCAGCGCCCACCAGAAGGAGGATATTTGGCATGCCATCGTCAAGGACGGACGGACTCTGGGGGTCCACCACAGACGGAGCACTCACTGCCGGAAAAGATGGGAGGACATTCGCCGCTGGAGCAATAAGACGGCGGAGGCTCAGCTGGGGATGGCCTCCCAACGTGGGAGGGATGCCCGTCGAACCATGACCCCCCCTGATGTTCCGGATCCTGGCGGTGGCCTACCCTGAGTTGGATGGGCGCTTGAGGGCATCACAGCAGACACAAGGGGGTGAGTACAACATCATTCAGCTGACTTTGGGCGCAGTGAAGGTGTCTGGGTGGGGGAGGAGGGCTGTGGGTTTCCCTAGGCCAGGGCGAGTTCCGTAGGCTAGGCCCCTCCGTAATGCAGGCCATGTGGCACCCCACCCCACCTCTGTGGAGTGCCAAGTACAGGTATTAATCCCCCTGTGTCATCTATGTGTGCAGATGTCGTCCATAGCCATGTAGGCCATATCCCAGGAATTGCATCTGTAGATCCCAACAGCGCGACGTAGTGCAGGGGGCTGCTTTGTCTGTATTGTCCGCCAACTGTAGCGGTAAGCCATGCACTCAACCTGTCTTTCTTCTGTCGTCCCCCCCTTTATGTGGTCTCCCTGTTCTTGTGTGCATTAGCATCATCAGGCGGAGGTACAGTGGCACCGGAGCACGAGGGAGCTGCATCCCACATGGCCATGGAGGGCCACACCACGGACTCAGAATACACCAGTGGGACGGAGGGCGAGGGGAGCACCATGGCGGTCACAGGATCTGCAACCAGCGACACGGACTCATCCTCCGATGGGAGCTCCCTTGTGGTGGTGGCAAAATCTGTGCCCCCCACTTCTACAGGTACTGCTGCCACCCCCCCTACCAGCACCGCCCTCCCAGCAGCCCCCCAACCTTCGCCCCGTGCCCGCTCACCCAGGAGGGTGGGCATCACCTTCGCCCCAGGCACCTCAGCCCCTGCCCCTGTCACCTCTGCTGCCCTCAGTGAGGAGGCCATTGACCTCCTCAGGTCCCTCACTGTTGGGCAGTCTACCATTTTGAATGCCATCCAGGGTGTAGAAAGGGAATTGAAACACACAAATGCATTCCTGGAGGGCATTCATTCTGGTCAGGCTGCCCTTCATCGAACCCTGCAAACTCTGGCCTCAGCACTGATGGCAGCCATTGTCCCTGTGTCTAGCCTCCCCCCTCCAACTTCCTCCACCCAGACCTAATCCCCTGTACCCCAGCCTATCCCAAGCACACCATCAGACCAGCCTGCACACACCTCACCACACAAGGGAAGCTCAGGCAAACATAAGCACCACACATCCCACAGGCACTCACGCAAGCATCAGACACATACATACACACCAACATCCACTGCCTCCACTGTGTCCCCCTCCTCCTCGTCTCCCTCCTCCCTCCCAGTCTCGTCTACACTCACACCTGCATGCACTGCAACTACAGCCACTACGTCCCACACCAGCACACCCACCACCACACCCCGCTCACGTGCAGTCACCACCCCAACTACCATTTCCACGTCCCCTGTGTCCTTTCCCAGTGTGTCTGTGACGCCCCTTCCGAAGATACACAAACGCAGGCATACACCCACCCAACAGCCATCCACCTCACGACAGCCTCCAGCCCATGCACCTGCACCCAAATCCACAAAAGTTACACCTCCTACAACCACCACCTCTTCCTCCACTCCCAACCCCCCTCCAGCTACCCGTCCCAGTGTCTCCAAAAACCTTTCCTGTCCACCCTTAACCTATTTCCCCCCAACCCCCCCTCCAACTCTTAGGTCCCGTACTAGCACCTCAGACAAAAAATCTCCGGGACCAGTGGTGCCTGTTGTTACAGGTATGTGGAGTGCACCGGCCATCAGGCCTGCCAGTGTGGCACGGAGCCACAGCACAGCCAGGCCCCCCCCTGTGAAGCACCAGAAGTTGGACAGTGCCCAGCGGGAGAGGGGGAAGACTCCAGCCAGCAAAGCCGCTCACAGGGGTCCCGGGGGGAGTGCTGACTCAGCTGTGACTCCTCCCAAGGTGGGGAAGGGGCAGAAGAAATCTCCAAAGTCTGGGAGGAGCAGCACGGCGGAGAAGACCGCCATCATCCCCGCTGCCCAGGAGGCCACCGCCAGCCCCATCGTCACTAGCCAGGAGGCCACCGCCAGAGTCACTGCCCAGGAGGCCCCCGCCAGCCCCAGAGTCACTGACCAGGAGGCCACCGCCAGCCCCATCGTCACTGCCCAGGAGGACACCGCCAGCCCCAGAGTCACTGGCCAGGAGGCCACCGCCAGAGTCACTGCCCAGGAGGCCTCCACCAGCCACAGCTCAGCTGGCCAGGAGTGCCCCGCAAGCCACAGCCCAGCTGACCCATGAAGGACCGCCAGCCACAGCCCTGCTGGGCAATGAAGGACCGCCTTGCCAAGGACCGCTGAACAGGGCAAAGACCGCCATGGAATGCACCGCTGAACAGGTCTGACACTGGCAACTCAAGCACTGCTGAACAGGCCAAGGACCGCTGAACAGGGCAAAGACCGCCATGGAATGCACCGTTGAACAGGTCTGACACTGGCAACTCAAGCACCGCTGAACAGGCCAAGGACCGCTGAACAGGGCAAAGACTGCCATGTAATGCACCGCTGAACAGGTCTGACACTGGCAACTCAAGCACCGCTGAACAGGCCAAGGACCGCTGAACAGGTCAAAGACCGCCATGGAATGCACCGCTAGCCCATTTGTGGCAGGGGCAGTGACGCAACTGGGACCGTCACGGGGTGTGTGCTGCACTCTGGGCACCAGTCCTCCTCCAGAACCAGTGGAGAACAGCATCCACTCCGTCTGTCCTTGGCAGGATGAAGCACTCTGGGCACCAGTCCCCCTCCAGAACCAGTGGAGAACAGCATCCACTCCGTCCGTCCTTGGCAGGATGAAGCACTCTGGGCTCCAGTCCCCCTCCAGAACCAGTGGAGAACAGCATCCACTCCGTCTGTCCTTGGCAGGATGAAGCACTCTGGGCACCAGTCCCCCTCCAGAACCAGTGGAGAAAGGCATCCACTTGAGAGACTGTGGCTTTGCACTCCCCAGGATAAAGCAGTGGGCAACCTACCCACTGTAGAGACTTAAGAGACTGTGGCTTTGCACTCCCCAGGATTGAACAGTGGGCAAACCACCCACTGGAAAGACTTGAGAGACTGTAGCTTTGCACTCCCCAGGATTGAACAGTGGGGAAACCACCCACTGGAGAGACTTGAGAGACTGTGGCTTTGCACTCCCCAGGATTGAACAGTGGGCAAACCACCCACTGGAGAG
Source organism: Pleurodeles waltl (assembly GCF_031143425.1). NCBI lineage: Eukaryota > Metazoa > Chordata > Amphibia > Caudata > Salamandridae > Pleurodeles > Pleurodeles waltl. Next base: position 877,221,002 of record NC_090444.1, read on the forward strand.
ACTTGAGAGACTGTGGCTTTGCACTCCCCAGGATACATCAATGGGCATGGAGTCCCCTCGTGGATCTGGCGTGGTGCCCTCATCCGGCTGAGGTGCCCCCCCCTTCCCTTCCCCCTGAGGTGCCTGTTGTGTTTCGATCGGATGCCCCTGCAGTGTTCTCTCCGTTTTGATTGGGTATTGAGTGTGGGCCTCGCCCATGCATTTTGGGCCCAGTGGTCCACGGACTAAGAATGGTGCAATACCTGCACTACTAATCGTGGTGTATATTTTGTTTATTGTGTATATATATATGTATATATTTGCTTCCTGTATTTTGATATATTACAATGGTTCAACTCATTTCCTTTTGTCTTTGCATTCTTCCTGGGGGGTTGGGGGGTGTTACTGTAATGTATAGATATGCATTGGTGTGTGTGTTGTAGTGGGTGAGGGTCGGGGTGGGGGTTGGGATGTTGGTTGTGTGTGTCCCTGTGTTTTTGCCTCCCCCCTCCCGTATGTCGTAGGTGCAGTACTCCCGCGGTCTTCGCCGCCGGCTTTGATGATCCTCGTATAGGAGCAGGAAGACTAGCGCTGGCAGGATATGGAGTTCCGGCTCCATGGTGCCCTCCTTCCTCGTGGAGTGTGTAGAGGTGAGTGTTTTCCCTTTGAAATGGCTGTTTCCGCTGTGTTTTTATCTGCAGTGAATCCGCCCCGGAAAAGGTGGCGGATTGGTAGGTTGTGATACTGTGGGCGGTACATTGTCTTCTGCCTGTCTGTTGGCGGTGACCGCCGCGCTGTTTGTCTGTACCGCCGTGGTCATAATTCCAAATTGTTTACCGCCGGCCTGTTGGCGGTCTTACTGCCGCTTTAAAGCCGTCCGCCAGGGTTGTAATGACCACCCTAGTGCGCTGTCTGCTCCCCTGTGGGTGTACCAGGGGTACTTAGCCCCATTTGTCCCCCAAGATGGCAGACAGACTTTGTCCCCCTCATTTGTTTTTGTTTTCTTAAATCTTCCCTGGTGTCTAGTGGGCTTTCTGATGCCCCAGGGTGCAGATTGGGGTAATAATCCCCATCTGCCCCCTTGGGGACAGAAAGATTGCACCCATTTTTTGAGGGGTGGGGGCATTGCCATGCCCATTCTGGGCAGCCCCCACCTCTACACTAAAAAACAGTCCCTGGTGTCTAGTGGGCTTTCTGCCCCTAGATGGGCGGATCAGGGGTAATAACCCCTATCTGCCCCCCAGGGAGGCAGAACGACTTTGCTCATTTAGTTTTGGGGGGAAGGGGGCATTGGAATGCTCATTTTGGGCATTCCACACCCCTACATATAAAAAAAAAATCCCTGGTGCCTAGTGGCTTTCTGCCTCCGGAGGGGGCAGATCAGGGGCTATTGTTCCTATCCGGCCCCTGAGTGGGGCAGAAAGGCTTTCCTCCCAATTTATTTTGGGTGTGGGCATGGCCTTCCCCGCTGTGAGCAGCCCACACCCCTCTTTTATAAAATAAAAAATCCCTATTGTCCAGGGGGCCTTCTACTCCCGGGGGGTAATTGGGGGTTATAATCCCATCTGCTCCCAGGGACGCATAAAGACTGTATTGGGAGATGGGGACATTGACATGCCCATTTTGGGCAGCCCCCAACCATTCGTATTACACATAAATATCCCTGGTGCCTAGTAGGCTTTCTTCTTCCCGTGGGGGACAGATTGAGAATATTGCCCCCATCTGCTCCCCCAGGAAGCATAAAGACTGACTATGGCATATAAAAAATGAAGGGGGAGCAAAAGACCTTGCCCAAGGAGCTCCTCCCTCTTCCTGGTGTCTAGTTGTGGATCCCTGCTTAGGGATTGCACTCCTGTGGTGATCCCCAAGCAGAGATCCACTAGAGAAGGTTACCATTGGGAAGGGGAAAGTCTCCCCTTTCCATTGATACCTCTCCTATCTGTCTTGGTGCTCTGGGGCTGAGATAGCTATATAGCCATGCACGTTAATAGTAATTTCACTGAAAAGCCAATAACAGCCTTGGGTGCTGGGAAACCTCTTCCCCAGCTCCAGAGGCTGTTTTTGGCAGAAGGAAAACCCTAGTCCCCGCACCAGAGGGATTTCCTGTGCCGTTTGTGGGGATGGCTGGGAGCTATATATATATATATATATATATATATATATATATATATATAAAGCTAGCTAGTGGAACATTATGTTTGTTTCTGTTTTTAGTCACATGTATCCCCGGATTGAAGTTGGATCAGTGTACAGTAAAGAAGCCTTCTAATTCCCTTCAGGACATTATAGATAGTGTCTGCCTCCCTCCCATGCCTACCTTTATCTTATGTCACCTAAAAGGACTGCCCCAAAAGATCATAAGTTTACAAGACTGCCACACCATAATATGTTGCTTGAATCAAAGAGGAGATACAATTGTGTGCCTTCCATCATTCTGGGATTGTAAGAGGTAACTACTAACTATTGCACCAATGAGTGATGAGATAATATTGAGTGATTGTGATTGATGATTGATGATTTATGTGGTGACAGATAGTGAGGGGGAGTGTTCAAATAATTAGTAAACTCGATTTCAATGATTTGCAATGTTTGGGGCCTAATGGGTGATCACTTTTCCTGAAGGTCATTGGCTCTTTAAAACTTAGCGAATTGTACCTGCTGGGTCTTGGCTTTTTTCCTGTTTTTTCAAAGACCAGACCAGTCACTTTAGTTAACAAACACAGATCTACATAAATATTCCAGGTCGGGACTGGGACGGATTTACTCAGGAGGAGGATGGAAGGACTCAGGGCAGGACTTCCTTAACAGCCAGAAGATGGAAGTTATCCACTTCAAATGTAAAATATGATGATGATGATTATGATGACTCTGAGGCATAGTACTCAGCTCTGTGGAATGGAGAGAGGTGTGTTGATTTGCTGCTTAGTGTGTGTGCTGCACTGCCGGCAAATGTGAAATTCCTCTTGTTTTTGCTCTACCTCTGAGTCTTCTTGTGCACTCATACACCCCTTCCTTCTGTCCTTCTCCTTGACTCTACAATACAGTTTCCATTTTACAATCCACAGTCTTTCCCCTTCTCCTTCATGAACAAAAGGCGAAAGCTGAAATCAACACTACTGATTACCCAATGGACTGGTTCAGACAGGCACCCAAAAGTGACAGACATTCTGATAAGAATGTGAATGCCATGTCCAATTTAGCAATACAGTATCATTTTTGTTTTGATAATCATATTTTTTTAGAACTGGGTGGGTTCACTTCACTCCTCCATAATTTGTATTTCTCAAACCTAGATGACAGAACGTTTAGATATCTAATAATGACTTGGGTCTTTGGGGCCGAATGACTGTCTGCAATGCGTTTAACTAAACTGTGTCATACTCATTATTTCACTGCCTTTCACAACAGATTGATGATGATGTGCTGCTCATCGCCCCAGTGAATATTGTTGTTGTGTAATGTAGTGTTTGTCTTTGTCACACTTTCCCAAATCCCCTTTCCTATCCATTGATTAATCCCTAACACTCTTCCCCTGGGTTGTGTGATTTATTGAGGTGTGACAATTTGCACCACATGGATCACACACTTGGTGAGGGGAACATGGTTAAAAGTGACACCAACTCACTGCAGAATCTTCCATTGCTTGAGCAATACCCCACACCAACCCCACTTACCCAACCATGCATACACTAACATCTTTTGTCAATGTCAACATCATCATTCAGGCCTTTGCTATGCGTAAATGCTTAACTTTGCCCACTTCAAATTTTAAGCACACTTTTCCTGACTTGAGGATTTCATAACTTTGGGTTTTATTAAATTCCATGCTTCCCATTGCTCCGAATAATTTTCCATTGCTAGTTTTTGTTATAATATCTGGTATTCTTTGTTGTGTCATGGTGAAAGTAGTCTCCTCTCAATCTTTCAAAAGCTGTCATATACATGTATAACTCACTAACTCTGTGTTTTTCTTTCAATTTAGTTGCCTGTGATGGATAATCCTTGTGATACATCCTACATCTGGAGCTTACCTAGGTGGGAGTGGGACCTCAATTGTGATGCCTTCCCTGTTAGTGCACTACCAATACCATTAAGAAGGCACCTTGGGAAATCCTTCAGTAAGCTTTTGGAATATTGAGAGAGGTAACAGCCATAGCAACATCTATTCAGGTAAGAACTATGGAGTGGACTGAAGTAGTTTGTTTGGTACATAACTAGCCTCTACTGCAGATAAGTAATTGTATATCTAGGCTGCTGTAGGCAATGTAGGGAATGACAGCATTCCCACTAATGGTCAATATTGGTACAAAGGGTAGTAGGATAAGGGAATAACTTGATATAACTAACTGGCATTTACCTTGAAAAGGCATCAGTACAAAGTTAAAATAAAACACACAAAAACTTTTTCAGGCATAAATAATAACAGAAATGTTTCCCTTTACGCAAAAATGACCAAAAGTAAACCCCCCCTCTCCATCCACAAGCGGTCCACCCTTCTCCCAAAACAATCTCTCCCAAACCAATGTCCAAAATTAAATGTCCATTAAAGTCCAAAACAAAGTTCAAAAGAAATTGCCCTGCCCATTCCCACCTTCTCCACCCAGAACAAAACTCCCTCCCACTAAAACAAAAAATTAAAAAAGGGCTCGGAAGAGGGCATTCTCCAGGAGGGTCTGCAAGTCTTGAGGGATGCCTGGAGGTATGCCACCCTATTTCCCAAGAGCCCCAGCTCACACAGCATGCGCCGATGTAATAGGTGGTCTGAAGGGGGGTAGCAATGTTGGTAAAGGCGTGAGTGACTGCCAGCTGCTGTGTAATACTTGTTTAAAGTTATGAAGTGGCGAAGTAGCAGTACAATGCTGATACTGTAGAGCCATTTGTTTTTCTATGTGATTAGGAGAGTCACGGGGAGTCACGGGGACATGATTTTACCCACACATGCCTCACATAAAAATACTGACTGGCTGAAAGGAATTAAGGCTACATAAAAAAACAAAGTGATTTTCGTAAGAAACACTCTTTGACCCTCTTTACAACCCTGGCGGTCGGTGATAAAGCAGGAGTAATACCGCCAACAGGCTGGCGGTAAAAAAAATGGAATGATGACCACAGCGGAAACCGGCAACACAGACAGCCACTTTAACACACCGACCGCCATGGCGGTAGCAACAAGCACCGCGGCGGTAACCGCCAACAGCCAGGCGGAAGACAATGTACCGCCCACAATATTACAACAGGCTTATCCGCCACCTTTTCCTAGGTGGTACCAATGACATCAAAAGCATGGCAGAAACAGTACACAGAAAGGAAATGACTCACCTCTGGAGACTCAAGGAAGAACCACAACGCCATTGAGCCCGTACTGCAGGTGTTTCCCATGCTACTCTACCTCCTCCTACACCAGGAATACCAACGCCGGCAACGATGACCACAGTGAGTACTGCCGCCTAGCACACAGGGGAGTGGGGAGGAAAAAGAGAGTGACACACACACGCAACACGCAACACCCCCACCCACAACAACATGCACATATTCACATTCAACAACATTACATATTCACCCCCCACCCCTCAGGAATAATGCAAGGACAAAATGATGTTAAGAAAGTGAGTGTAATAATATAAAATGCTAGAAATACGTCCTCAAAAATCAAAACAGTATTTACAGATATACAAATGAAGGGACACTGCCCAGTCCATAATGTCCGTGGGCCACAGGGTCATATCACATAGGCCAAGGCCCCACTTGACTTATGCCTCAATTTGGAGAGAACACTGCTGGGGCATCAGGTCAAAAATACACAAGCACCTCAGGGGGAAAGGGAAGGGGGGCACCTCAGCCTGTTGATGGTACAACGCCACTGCTCCTGGAGGGGGCTACATGCCCTCTGTGATGGCCTGGGGAGTGCTAAGCCACAGTCTCTCAAGTGGGTGGTTTTCCCACTGCTTGGTCCTGGGGAGTGCAAGGCCACAGTCTCTCAAGTGGGTGGTTTGCCCACTGCTTGGTTCTGGGGAGTGCAAGGCCACAGTCTCTCTAGTGGGTGGTTTGCTCACTGCTTGGTCCTGGGGAGTACAAGGCCACAGTCTCTCAAGTGGGTGGGTTGCTCCCTGCTTGGTCCTGGGGAGTGCAAGGCCACAGTCTCTCAAGTGGGTGACTTCTTCCACTGGTTCTGGAGGGGGCTTTGTGCCCAGTGTGCCTCATCCTGGCAAGGATGCAGTGAGTGGATGCCTTCTTTCACTGATTCTGGAGGGGGCCTTGTGCCCTTTGATGCAGCACATGGGGAGTGCAAGTTCACAGTCTCTCACCTGGGTGTCAGATCCACGAGATTTGCCGTGAGCAGGATGCATGACACTCTATGGAGGCAGGACTACAGTCCATCCGCCGGTGGCGATGGCTGTACAGTGGTGGCAGTGCCGGTGCTGCCAGTGGTGGGGGGAGGTTCCAGCCCTTCACCTGCAGCCTCGGACAGCTGCCCACTGGGGCTGCTGCTGCTGCCAGTGGTGCTGCTGGCAGGACCGGTGGCGGTGCTGTTGGCAGTGCTGGTGGTGGTGCTGGTGGCGGTGCTGCTAGTGGTGGGGGGAGGCTCCAGCCTTTCCACTGCAGCCTCGGATGGGTGCCCACTGGGACTGCTGCTGCTGCCAGTGGTGCTGGTGGCAGTACTGCTGGTGGTGCTGGTGGTGGGACTGCCAGGGGTGGGGGGAGGCTCCAGCCCTTCCCCTACAGCCTCGGATGGCTGAAGCAGCATGGTTGGTGGTGGGGTCTCAGATCCTGTCCCTGCACCAGGCCTCCTGTCCCTCCTGCCTGCAGGGGCAGGCCCTTTGCCCTTGGCAGCTGGTGGTGCATCCTTGCCTTTGGCAGCTGGTGGTGCCTTCTTGCCCTTGACAGCTGGTGGTGCTTCCTTGGCCTTAGCAGCTGGTGGTGCCTCCTTGGTCTTGGCAGCTGGTGGTCCATTCTTGCCCTTGACAGCTGGTGGATGTTCCTTGGCCTTGCCTTTGGCAGCTGGTGCAGGCACACTGCCAGTGCTAATGGTTGTGTCCTTGGAGCTGCCCACAGCAGCAGTAGCTGCAAAAACTACAGTGGCCGTGGACTGGGTGGCTGAGGTGCTGGCCTGGGTTTTGCCTACCCTGGCCCGAAGTGAAGGATGGGGGGGGAGGTGCAGGGAAAAGGTCAAAGGTGGAGAGGAAAAGCTTTTTAGGGACACTTGGGTGGGAAGAGGGTGAAGGTTTGGGAGTGGAGGAAGAGTGAGAGGTGGTTGGAGGTGTCTGCTGTGTTTGGGTGCAGGTGCATGGGCTGGATGCTGTTGTGAGGTGGATGGCTGTTGGGTGTCTGAGTGCTTGCGTTTGCGTACCTTTGGAGGAGGGGGCACTGACACAGCGGGACAGGACACAGGGGACGTGTGCATGGATGTGGGGATGGTGACTGCCAGTGAGGGGTGTGTAGTGATAGGCTGATGGCGATGGAGGTAGTGGATGAGGATGTAGTGCATGCAGGTGTGAGTGGAGACTCAACTGGGAGGGAGGTGGACAATGACGAGGAGGGGGACACAGTTGAGGCAGTGGATGTTGGCATGTCTGATTCTGGATGATGTTTGTGTGAGTGCCTGTGGGATGATGTGTGGTGCTTTTGTTTACCTGAGCCACTCCTGTGTGTTGTCTTGGGCGCATGCTGGTCTGATGGTGTGCTTGGGATAGGCTGGGGCTGAGGTGAATGGGACTGGGTTGAGATAGTTGGAGGGGGGAGGCTAGAGACAGGGACAATGGCTGCCATCAGGGAGGCGGCCAGAGCCTGGAATGATCTCTGTTGGGCTGCCACGCCAGAGTGAATGCCCTCCAGGAATGCATTTGTTTGCTCCAAATGCCCTGCCAGCCCCTGGATGGCATTCACTATAGTTGGCTGTGCAACAGAGATGGATCGCAGGAGGTCAATAGACTCCTCACTCAGGGCAGCAGGGCTGTCTGGGGCAGGGCCTGAGGTGCCTGGGGTGAAGGAGATGCCCACCCTCCTGGGTGAGCGGGCACGGGCAACTCGATGAGGGGCTGCTGGGAGGGTGGTGCTGGTATGGGGTGGTGGCTGTACCTGTAGCTGGGGTGGGCACTGAGGTGTCCACCACCAGCAGGGAGCTTCCATTGGAGGAGGTATCACTGTCAGAACTGTCTCCTCCAGACTCCGCCGTGGTGCTCCCCTCGCCCTCCGTCACACAGGTGCCCTCACTATGGGTGGATTCGGCCTCATGAGCCCTGTGTGATGCAGCTCCCTCCATCGCCGGTGCCTCTGCTCCTCCGCCAGATGATGCTAATGCACAGAAGGACAGGGTGACAAAACAAAAAGGTGAGGGAAGAGACAGAGGATACACTTAGTCAATGCCAGCAACAACACCACCGTTGGCGTACACATCACACAGGGAACAGTTCTATGCACTACAAGTCACAATGCTAGAGAATAATGCCTAACGCCGATGACCCACAGAACCCTGTCCAGTAGTAGATGCCCACTAGCATGTTTGGGGGTGGACTGCAACAGACCCTGCCCAACATGGGACCTACCCTGCAATGTTCGACCTGGCCTAGGTGCACCCACAGGCCCACATCCCCTACCCAGATAACACCCCACCACACGCAATTTGCAGATTTTGAACCTGTACTCATCCCCTTGTGGCTGCTGTGATGCCCTCAAGCGCTCATCCAACTCTGAATAGGCCACCACCAGTATGCAGAACATCAGGGGGGTCAGGGTTCGACGGGCACCCCTTCCTCTTTGGGAGGCCATCCCCAGCTGGGCCTCCTCTGTCTTCCTTGCCCAGCGTCTCAGGTCCTCCCACTGTTTGCGACAGTGGGTGCTCCGCCTGTCGTAGACCCCCAGGGTCCGCACATCCATGGCGCTGCCACGCCATATACCCTTTTCTGATGGGCGCTGTCCTGCAGACAAATAAAAATTGAAAAAAGGTATCAATCATACCGTCCGGCCTGTTACACCCCTGGCCCACCATATCCCTCCCATCCCCTTACGCACATACATTGTCCCCAATACATACAGCACTCTGCCCAGGACCCCTCAACTAGCTCCCCCTTACACAGGGCCTTCGCACACAGCACTCCATGCATTCATGCCCCATGCATCGTGCCCACAGTGTACTCACCTGTTGGTCTGGAGGCCCATAAAGCAATCGGTACTGGGGTAGGACCACATCCACCAGTCTCTCCAACTCCTCCAAAGTGAAGACTAGGGACCTTTACTGCAGAGACTCGAGCCATGGTCGCTTCCAGACACAGGTCACAGCATCACTTGCAGTGTAGGTCCTCTCCTGTTGAAGGTCAGGTAGCAAGTGAGTGAACAGATAGAAAATAGCGGTTATGTCCGTGACGGTGCGTACCGTCACCGCTGACGTGCATCACCATTGGCTACTGTACCCTATAGGGCCCAATGATAACCAATGAGGAGTTGCACAGTGGTTCTCGACCGCCTCCTGCACCGACGCACAACGTCAGCGGAATTACCTCATTTCCACCTGTCCCTCCACACAGGACAGGTGTCCGCCTTTCAGTGGGGGCAGACCATGGCACATAACTAAGTCACAGCAGACAGAAGAACATTTAGGGACTACACGTAAACATGCTGTTTCTGTCACAACATGCAATGCATTTTACTCTGAGGATATGTTTGAAAATGACCAGCTGCTCACTGTTTTGCCCTCCAGATTACAATGGCTGAGGATGATTAGGAGATGGAGACATCCCCAGTGCACAGGCCCCTGGTGGACTTGGCAACAATGGAGGACAGGCACATTATCCTCACCTACAGACTTGATAGGGCCACAATCCAAGAGCTGTTTGCCCAATTGGAGCCAGACCTGATGTCAGCTATCCATCAGCCCACTTGGATACCCCCTCTTGTTCAAGTTCTATCAGTGCTACATTTCTTGGCAAGTGGCTCCTTCCAAGTTACAGTGGTTATGGCAGCAGGGATGTCACAGCCAATGTTCTCAATAGTGCTGACCAGAGTGTTGTCTGCCCTGATGAAACACATGCGCAGCTACTTCGTTTTCCCCCAAGTGGAGGGTTTGGCTATAGTGAAGGCTGACTTCTATGCAATGGGACAGATCCCCAACATCATTGAAGTAATTGATGGTACACATATTGCCTTTGTCCCCCACCCCCCTGGAGAAATGAACAGGTTTTCAGAAATCGAAAGAGCTTTCACTCCATGAATGTGCAGATAGTGTGCCTTGCGGACCAGTACATCTCCCACGTGAATGCAAAGCATCCTGGGTCTGTGCAGGATGCCTTTATCCTGAGGAATAGCAGCATCCCATGTGTGATGGCTCAACTCCAGAGGTACAGGGTGTGGCTAATACAGTAGGTGAGCCCTGGTCCCCACCCAGTTGATGTTGCTATATGGGTGTGGGTTTGGCCCTAAGGGTGTCTGTCTGGCTAACAGGTATCTCTCGATATTTGCAGGTGACTCTGGTTACCCCAACCTCTCATGGCTACTGACCCCTGTGAGGAATGCTAGGACAAGGGCAGAGGAAAATTACAATTAGGCACATGGGTGTACAAGAAGAATTATTGAGTGCACCTTTGGCCTCCTGAAGGCCAGCTTCAGGTGCCTCCACCTGACAGGTGGATCCCTGTGCTACTCACCCAAGAAGGTGTGCCAGATCATCGTGGCATGTTGCATGTTGCACAATCTTGCCTTGAGACGCCAGGTGCCTTTTCTGCAGGAGGATGGGGCTGGTGATGGGCGTGTCGCAGCGGTTGAGCCTGTGGACAGTGGCGAAGAGGAGGCAGAGGATGAGGATGTGGACAGCAGAACAACTATCATACAACAGTACTTCCAGTGACACACAGGTAAGACACTGTAACTTCACCTTTCATTGCAGTTTTGTGTAGTGATTTTTCTCTAGCAGGCTGCTGTTCCCATTACTATGACCACTTACTGTACCCTTTAACATGTCTATTCACAGATATTTGTGTCCTACTCTGGCTTCTGGTGTATTGACTGCAGAACATTACAGGTCATACCTATGTATACATAATTGTACAGTCTAATTGCTATGTCTACAGATTGTTAAACAAATACATCCTTAAATCATTTGACAAACTCCATACTTGTATTTTTTAAGAGGGTGTTTATTTCAGTGACGAGAAGTAAATGGGGATGTGCAATGGACTGGGATGATGATGGAGGAAAGTCTAGGATGGAGTTCAGTATATTTGTATCACAGGTGCATTGTCCAATGGGGCATAGAAAGGGGAGCAATGGCAGTTCAAGCTGGACCGGGTAACAGAGTGGGACACTAGGGTGACAATCAGGAGAGTCTTATTTCCTGGCAGGGGTCTTGGCAATGTTCTCTGGCTTCTACCTGGATCACAGGGACCGTTTGTGTGGTGGTTCTCCTTCTGCAGGGGGAGGGGTGATGGTGGCCTGTTGTTCCCGTGGCAGGGCCTCCTGTCCACAAGCGTTGGCGGAGGTGGAGGGCTGTTCATCAGTGTGGCTAGTGTCAGGGTCCCGTTGGTGTGCCACTGCCTCCCTATGGTGTTGGCTATGTCTGCCAGCACCCCTGCAATGGTGACCAGGGTGGTGTGGATGTCCCTCAGGTCCTCCCTGATCCCCAGGTATTGTCCCTCCTGCAGCCGCTGGGGCTCCTGCAACTTGGCCAGTATCTGGCCCATGGTCTCCTGGGAATGGTGGTATGCTCCCAGGATGTTGGTGAGTGCCTCGTGAAGAGTCGGTTCACTGGGCCTGTCCTCCCCCTGTCACACAGCAGCCCTCCCAGCTTCCCTGTTGTCCTGTGCCTCTGTCCCCTGAACCGTGTGCCCGTTGACCCCAGGTCCCTGATCGTCCTGTGTTTGTGGGGTGTCCTGGGGTCCCTGTAGTGGTGGACCCACTGTTGATTGATGTGTCCTGGGACAGAGGTGTGGGCCCTCTTGGTGGGTGCTGTGCTGGTGTTTCCAGAGGGGGAGACTTTGTGGTGGTATGGGACTGTGGCTGGGACCCGACTGTCCGGAGGTCCCTGATGGGCCAAGTTGGTCATCCTGATCCAGGCGTGCAGAGCTGCCATCATCACTGTGGGCCTCTTCTATGGGGGGACTTTATGTTGCTGGCACCTCCTCTCCGGTGACGTTGTGTGGGGGACCTGTGGGGATGTAAATGCAGTATTACAGTTTCTGCGTGTGTCATCTTGTGCATGAGTATGTTGCCCTCTATGGTTGTTATTGCCATGGCAGATTGGTCTTAGTGAGAGTTGTTATTTGGTGTGCTAGATGATTGGTGTGCATGCAGTGGTGATGGTTGTCCATGCAGGTCTGCAATGGGTGTCCATGCATCCGTGGGGCATGCAGGGCTTGGCATTGGGATGAGTCGGTTGTGATGGTGGGGTGTATGTGAGGTGGTGGAGTTATGGTGGTGAGGGTTGGGGTCGGGGTTTGTGATGGCATGCAGGTAGGGGAGGTGAAAGTAGTAAAGATTTGACTTACCAGAGTCCAGTCCTCCTGCAACTCCTGCCAGGCCCTCAGGAGGCAGTATTGTCAAGACTTGCTCCTCCCATGTTGTTAGTTGTAGGGGAGGATGTGGGGATCCACCACCAGTCCTCTATACAGCTATCTGGTGTCTTGCAACCACGGAATGCACCTCCCCCTGTAGGTCGTTCCACCTCTTCCTGATGTCATCTCTTGTTCTTCGGTGCGGTCCCACGGCATTGACCCTCTCCACGATTCTCTGCCATAGCTCCACCTTCATGGTAATGGATGTCGGCTGCACCTGTGATCCGAATAGCTGTGGCTCTACCCGGATGATTTCCTCCACCATGACCCTTAGCTCCTCCTCAGAGAACCTGGGGTGTCATTGTGGTGCCATGGGTGTAGTGTGAGTGTTGTGTGTGTGAGGGTGTGGGTGTGGGGGTGATGTGTTGGGGTGTGTGCTGTGAGGTGCGTGGATGGTGTATGGGTGATGGTGTTCTGTGGCTCTGTTTCTGTGGGTGCTCTTGATGTCTCTCTCAGTTGTAAATATTATTGAATTGCACAATGTGGTGTTATTTTGTATGTGTGTGTGTCTTTTGAGCGCAGTGGTATGTACCGCCAATGGTTTACCGCGGTTGAATGTCCGCCGCAGTGATTCGTGGGTCATAATGCTGTGGGCGTAGTTCTGTTGGCGTAACGGTGTGGGTTTTGGTACTGCCATTTTATCACTGACCTTTGGGATGGCGGACTTGTGTGTGTGCCTGTATAGTGACGGATTTCTATGTGTGGGTCATAATATGGGTAGCGGTATACCACCACGGTTGCGGTATGTTGGCGGCATTCGCCATGGCGGTAAGCAGGACTTACTGCCAATGTCATAATGAGGGCCTTTGTGTGGAAAAAGGAAAATAATTCATTATTTAGTAATACATCATTCTCTATGGAGTACAAGTATTCTATTCTTATTGTGCTAAAAGGATGGAGGCATGCTGGTGCATCTGGTAATAATTTGCTACTCTATGCACTCTGAAGCTGGGGCAGCAGCAATGGACAACCATCTTACTTTAATTCCAATGGCCCTGCTCTTCTCCAAATGTATTTCAATTCTACCATGACTACAAAGAAGCACATAAATAGTATATGTTACACACATCATGTATAACATGCTATCAATAGATATCCTGTCTGCTGTAAGTAGACTGTGCGAAAAACGATGCACTGGAGTACATTGAAAGGAATATATAGATTTTATTGGGCATGTTCATCACAGAGTATCCCATTCTGCAAAACACAAAATCACAGGTACTTAATCCCAATTTACTTCCTGGCCTCACCCTGAAACACAAATTATTTAAAACAAATACATTCTCTTGACAGTAAGGAAAAAAACTAGACTTACTCTACTGCTGTGTAAGTTAGACAGAAAAGGTTGGGTAGGGAGAGGTTTTGCTAGACTAGTGGGATGTCACTGATCATCATGTACATAAGCTCCTGCTTAATATGTAACTTACCACCACCCTTCCCTGGTGCTGCAGGGACTCCCACTACAACTGCTGCATTATCTGGTGAAATGGCACTGTCCCCGGCACTGGTAGTCTGTGTGGCTGGAAAAAAACATTACACATTTTGGATGCCAGATACGCCTCCCCTTTTTTTTTTTAAACAAAATACAGTAAAAATAAATCACTACAGTTCATTTTGCAGTATCTTCTCATCTTTCAAAAATATCACTTTGGGCATTTTGTAGGTTGACAATGTTAGAAAAGTCACATAGTCAGCTCAATCAAAAACTTTTCATAATGGAGGGGAAGAGATATGATGATGACTGTGAGTCATTTGAAGTGCATGAATGGGGTAGAATAAATTGGTCAATGAAGGACATATGTTTTTGAGTGGCAAATGCAATGGGGTCATCCTTATACTACTTTCATGCCATGTTGCACTGTCATCAAAACTGCTGGGATACTGAATAGTACATACAACACAACTTGGAGGGGTCACAGTAAGCATGGCCACTCACTGGTCATTTTGCTATTTGAGCATCAGCAAGAAAAATAAAGCTTTCTCAACAAACAAGTGTAGAATAGCTTGCTTGGTCTCCAAACTCTGCAATCTTCACAGTAGGGTACTTAATCTAGTCTCTTAGTTTTACAGTACTAGTCCGCAGGATTTATAAGGTAGGGGAGATGGAAAGCTTACTAACCAAGTAGAAGAAAGCAACAGATTAATACAGACAGGAGGAAGTCAGTTACAAAACCAGGAAAGAAAGAAAAAAAGGATAATGCAGGAATGGATAAGTAGAAGCGAAACATAGGAAAATGCTTGTAAATGGAGTGAGGTAAAAGTTAGGGAAATAAATAATATTAACAGGAGCACTTACTGGGGCCAGCATAGCGTCAGCCACTACTACAGCACTGGTGGTTGCTGTGGTACTTCCACCCACCTCAGCACTGGTGGTGGCAGTCTCAGCCTGACCCACCAATGCCCTCTTCTTCTTGCCCTTGAGTGCTGATGTAAGAAATAAAGTAGATAACAAAAATATATTAGTGGTACAGTTAATCTCCTAGAACATATTTTGACAAGCAAAGGCAAACACAGTAACATATTGACACTGTGCATTTCTAAATCAGATCATCTATAATACTAGTACTGAATTGACCGATTCCTAATTTCCTAAACCTTGTCTAAGCCTTAGTCCAAATTTCCTAAACTGCATTTGGAACTACTAATGCTTTGCAACAAATGATCTTTGCTTCTTAATCCCCTTTGATGTGTAAACTCAGTCAGTCTCCCTTTTCAATGCATAGATGCATACTACTCATCACTGGGAGATTGCTTGGAACTGTACGAGCTACATAAAATAAGTAAAGGAGAGCACTAACTCACTGCTATTACTACTACCACTATCTTAGTGATGGTACAGAGGAATCAGCATGACATCTTAAATAATCAGCCGAGGCGAACGTCTACAGTGGCAAATACAACTAGGTAACACTGAGCACCTGATTCGCTCAAATTAGATCACATAATATTCCTACCTCTACATGAACTTAACTTACCTCTGAGTGTGACTGTGTGAGCAGCATGCTATTTGAAAAAACATTAGCAGTTTAGGACACAGCAAATACATAATTATTCACCAAGCCCTGTTACTTGGAGGCCCAGCAGGTCCATCAGGTCCTGCTTCTTGTCGAGGATGTCAGCTCAGTGGTGTGTGAACTGCTGCTGGGTGGTCCAAACTCCACTTCATCTCCTCACACACCGGCTCACTCTCCCCCACAGCAGCCAGAGCTCCTGCAGGCTGTACCTTCTCCAGGGCCTGCCTCCTCCTGTCAGCACATCAGTATGTCCACCTCCTCCTCAGAGAAAATGGTGATGAGCTATACCCCTTGGCGGCGACACCTGCCACAAGGTGTGTGGTTAGCACCCGCACTGGTCACATCTTGCACATGCTCTGCCATGGCGCTGGGTGGGGAAAAAAAGAAATAGAAAGAAGGAAGAAATAGAATGGAAGAAATAAGGAAGTAAAGGGAAAACAATAAAAAGGACAAGTCACAAAAAATTGATGCAAAATACACAAACACATATACAACCTCTAATATACTAAATGTAAAACAGGGGTGGATAAGTGGTATAGGGGAAGGATTGCAGATATTAAGGGTGAATTTAAATATAGACCCAGCACCATACACAAAACAGGTAAAACAAAATAGACGTATGTGCATGCGACCGGGTGGTGCCGTTCGCACCCACTTCGCAGCATGAAAATCGCAACTGGCAACAATCAGTGTGAACGGGTGGCCGAGCACATCCTCACCTGTTCGCGGAGTGAGGCAAAGGTCTCACAGAGCTTTTTAGCCAGTCTGCAGAATTCCACGCAGCAGAATTCTGCAAGTTCTACCCAGGCCTAATTAAAATGAGTAAGCCTGTAGGCCTCACTCCAGTGACACAAGTTAAAAAGTACCCATTCACTTCTACTGATCACTAAGCAGTATGCCATCATCACCGTGCTGCCTAACTCCTTGTACACCCAATAGCCTTCCACCACTAAGAGGGTAGCACTTTGGGCTCTCCTCCCGGTCCAACAAGACCACAATCTGTGAAACAGTGCTTATGTCATGGTGAAGACGCATGACCTGTGTTTGTCTATGAAAATAAAAATCAACATTAGTGATACCGGCATCAGTATAGTTGTGGACTCAGGGGAGGTGTGCACATCAACTAACATGCAGAGAATGTTTTTGGGCCCAACACATGGTATATGGCTGATTTTTACCCACTCTGCCATTTTACTTGTTGTAATGAAGAATACATGTGGGCACGTAAACGTAGGCCAACTGACCCCAATCTTGACTGGGGAATTGCTCTCATCATGGACTGTAATAAGCACATACACATTCCTGCCATCGGAAAGTTTGACTGCAAGCAGTTTGTTGGAACACAGCACAGTGCTCTGGGATGTCTGTAAGCTTTTTACAAAAAATAACAAAAAAATAACAACAAAATAATTCTAAAATAATAATATTTACCACTGTTTTCAAAAAATGATGTAAAAAATACTTTAAAAAATTATATTTGTACCTTCATTATCCTGTCCCATGAAAATCTTGACAGCATGATATGCTTGACACAATGCTTAAGTTAATCAATATTGACACAATAGTGCAATGACACAATGCTTGAGTCAATCAATATTGA
This sequence comes from Pleurodeles waltl, assembly GCF_031143425.1. Lineage (NCBI taxonomy): Eukaryota > Metazoa > Chordata > Amphibia > Caudata > Salamandridae > Pleurodeles > Pleurodeles waltl. Next base: position 877,238,134 of record NC_090444.1, read on the forward strand.
CACAATTGTTCAAATGGAATACCCAGTGTGCTGTGCATGTTGATCGCCCCAATGTAAACAAAAAATTAAATATTTAGGACGCAGGGAAACTCTTCACTCTCTTCTGAAATTATTTTCAAAAGACAAAATCCTTCTTGTGTAAGTACCTAATGGATTTTCTGCACAGAGTGGTGGACAAACCATTCCTTCTCACAGCACTGTAAGGTTTTATGACAGAATATTGAGAAAAACAAAATCAAACTCCACATATATTACAAAAAAGGATTACCGTAATATCACATTCCTATTCTTTACTGTATAGGAGAAAACAATAATGTCAACTACAAATATATCACCAACAAAAATAAGTAAAACACCCAAGTATCGGAACCAAAGATAAAGAAACACTAAATATCACCACCAAAAAAACCACAGTACACTTAGCAGAAATATGGATAAAAATAATAATGAAAAATATTAAATTTTTATAACAATAACAAAATGAAACTGAGTACATGCACAATACTAATTATATAAAATGATCAAAGAGTATTTCAATGCACTAAGAAAAGAAATTAAGTAATTAAATCAAACAATGTGCACATTATTGTATGAATATATATATTATTTTTTATTTTTCTCAATTTTATAGTACTAAATTAAAACAAACATTGAAAAATTCAAAATACCGTTATTAAATCTAAAAACAAATTTTATATATATATATATATATATATATATATATATATATATATATATATATATATATATATATATATATATATGTATATATATATATATATATATATATCACTAGTGACTTGCAGGGTTTCTCTCCCAGGGTTTGTGCACGCTCACCTCAAGGACAAGATCACTGAATAAAACAAAACTGCGGAAAGGGAGAGTCATTTCTGGCAGAGATATGCTAGGATGCATATTTATGGCGAGGTAGAGAAACCCTGCAAGTCACCAGTGACTTTAAAACAATGGCCATGGCACCAGCTGGATGGAGGAGTTCGCTCTAGCCTGATCACACACATGAGATAATTAGCTCACACATTGTCCGACCATTTGCCATTGTTGGTAAAGCTACAACCCCCTGGTGCAATAGTCTCGTGGGGGAGGTGGTGGATGAATATTAAGGTGCTCTTAGATTGTTCCATGAAGACGTATGAACTGACATACTGGAGTACTTCAAACTTAGGGCCTGATTTAGATTTCGGCAGAGGGGTTACTCCGTGGTAACTGCAACAAATATCCTGACAACCAAAATCGAAAAATTATAGAAAACTATGGTATTTAGATTTCTGTTGATGGGACAGCTGTCACCGTTGCCACGGAGTAACCCCTCTGCCGAGATCTAAATCAGGCTCATAATTTGGGATCAGTGGAAGGTGTGAGCTTCGCGTAGGAGGTCTTTAATGCAACGATTAGGGAATAGTGTATAGCCAGACACAGTGGGGTGCTAAGATACAGGAGCACTTGATGCACCTGGAGTGAGAATTACACAATTTGGAGGGCTCTTTGAGCCATTATATTTAGGTGTTGGTGCACGCTCACCTCAAGGACAAGATCACTGAATAAAAGAAAACTGCGGAAAGGGAGAGTCATTTCTGGCAGAGATATGCTAGGATGCATGTTTATGGCGAGGGAGAGAAACCCTGCCAGTCACTAGTGACTTTAAAACAATGGCCATGGGTGGCCACTACAATTACTCATATAGAAGATGACAGGGTCCCCTTTTAGTATGATCTCGGCTCCTTTCCACACATAGGGGGTCATTCTGACCCTGGCGGCCGGTGGCCGCCAGGGCCACCAACCACGGGAGCACCGCCAACAGGCTGGCGGTGCTCCCGAGGGCATTCTGACCGCGGCGGTTCAGCCGCGGTCAGAAAGGGTAAACCGGCGGTCTCCCGCCGGTTTCCCACTGCCCGTTGGAATCCTCCAAGGCGGCGCAGCTTGCTGTGCCGCCGAGGGGATTCTGACACCCCCTACCGCCATCCTGTTCCTGGCGGTTCGCCCGCCAGGAACAGGATGGTGGTAGGGGGTGTCGCGGGGCCCCTGGGGGCCCCTGCAGTGCCCATGCCAATGGCATGGGCACTGCAGGGGCCCCTGTAAGAGGGCCCGCTTGTATTTCACTGTCTGCTTAGCAGACAGTGAAATATGCGACGGGTGCAGTAGCACCCGTCGCACCTTCCTACTCCGCCGGCTCGATTACGAGCCGGCTTCATCGTGGGAAGGACGGTTTCCCTTTTGGAGGCCGCCCGCCAGCCCAGGGGAAACCTCAAAATACCCACCGCGGTCTTCCGACCGCGGTACGGTATTTTGGCGGCTCCCGCCGGGCGCGCAGTGACCGCGCCCGGCGGGAGTCAGAATGACCCCCATACTATGGTAAGCTATACATCTCACTAGAATTAGTGCCCGCGTCTTGTATAGAAGAATACTCAAGGGATACAAAGCTGGACTCAGTTGGTGGAGCACAAAGCCCTTTCTCAGCACACCCATTTGTATCTGGGTGAAGTATGGGAAGTTATAGGAAAATTGCCCACTTTCAAAGACCCAGGTTCAGATGGGCTGCCTGTCAAATTATATAACTGCTATGTTGATATATTATCACCTCACTGACCAGCAATGTTTGATGAGGTTTGCACAAGAACATTCTATCGCATCACTGAGAGAGTCAGACACTATTACTCTTCTCAAGCCTGGGAAGCCAATGCAACTCCTATCAGACACTGGGCCTGATTACAACTTTGGAGGACGGTGTTAAACCGTCCCAAAAGTGACGGATATACCACCTACCGTATTACGAGTTCCATAGGATATAATGGACTCGTAATACGGTAGGTGGTATATCCGCCACTTTTGGGACGGTTTAACACCGTCCTCCAAAGTTGTAATCAGGCCCACTGTCTTTGACTAAATGCAACACAAACACCAACACAAAAAACTTAGCCAAGCTGATGGCTAACCAATCAGATTTTCCACAAGAGCCAAAATCTTGCAGGGTGCTGGACAGTCTATTGACAGTCTCTTCCACTAAACAATTGGCATCTAAACCAGGCGCGCAACACCCATTGGGCTAAATGGGCTTCAGCCCCCACATCGTGGGTCATAGCCTGGGCTACAGCTTAAAGGGAACTTGTGCCAGTAAAGCCCAGCCGGCCGTGCAGAGCTCTGCTCTGCTTGGAAAGGGGCATTGGAGAAGACATTTAATTTTCTTTAAAAAAGCAGGTTCAGAATCTCCTGCTGCTTGGATATGTTTTCTCATGAAGGGGTGGAGGCTACCGGTGATTCACACTATCCTAAAGTGCAGACCAAACTGTGGGCACTCACATGGTGTAGGGCAATGTGCTTGTGCCTTCACTATTGTTTTAAAGGAGAGCTAGCTAATGACTGCCTTTCAGCACTGGGATGAGAGACACCATCTGCACTTAAAAGGTGAATATCTTCCCTGTCCCCAACATTGAATGCTTCTAAGAAAACAAGGCAAAAAATGACAAAGTTGTATTGTGTGCAATTGCATTTATATATAGTGCTTATTAAGCATGAGGAACTGGAGGAAGCTCTAAATAAATGCAATGAAGGGGAGGAATGTTTCCTTTTTTAATAGATTTGTTGTGGTTGAGTGACCACCAAATATTCTAGACTATTCTGTCAATGTCATCACTTCTAGCATTCTGTGGGGTGCAGGGGGCTTGTGGTTTTTCCTGTAAATAAAAAATACAAGTACTGGCTAAAACAATAAGAACCTGCAAAGTGTTACTGGCAAATGGGGTTATGGGCAGTACTGTGTTTCTGTGGTTGCTGTTGGATGGCTCCTACTACCAGGGCCACTGGAATAATGCAACAGGGAATGACCAAATTATGCTGCAAGGTTGACTAAATTATGCAGCAAGGATAGAGATAAAAAGTGGTGTGATGTGGTACATTTTGTGACAGTATTACTTCAGTAGTTCATAATTTTTAGTCATCTGAGCTAAGATTTGACTTCACTAGTACTAGCTTACCTCCTGAATACAGGAAAAGGCAACTAATGATGATGAGTCAACTTTTGCATAAGGCATTCCACTGTACATCAAGACGTCATTGCATTTTCCCTAACGTTTGATCCATTTGAGTTGGAAACACATTTTGATGCTAAAATCTGCAATATGTGGCAAATGCAAATCCATAATGATGCAAACAAAAACATCTGGGGCCAAAGAATTATATAATTCCAGTGGCACTATGTTTTAGTGCGGACCAGCTCTTTTAAAAAATGGTTCCGTAGACTGCAGTCCAATTCCTCTGAGTAAAATATCCCTGGCTTTCTGTTCTACCTCAGAAGCAAGGTCAACTAAAGCCCAAGCACTGATATTGATTGTGAGACTTGCAGTATTGGCTTCAGGGGGATGGCTTGACCATAACATCATGTCACACAGTTTCTCTAACAGTCACTACACAAACAGTGGTGTAGAGCAGTCCGTCATTGTGCTCCTCTGCCTCATATATGCTCTTTGGATACGTTTAGCTAGAGCAGGACGTCCACTTTACAGAAGGATACACCTGACGTGCAATATTCCCTTATGTCTTGCCGATGGGTTTTAACCTGTCATAGTCCACTTCATAGAAGGTCCTTATGCTTCTGTCCCCCTGTGTGTTTGGTGGACGGACACATAATAGATTGAAGAGGTGGATCTGTTTGGCATTGTGCATAGGACAGGACCTGCCACTGCGCCTACTGAAGCATTCTGCTGCAGCATCATGGTATGCCCGAGACACATCAGCAATCATAGGGTACACTTCTTGGTCATCTTTTCCATCTCAGCAAGTGACAGCTGGTACTTGGAAAACATTGAGATGAAGGGAGGAGGGATCAATGCTATAGATTTGAGACATACATAAATTTCAAAGGCTCACTTGAAATACACATTGGCTGTGCAGATGCTGGGCCTTGATACGATTCTTCAAGCTGATCCATTTTTGAAGTTAGCTGGTGCATGCTTCACCTTCTACAACTCAATGCCAATTTCAAACCAGCAAGTGTTGTCCTATGCGTTAATATACTTGCTGCTGTGACACAGTCCAGGTACCTTGCCTTTTTTAATGTTTGCATGAAGAGTGGAGTTTAAATCTCAAGCTTGGTGCGAAGACAAAACTTGAAATTGAAAACATTTATTAGTTGTCTTTTGATTTTCTGCCCAAATACACTTTTTTCTTCCCATGTGCTGCAGCGCATTTCGACTACTATTGCATCACCTGGGCCTTACCACTGTTCATCCTGACCTCTTTCCTGTCCTCTACCCCTATAGTCACTTGACTCTTTCCTCATGCCGCTTCCTCCTCTCCTGCTCTATCACTCCCCCTTTTCATTTTTTCTCCATCTGCCACTCCCCACCCTTTTAACTTTCACTTTTGTCTTTCTTTTTATTTGTCATTGTCTCCATTTGTCGCCTCTATGTCCCTGTTCTTTCTAAATGTCTTTGTGAGAAAGTAGCCTCTTTCTAGCCTTGTTACCCACACTTTTGGCCTGTTTGTGAGTGTATGTCAGGGTATTTTCACTGTCTCACTGGGATCCTGCTAGCCAGGACCCAGTGCTCATAGTGAAAACCCTATGTTTTCAGTATGTTTGTTATGTGTCACTGGGACCCTGCTAGTCAGGACCCCAGTGCTCATAAGTTTGTGGCCTATATGTATGTGTTCCCTGTGTGGTGCCTAACTGTCTCACTGAGGCTCTGCTAACCAGATCCTCAGTGGTTATGCTCTCTCATTTCTTTCAAATTGTCACTAACAGGCTAGTGACCAATTTTACCAATTTACATTGGCTTACTGGAACACCCTTATAATTCCCTAGTATATGGTACTGAGGTACCCAGGGTATTGGGGTTCCAGGAGATCCCTATGGGCTGCAGCATTTCTTTTGCCACCCATAGGGAGCTCTGACAATTCTTACACAGGCCTGCCACTGCAGCCTGAGTGAAATAACGTCCACGTTATTTCACAGCCATTTACCACTGCACTTAAGTAACTTATAAGTCACCTATATGTCTAACCTTTACCTGGTAAAGGTTAGGTGCAAAGTTACTTAGTGTGAGGGCACCCTGGCACTAACCAAGGTGCCCCCACATTGTTCAGGGCCAATTCCCCGGACTTTGTGAGTGCGGGGACACCATTACACGCGTGCACTACATATAGGTCACTACCTATATGTACCTTCACAATGGTAACTCCGAATATGGCCATGTAACATGTCTATGATCATGGAATTGCCCCCTTTATGCCATCCTGGCATAGTTGGCACAACCCCATGATCCCAGTGGTCTGTAGCACAGACCCTGGTACTGCCAAACTGCCTTTCCCGGGGTTTCACTGCAGCTGCTGCTGCTGCCAACCCCTCAGACAGGCTTCTGCCCTCCTGGGGTCCAGCCAGGCCTGGCCCAGGATGGCAGAACAAAGGACTTCCTCTGAGAGAGGGTGTTACACCCTCTCCCTTTGGAAAATGGTGTGAAGGCAGGGGAGGAGTAGCCTCCCCCAGCCTCTGGAAATGCTTTCATGGGCACACATGGTGCCCATTTCTGCATAAGCCAGTCTACACTGGTTCAGGGACCCCTTAGCCCTGCTCTCGCGCGAAACTGGGCAAAGGAAAGGGGAGTGACCACTCCCCTGACCTGCACCTCCCCTGGGAGGTGCCCAGAGCTCCTCCAGTGTGCTCCAGACCTCTGCCATCTTGGAAACAGAGGTGCCGCTGGCACACTGGACTGCTCTGAGTGGCCAGTGCCATCAGGTGACGTCAGAGACTCCTTCTGATAGGCTCCTTCAGGTGTTGCTAGCCTATCCTCTCTCCTAGGTAGCCAAACCCTCTTTTCTGGCTATTTAGGGTCTCTGTCTCTTGGGATTCCTTAAATAACGAATGCAAGAGCTCATCAGAGTTCCTCTGCATCTCTCTCTTCACCTTCTGCCAAGGAATCGACTGCTGACCGCGCTGGAAGCCTGCAAAACTGCAACAAAGTAGCAAAGACGACTACTGCAACTCTGTAACGCTGATCCTGCCGCCTTCTCAACTGTTTTCCTGGTGGTGCATGCTGTGGGGGTAGCCTGCCTCCTCTCTGCACTAGAAGCTCCGAAGAAATCTCCCGTGGGTCGACGGAATCGTCCCCCTGCAACCGCAGGCACCAACGAACTGCATCACCTGTCCCCTGGGTCTCCTCTCAGCATGACGAGCGAGGTCCCTTGGATCCAGCAACTCTGTCCAAGTGACTCCCACAGTCCAGTGACTCTTCAGTCCGAGTTTGGTGGAGGTAAGTCCTTGCCTCCCCACGCCAGACTGCATTGCTGGGAACCGCGACTTTTGCAGCTACTCCGGCCTCCGTGCACTTCCGGCGGAAATCCTTTGTGCACAGTCCAGCCTGGGTCCACGGCACTCTAACCTGCATTGCACGACCTCCTAAGTTGTCCTCCGGTGACGTGGGACTCCTTTGTGTGTTTTGGGTAAGCACTGTTTCGCGCATCATTGTAGTGCCTGCTTCGGGCACTTTTGTGGGTGCTGCCTGCTACTGAGAGGGCTCCTTGTCTTGCTCGACGCCCCTCTGTCCCCAGACACAATTGGTGACATCCTGGTCCCTCCTGGGCCACAGCAGCATCCAAAAACCCTTACCGCACGATTTGCAGCTAGCAAGGCTTTTTGGCGGTCTTTCTTCAGAAAAATACTTCTGCACGACTCTCCACGGCGTGGGGGATCCATCCTCCAAAGGGGAAGTCTCTAGCCCTTGTCGTTCTTGCAGAACCTTCAGCTTCTACTGTCCAGTAGCAGCTTCTTCGCACCCACAGCTGGCATTTCCTGGGCATCTGCCATCTCCGACTTGCTTGTGACTTTTGGACTTGGTCCCCTTGTTCCACAGATACCCTCGACTGGAAATCCATCATTGTTGCATTGCTGGTTTGTGTCTTTCCTGCAGAATTCCCCTATCACGACTTCTATGTCCTTTGGGGAACTTTAGTGCACTTTGCACTCACTTTTCAGGGTCTTGCGGTGGGCGATTTTTCTAACCCTTACTATTTTCTAATAGTCCCAGCGACCCTCTACAAGGTCACATAGGTTTGGGGTCCATTCGTGGTTCGCATTCCACTTTTGGAGTATATGGTTTGTGTTGCCCCTATCCCTATGTGTCCCCATTGCATCCTATTGTAACTATACATTGTTTGCACTGTTTTCTAATACTATTACTGCATATTTTGGTATTGTGTACATATATCTTGTGTATATTTGCTATCCTCATACTGAGGGTACACTCTGAGATACTTTGGCATATTGTCATAAAAATAAAGTACCTTTATTTTTAGTATATCTGTGTATTGAGTTTTCTTATGATATTGTGCATATGGCACTAAGTGGTACTGTAGGAGCTTCACTTGTCTCCTAGTTCAGCCTAAGCTGCTCTGCTAAGCTACCATTATCTATCAGCCTATGCTGCTAGACACCCTATACACTAATAAGGGATAACTGGGCCTGGTGCAAGGTGCAAGTACCCCTTGGTACTCACTACAAGCCAGTCCAGCCTCCTACAGTCCTCACTACAAGTGAAGGCCAAAATGAACATCAGATTGACCTAAAAGCAATAAGTGGGAAGACAGCATTCACAACAAAGTGTAGATGGTGAGGAAGATAGGGAGGAAGAGAGTTGTGCAGTAGAGTAAATTAGAAGATGAGGTAAATATAGATGAGAGGTTCAACTGTAGTGCAAAGCCTCATATGTCTAGCGTGCTGCAGCACTATGTACCAATCCAGGGGTTAAGACTACTTGGGGGTTGAGAAGCACATTACATTTAGTGCCTGTTTTATTAAGGAGAGTAACCTAAAATTAATGTTGATTACATGTATCAAGTTAGGGATGAACATCTAGCAGACATAAATGAGTTCCAGTGCTGGTAAAATTAGTTGCTGCACATTTGGAAAGAGTGGGACTCTGTCACTAACAGGTCCCATCTTCTTAAAGAGCTGAGCTACAACACAGATACAGCTAAGTCCCTGCATGCATAGTGCTGAACCCAAGTCCAGAAAGAGCAGAGTCCCATCACAGATGGAGCAGAGGTCATATATATTTATTGTTGAGCTCATTTTACAGACAGTTGATTTCTTGCACTGAATTACAGCTGATTCCCTGGTATGCATAGAGAGCTAGTTCCCAGGCCCAATCAAGCTATTTCAGGTCTCATTCCAACATAGTAAAAGCTGATCACTGTGGGGCTTGAGATACTTGGCACCAGCTAATATTTAGTGAAAGTACCACAGATCTCTCTCCCAGGTTAGTCTCCAACATGATCTGTCTATGATAGGAAGTGAGGAGGAGGCGAGGAGGATGAGAGTGAGAGAGAGGGGATTGATGAAAAATGTTCAGCGAGATAGAGTAAAGAGATAGAGAATAGAGAAAAAGAATAAAGCTAAAGTGTGAGAGTATACAGAGGGAAAAGAGAAGGAAGAAATGTGAGGAAAATGTGACTGAGACAGCAAAGAAGAGAGGAGTGTGAAATAAGAGATGGCAGAGTGAGTGATTTGTTAACAAGCAGCACAGCAATGGTGCGAAGGCAAAATATACAGCACATTTCACTAATTGTTTTTGCTTCCTTCTTCACCAGATGAGTGGTGTCACCTTGTTGTTAGGTGATGCTAGCCCTGGCTAAATAAGTGAGATACTAGTTTAAATGTGTGCAATTCAAAGATTTATGCCCCCACTTGACATCGCTTCCCATAAGGTACAGTGCTCTGTTGCTAGCCCATTAGGTCTGTGCAATACAAATATCACCACATACTTGTTTATACATTGTGAACAGGTACTACACTTATTCCGCTTTGTGAATCCCACTGCCGTCTGACATCTGGGTGACCCATCCTCATTTTGTGACAGCCATACATAAGCCTTCCCCATAATTGTATTAATCCTAGTTAATGCTCCACATCATTAATAGGATTCATGTAAGTCTATTTCTCTGTGTCTGTGGGAGCTCAGTCATGTGCTCATTGGGAGATCCTCCCCCAAACATCTTCTTGTTCCCTCAAACTCTTTGTTTAATGTCTTGGCTTATGTTGCTTTTTCCAAGAAAAGACACTTTCCAATAGGGCTTCAGTGCTTTCTTTTCTGTGTGTCAGACATGAAGACCAGACACAGGACTCACTTGGAACATCTTGCGAGCATCGGATGCTCACAGGCCTGGTGGACACGTTGAAAGCTCCAGCAATGCTAAATGTCTCAGGGGAAAGCACTGGTGAAGCTAGTAGATCTGGCTAGAAAATACAGGCATGAATAAATGATGTTTACATGAGTTAGAACTTTTAAAGCACACCTGCTAGTTTTGCTAATATGTTTTCTGATACAAGCGTACAAGCGCAGAGGATGACTCCGCCCCCATAGCTTGAACTACACCCCCCCCACGAAGTTCAGGTCTAGTTGCGCCCCTGATCTAAATTATATTGTATTGCCCTGAAAGACACACCCCTCATGCCGAGGACTGATAGATGTAGTTGGGAGGAGGACTTAGGAGTGATATTAACAGATAAACTTCGATTTTTTGCTGGTGGGAGAAAGTAGTAGACTTCACATTATCCAGCAAGTTCCTTAAGCAAATATTCTACACCCCCAAGTTGCTGAGATGATAAGCCTCAGAGAGAACTCAAACAGTGGTAGGTGCAGTTAGCCAGTGGGAGATTTCCTGCATGTATCATGGTCCAGCTGACTACTAGCATGAGGTATTTGTTCCACTATCACATATGACTGGCCTGATCCTCTTCCCTACCCCTTTGACATCGTGGGATGGTTCTTGAGATCCCTCCTCTCCCCAAGTGATTCACCATACTAGCGCTCCTTCTAGTCAAAATTCAAATAACCTGCTGCTGGAGAAGAGGGAGATCACCACAATGTGAACAATGGATAGACTTTCTTGTGTATTGCAATGAACAGCTTGAGCTCTATTCAGAGCTCCGCCCCACCTCTCAACAGCGAGATTTATTGAACCCCTTCTGGAGCTATCTACCTGATAAAACTAAATTGTCTTATGACACTGAGGCTGAGACAGAAATGGAGCATTTAACTTTCTGTAGGCTAGATGTCAAAAAAGCTAGCTAGGATGGTGGAGCTGTCAGGGATGGCTAACAGCACATGATAATGTGTAGTTATGCATGTTTGAAAAATGAGTATATCATACATAGTATTATGGGGCTGTTTGGGTGAATTGGTTTCATGTCAAATATTGGGTAATTTGGGGATACCATACTGCCTTGAATATGAAACTTTGGTGTTAAAAAAGTATGTGGTGCCTGCTATTTTTGGATTACTTTTTCCTACGTTATATACCATTGTTTGAAATGCAATAAAAAACGTATAAAATTATTCTTACAAAAACAAAAACTAAATTAAATAAACAAAAATGTAAAAAACTGAATTTAACGAAATTATCAATAAATCTATTTCTCTCCATTTCCCTAACTGCTGATAAATAAAAGGCATCCAAACCGAAAAGAAATTATCCCTGAAAACAAATTTGGATTAGTAAGGAAATGTCTGTACTTGCATGTTCACCCCCACATTTTTGGACGGATACTTCTGGTTTTCTGAATCTGTGAGTGCACTGAGGCCTGCTAACCAGACCTTAGTGCCAGTGTTCTAACCCTATACAAATTGCATATCAAGCTGACTACACTCAACAGCAGGGACTGAATTACTTATAAGTCCCAATTATACGTTACCCAGGGTGCCCAGGGCATGTGAAGCATAGTGTCTACTCAGGGCTGCAGCACTACTTGTGCCACCCTGTGTGTGACGCAGTACAAAATGGCTCCCATTCTGCCACTGCAGGCTGGAAGGACAGTGTTTACATCGCCAGCCTAACTTTGTCATTCAAACCAATGGCAAAGGCACCCTTTCCCTTAATAATATAAGTAAGTCTCTGTTAGACCTGGCATCCTAAGGGTGGTCTTACCCCAGACCTTTTTCACCTTTACCTCCTGTTTTGTTGCTGCATCTTTTTGTTGGCCTTAAGACCTTGGAGACTTTACCACTGCCAACCAGTGCCAAAGTGCAAGTTCTTCTCCCCTAAAACATGGTAACTTTGGTGTATCCACAATTGGCATATTCAATGTACTTGTAAGTCCCTTGTAAAGTGGTATACATATACTCAGGTCCTGTAAATTAAATCACACTAGTAGGCCAGTAACACTGATTGTGCCACCCACCAAAGTAGCTTGGTAAACAGGTATCAGGCCTACCACTGTAGAACCTGTGTTTGCTACTTCACTGCCACACCAACTTGGCATCTAAAACCTCTTGCCAAGCCCTATACTCCTCTTTTTGTACATATAAGTCTTCCCTAAGGTAGGCCCTAGGTAGCCCATAGGGCAGGGTGCCATGAAAGCAAAAGGCTGGTCATGCGCTCTTAAGTTTTACATATCCTAGTAATGAAAAACTTCCAAAGTCGTTTTTCATTACTATGAGGCCTGCCCCTCTCATAGGCCAGCATTGGGAATTCATTATAATATCTTTAAGCTGTAATTCCTGATATGAGCAGGGTAACTGCATCATGTTTAGTACCTTTAGGATGGTAATAATAAATCCTCTTTACTGGTGAAATCAGATGTATTCTTACTATTTTAGAAATGCCACTTTTAGAAAGTGCCTATTTCTCTGCACTCACTGCCCTGTGTGCCCACAGCCTATCTCTAACTCGTCTGCCCTGGGCTGGGTGACAGCTACACTTGTGCATTCCCTCCAGACAGCCACAACACAAGCTACTCGACTTCATCTGCATTCTTCTGCATACTTATGGGTCTTCCTGGGGGGGGGGGGGGATGGGAAGGGCTCACACTTACACATCAAAGGGCAGTGACCAGAGTCCACACAAAGGGGCTGATTACCACCCGCTGATAGTCTGGAGCAGAGGCTGAGCTGAAAGAGGGACCTGTGCACTTCACAGAAATTCTTTATAGTCATCTCTCACATCAAAGGCACTTTCTAGTATAAGTATTGGGGCCCTGACCCACTCAAAGTAGTACACTTCTGGACTTACGGAAACTCTGCTAGATTAAAGACTGCTTTTTGCCAGAATAACCACTTTGCTGGACCTAACTGTTCCTAGGAACTGCTGTTCTGCCCTGTTGTGCTGCCCTGCTGCCTTCTGATCTCTGACCTGACCCCAAGGACTAATCATCTCTACAGAGTGTCTCAAGGGCTTGCTGGCTTGCCTCTGGTTTAATTGAGGGTCTCCGGTACATACATTTTTCATATGTTTAAACAGCAACACTTTCAAATTGTGGTTTTGCTGTAGATAAGTTAGTAGCCCCATGGGCTAATACAGGGACACCAGTTGGCAACCCAGCCTGGCTAACTTCTGAATGGGGCTACCTAACTGCAAGGTGTCAAATTAAGCAGGGCATTAAACTCGATCTGATACCCAGGTTGAATTTAGTACAACAATTAAAGTTTAGCAACTTTTAGAAAGTTGCCACTCTATACTACAGTTAGCCCAGCGGCTTCACAAAGACCCTGGCACATAGACAGTTTTCTGCCCACCTGATGAGACGTGAATGACTCCCAGGCTCAGGAACAAAGGCAGTTCCCACAGAGTGAGGTGTTATCTCCTCTCCTAGGATGGCCAATGAGGGTGCTAGACCAAAAGGCGAGCTTCAAAGTGGAACTCACCTTCGTGAGAGTGATAGTGATAACACCCCTGATCAGGATGCCTTTTGTTCCTATAGACAAAGTGGAGCCAGAGCCAGAGAGGGAAAAGTGAGGGAAAACCTGTCCACAAACTGGTTTTTCTGTAGGCGTATAGCTCTCTGGTAGTCACACCTCTAGGGTGAGCTACCAAGCTCCTGGTGACTGAAGAAGGGTCATGCCATCTTGAAAGGGGCAAGAATGTTGCACTCTGAGATAGTCAGGTGCCACACACATCACAGGAAACACATCACTAGGTAGGAGGGGACCCAGTAGCCCATTCTCTAGTGACTGTTTGGTCTCCTCACGGCTCTTTCCTGGGAAAAATATGGCACCCCTGCAAACATGCCCCTCAGATCATGTTGGAAATGGTGAGAAGATCAAAGCAAGACTGTCAAGCTGCTCTTGGAATTGAGCAAAGAGAGGCTGCGCCATCGGTAGGATGCAGCTGCTACACTTTGGACTGTAACATTTGGACTGTGCCTGTGGCTCCTGGCTCAGGGAAACGTTGATTCCTTGTCCCCGATCAAAGCAATGACTCCAAGGATTAGTCATCTGATTTCCTGGAACCAGCTGCAGGAACACAAGAGCTGAAAAAGCCAAACTGACAAGTTGGTAGCAACAGCAGAAGTTTTGCCTTTATCAGTTGCAAGGTGCTCACAAGGACAAAACTGAGTTATACAGAAGTTGCACCTGAGTCTGCTCGACCCAGGAGTACTAATTATCATTGTATTTGTCCCACCCAATGGACACTAGCCCCAATAAGAATTTCACCCCAACCATAGTGCAAGGAGACCAGTAGCCCAGCAATGCTTTGCAATGTAGAGTACTTTGATGGACCCTGATCTCTATGGCCAAAGTTATCCCACTTCATCTGTGGGCTGAGGAACAACCACAAAGACACCCCGTCATCTTTTGACTATTTTTTGCCTGTATCCTCAGTATCTGGTCCACTCCATTGATATCCATGACATTTGTCCTGTAAAGTTTGGAACTTGCCATACACTCTGGTGCCCTTGACCACCATCTAGTCAGAATTGGTCACTTACCCGGAGTAGTCAAACTAGCTGTTTCAAATTTTTTGCTGTCCAATGCTTGTTTGTGGTTGCAATTAGGTGATAATATCTGCTAAAATCTGTATCTCTGGAAACCTATGGTGGATTTCATTCATCAAAGTTTTTAGACATTCATAAAAATACAATCGATTTTTATAAATTGCTCTTGGATTTCTTTTGAGTTGAGTGACTTTCTGATTCATTATTTGGTGTTGTTAAACTCTTTAGATTATGGACCTAATTTACAAGGCCAATGGCGCAGGGTGGCGTAGCAAGTGTCTTGCTGCACTCCCATGCACCACTGGGAAAGAGCAGAAATGCAATGTATCTACAAGATAAGGTGCATTTCTGTCCTCTCCCCCTGCGCTGATGCACACATTGCTGCTATGCGCCAACATATGCACCCTTACACCATGGTGCAAGGTTGCCTGTGTTATAAGGGTGATTCTTTTTGTACAGGAAGGGACATCTTCCTGCACAGAAATAATCACAAGAGGTGTTTTCCTCTTTCTGTGTGTGCTGCATAATGCAGCCCGCATAGAAAGAGGAAAAAACTGGGAAAAATGAAGGCATTTCTCCCTGTTGTGTCACTCATACGCCGCCCCTGAGGTGACATAGGAATCTGACACATTCTCAGACTTGCAAATCTGGAAATGTGTCAGATTCCTTAGCATTCCATGGGTGTTGCATGGGAAAACCCCAAGCAACACCCATGGAACATCCCTTTCATGCAGTGTTATGCTCGAAAGGGGTTCATATTTACAAGGCCATGAAAAGCCACGCAAGGTAGCTTTGCATGGCCTTGTAAATATGGGCTGGCACACTGCACCACAGGAACATCAAAACAAAAGATGCTCTGGTCATGCAGTGTGCTACTAGGCCCTCATAAATGAGGCCCTAAGTTCCTTTGTCAAGTATTACTACTCACAACCACAACTACCCAGGGTTGAGCCTAAGGTTAAGTAAATGAGGCTGACTGGACCACAAACGGTAGTGCATGCATGCTAAAACCCCACAGCCATATCATATAGCACACCCAAATCCTAACATTAGTGCCTAACTGTGGGATCCAGGACATGTGATTAGCTGTACCAGACAACTAATAAGTCAAAAGTCAGTAACCAAATTAAAGAGATTACGGGGTCAACATTAAGTTTACAAAGTTGCCAAGTTCTGAAATTCCAAAGGCACCTGCTTACAAGAAGAAAAGTTACAAAGTTACAAAGTTGCAAACATTTGTTTGCTAAAAAGTCTTCAAGTATGGAGAGCATGGGAATTTACTTGGCCACCTTGTCAACATTGAGAATCAGAGAGCACTGTACAAGGAGAGATTTTTTTCCAGGGATCTCTGCCAAGAAGGAGAACCTGGAGAAAGCCCTCAACACCTGGGAAGAAGCAAGGAAAGCCCAGGCTCTGCTGTAGGATGGGATTACTGCTGAGACGGGGGATGAGGACAATGACAATGATCCTTTTGAAACAGATTGAGACTAGGAGAATATGATCCGCACATAGTGTTCATAGCACAACTCCATGTCTGGGAGTGAGAGGACCTTCACATCAGTGAGGATGCCTAAGGACCTAGAGACCCAGCTAAGCCTCTTGAAGCTTCAGGAGAGGAAGCTGGCCCCAGAAGAGAAAAGACTGTCCATAGAGAAGGGAAGGGTCAAGCTTGGGATGAAACCCCAAGGACATGATGGCAGCAACAGAGAGGCAGAGATAACTGCAGAGAGTGCCTATGAGCCCAGTTTGCCCAATGGTATTGTTCCCAAATATATGGAGCGGGATGGCATAGATACATGATTATCTTCCTGTGAGAGAGTGGGTGCTCACAATTGGGGGTCCTTACTTTGGAAACTCATACCAACAGTAGGGAGGGAGGGAGAGATAGGCTACTGACACTTGAGAATGAGGTGGTAGAGTCTTACACCCACATGAAAGAGGCACTAATTGAGTTATTTTTTCACACCCCAGAAGAGAATAGGCAAACATTTAGAAGCACAAAAGGGAGTAACACAGACATGGATTGAGTTTGTGGTTGCCTCTGTAAAGTCACCGGATGGCTGGACTAAGGGTAATAAGGTAAATACCTATGAGGGCTTATACAATGTAATGGTTAAAGAACACATACTTCCCAATTGTACTTCAGAGAAGTTACACCAGCATCTGGTAGATTCCACGCTATCTAGAATTAGAGAGCCAAGGAAGATAGCTGATGAGTGGGTACACAAGAGGGTTACCAACAAGTCCTCAGGTGGTAAATACAAAAAGGGAGGAAAGGCCTACTCAGAGGAAAGATAGAGGCACATTTAAAAAGGCAGAGAAGCCCAAAGAAACCCAAAAGAAGTCCAAGTAGGGGAGCCGAGAGACACATCCCAAGCAAAGGGGAGGGTGTAACAGGGAAAGAATTTTGGCCCATCAAAGGGTGAGGTTTGCTACCACTGCAGATTGCCAGGGCAGAGGAAAGGTCATTCTGTAGGCATAAAAAGTCACCCGCTTGGTCCCTGGTGCAGAGGAAATTGAACCTATGGCTGTAGGATGGTAGCCTCTTTCTAGCCTTGTTACCCCCACTTTTGGCCTGTTTGTGAGTATATGTCAGGGTGTTTTTACTGGCTCACTAGGATCCTGCTAGTCAGGGCCCCAGTGCCCATGGTGGAAACCCTATGTCGTCAGTGCGTTTCATATGTGTCACTGGGATCCTGCTAGCCAGGACCCCAGCGTTCATGAGTTTGTGGCCTATATGTGTTCCCTGTTTGGAGCCTAACTGTATCACTGAGGATCTGCTAACCAGAACCTCAGTGTTTATGCTCTCTCTGCTTTTAAAATTGTCAGTGCAGGCTAGTGACTATTTTCGCCAATTCTGATTTGCACACTGGAACACCCTTATAATTCCCTAGTATATGGTACCTGGGTACCCAGGGAATTGGGGTTGCAGGAGATCCCTATGGGTTGCAGCATTTCTTTTGCCACCCATAGGGAGCCCAGACAATCCTTACACAGTACTGCCACTGCAGCCTGAGTGAAATAACGTCCATGTTATTTCACAGCCATTTTACACTGCACTTAAGTAACTTATAAGTCACCTATATGTCTAACCTTCACTTAGTGAAGGTTAGGTGAAAAGTTACCTAGTGTGAGGGCACCCTGGCACTTGCCAAGGTGCCCCCACATTGTTCAGGGCAATTTCCCCAGACTTTGTGAGTGCGGGGACACCATTACACGTGTGAACTACATATAGGTCAATACCTATATGTAGCGTCACAATGGTAACTCCGAACATGGCCATGTAACATGTCTAGGATCATGGAATTGTCACCCCAATACCATTCTGGTGTTGGGGGGACAATTGCATGCATCCCTGGGGCTCCAGCATAGAGCCCGGGCACTGCCAAACAAACTCTCTGCGGTTTTCTCTGCAGCTACCGCTGCTGGCAACCCTCAGACAGGTTTCTGCCCCCTTGGGGCCTGGGCAGCCCAGTCCCAGGAAGGCAGAACAAAGGATTTCCTCTGAGGGAGGGTGTTACACCCTCTCCCTTTGGAAATAGGTGTTAAGGGCCTCAGAGGAGTAGCCTCTCCTGGCCTCTGGAAATGCTTTAAAGGGCACAGATGGTGCCCTCCTTGCATAAGCCAGTCTATACCGGTTCAGGGATCCCCCCCAGCCCTGCTCTGGCGCGAAAGTGGACAAAGGAAATGAGAGTGACCACTCCCCTGACCAGCACCTCCCCAGGGGAGGTGCCCAGAGCTCCTTCAGTGTGTCCCAGACCTATCCCATCTTGAATGCAGAGGTGTGAGGGCACGATGGAGACCTCTGAGTGGCCAGTGCCAGCAGGTGACGTCAGAGACCCCTCCTGATAGGTGCTTACCTCTCTCTGTAGCCAATCCTCCTCTGAGGACTATTTAGGGTCTCTCCTGTGGGTTTCCCATCAGATAATGAATGCAAGAACTCACCAGAGTTCCTCTGCACTTCTCTTTGACTTCTGCCAAGGATCGACCGCTGGCTGCTCCAGGACGCCTGCAAAACTGCAACAAAGTAGCAAGAAGACTACCAGAAACATTGTAGTTCCTCATCCTGCCGGCTTTCTCAACTGTTTCCTGGTGGTGCATGCTCTGAGGGATGTCTGCCTTCACCCTGCACTGGAAGCCAAAGAAGAAATCTCCAGTGGGTCGACGGAATCTCCCCCCTACCAATGCAGGCACCAAACTTCTGTATCACTGGTCCTGTGGGTCCCCTCTCATCCTGATGAGCGTGGTTCCATGGAACACAGGAGCTGGGTCCAAGTGTCCTTGACAGTCCAGTGGCCCTTCTGTCCAAATCGGGTGGAGGTAAGTCCTTGATTCTTATGATATAGTGCTATATGATATAAGTGGTATAGTAGGAGCTTTGCATGTCTCCTAGTTCAGCCTAAGCTGCTCTGCTATAGCTACTTCTATCAGCCTAAGCTGCTAGAACCCTACTAATCTACTAATAAGGGATAACTGGACCTGGCACAAGGTGTAAGTACCAGCAGGTATCCACTATAAGCCAGGCCAGCCTCCTACACAGCAGCCCTGTCCTCCTTTAGAGACTTGGAGACAAACTTTTTGTCCTACTCTAGCCCTGCTCAGACAGCACCCCTGTCTAGCATTACAACCCATAGGACAGCAACCCTGTCCTAACATAGGGACCCGTGGACAGTCATCGTGCCCCACTCTAAAACTTTTTACACACCTTAAAAATAGGGAATCACAGGGTCCACAGTTTATATGTACTTCAGGTAAAATTAACCAAATAGGGTGGTTCACTTCCCCACAGGGAAGGGACCACATAGTGGATGATAAAGGGAGTAACCACTCTACAGCTGAGGCGCTCTCCACTAATCACCACTTAGACAATAAAGTCTCATCTGGCCAAGGTTAGTCTTATTGTCCTTCGTTTGTGGGAGGTGGGGTGTGTAGGAAAGTAGCCTCTTTCTAGCTTGGTTACCTCCACTTTTGGCATGTATGTCAGGGTGTTTGACTGTGTCTACTGGGATCCTGCTAACCAAGACCCCAGTAGTTATGCTCTCTCCCCTAAAGTTAGTTGTTGGTAACTGCTATCACTGTATTTCACCTACAATTGGCACACTGGTGCCCCATTTTAAGTCCCTAGTATATGGTACCCAGGTACTCAGGGCATTGGGGTTCCAGGGGATCCCTATGGACTGCAGCATATATTTTGCCATCCACAGGGGGCCCAAGCAAAGGGTTCTGCAGGATTGCCATTGCAGTCTGTATGAAATGTGCAAGCACTCTTTTACTGCCACCTTTCACTGCACCAGGTCACTTATAAGTCACCCCTATGGTAGACCTTCCAGCCCAGAGGGCAGGGTGCAAAGTACCTGTGTATGAGGGTACCCTTGCAGTAGCAGAGGTGCTTCCACAAACTACAAGCCCATTTGCCTGGACTTCGTGAGTGCGGGGATGCCATTTTATGTGTGTACTGGACATAGGCCAATACTATGTCCAGCTACATAATGGTAACTCCGAGCATTGGCATGTTTGGTATCAAACATGTTGGAATAATACCCAAAAGCTTTTGCAAGCATTGGTTGTATGATTCCATGCACTCTGAGGGCTCCTTAGAGGACCTCCTGTATTGCTTTTACAGCCTTATGAGGGTTTCCAGGCAGCTCACGCTGCTGCCACCTCCCAGAAAGGTTTCTGCCCTCCTTTTGCTTGAGCAACTGAAGCCCAGGAAGGCAGAACAAAGGATTTCCTTTGGGAGAGGGGTGTTACACCCTCTCCCTTTGGAAACAGGTGTTACAGGCTTGGAAAGCGTAGCCTCCCCAAGCCACTGGCAATGCTTTGAAGAGCACATTTGATGTCCTCCTTGCATAAACCAGTCTATACCAGTTCAGGAAACTCCAGTCCCTGTTCTGGTGAGAAACTGGACAAAGGAAAGGGGAGTGACCACTCCCCTGTCCATCACCACCCCAGGGATGGTGCTCAGAGGTCCTCCAGAGGGTCCCTGGGCTTTGCCATTTTGGATTCAAGGTTGGCAGGGACCTCTGGGAGCATCTGAGTGGCCAGTGCCAGCAGCTGGCATCAGACACCCTTGTGATAGGTGGTCACCCAGCTAGGTGAGCAATCCCCCTTTCAGGGCTGTTTAGGGTCTCTCTCTTGGGTGGTTCCTCAGATTCAGATTGCAAGACTCTAGCAGGAATCCTCTGCAACCTCCATTTCGACTTCTGACTGAAGAAACTGTATCTGGACTCTTCAGGACCCTACAAGATGCAACAAAAAACAAGACCCCTCCTGAAACATTGTATCTCTGGCTTCTTCCAGCAACTGCAACATTTCCTCAGTCGTGCATCCTCTGAGAACAGCCTGTCTTCAGCCTGCATCAGAAGGAAGAGAAGAAGGAATCTCCCTTGAGGTGAAGGAGTCACTCCTCTGCTTCTGCAGGCACTAACTGCGACGACGACCGGCTATGTGGATCCCCTTTCCTGCTGAGCTGCATGGATCCTGCATCACTTGTGGTAGACTGAAGTGGTCCAGACGGTCCTCTCTTCCAGCTCTCCAACTTGGGTGGAGGTAAGCCCTTGCCTGCCCACGCAGGACAGTACCCCCTTGTAGGCATCCTTTCTACAAGATCTTCAGGCACCTTGAAGCTCCAGCCTTCAGCACTCCTTCCTGCGACGCACAGCTCCCTGAGTGGTTCTCTACTGGCGTGGGAGCCTTTGTTCTAGTGCTCCATGGGCCTCTTCTGCCACTTTCCTGTCCCCATCATGTGGGACCCCTGTGGGCACTGCCTGGGCTTCTGTGGCTCCTGGGTAGAGTCCACCTGGTCCTTCCTTGTCCCCGGCAGCTCCACTTTCCACTAACTGTGAGTTTTGCTTGTGCCAAGGCTTGTTGGTGGAACCTGAAGACAGAAACCCGACTGCAATCCTCCTGCCAGTGTGGAACATCACCTGCCTCCTCCAGGAACCCAATTTAATTTTCTTGGGTGCAGTGCTGACTCTTCTTCTTCACCGGTGGTTCATCTCTTGCACCCTCATCCTGGTGGGTGGGGGCTCCTGCCCTCCCCAGACTCTGCTGTGCTTCTAGTACTTGGTCCCCTTTTTCCACAGGTCATCTTGTCGAGGAATCCACTTTGGGTGTCTTACAGTCTCTTCTGGGCCTTGCATAATTCTTCTCCTCTTCTCTGTGTGTGATCATGGGAATTTACAATGATTTACTCCTGCTTTCCTGGTCGCTGGGGTGGGTTGTGGTACTTACCTTTGGTCTTTCCAGTACTCCCAGCTCTCCTCTACACACTACACTTTCCTAGGTTGGAGACCGACTTTCACATTTCATTTTTTTTAGTAAATGGTTTTTGTTCCCCATAGGCCTATGTCTCCCTATTGTGATTTTCACTAATTGTACTGTTTTCTAAATGTTTTATGCCTATTTCTGCATACTAGTGTATATAATATCTGTATTACTTCCCTCCTAAGGGAGTATAGCCTCTTTGGTATTTTTGGTATTTGTGTCACAAAAATAAAGTACCTTTATTTTTGTAACACTGAGGGGGTCATTCCTACCCCGGCGGGCGGCGGGCGCCGCCCGCCTGGCGGTGACCGCCAAAAGACCGTTCCGCGGTCAAATGACCGCGGCAGTCATTTTGACTTTCCCGCTGGGCTGGCGGGCGACCGCCAAAAGGCCGCCCGCCCACCCAGCAGGAAAGCACCAGCAACGATGAAGCCGGCTCCGAATGGAGCCGGCGGAGTTGCTGGTGTGCGAAGGGTGCAGTTGCACCCGTCGCGATTTTCAGTGTCTGCTTTGCAGACACTGAAAATCTTAATGGGGCCCTGTTAGGGGGCCCCACGACACCCGTTCCCGCCATCCTGTTTCTGGCGGTGAAAACCGCCAGAAACAGGATGGTGGGAAGGGGGTCGGAATCCCCATGGCGGCGCTGCTTGCAGCGCCGCCGTGGAGAATTCCCTGGGGCAGGGGAAAACCGGCGGGAATCCGCCGGTTTCCCTTTTCTGACCGCGGCTTTACCGCCGCGGTCAGAATTGCCCCTGAAGCACCGCCAGCCTGTTGGCGGTGCTTCCTCCGGCCGTGGCGGTCCATGACCGCCAGGGTCGGAATGACCCCCTGAGTGTTTCTTTCATGTGTGTAAGTACTCAGGCCCTCATTACAACCCTGGCGGTCGGTGATAAAGCGGCAGGAATACCGCCAACAGGCTGGCGGTAAAAAAAATGGAATCACGACCATGGCGGCAACCGCCAACACAGACAGCCACTTTAACATTCCGACCGCCACAGCAGTAGAAACAAACACTGCGGCGGTAAGCGCCAACAGACAGGCGGAAGACAATGTACCGCCCACTCTATTATGACACACCTATCTGCCAGCTTTTCCGGGGCAGTACCAACGGCATCAAAAGCACGGCAGAAACATTACCCAGAAGGGGAACCACTCACCTCTCGACACCCAACGAGGAACCAGGACGCCATGGAGCCGAGTTACAGGTGTTAGAAATGTTGGTTTACCTCCTCTTCTACCAGGAACATCAAAGACGGCGGCGACGACCACGGTGAGTACTGCACCTAGCACACAGGGGAGGAAAAAGAGAGTGACACACACACGCAACACCCCCACCCCTACCCCCAAAAACACACACATAAACACATGCAGCAAAATTACATTGACACCCAGTAACCCCCTGGAAGAACGCAAGGACCAAATGAAATGATTGTAACACGTGTAATCATCAAAAATTCAGATAGGCCAACATGAATTTAAAATATCAATATATACAAATATTCACAGTAAGTACACAAGTCCGGATACTGTTTCATTACATGTCCGTGGACCAGTGGTCCCAAAAAGCATGGGCGAAGCCCAAACATGACACCTGCCTCAAAACGGGGAGAACACTGCTGGGGCATCTGGTCGAAAAAAATACAGGCATTTCAGGGGGAAGGGGACGGGGTCACCTCAGCCAGATGATGGGACGACGCCACTGCTGCACGAGGGGGCTCCATGCCCACTTCTTCATCCTGGGGAGTGCAAAGCCACAGTCTCTCAAGTCTCTCAAGTGGGTGGCTGCCCACTGCTTTATCCTAGGGAGTGCAAAGCCACAGTCTCTCAAGTGTCTCAAGTGGGTGGTTGGCCCACTGCTTTATACTGGGGAGTGCAAAGCCAGTCTCTCAAGTGGATGCTGTTCTCCACTGGTTCTGAAGGGGCATGGTACCCAGAGTGCTTCATCCTTCTAAGGACTGGGGTAGTGGATGCTGTTCTCCACTGGTTCTGGATGGAGCATGGTACCCAGAGTGCTTCATCCTGCCAAGGACTGGGGTAGTGGATGCTGTTCTCCACTGGTTCTAGATTGGGCATGGTGCCCAGAGTGCTGCACGTGGGGTTGGCAGTACCCATTCCCTCACCTGGGTGTCTGAACCACGAGATTTTCTGTGAACAGGTAGCATGATACTCTATGGCAGCAGAGACACACTCCTCCCTGTGGCGACTTAGCCTGCTAACTGCTGGTACTGCCAGTGCTGGTTGTGGTGCCTCATGTAGTGTGTGCAGGGTCCAGGATGTCTCCTGCAGCCTCGGACGACTGCCCATTGGGGATGATGCTGATGTCGGCTGTGGTGGCACTGGCTGGGCACGTCGTGGGGCAGGTGGCAGGGGCTGCGATGGTGTCTGCGGCGGAGATGCTGCCGGTGGTGCTGGTGTCAGCACCTGTGGAGGGAGACAGCAGGACGTCTCCTGCAGCCTCGGATGGCTGCCCACTGGGGATGAGGCTGGGGACTGTAGCAGAGGCAGCAGACGTGAAGGTGGCGGTGGCCACTGCCGTACAGGTTGCTGTTCTGTCTTGCAGAATGGGTGACACCAGTCCCTCACCCGGAGGCTCTGTGCCCTGAGCTGACTTACCTTTGTCCTTGTGTCCCTTCCCCACCTTGGAAGTCGCTGCTGGGACCTTGGTACTGTCCTCTTTTGTCTTGGAGGAGGCCTTGCTGGGTGGTTGGCACGGCTTTTCCCTACGGCATGTAGGCCCCTTCTTCACCTTGGCAGGTGGCAGGATAGGGTGATCCGTGGCCTCACTAGGTGGCACACTGGCAGCCCCGCTGGACTTGCAGGGACCACAGTGCTCGAGGATTTTGTGGCTGAGGTGCTGGGCTGGGATCTGGACATCCTGGCCCTAGGGGAAGGACGGGGGTGTAGGGAAGAGGTCAATGTTAGCCAGGAAAAGTTTCTTTGACCCACTGGGATGGGAAGATGGAGGGGGTTTGGGAGTGGAGGAAGAGGTAGTGGTTGTAGGAGGTGTACATCTGCTAGGTTTGGGTGAAGGTACATGGGCTGGAGGCTATTGTGAGGTGGATGACTATTGAGTGGGTGTGTGCCTCCATTTGTGTACTTTGGGAGGAGGGCTCACAGACACACTGGGAGAGGAAAATGGGGGCATGTGCATGGTAGTGGGGGTGGTGATTGCACGTGAGTGGTGTGTTGTGATGGGCGTGCTGGTGATGGAGGTAGTGGCTGAGGATGTAGTGCATGCAGGTGTGAGTGGAGACGAGACTGGGAGGGAGATGGAGGATGTGGAGGAGGGGGACACAGTAGAGGCTGTGGATGTTGGTGTGTCTGCATGGGTATGGTGCTTGTGTGAGTGCCTGTGGGATGTGTGATGCTTATGTTTGCTTGAGCCACTTTTGCGTGTTGATGAGTGTGCATGCTGGTCTGATGGTGTGCTTGGAATAGGCTGAGGTAGAGGGGATTGGGTCTGGGTAGTGGAAGTTAAAGGGGGGAGGCTGGACACAGGGACAATGGCTGCCATTAGTGCTGAGGCCAGAGCCTGAAATGCTCTCTGTTGGGCTGCCACGCCAGAATGAATGCCCTCCAGGTATGCATTTGTTTGCTGCAGATGCCTCTCGACACCCTGGGTGGCATTCAGAATGGTTGACTGCCCAATAGTGTGGGATCTCAGGAAGTCAATAGCCTATTCATTGAGGGCAGCAGGGCTGACTGGGCAGGGCCTGAGGTTCCTGGGGCGAAGGAGATGCCCACATTCCTGGGTTAGCGGGCACGGGAAACACGCTGAGGGGCTGCTGGGAGGGCAGTGCTGGTAGGGGTGTGGGGTCTGTACTTGTTGTTGCGGTGGGCACAGAGGTGCCTACCACCGCAAGGGAGCTCCCATCAGAGGAGGAGTCGCTGTCGCTGGTGTCTCCTTCTGTCTCCGACTGGAGCTCCCCTCGCCCTCCGTCCCACTGGTTCCTTCAGACTCCGTACATTCACCCTCCTGGGCCATGTGGGTTGCAGCTCCCTCCTGCTCTGTTGCCAATGCTCCTCTGCCAGATGATGCTAATGCACACAAGGACAGGGTGATAAAACAAAAAGGGGGGGAAGACAGAGGAGACACATGGTCAATGCCAGCAACAACACCACCGTTGGCAGACACAACACACAGGGAGCAGCCCTATGCACTAGGCCATGCACTAACTGTACTTAGGAAAATCACCTGCCCATGGGGGACTGTGCCTAAGCCCATTTGATGCACACCTGGAACCCACAGGAGCCTGACTAGGTGTAGATGGCAACTACCACTTTTGGGGTTGGAGTGCCACAGAGCCTGGCTAACAATGGACCTAACCTAGCAAGTTTGCCCTGGCATAGGGGAGCCCACAGCCCACTTCCCCCACCCAGACACCTCATACATAGCGCAGATTCAGCTGAATGTGACTGTACTCACCCCCTTGTGGCTGCTGTGATGCCCTCAAGCGCCCATCCAACTCAGAATATGCCACTGCCAGGATACAGTACATCAGGGTGGGTCATGGTGCGACGGGCACCCCTTCCACATTGGGAGGCCATCCCCAGCTGGGCCTCCGCCGTCTTCTTGGTCCAGCGGCGCAGGTCCTCCCATCTTTTCTGGCAGTGGGTGCTCTGTCTATGGTAGACCCCCAGGGTCCTCACTTCCTTGGCGATGGCATGCCAAATACCCTTCTTCTGGTGGGCGCTGACCTACAGGAAAAGTGAAGTTCGAATGGATTTTACTCCCCTGTCCGGTTCTTCTTACTCATTGGCCACAACTTCCCACCCTGGCCCAGAAACACATACACTGACCATCCTCACATGCTGGCCTCAGCCCACCCGCCGTATGTTCCATCCACCCCACTCCATACATTCATGTCCCATTCATCATGCTCACAGTGTACTCACCTGTTTGTCTGGAGGACCGGAGAGTAGTGTGTACTGCGGGAGGACCCCAGCCACCAGGTTGTCTAACTCCTCCGCGGTGAAGGCAGGGGCTGTTTCCCCAGACACTGTAGCCATTGTCGCTTCCAGACTCAGGTCACAGCAGCACTTGCAGTGTAGGTCCTCCCCTGTTGAAGATCAGGTATCAAGTGAGTGAACAGATAGAAAATGGCGGTTACGTCCATGGCGGTGCGTACCGTCATCGCCAGCGTACATCGTCATTGGTTCCTGGAACCCAGACGACCCAATGATAACCAATGCGGAATTGCGCCGCGGTCTTCGTCCACCTACCGTGACAGTGCACAACGCCAGCACAGTTACCTCATTTCCACTTGTCCCTCCTTATAGGTTAGGCAGCCGCCATTTCAGGGGGCCACATGACAGGCCAACTAACTGCATCACAGCACTTTTGGGCAGGAATAAGGGCCGACAGCGCCACACACCGATTACATCACAATTGTTCAAATCACCCTTGTGCAAGCTATGTGGTGTCTGACCCTCTGCTCATCCTTCTCCTCCATAGGGCACATCCGCTGGGGCAGATGATGAGACTGTGTCATCCTCCGGTATACAGACCCCTGGTGGACCTATCGACAATGGAAGACAGACACATCGTTATCACCTACAGACTTGATTGTGCCACAATCCAGGAACTGTGTGCCTAGTTGGAGCCAGACCTGATGTCAGCTATCCGCCATCCCACAGGAATCCCCCCTGTAGTGCAGGTCCTGTCAGTACTCCATTTCCTGGCCAGTGGGTCCTTTCAAACAACAATGGCATTGGCATCAGGGATGTCACAACCAATGTTCTCTAACGTGTTGTCCAGAGTGTTGTCTGCCCTGCTGAAACACTTGCGCAGCTACATCGTTTTCCCTCAGGTGGAGGATTTTCCCACAGTGAAAGGTGACTTCTATGCCCTGGGACATATCCCAAACATCATTGGTGCCATTGATGTACACATGTGGCATTTGTCCCACCACCGCAGGAATGAACAGGTGTACAGAAACCGCAAAAGCTACCATTCCATGAATGTGCAGATTGTGTGTTTAGCAGATCGGTACATCTCCCATGTGAATGCCAAGTATCCTGGCTCAATGCATGACGCTTACATTTTGAGGAATAGCAGCATCTCTTATATGATGGGGCAACTCCAGAGGCACAGTGTGTGGCTAATAGGTGAGCCCAAGGTCCCAACACAGTTTGAATATGTGTCTGGGTATGGGAGAGTCCCTAAGGGTTGGGGTGTGTCTAACAGTTGTCCCTCGATTTTTGCAGGTGACTCTGGTTACCCCAACCTGTCATGGCTACTGACCCCAGTGAGGAATCCCAGGACAAGGGTAGGGGAACGCTACAATGAGGCACATGGGCGAACTTGGAGGATAATAGAGCGGACTTTCGGCCTCTTGAAGGCCAGGTTCCGGTGCCGCCATCTGACCGGTGGCTCCCTATACTACTCACCGAAGAAGGTGTGCCAGATAATCGTGGCATGCTGTATGTTGCACAACCTGGCTTTGCGATGCCAGGTGCCTTTTCTGCAGGAGGATTTCCCTGATGTTGGTCTTGTGGCAGCTGTGGAGCTTATGGACAGTGAGGTAGAAGAGGCAGAAGAAAAAGATATAGACAACCGAAACAACATCATCATGCAATACTTCCAGTGAGACACAGGTAAGAGACCGGCACTGCTCCTCTCATATCATACTACTGTAGGACATTGCATGATTCTGCCTTTTTACCTCTGTGTATGGACCCTGACAGATCACTTTGGCTTTCCATTTCACAGATCTGGGTACCACTTTCTGCCTTCTGCTACGTTTACTGCTGCCCAACAACTGTAGAACATTGGTATGTGAAAATGAACATTGACATTGACATTTGTCAGAGTGGTTGTAATAACACACTTGTGAAAGTACAGACTGACTCCAGATCATTTTGTGATTCAAGGGTGTTTATTTAAGTGCTATTCAGTGGAGGGGTATGTGCAATGGGCTAGGGTGATGGTGGAGGAATGTCCATGGTGGAGTCCAGTCTATTGGTATCACAGGTGCATAGTCCAAGGGGGCATAGGAGGTGGAGTAATGGCACTTCAAGGTGGACAGGGTGACATAGTGGGACAGAAGGGTGACATTCAGGAGAGCCTTATTTCCTGGCGGGGGTCTTGGCAATGTTCTCTGTCTTGTGCCTGGATCTCAGGGACCGTTTGCGGGGTGGTTCTCCTTCTGCAGGGGGTGGGGTGCTGATGGCCTGTTGGTCCTGTGGTGGGACCTCCTGTCCACTAGTGCCAGCGGACGTGGAGGGCTGTTCATGGTTCAGGCTAGTGTCAGGGGCCCGGTGGTGTGCCACTGCCTCCCTTATGGTGTTGGTCATGTCAGCCAGCACCCCTGCAATGGTGACCAGGGTGGTGTTAATGGACTTCAAGTCCTTCCTGATCCCCATGTACTGTTCCTCCTGCAGCCGCTGGGTCTCCTGCAACTTAGCCAGTACTGTGCCCATGGTCTCCTGGGAATGATGGTATGCTCCCATGATGTTGGAGAGTGCCTCGTGGAGAGTGAGTTCCCTGGGCCTGTCCTCCCCCGTCGCACAGCAGTCCTCCCAGCTTCCCTGTTATCCTGTGCCTCTCTCCCCTGAACCGTGTGCCTACTGCCACTGACTCCAGGTCCCTGATTGTATTGGGTCAGTGGGGTTACCTGGGGTCCCTGTAGTGGTGGACACACTGCTGATTGACGTGTCCTGGGGAAAAAGGGATGGGCCCGCTGGGTGGGTGCTGTGGTGGTGTTTCCTGAGGAGGAAGGTTCAGTGGTGGTTTGTGACTGTGGCAGGGGAACTGACTGTCCCGAGGTCCCTGATGGCCCGGGCTGGTCATCTTGATCCAGGCGTGCAGAGCTGCTGTCGTCACTGTGGGCCTCTTCTGTGGGGGGACTGGATGTGGCTGGCACCTCCTGTCTGGTGATGTTGGGTAGGGGTCCTGTTGGGGTGTAAATGCATAGTTATTGTATCTGTGTGTGGCATCTTGTGCAATGGGTGGGTTACACTCTACTCCTGTGCTTGCATTATTGGCTTGACCCTTGTGTGATTGGTGATTTTGTGGCCTGGGTGAGTCTCTCGACTGGACATGCTTTGGTGATTGGTGTCCATGCATTGGTGTTACATGCAGCGCTTGTTATTGGGATGTGTGGGTTGTGATAGTGGGGTATCTGTGGGGTGTTGGGGTGATGGGTGTGAGGGTAGGGGTAGGAATTTGTGATGGCATGCAGGTAGGGTGTGGGGGATATAACAGTAAAGATATGACTTACCACAGTCCAGTCCTCCTGCTACTCCTGCCAGGCCCTCAGGATGCATGATTGCCAAGACGTGCTCCTCCCATGTTGTTAGTTGTGGCAGAGGAGGTGGGGGTTCTCCACCGGTCCTCTGTACAGCTATCTGGTGTCTGGATACCACGGAATGCACCTTCCCCCGTAGGTCATTCCACCTCTTCCTGATGTCATCCCATGTTCTGGGGTGCTGTTCCACTGCGTTGACCCTGTCGACAATTCTCTGCCAAAGCTTCATCTTCCTTGCAATGGATGTCTGCTGCACCTGTGATCCGAATAGCTGTGGCTCTACCCGGATGATTTTCTCCACCATGACCCTGAGCTCCTCCTCAGAAAACCTGGGGTGTCTCTGAGGTGCCATAATGTAGTGTGGGTGATGTGTGATGTGATGTCTGTTGTGCTGTGTGATGTGTTGTGTTGGTGTGTGTTCTTTGGGTTGCGTGGATGTTGTATGAGTGATGGTGTTGTGTGCCTGTGGATGATGGTGTTGTGTTTGCTATTCTCTCTCTGTGTGCTTCTTCCAAAAATGTCGTTGTAAGGGGTTGTGGGTAATGTGTGTGTGTGTTTTATAGTGTTGTGGGTGTGTGGTGTATGTATGTGTATCAGGAGTGTGTATTTTGAATTGTCCAATGTGGTTGTGTATTGTAAATCTGTGTGTATTTTGAGCGTGGCAGTGTGTACCACCAAGGGTTTACCGCGGTTGAATGATCACCACGTTGATTCGTGGTTTGTGATACTGTGGGCGTATTCCTGTTGGCGTGACGGTGTGGGTTTTGCTATCGCCAGTTTATCACTGACCTTTGGTGTAGCGGACTTGTGTGGGTGTCTGT
Organism: Pleurodeles waltl; assembly: GCF_031143425.1. NCBI lineage: Eukaryota > Metazoa > Chordata > Amphibia > Caudata > Salamandridae > Pleurodeles > Pleurodeles waltl. The sequence goes on from NC_090444.1 coordinate 877,269,186, forward strand.
ATTGTGGCGGATTGTGTGATGTGGGTCGTAATACCTGTAGCGGATTTCCGCTGCGGCCACGGTATCTTGACGGCCGTCAGCACGACAGTAAGCGGGATTTACCGCCAGGGTTGTAATGAGGGCCTAAGTGTGACTACAGTGGTATTGCATGCGTTTTGCATGTCTCCAAGATAAGCCTTGACTGCTCATCCACATCCACCTCTAGAGAGCCTGACTTCTAGACACTGACTACACTATACTAATAAGGGATACCTGGACCTCGTATAAGGTGTAAGTACCATAGTTACCCACCACACATCAGGCTAGCCTCCTACAAAACCTCCAAGAAACAGCCAAGGAAAATCATAGGGATTGATTCATGTTAAATGGCCTTTGACACCCTTAAGTAAGCTTTGTGGTCATCAGCTGTCCTAAAGGCACCTGACATTAGTAAAGAGTTTGTTGTCCAAACTGATGATTCAGAACATGGAATTGGAGCAGTACTGTTATAGCTTAATAACAAAAGTCAAGATCAAGTAGTTGCCTTTATCAGTAGGCAACTGTTCCCCAGAGAGCAGCGTTGGAGTGCCATGGAGAGGGCAGTCTCTGATGTGGTTTGACCCCCGAGGAAGCTAATACCCTATTTTTTTGGGGACTCACTTCACAGTTCAAATTAACCACAGACCTCACAGATGGTTAATGCAGATGAGAGGAGAGAATCCCACAGTGTTGAGGAAATCCTTTTCCCTGCACAGTCGAACACAGATCTGGGACTAAGCATGCAATTGCAGATGGCCTTTCCAAGTTCTTCCAATTAGCTGATGACTGGGAAAAAGGTTAGTTGCTCTTCACCTTTTATCTGGAGGGGGGCAAGTCACAAAATGCCTCCTTTTGTATGTTCACCCCCACATTATTGCACTGACACTGCAAGATTTCCAACTCTGAGAGTTGCACTGAGGCCTGCTAACCAGACCTCAGTACCAGTGTTCTAGCCCTATACAAATTTCATGTCAAATTGGCTTCAGCCAAATGATTGGGACTGATGTATAAGTCACTAATGTGTGGTACCCAGGATACCCAGGGCATGTAAGGAAAAGTACTCACTCAGGGCTGCAGCACTGTTTGTGCCACCCTATGTATGACAAAGTACAAGATGACTCCCAGCCTGCCACTACAGATTGGAAGGACAGTGTTTACATTGGAAGCTCGACTTTGCTATTCAAACCCATGACAAAGCCACTCTTTCCCTTAACAATAGATGTAAGCCTATCCTAAGGAAGGCCGATAAATTCCTATGACAGAGAGCTGTATATTGTTTGGTAGGACATATATTTTTCATATGTTCAAACAGCAACACATCCAAATTGTTGTTTTAGTGTGGGTAAGTTAGTATGCCCATTAGCTGACCCAGCGTCACTGGCTGACAACCTAGTCTAGCTAACTTCTGAATGGGACTGCCTAACTGGGTCATGCAAAGTATTAAACCTGTCCTGATGCCTAGATCATGTTTAGTACGACAATTAAAGTTTAGCAAATTTTAGAAAGGTGTCACTCTGTGCTCCAGCTAGCCCAGCGGCCTCACAAAGGCCCTGGAACACAGAGAGCTTTCTACTCACCTGGGAGACATGTGAATGACTCCTAGGTTCAGGAACAAAGGCCATTCCCACAGAGTAAGGTGTTACCTCCTCTCCCAGGATGGCCACTCAGCCTGTTAGCCCAAAAGGCGAGCTTCAAAGGGGAAGTCACTTTTGTAGGGAACTAGTGGTAACCCCCCTGAGCAGGATGCCTTTTGTTCCTGCAGACAAAGTGAAGACGGCCAGAGCAGGAAAACATGTCCCTAAACTGGCATGTAGACCTTGATTAGCCACACCTCTAGGGTGGGCTACCAAGCTCCTGGTGACTAAAGAAGGGTAGTTCAATCCTGAAATCGGCAAGAATGCTGCAATCTGAGATAACCAGGTGCCACAGATCACAGGAAACTTGTCCGCATGGTCCCCTTAGGGCACTTTCCTGGGATAAATATGGCATCCCTGGCCCCCTGCCCCTCAGATCATTTTGAATTTGGTGACAAGATGGAAAAAGGATTACTAAGGTGCCCTTGGAAATTCACAGAGAGAGGCTGCCCTGTAGGAAGGACTGCTCCTGCTGCCCTTTGGGCTAGTGAAATTGAGACTGTGCCTGTGGATTCCTGCTCAGACAGAAGTTGATTCCCGTCCCCAGATCAAGGCAGTGACTCCAAGAATCAATCGGATGATTTCCTGGATCCAGCTCCAGGGACCTAAGAGCTGAAGAACCCCAAACCAACAGGTTGGTAGCCACCACAGAAGGTTTATCTTTACTAGTCTCAAGGCGCTCAAAAGGAAAAATCTGAGATATCAAAAAGTTACATCTAAGTCTGCTCAACCTGGGAGTGCTATGCAGGACCTGATTCATTGCATCCAATGGAAGCGAGCCATAAGGATTTCTCCCCAACTGTCTTGCAAGGAGATGAATAACGCAGCATCAGCTTGCCTTCTACTGCAATGCAGAGGACTTCGAGGGGCCCAATCTCTGTGGCTAAAGTCTCTCCTCTTCCCTTGTGGACTGAGGAACAATTACAAAGATACCCCCATTGGCCGCACCACAACCGGAGCATCCTTTGAGCATCTTTAGGCTGTATCTTCAGCATCAGGACCACTCCTTTGTTGTCTATGGCCGTAATCCCGTAAAGTTTGGAACATGACTTAAAAATACTCCTGTGGACAGGTAACTGTCCAAAGTGTCCACTCTAGTCTCCAGATCTCCACCTAGTCAGAATTGGTTGCCCAACCCAACCTAGAGTACTCAAATTAACTGTTTCAAACATTTTGAAAGTTTACAAACTTTTTGTTGATCAGTGCTTTTTTGCTGTTGCATTTTGTAATGTTAATAGCTCCTCAAATTTGTATCTCCAGAACCTTCCATTTGATTTTCTTCATGAAGGTCTCTAAAACTTCATAAAAGTATAATCTATTTTCATAAATTGGTGTCCTATTTCTTACATTTTGTATAACTTTCTTATGTTATTGCTTGTTGCTGTTAACTGCTTTACACTAAGTTTCTTTGCCAAGCCTTACTGATCTCAGCCACAGATCACCTGGGGTTGAGCTTAAGGTCAAGTAAATAAGCCTGACTTGACTCAAGACGGTATTTGAGAGTGTACTGCAAGAATAAGGCCCCACAGCCATATCATATAGTACATCCAAATCCTCACAAGATGTATATTTCAAAATCAAGCACCACAATGAAAAAGAAAAAGTAAATAAAATGTAATAATGTATCAACAAATAATCAACTAACAACATCAGTTTAAAACAAAAATAAATAGGATTTAAAAATTTAAACTAAAATAATTCCTTACCACATAAAACTAATTCTGCCATTTTTTCCAATGGCTAAAAAGAAACACCTGTGGCAAAAACCATCTAACTTAACGAGGAATCAAGGTAACATTTCTAAAAATCAACAAAAACACCTCCTCCATAGGCGTAAATGTAGAAAAATGTAAAAATAGACAAATACTTGCCATTTAAAAACAGTTAAAAAATTTTTATTAAAGATTTGATATTCTATAACTGGCAGACAAATGGCCTGATGTATATCTTGCTGTATGTATCTGGAGTGTTGGCAGTCAAAATTCCATACATCTGCTATCGAAACTGACCTCCTGCCTAATTTATATGTACGCAGATGGACGGATGAAACTGCATCTCCTCCATCTCTGTCGAGTGCAGACCACTCCAACAGTGGAGTATTTGGTGAACATATGCTGACAGTGACAGGTTAGCTACAACTCTCTCAGAGTAGCCATAGTGGTAAAACCTCTGCACCTGAGTTAGCGGTTTTCAATTTATGAAAAAATGGGCCAAACAGGCACTTCCTACCTTCCCGATGTCACAAATGTACACTTCAAAGGAGTTGCTCACCTCCTACTTGATGTAGATAATGAGCCATCACTCCTTTGGTGTGATTGGAGGTGTGATTTTAAATCTTGCATAGCGAATGCTCTTATATCAGTGTATCCATTCCCAGTTACAACATCGTATTTCCTCAATTTTGTAAATCTACCCTACATAAATCCAAGTGTCCCATATATATACACCTGTAATCAAAACATTTTATATATTTTATCAATAAGTAATTTATACAACCTTAAGAAGTTGGCAGATGACAGTCAATACAGATTGTAAATGTGTTTGAGATCCTGCATCAACATGACATAACCACAAAAACACATACGGTTAAGAAATAATTTAGAAATGACAATTAGCTGTATTACTTACACGAACACTTGTAAGTGTAGATAAAAGTTTTCATGTACTGTATTTGACATTCCAGATCGTATAGGTAAAAATGGTGGTAAATCTCTCTCTCTCTCTCTCTCTCTATATATATATATATATATATATATACATATGTATATATATATATATATATATATATATATATATATATATATATGTATATATATATATATATATATATAAACAGAAGTTATCCGGAAGGGCGAGGTGTATTATCCCGCTATGGTCGAAATAACGAGTCTCCGTCACAGCACTCAGTTGAAGTGAAGTTTTAATGACAAACACCCAACACCTTTCGGAAACAAAATTTCCTTGTTCACGGGTGAATAACCGTTCAACTTTTTCTATTTTAAATGCTAAGTGCACCAAACAATAAACAAGGAAAACAGACTTTGGATTCATAGCCATCTGAATATAACTGAAAAGTGTCGGCCATCTTGGAGTGACTTTTAAATTAGAACAATTCACATTTTGAACTATCACAGTACTCTACATGTTAAATTCAAATTGCGTCGTGACCTAAAATCTCAGCTCAAGTCTGTAATTGTTGTACAATGTTTACAATGGTAGCCCAAGTTACCTTAGGGCACGAGTTTTAGTTACTTGAAATAACTCTAACTAGAACTGCTGAATTTCTATGGTTTTATGTGAGTTAATTCAGGACCTAAGTATGATGGCCCTGTGACCTTTGTTTTTTTAAAATTAATTTCTACAGTTTTTTTAATTCTGTTTCCTAACTATAACTTCCTTGTAACCTGTGGTCAAGCCCCCATAACCACCCAACCTCGTACCACGCAAAGCCTTTGGCCGTGCACAGCAGGGTTTGGCCACAGGGCTAGGCCCTGCAGTCAACTCCCTATAACCACCCATTACGGGATAGAAGAAAGAGAGAGAGCAGGAAAGTGAAAGATTGAGAAACAGATAGGGAAATAGAGAAATAGACTGAGAGAGAGAAATAGGAAAAGAGAGGGAGAGAGAGAGGTTTTTTATGCTTCGAGGAATGATATACTTAGGATGAGCTATTTCTGGACAAACTGAAAAATAAAATGTGCTTGTCAAGTAAAAAGAGTAAGATCACCTTTCGATATGTACCTTAAATATTTGAAGTTGAAACGAAATTAAAGGAGGGAAATGACCACTGACACATCTAGACTTAACTCTTCAACAATTGGTGTAAGAGTCTGAGACTTTGGCCACTAGGCCACTAGGCCACTGGTTACTCTTTCCCCCAGTGCCAAGACATAACCAATGCAATTAAATCATTTTCTTTTTCTCTCTTCCATCCCATTATGGGATGGAACAGAGAGAGAAAGTGACAAGGCTGCAGGGGAGCCTCAAGGCCCCTGCAGACCTATTGAGATCGCCACCTCATGCACAAACCAGCATTGCTCCGTCAAGCAGGTAGCTGCTTTGAATAGCAGCTCGCTGCTTGCAGAAGCAACCATTTCCTCTGTTTACCTGCAAGGATATTTGTGTGCAAGGAAACAGATGAAAACTATAATTTCTGAAAGCAGGAGCTATTTGAAAACTCCCACTTGCAGAAAGCGGAGTTATGTTTACTTTTGCTTGGTGGAAGCTGTCAGCTCTCACCAAGCAAACAGCTACCTCCCGAGGGTGGGCACCGCAGGAGGTAGAAGGAGCTAGCTCTCGGGATTGATAGTCCCCAAGGCAATCTATGGCTCTTCTAGGAGGTCCACGCTGTTATAGAGTTGTTTCAAGTAACTATAACTTGTGCCCTAAGGTAACTATAACTTGAGCCCACACCATGCACAGTTTTTTTATGAATAGTTTTACAGCTAATGCTACAGTGATATTATCAATTATGTTATGAAAGACGTCAACAGTGCTGTAATATCTGAGGTAATTAGCAGTGCATGGTGATTGGATTAGGGCATGAGTTATACTTACTTGAAAGAACTCTATCACAGGTGAATTTCTATGGTTTTGCATGTTTAAAATCCGAGCCGAACTATAACATCTCTGTAACCCTTTTTTTTTCAAAGTAAATTTCAATGTTTTTTCTAATTCTATTTCCTAACTATGAAGTTCTTGTAACCTTATGTTTTTTTTCAGTTCATTTCTATGTTTTTTTGACATACCATAATTTTAATCACTATATGTTAAGTCAACAACTGCAGTGCAGTGGCCTGTGACCAGGCCCTGCGGTCAACCCCTTGTAACCACCCAACCCCCTGCTATGCCACAGCAGGAGTTGGCCACAGGGCCTGGCCCGGAGACCAACACCTCCAAAGAACTACCTAATAAAAATTGTTGGGGGGGTCACATGGAGGCCTCTCGTTCCTCAGAGGCCACCAACTCTGTGGGGCAATAATAAATAAATATATTCAGGGGGCATTGACCCCCCGGGCCCTGAAGATGACCACCTACTAGGGGCTGCATAAAATAAACTTAGAGGGTGCACAAAGTCCCCTCCGTGGGCCCTGGGGACCACCACCTCTACAGGACTATTTTAAAATTTTGTATTGTGGGGTCGCAATTACCCCCCTCAGCGACCACCACCTCCCCAAAGCTTTTTGTAAGTTATTTATAGGGAGGACATATCGACTCTCCCTAAGCCCTGGGGAACTCTATCTCACTGGGGATATTTTTCTATTTTTTAAAGGGGGGACGCATGGACTCCCAGGGCCACCTCTCCAAGCCCAAATACTTAGGGGCATATTTATACTCGATTTGTGCTGAATTAGCATCATTTCTTTTATGCAAGTTCAGTGCAAACCTAACTCCATATCTATACTTTGGCGCTAGACATGTCTAGCTCCAAAGTTATGGAGTTAAAGTCATTTTCTGGGCGTGGAAACCTACCTTGCGTCAATGAGATGCAAGGTAGGCGTTCCCATGCAGAAAACAACGCTAAGGCCCTTGCGTCATATTTATCCCCGTGTTAAAATCATGCACAGGGTATGGGGGCCTTAAATAATGTTGCCTAGCTTGCTTAGCACCATTATTTAACACCCCGGTATGGGCAGGCTTTAGGGGACCTGTGGGCCTATTTCCATGGTCAGAGAACATGAAAAGAGCCCACAGGTGCCCTTCCCTGGCCCCAGGGACACCCCAACCCACACCAGAAAGTCACCTAAGGATGGGGGAGACCCCATCCCAGGTAAGAAGAGGTAAGTAGAGGTAAGTATATCAAAGCAAAAGTTTAAGTGCCTAACTTGCCCCCCCCCACATGGCATTGGGCCCAATGGCCATGCCCAGGGGAAATATGTCCCCTGGACATGGCCATTGGGCTGGGGGCCATGGTGCCCTGAAAATAGTTATGGGAACCCAGGGGGAGCCTCAAGGCTCTGGCGGTCCCACCCGCTCTTGTCTCCTGTGGGAGCTTTAAATAGCAGTTCCTTGAGTGCTGGAGCAATGTTTTTATCTTTTTCCCAGCATATATGTTAGTCTGTTTTCAGGAAGCAGGAGCTGTTTGACAGGTCCCGCTTGCTGAAAGAGGAGTTATGTTTGCTTTTGCTTGGTGGGAGCTGTCAGCAAACAGCTACCTCCCGAGGGTTGGCACCTCTGGAGGTGACAGGAGCCAGCTCTGGGTGGTGTCATCCATTGCCCTGATGACATCACTGATGTTATTATCTACATAACCACTCATACACCCTCTCACACACCTAAACAACTACTTATACACCCACTCACCAAAACAATCACCGACCTATGCAAACACTCACAAAACCACTCACTCAATGATAGAGCCTCTCACAGGCTCACTGGCTTGCGAAAACAGTCACTCATGCACCCACACACTGACACACCCAGTCATGAACCCTTTCACTCACCCAAACTACCACTTAGGCATCCACTCTCTCATGCTACCATTCATTCAGCCTCTCACTCACCCATATATGCCCTCATGCACCCAGCTACTAACCCATACAACCATTCAAACACCCTTCCACTCACCTATATACAGTCATGCATCCAGTTACTCACCCATACAGCCACTCATGCACCCGTTCATTCACCCCTACATCCATGCATACACTCACTTACCCATGAAATTACTTGTGCCTCTTTTCACACATGCATATTGCCACTCATACACTCAGTCACTCACTCTTAGGCATACTCATGCATTCTATCACTCATCATACAGCCACTCATAAAGCCAGTCAATTTCCAATACATCCACTCAATCACTCACTCACCCATACACCCACTCATGCACCCAGAAATTCACCCATTGAGCCAGTAACACACCCTCTCAGTAACCCATACACCCACTCATGCACTCACTCACTCACTCACCCATTCAAGCAATGAAGTGTCCTCACACTCACCAACACAGTCATTCATACACCATGTCACTCACTGACCAATACAGGCAGTCAAACACTCACTTACCCATACAGCAACTCACACACTCACACACCCATACAGCTACTCATGCACCTACTCACTCACCGATACAACCACACTTCCACACTCTCATTCACTCATTTAGACAGTCATGAACCCACCTACTCATGCAGACACTCATGCACTCTCTTACTCACCCATCTATAGACACTCATACACTCACTTGCCTATACAAGCACTGACACAGCCACTCACTCATATATCCACTCATGCACCCATGCACTCAGCCACACAACCTACAACAAAATTACGCACACATTCACATACATAATTTTAAAAGTGGTATTATTAATTAGCATTATACCTACCATACTAACTTAAGATTTGTAGTATCTTTAGTATATATATGTTTCACTATCATAAACTGTCAGGAAATCACTCCAGTCAGTGAATAATGATATCATTGATGTCATCAGTGATGTCACTGACAATATCATGAGTGGTGTAATATGTGAGGTCATAAGCAGTATATTACGGGGCCATAAGTTATAGTTCGCTCAGGTAACTATAACTGCTGAATTTCTATGGTTTCTGTATGTAAATGTGGGCCTAACTATAACTTCTCTGTAACCTTTGGTTTTTTTTGTATGCAGGGAAATGGCCTTTCCTACTTGGCCGGATGAACGCGTAGCATAGTCACGCAAGCGTTACCATGCTGAATCACACCTGTGCCTGAACCACACAAATGCATTGTGAAGGCACCATGCATTTGTGTCTTTCAGGCACACAGCAGGAACAGCTGGCGGCAACGAGGCAGCAGGGTAAATGGGTCTGGGGTGGCATAGGTTTTAGAGTTCAGGGTGGGGGCGGGGGAGTTGGTGTAGGTTTTAGGACTGGATGGGATAGGTTTTAGGGTTCAGGGTGGGAATGGGGGTTGGGGTAGTTTTTAGGACAGGGTAGGATGGGTTTTAGGTTTCAGGGCGGATGCAGGGGTCGGGTACGTTTTAGAAAGGAGGTAGTTTTTAGGTAGTTGTTCGGACAGGGTAGGTTTTAGGGCTCAGGGTAGGGGGGTCGGGTAAGTTTTGAGGATGAGGCAAGGGATATGTTAGCGTTCAGGGCAAGGGCGGGGGGTTAGTGTAGTTTTTAAGACAGGGTGGGGTAGTTTTTAGGACAGGGTGTGATAGGTTTTAGGGTTTAGGGTGAGGTAAGGATAGTGTTTAGCACAGGGCAGGGTAGGTTTTAGGGTTTAGGGTGGGGTTGGGGTAGATTGTAGGACAGGGTGGGGTAGTTTTTAGGGCACAGTAGGTTTTAGGGTTTAGATTGAGGCATTGGGGTAGTTTTTAGGACAGGGTGGAGTAGATTTAGGCCAGGGTAGATTTTAGGATTTAGGGTGGGGTGGGTAGTTTTTAGGGCAGGCTGTGGTAGTTTTGAGGACAGGGTATGTCTTAAGGTTTAGGGAAGGGGCCAGGAGTATGGTTACTTTTTAGGTCAAGGCAAGGTAGGTTTTAGGACAGGGCAGTGTAGCTTTTAGGGTTTAGGATGGAGGGTCAGGTAGTTTTTAGGACTGGGCAGGGTAGGCTTTAGGGTTTAGGGCAAGGGGGAGGGTCGGGATAGTTTTTATGACGGGGTAGTTTTTAGGGCAGGATAGTATTTATGTTTTAGGGCGGGGGGCTAGAGTCGTTTTTAGGACATGGTGGGGTAGTTCTTGGGACAGGGTAGGTTTTAGGGTTTAGGGTGGGGATCGGATTAATTTTTAGGACAGGGCAGAGTAGTTTTTAGGACAGGGTAGGTTTTAGGGTTTAGGGTGGGGGCATGGATCAGGCTAGTTTTTGTGACAGGGTGGGGTAGTTTTTAGGACAGGGTAGGTTTTAGGGTTTAGAGTGGGTTGGGAGTCGAGGTAGTTTTTAACACAGGATGGGGTAGATTTTAGGACACGGCGGGGTAGCTGTTAGGATGTTAAGGTGGGGACGGGGTCAGGGTAGTTTTTTAGGACAGGGTAGGTTTAAGTGCGGGGGAGGGGTTGGTGTAGTTTTTTATAGACAGGGTGGGGTCATTTTTAGGAGAGGGTAGGTTTTAGGGTTTAGGGCAGGGTGAGGGAGTGCATGACCACAAATACCTTTATTAAGCATTGTTTTACAGCAAAATGTGTTGTGAAGCCATGCGTAGTTCTGTCATACAACCATATATATATATATATATATATATATATATATATATATATATATAAATATTTATATATATATGTGTGTATTATAGATGTATATGTATATACATGTCTATCTATCTATAGAGAGAGAGTGATGGATAGATATAGATATAGATGTAGAAATAGATATAAATATAAACAGTGGATTCAGCTGCTGTCTTGAAAGTTTTGGGATGATCCGTGAAGGGGGGCCGAGAAAAAGGAGGTCCCAAAATGTGTTTTTCAAATGCATTTTCCCATAGGGATTTTGAACATGGCTACAGCCCGAACCGCTGGATGGAATTACACTAAATTTGTCAGAAAGCTAGCTCTTAGTCCAGAAAGCTTACTTTTAGTGATTTGGGGTAAATCCATTCAGTAGTTTTGGAGTAATTAGAGATTAGGAAAATATAGATATCTAGGCACTAGGATGCTCCGCAGATCCAACTGTCCCCGTGCTGATATGTGATTGGCTGCCAACACCTCAACAAGGAAATGTTGGCAGCCATCCTGAAACTTAGCTTCCAGCCGAGTCACACAAATAAAGTTTAAAAAAAAGAAAAGGGACTTGGGAAGGGTCAGCCTGAGCTCATAGCCTTGGTCTAGAGGTCCCTCACGGACCATGCCAGGGCTAAAAAGCATTTTTTTTAAATGTGGGAAAAATCTGTGGATACTTTATCTAATTTTGCCCCTGGGAGGGCCAGGTCCCGGGGACTTGAGGGGTTGAGGGAGGGGGGCGCATGGGGCACCCCTCCTAGGGCTTCTATTATCCAAGGACCACCACCTACCAGGGGATATGATGTATACATTTATGGAGGCTGCCTGGCCTCCCATGTCATGGGGACCACCACCTTCCCTGGGCAAAATCTTTTTTTTAATGAGGTAAGCCTTTAAAGCATCCCCCCATCCCCAGGGACCATCATCTCCCTGGGGCTAAATCTAGAATTTATGGAGAGGGGCCACCTCCATTGGGCAATTTTTTATAATCAAGGGGGGCACTCGGCCTCCGTGCAGCTCAAGGGACCCCAGGGCTCACACAACATAATGAAGGGGGTCTGTTGCAGACCCCCGCCCCAGGGACAACCACCTCCCCGGGGTTAAGTTAAAATGCGGCCTCCTCGTGGATCCGATAATGTTTCTGGGGACCACCACCCCCCAGAGCCTGCTCCTGCTATGTCCCAGGGTGCCCACTCGTGGGACATAGCTGTTTGCTCTGACTTGGCAAGAGCTTTGACAGCTCCTGCCAAGTCAGAGCAAACACTCTGCTTCCAGTAGGCACGAGCTGTCAGTTGCTCTTGCCGACTGGAAGCAGAGGTTTCCTCTCTTTCCCTTCCCAAAGACATGCGAGCAAGGAAAGAGATAAAACTATTTCTCTTGCACACAAGGAGCTGCATGTTTAGCAGCTCCCTGAGTGTAACAGCAATGCCCGCTTGCACAGGAGGAGGTGGGGCCAGCAGAACGAAGTGAGAATAAAGGAAAGGCAGTCAGCAGGCATAGACAAAACCAGGCTGAGTGCAAGGAGAGAGCAGTGAGGAGGGACAGGCAGCAGACACACACAAAACCAGGCTGCGTACAAGCAGAAAGCAGTGAGAAGGCGGGAGAGTCAGGCAGCAGGCAAGCACACAACAGGGCTGAGAGGAAGGAGAAAGCAGTAAGAAGGAGGAAAAAGCAGGCAACAGGCACACATAAAAGTGGGCTGAGTGCGAGGAGAAAGCACTGAAAAGAAGGAAGAGGCAAGCAGCAAGAACACACAAAAGTAGGTTGCGCACAAGTAGAAATCAGTGAGAAGAAATGAAAGGAGGACAGCAGACACACACAAAATTGGGCTGAGAGCAAGGAGCAAGCAGTGAGAAGAATGGAAAGGAGGATACCATGTAGGCCCAAAACCAGGCTGAGAGAAAGGAGGAAGCGGTGAGAAAGAGTGAGGATCAAGGAGCAGGCCCACACAAAACCAGGCTGAGTGCAGGGAAAAAGCAATGAGAAGGAGGGAAAGGCAGGCAGCAGCCGGGGACAAAACTGAGCTGAGTGCAAGCAAAAAGCAGTGTAAAGGAGGGAGATGCAGGCAGCAGACACAAACAAAACCAGGCTGAGTGAAAGCAGAAAGCTGTGTGAAGGAGGGAAGGATAACAGCAGGCAGGCTCAAAAGGGGACTCAGAGCAAGGAGAAAACATTGAGAAGGAGGGAAAGAAGGGCAGGTGGCACACACAAAACTGGGCTGAGAGAAGGGAGAAAGCAGTGAGAAGGAGGTAAATGAGGCATGCACAAAATCAGACTGAGTTCAAGGAAAAAGCAATGAGATTGAGGGAAAGGAGGCAGCAGCCAGAGACAAAACTGAGCTGAGTGCAAGCAAAAAGCAGTGTGAGGGAGGAAGATGCCGACATGCACAAAATCAGGCTGAGAGCAAGGAGAAAGAAGTGAGAAAGAAGAAGAGGCAGGCAGTAGGTAGGCTTAAAACGGGGGTGAGTGCAAGGAGAAAGAAGTGAGAAGGAGGGAGAGGCAGGCAGCAGGCATGGACAAAACCGGGCAGAATGCAAGGAAAAACCAGTGAGAAGGAGGGATTGGGAGGCAATAGGTAGGCGCAAAACCAGGATAAGCGCAAGGAGAAAACAGTGAGAAGGAGGGAGAGGCAGAGATCAGGCATGGACAAAAAAAGGCAGAGTACAAAGAAAAAGCAATGAGAAGGAGGGATAGGGAGGCAGCAGGCACACACAAAACAGGGCTGAGCACAAAGAGAAAGCAGAGAGAAGGAGGGAGAGGCAGGCTGCAGGAATGCACAAAAACAGTCTGAGCACAAGCAGAAAGCACTGAGAAGGAGGGAGAGGCGCACACAAAACCTGTCTGAGCACAATGAAAAAGTAGTGTGAAGGAGAGAGGGAGGCAGGCGGCAGGCATGGACAAAACTGGGCTGAGTGCAAGGAGAAAGCATTGACAAGGAGGGAGAGGCAGGTGTGCACAAAACAGGGCTAAGAGGAAGGAGAAAGCAGTGAGAAGCAAGAAAAGGCAGGCAGCAGGCACACAAAAAACTGGGTTTAGTACAAGGAGAAAGCCGTGAGAAGGAGGGAAAGGCAGGCAGCAAGAACACACAAAACTGGCCTGCCCACAAGCAGTGAGAAGGAAGGAAAGGAGGGCAGCAGGCACCCTCAAAGCTGGGCTGAGAGCAAGAAGAAAGCAGTGAGAAGGAGGGAAAGGAGGACGTTAGGCATGCACAAAACTGGGCTGAGAGCAAGGAGGAAGCAGTGAGAAAGTGTGAAATTCAAGGAGCAGGCACGCACAAAACCAGGCTGAGTGCGAGGAAAAAGCATTAAGAAGGAGGGAAAGGCAGGCAGCAGGCATGGACAAATCCAAGCTGAGTGCAAGCAGAAAGCAGTGCAAAGGAGGGAAAGACAGGCAGCAGACACACACAAAACCAAACTGAGTGCAAGCAGAAAGCACTGAGAAGGAGGGAAAGGATAACAGCAGACACACATAATCTGGGGCTGAGAGCAAAGAGAAAACAGTGAGAAGGAGGGAAAGGAGGGCAGAAGGCATGCACAAAACTGGGTTACGTGTGAGGAGAAAGCAGTGAGAGAGAGGAAAATGAGAACAGGAGGTATGCACAAAACGGGACTGAGAGAAGCAGAAAGAAGTGAGAAGGAGGGAAAGGATGGCAGGAGACACACACAAAATAGGGATGAGAGCAAGCAGAAAGGATTGAGAAGGAGGGAGATGCAGGCAGCAGGCGTGCACAAAAGTGTGATGAGCACAAAGAGAAAGCAGTGAGATGGAGGGAGAGGCAGGAATGCACAAAACCGGGCTGAGCACAAGGAAAAAGCAGTGAGAAGGAGGGAGAGTCAGGCAGCAGGTACACAAAACCCAGGTGTATCACAAGCAGAAAGCAATGAGAAGGAGGGAGAGGCAGGCATGCACAAAACTGGACTGAGCACATGAAAAAAGCTGTGAGGAGAGAAAAGCAGGCATCAGGCACAGACAAAACCAGGCTGAGTGCAAGGAGAAAGCAGTGAGAAGGAGGGAAAGGAGCGATGCAGGCATGCACAAAAGCGTGCTAAGCACAAAGAGAAAGTAGAGAGAAGGAGGGAGATGTAGGCAGGAGGAACACATAAAACCTGGCTGAGCACAAGCAGTAAGCAGTGAGAAGGAGGGAGAGGCAGGCACACCTGAAACTGGGCTGAGCACAAGGAAAAAGCAGTGAGAAGGAGGGGGAGGCAGGCAGTAGGCAAGGACAAAACCGGGCTGAGTGCAAGGAGAAAGCAATGAGAAGGAGGGAAAGGAGGACAGCAGGTGCACACAAAACTGGGCTGAGAGCAAGGAAAAAGCAGTTTGAAGGAGGGAGAGGCAGGCAGCAAGGACACTCAAACTGGGCTGAGCACAAGAAGAAAGCACTGAAAGGGTGGGAAATGAGGACAGCAGGCATGCACAAAACCGGGCTGAGAGCATGCAGTGAGAAGGAGGGAGAGGCAGACACACACAAAATTAGGCTGAGGTCAAAGAGAAAGCAGTGAGAAGGAGGGTAAGGTAGGCTGCAGGCATGGACAAAACCAGACTGAGTTCAAGGAAAAAGAAGTGAGAAGGAGGGAAAGGAAGTCAGCAGGTGACTGCATCGTTGATTGATTGGAGCACAAGCTGTATGTGACTGTGATGAGTGGGTACTTTCTAGTCCTCTCCTGGTGAGTGCAGAGTCATGGTTCTCCCTTCAATTGCTATGAGTATGCAAATGTGAAATTCACCTAGAAGCTTAACCCATTTTGCCCCGCCCCACCCACCTTAGTAGTATCCAAAGTTCTTCCTGCCTTTTGCCAGGACTATGGAGAGTTAACAAACAGGCCTCCAGCGCATTATCCACTGATTTTGGTGAGGAGTTCTTGATGACGATAAATATGAAGACATCTCCACCAAACAAAGAAGCACTCACTTCATATAGTGAGGAGGAAGGACCCTTGTTTGGTGGATATTTACTTCTTTGTAGTCTTGTATTATTTATATGAGGATTGATGTTATCAATAAATTTCTGGATAAAGATGCACCAGGAACAATCGTATTGCCAAGACACACAGGGTCACTGCTGACATTTCCTAAGCAGCTATAGTGTAGAATGCGTACTGGACATTTACTCAAGGAGGCTGAAAAAACTCCACTTGGGTGGATTTTTTGTGCAAAACTGTGGACTATTGTTGCATAAAAGGGCAGGTGAGGTTCCTTTGTGGCTGATTCACACATACAGCTACTGACACACCCAAACAGACACTCACACACAAACTCACTGATGCACTCAGACACTCATGCTCACACTCACAGACTACTCATACTCGTACTCAAACACAGACCCACTCAAACACTCACACACCCTCTCATAGACCCATTTAGACACTCATGCACCCACACACAGACCCACTCAGACATTCACGCACCACTTACAGACCCTCTCAGACATCCATGCACCAACTCACAGATCCACATAGATACTCACGCACCCACTCGCAAGTCCACTCAGAGACTCATGCACCCACTCGCAGACCCACTCAGAAACTCAAACACCCACTCACAGACCCACTAAGACTCATGCACTCACTCACAGACCCACTTAGACACTCACACAGTCACTCTCAGACCCACTCAGAGACTCATACACCCACTTACAGACCTACCCAGATACTCACACACCAATTCACAGACCTACTGAGACACTTATGCACTCACTCACACACTCACTGTCAAAGGTTGGTCGTTACAGTTAGGAAATACATTTCAGAAAACCTTACAAATTCACCTAAAAAAACAATGGTTACAGGGACATTTTAGTTAGGAAACTGTAGGAGGCTGGCTCTCTATGTAGTGTACAAAAATGATGTGCAGTGTGTAGAGAATCCAAGCAACCCCACCTTGATATCCAGAGGTAAAAAGTAGACTACATAATGCTCTGTTTATGTGGTAGTGTGGGTGAGCAGTTCGGCTTATCTTGGAGATGTGCTAAGCATTTGTTGGACTCAAAGTATCAATAAATGTGGACACACACTCAAAAGAATATCTTGAGACCAATTTACAAAAATATTTCAGATTTTTATAAAATGTTTAAGACCAAGATCATCAAAATCGAGGAAGTGTTTTTAAGTTCACATTTTTCAAAGTTTAGCAAAAATAGGCCCTCATTATGACATTGGCGGTAAATCCCACCTACCACCACCCTGTTGGCCGCCAACTTACCGCCACCGCAGCGGATATCCATTCACCATATTATGAGACACATGCACCAATCCGTCAGTATTCAGACACATGCACAAATCTGCCAGACCAAAGGTCCGCGATAAACTGGTGGTATCAAAACCCACACCGTTACATCAACAGAACTACGCCCACCACATTATGACCCACGGATCACCACGGCAGACATTCAACGGTGGTACACCATTTGCGGTACATACCGCCACGCTCATAATGGACACCGACAGACAAAACAACACCACATTGCACAATTCAAACAACACACATCTGACACCCATAAACACACCACACCCACACCACTACAAAAAACATACCCACATTACCCACAACCCTTTATGATTACAAACCACTGCCAGCAGAGAGACACCGAGACCACTGACACAACTATAGTCACACACTACTCACACCTAAACACCACTCACACACTCCACATCACTCACCCAACACACCCTCACCAACACGCATCACACAACACCCTTGGAGCCACAAAGACACCCCGTTTCACAGAGGAGGAGCTAAGGGTCATGTTGGTGGAAATTGTCAGGGTCTATAGCCACAGCTATTTGGAGCACAGGTGCAGCAGATATTTATAGCTAGGAAGATGGAGCTATGGCGGAGAATCGTGGACAGGGTCAACACCATGGGACAGCACCCCAGAACTAGGGATGACATCAGGAAGAGGTGGAATGACCTACGGGGGAAGGTACGTTCCATAGCAGCAAGACACCATCTCGCCATCCAGAGGACTGGCAGTGGACCCCCACCTCCTACCCCACAACTCATAGCATGGGAGGAACAAGTCTTGGCAATACTTCATCCTGAGGGCCTGGCCGGAGTCATAGGAAGACTGGACTCTGGTAAGTCAACTCTCTACTATTATCACCGACCTACATGCATGCCATCACATACCCTCACCCTCACTCCCATTATTCTACTACCTCCCCCACACCCCACCATCACATTTCACTCATCCCAATGCCAAGCCCTGCATGCTGTATCAATGCATGGACACCCCTCACAGCCCTGCATGGGCACTCATCACTAAAGCATGCACACTACAGAGAATTAACTATCCCACCATACACTAGCACACACAAGTGAAAGGTGGCCTGGCAAATCCAACCAAAGAGGGGAAGCCACAGATGTACAATATGTCAGACACAGAAACCATAACACATCATTTACATCCCCACAGGTATCCCAGCCAGTGTCAGCAGAGAGGAGGTGCCAGCACTATCCAATCCCCCAACTGAAGAGGCCCACAGTGATAACAGCAACTGTGGACTTCAGGATCTGGATGACCTACCTGGCCCATCAGGGACCACTGGACAGCTGGTTACCCAGGCCCAGTCACACACCACCACAGAGCCTCCCCCATCAGGAAACACCACCACAGCACCCAGCCAGCGTACCCATACCTCTGTCCCCAGGACACATTAATCAGCAGTGATCAGCAGTGTGTCCACCACGACAGGGGCCCCAGGGCACACCTCACCCCAAGACAATCAGGGACCTGGGATCAGGGGCAGGGGGGGAATGGTTCAGAGGACATAGACACAGGCCAACAAGGACACTAGGAGGACTGCTGTGTGGCAGGGGGAGGACAGGACCAGGGATCCGACTCTCCAGGAGACACTCGCCGAGATCCTGGGGGCCTACCAATATTCCCAGGACACGATGGGCAAGATCCTGGACAATCTGCAGGAGAACATGCAGCTGCAGGAAGGACAGTATCAGGGGATCAGGGAGGACTTGCAGGCCATCATTAACAACACCCTGATCTCCATTGCAGGGGTGCTGGCAGACATGGCCAACATTATGAGGGAGGCAGTCTCACACCAGCGGGCCCCTGCCACTAGCCAGATATCTGACCAGCCTTCTACCTCCGCTGCCGCTATTGGCCAGGAGGCCCTGCCACAGGACTCACAGGTCACCAGCACACCTCTTCCTGCAGAAGGTGAACCACCCTGCAAACATTCCCTGCGATCCAGACAGAAGCCAGAGATACTTGCCAAGACCCCTGCCAGGAAATGAGACTCTCCTGATTGTCACCCTTGTGTCCCACTCTGTCACCCTGTCCACCTTGAACTGCTATTGCTCCCCTTCATATGTCCCCTTGGACAATGCACCTGTGCTACAAACAGACTGTAACAATACCCTGGACTTTCCTCCATCATCACCCCACCCCATTGCACTTGCCCCTCTATATATTAGCACTTCAATAAACACCCTTTGAAAAAAAAAACATTTGGAGTATGTCATGTATATCAAATATGTATTCATTGTAACAGGTATAAACATTGCTAATCAACTGTACAGAGAATGAGCATAGATTAATGACTTGTAGCTGGCTGTAGTGATCACACCAGGAGTGTATGTCAAGTCACCAACATCTGCAAAATTAATTGCCAGAGGGAACAGTAAGTGGGCCTAGAAGTTGAAAATATCAGCATGCCATTGCCACACAAAATAAAACAAAAGTCATTGAAATGTGAAGTAACACTGTCCTACCTGTGTGTCATTGGAAGTATTGTCGGATCACATATGTTCTCTTGTCCTCATCCTCTGCCTCCTCATCCTCCCTGACCTCAGGGTCTACTGCTGCCACATGGGCATCTCCAGCCTCCTCCTCCAGCAGGAATGGGACATGGACTCTGAGGGCCAGGTTGTGCAACATGCAGCATGCCACCACTATCTGGCAGACTTTCTTTGGTGAGTAGCACAGGGATCCACCTGTTAGATGGAGGCACCAGAACATGACCTTCAGGAAGCCAAAGGCCCTTTCAATGATCCTTCTGGTTCACCCATGTGCCTCGTTATAACATTCTTCTGCCTTTGTCCTGGCATTCCTCACAGGGGTCAGCAGCCATGATAGGTTTGGGTAACCAGAGTCACCTGCAAACATTGAGGGACAACATTTAGCCACACACTATCCTATATGGGCCACACCATACCCATACACCAACACCTACTGGGTGGGAACCAGGGCTCACCTATTAGCCACACCCTGTGCCTCTGTAGTTGGGCCATCACGTTTGGGATGCTGCTATTCCTTAGGACAAAGGCATTATGCACTGACCCAGGATACTTAGCATTGACATGGGAGATATACTGGTCCGCCAAGCCCACCATCTGAACATTCATGGAATTAAAACTCTTACGATTCCTGAACACCTGTTCATTCTGCCGGGGAAGGGTACAAATGCAATATGTGTTCCATCAATCACCCCAATTATGTTGGGGATATGTCCCATTGCTTAAAACTCGGCCTTCACTGTGGCCAAATCTTCAACCTGGGGGAAAACCATGTAGCTGCACATGTGTTTTATCAGGGCAGACAACACTCTTGTCAGCACTATTGAGAATATTGGCTGTGACATTCCTGCTGCCAAGCCCACTGTCACTTGGAAAGAACCAGTTGCCAGGAAATGGAGTACTGATAGCACTTGCGCAATAGGGGGGATCCCATTGGGGTGACGGATAGCAGATATCAGGTCAGGTTCCAACGGGGCACACAGCTCTGTGATTGTGGCCCTGTCAAGTCCATAGGTGAGGATAATGTCCCTGTCCTCCAGTGTTGCCAAGTCCACCAGGGGTCTGTACACGGGGGTATGTCTCCATCTCCTATTCATCCGCAACTGTAGGAATCTAAGGGACAAAAGAATGAGGAGCCGGTCACAAACTGAACAATGGAGCTACAACAGTACTTTGCATCCTGTAACCATCTAATGGGTCATTGTGATTTTTCCAGTGTGTGACAATATCTCCCCTATGGTCAGAATTTGGCAGTAGTTACTGCCAGCCTGTTGGCCGTATTACCTCCACTTTATCACCGACCGCCAGGGTCGTAATGAGCGCCATAGTCTTTGGAAAAACTTTAAAAGGCATATAAAATCAGGCAATGCTCTCACAAGTGTCACCTTCTATTTTTAGGTCGAGTTTATTGAGATGTCCTGTGGATCAGCCAGAGAAGTTTGGGCAGTTCCCGGTTTAAGCAGGAGCAGCGGCTGAAAGTCATGGAGCTGATGCAGAATGGAAAAGGGACCACTTGGAAACACACTGCACAGGTGGACTTAAAGGTAAGTCTCGGGGGTCCCGTTGGAATGTAGAGGTCGCAAGGGATTAGGGACCCCTAGAGCACAGTTGGTTTTCCGATGCAGGGGCCAGAGAGGCTGGGTGCAATGCAGATAGGTCAGCCAAGGGTAGTGCGTTAAGAAGTTTTTTAAGCCAGATACAGGTCACTTTGAGGGTGGATTGCAGGTTAGCAGGGCCACCCTGGGGGGTGGTTCTTGGTTGCCCTGAAGACCCTCAACTGGTGCTTGCTTCTGGTCCTCAGAGCATCAGGAGTGGACTTTTCTCATGGTTGTCCAGAATTGAAGGTCACAGTGTCACTAAACTTGGTAGGATTTGTCCTCTGGGTTCATTAGGTGGAATTTGGTCTGGGTGCTATGTCAAGTTCATTAGTCAGTGACCGGTCAGTGAATTGAACTTCACTGGTTTCTTGCCTGCAGGGAGTGATGTCTTCACTCAGAGGGAGGTTCTTAGTGATTTTCAGAAGGCTGTAGGTCCTCTGGGGTTTCTTAGAGGCCGTTTGATGTCCAGTTGACCCCTCAGTGGCGATTGTCGAGTGCTAGGTGCAGCAGGCAGGGTATGGTGCCTTTTTTTTCTTGCAGCAGGACTTCTATTCTCAAGCCTTGGCTATTCTTTGGCATTGTTCTTCTTGTATCCATTGAATCTGAGCTGCAGTTTTAGGGATGCCCACTAAATACTGCATTTAGTGTGCATTAAGGGTAGTACCTGATAGTGGCCAATGGGCCTTAGGGTGGCTACAACCACTATGTGACCACTTCCTATGGGGAGGGGTCACATCCCTAACCATGGTATGGTATTTTCCTACCATCCAAGATGGATGAAAATGATATGGAGTGGTCACACTGCCTGCCACACCTGAGGGGTGGTGCAGGCTGAGGGGGGCAGTTTTCCCGATGTTTTTCCTGCTTAAAGGAGGAGAAAACCCTTGGGTGGCCACCTGCTGTTAGCAGCAGAGTCAGAGGTCAGATTCCAAAGGTGGTAAAGCCTTTGAAGCTGACTGCTGAGCCTGAGCGCCTGCCTCGGGGAGGAGGTATAACACCTCCACTCAGGAAAGGCTATGTTTTCAGGCTCCTGAGCACAGCAACTCACCCCAGGAGCTCAGATTTGTGTCTGGTGGTGGCAGGCTGGTAAACACCAGTCAGCAACCATGCCTCTAAGGTGCCCTCTAGTTACATGTTATAATAAATCTACCACTGGCATCAGTGTGGGTTTATGATTCTGAGTTGTTTGATACCAAACAACCCAGTATTCAGTGAGGCTATCATGTAACTCATGTAACATGTGGCTTCCCTCTATACTTACTATGTCTTAAGGGTTTGTAAAGACATAGGGGGTCATTATGACCCTGGTGGAAGCCAGAGAATTGGCGGTAAGACCGCCAACAGGCTGGCGGTTTTTCCTCTGTGTATTATGACCATGGCGGTTACCGCCATGGTCATCCGCCGGTTCACCGTTCCGCCCGCCGGGCTGGAGACCAGGGTCTCCAGCCCGGCGGCCGTCACTATACCGCTGGCGGTATTTGGACCCAGCTGACCGCCATGGATTTCATGCGGTTTGAAACCGCCATGAAATCCATGGCGGTAAGCACTATCAGTGCCAGGGAATTCCATCCCTGGCACTGATATGGGTCTACCCCACCCCCCACCCCCAACCCGACTCCCTCCCCTACCCCCCCACCCCTCCTGCCACCCCCCAAAGGTGGCAGGACCCCCCCTCCCCACCCCGACCCCCAACATAACATCACTCATACACACACGACATGCACGCAGGCACCACCAACACACATACACGCACACACACCGACATACATGCCAACATCCACACACACAGTCAGACACGCACACCCACATTCAAACATACATGCACACATCCATACAGACATACCTACAGACATACACGCACTCATTCCCATACACACAACACCCCTGCAAGCATACACGCACTCACACACCCCCTCTACATACACACACACACACCCCCATGCACGCACACACCACACAACACCCCCCACCCCCTCCCCTCACGGACGATCGACTTACCTGGTCCAACGATCCTCCGGGAGGGGACGTGAGCCATGGGGGCTCCTCCGCCGACACCACACCGCCAACAGAACACCGCAACGCCGAATCACAGGATGTGATTCGCTGGGCGGTGTTCTGTTGGCGTGGCGGTGGAGCAACCTCCACTTCCCCGCCGCCCGCCAGTATGGCTGTTGGCGGCTCTCCGTCCGTAAAAGGACGGAGAGCTGCCAACAGTCATAATAGGCCGAGCGGGAAACCGCCACCACTGGCGGTCTTCCGCACGGCTTTCCCTCGGCGGTCTTGAAAAAAGACCGCCGAGGTCAAAATGACCCCCATAGTGAGGGCATATTTCACTCATGGAAATATATGCCCTAACATGCATTATAGTGCACCATACCTTTTGGACTGTAAGGCCTGCCAGAGGGGTGACTTACCTATAGTGCATGCAGTGGTAGTGGACAGGGCACCCTTGGTGAGTGCTATGTCAAGTTTGCAATCTTTAGATACACCTTGTCATGCATTTGCAATGGCAGTCTGCATGAGGCTGGTGTGGGGCCTCTCAGAGTGGCACAATTGGTGCTGCAGGTCCAGAATCTCCCTTCAGTACCCATGCCCTAGGTACCAGGAGTACCACTTACTAGGGACTTACAGGGGTGGTTGAAGTGGCAATACATAATATAGTTTTGGGGAAAGGGATCTGGCCCTGGGACCTGGTTTTAGCTGGGACCCAAGGCACTTACAGTTTGAAACTGCATCATTTTCCAGGCAATAAGTGGAAGGCTACCATGCCAAAAGAGGCCCTTTCTCACAGAAACATTGAAAAATCCTTTGAAATTTACTGAAAAAAACCCAAAGGTTACAGGGACATTATAGTTAGGCTCACATTTCACTCATTCAAAAACAGTGAAATTCAATGGGCTATATTTACCTGAGCTAACTATAACTGACGCTCCCGCAATGCTCTGCTTATGACCTCACAAAATACATCAATCATGACATGGTCAATGACATCTCTGATGACATCCCTTTTAACATCTCCAATGACATCACTGATGACATCATCCTCAGAAGCACTCACACACCCACTCACACGCCTGTACACCCTCTCAAACACCCACTCACACCACCACTCACATACTGATTCACAGACCCATACAAGTACTCAAACAAGCACTTACTCATCCATGGAGCCACTCACATACCCATTCACTCATACAGGCATTCACACAACCTCTTACTCACCCATACAGCTACTCATATAACTAGTCACTTACCCATACAACCACTCATGGACGCACACACTCACCCATACAGCCTCTCAACACAGTAGCTCACTTATAAAAGCACTCACCCATTCACTCACATACCCACACAACCACTTACATACCCAGCCACACATCCATACAAGCACTCACATATCCACTCAATAACCCATACATCCATTCACATACTTACTCTACAATACAAACACTCACACACCAACTCACTTAACCAAACAGCCACTTAACCAGCCAGTCACTCACCCAGACAGCCACTTTCACAGCCACTCACTCATAAAGCAATGCAGACACCCAGTCACTCACCCATACAGTTACTTACACACCCAGTCACCCACCATTACAGTCACTCACACAGCCAGTCACTCACCCACACAGCTACTCACATATCGACTAGTACACCCATACAGACACTCACACACTCAATCACACATCCGTACAGGCCATCAGGCACCCACTAACACATGGATACACACACTCACACAGCCACTCCCTTAATATAAGATAGAAATAGTATTACTCATTAGTAGTACAGGAAGTATAATATTTTAACTTTTGAAATAACTTGGTATAAATGCTTAACACTCATAAACTTTTAGAAAACCCTCACACACACTGGATAGTGTCATCAATTGTGATCGCCAATAAGTAGTTATAGTTAGGACCATGTCTCCATAGGAAAAGCATTTTTAGACTTGCCTACATAGTTAGCACCGTTTGACAGACACTCACGAAATTCCCCCCCAAGAAAATGTACCTGTAATTCTTGTTGTGCACAAAAGGTTTTGGGGTGATCAGTCAAGCAGGGACCAAGAAAAAGGGTGGGGAGGGGGTCAATAAAAGTGTATTTCCCATGAAAATTCCCATGAGAGTTTTGAGCAGGACTACAGCCTGAACCGCTGGACAGAATTATACCAATTTTTGCAGGAAGATAGATCTTTCCGCAGAGTGTGCTTTTTGTTATTTTGTGTAATTCTGTTCAGTGATGTTTTTAGCAATTTAAGGAAATTCAAAATTGCATATCTAGGGCTGCAGTTTCTCCCTGATGACTTTGCAAAGAACAACGAGCCCGTGCAGGGAAATACAGAGCTCTGATAGGCTGCCAACCCTTCAACTGGGAAGTGTTTGCAGCAATCTTGGGACTCAGCAAAAAAATTGAAAAAAGAGCACAGAGTAGTAATACCCTGACCCCTATGCCTTGTTCTTGGGGTCCCAGAGATTTTTAAAATGTTTTTGCTGCAAATTCACAGAGTTTACACATTTGTTGCCAGCCTAAAAAACACCAAGCACAGTCTCCTGTGCCTGTTTTTATTTAAGCCCCCTGGTGGGCTAGGTCCGAGAGCATTCCCCCTTTATTAAAGTAAAGGAGAGGGCACATGTAGCCCTCCCTCCATGGGCTTTTTTATGCTCCCGGGGATCACAGCCTCCCCAGGGCCGCCATGTACACAACACATAGGGGGCACGCTGACTCCTCCCTGGGCACTGGAGACCTATGGGCAAAATTGAAAAAAAAATATAGGGGAAACCTAGTGGATTCCCCCAGCCCTGGGGACCACCATCTCCCTGGGGTCAATTGTATGTTCAAAGAATGAGGGAGAGGGACCATGCAGCTCTCTCCCAGGCCATCTAGGATCCCGGAGACCACCACCACCCTGGGGCCAGCCCATGAAAACAGAAGTGGGGGCTGCATAACCCCACTTTTGGAGCCATGAAAGGCCCTGGGGACTGCCACTGCCCAGGGCCGGCTCCTGCTATATCCCAGGGTACCATGAGAGGTTGTATGAGTCGAAGTGTGAGTGCTTCTGTGGATTATGCCATCAGTGATGTCATTTGAGATGTTATCAGTGATGTCACTGACAATGTCATGGGTGTTGTGATATGTGAGCAGTGGATTGCCGGGGCGTAAGTTATAGTTCACTCAGGTAACTATAACTGCAGAATCTCACTTTTTTTTGAATGAGTGAAATATGAACCTCACAATAACATCTGAATAACATCCCTGTAACCTTTGTATTTTTTCAGTGAATATATAAATATATGTTGCCTAGTTGTGGTCACCACCACTAGGTAGTTGTAGTTAGGACCTAGGCCCATATTTATACTTTTTTCACGCTCCATTTGACGCACAAGTTGCGCAAACTTGCAAAATACAATTATATTTTATAGTTTACACCACTTTTGCATCAAAAAATGATGAAACTGCGGCACAAAAAAAGTATAAATATGGGCCCTAGTTTCTATAGAAAAAGTGTTTTTTTACTTGCCTATGCCTTTGGCGCTGGTTACGAATATTCACAAAATTTTCCCCAAAATTTGACGCTTATGTGAGCTGCCGCCTGGAGAGTTTCTGGGTAATCCATGAAGCGAGGGCCGAGCAAAAATGGGGGCCCCAAAACGCTTTTTTCCCATCCATTTTTCCATGGAGATTTTGAATAGCGATATCACTCGAACCACTGCACAGAATAACACCAAATTTGGCAGGAAGGTAGCTCATGCTCTTTTTGTTATTTGGTATAAATTCATTCAGTAGTTTTCAGTAATTAACCTCTTAGCTGCTGGGCCTTTCCCCCCCCCAGTGCTGAGCCCTTTTTTGGCTATTTGGGGTAGTTAGCGCTTAGGCCTTCATAACTTTTTGCCACATAAGCTATCCACGCCAAATTTGCGTCCTTTTTTTCCAACATCCTAGGGATTCTAATGGTACCCAGAGTTTGTGGTTTCCCCTGGAGGAGACCAAGACAATAGCCAAAATACAGTGACAATTTTGTTTTTTCAAACAAAATGGGAAAAAAGGGCTGCTGAGGAAGGCTTGTGGTTTTTTCAGCAAGGGGTCATTTGTGTAGATCCTACAAGGTTTTCCTACAGAAAATAACAGCTGAAATAAAAAAATATTCAAAGTGAGCTGAAAAAAACAGCCATTTTTCTCCACGTTTTACTCTGTAACTTTTTCCTGCAATGTCAGATTTTTTAAAGCAATATCCCGTTATGTATGCTGGACTCTTCCAGTTGCGAGGATATATAGGGCTTGTACGTTCATCAAGATCCCTAGGTACCCAGAGCCAATAAATGAGCTGCACCTTGCAATGGGTTTTCATTCTATACAGGGTATACAGCAATTAATTTGCTGAAATATAAAGAGTGAAAAATAGGTATCAAGCAAACCTTTGTATTTCCAAAATGGGCATAAGATAAGGTGTTGAGAAGCAGTGGTTATTTGCACATCACTGACTTCCGGGGTGCCCATACTAGCATGTGAATTACAGGCCATTTCTCAAATAGACGTCTTTTTTACACACTGTCTTACATTTGGAAGGAAAAAATGTAGAGAAAGACATGGGGCAATAACACTTGTTTTGCTATTCTGTGTTCCCCCAAGTCTCCCGATAAAAATGGTACCTCACTTGCATGGGTAGGCCTAATGCTCGCGACAGGAAACGCAACATGGACACATCACATTTTTACATTGAAATCTGACGTGTTTTTTGCAAAGTGCCTGGTTGTAGATTTTGGCCTCTAACTCAGCCGGCACCTAGGGAAACCTAGCAAACCTTGGCATTTTTTTAAACTAGACACCTAGGGGAATCCAAGATGAGGTGACTTGTGGTGCTCTGACCAGGTTCTGTTCCCCAGAATCATTTGCAAACCTCAATATTTGGCTAAAAAAACACATTTTCCTCACATTTCGGTGACAGAAAGTTCTGGAATCTGAGAGGAGCCACAAATTGTCTTCCACCCAGCGTTCCCCCAAGTCTCACGATAAAATTGATACCTCACTTGTGTGGGTAGGCCTAGCGCCTGCGACAGGAAATGCCCCAAAACACAATGTGGACACATCCCATTTTTTTACAGAAAACAGAGGTGTTTTTTGAAGAGTGCCTACCTGTAGATTTTGGCCTCGAGCTCAGCCGGCACCTAGGGAAACCTACCAAACCTGTGCATTTTTGAAAACTAGAGACCTAGGGGAATCCAGGATGGGGTGACTTGTGGGCCTCTGACCAGGTTCTGTTACCCAGAATCCTTTGCAAACCTCAAAATTTGGCCAAAAAAAACTTTTCCTCACATGTCGGTGGCAGAAAGTTCTGGAATCTGACAGGAGTCACAAAATTCCTTCCACTCAGTGTTCCCCCAAGTCTCCCGATAAAAATGGTACCTCACTTGCGTGGGTAGGCCTAGCGCCCACAAATGGAAATGTCCCAAAACACAACGTGGACACATCACATTTTTTCACAGAAAACAGAGGTGTTTTTTACAAAGTGCCTACCTGTGGATTTTGGCCTCTAGCTCAGCTGGCACCTGGGAAAACCTAGCAAACCAGTGCATTTTTTAAAACTAGAGACCTAGGGGAATCCAAGATGGGGTGACTTGTGGGGCTCTGACCAGGTTCTGTTACCCAGAATCCTTTGCAAACCTCAAAATTTGGCTAAAAAAACAAATTTTCCTCACATTTCGGTGACAGAAAGTTCTGGAATCTGAGAGGAGGCACAAATTCCCTTCCACCCAGCGTTCCCCCAAGTCTCCCGATAAAAATGGTACCTCACTTGCGTGTGTAGGCCTAGCGCCCACGAATGGAAATGGCCCAAAACACAACGTGGACACATCACATTTTTTCACAGAAAACAGAGGTGTTTTTTGCAAAGGGCCTACTGGTAGATTTTGGCCTCTCTCTCAGCCGGCACCTAGGGAAACCTACCAAACCTGTGCATTTTTGAAAACTAGAGACCTAGGGGAATCCAAGATGGGGCGACTTGTGGGGCTCTGACTAGGTTCTGTTACCCAGAATCATTTGCAAACCTCAATATTTGGCTAAAAAAACACATTTTCCTCACATTTCGGTGACAGAAAGTTCTGGAATCTGAGAGGAGCCACAAATTTCCTTCCACCCAGCGTTCCCCCAAGTCTCCCGATAAAATTGATACCTCACTTGTGTGGGTAGGCCTAGCGCCCGCAACAGGAAATGCCCCAAAACACAACGTGAACACATCCCATTTTTTGACAGAAAATAGAGGTATTTTTTGAAGAGTGCCTACCTGTAGATTTTGGCCTCTAGCTCAGCCGGCACCTAGGGAAACCTACCAAACCTGTGCATTTTTTAAAACTAGAGACCTAGGGGAATCCAAGATGGGGTGACTTGTGGGCCTTTGACCAGGTTCTGTTACCCAGAATCCTTTGCAAACCTCAAAATTTGGCCAAAAAAAACTTTTCCTCACATGTCGGTGACAGAAAGTTCTGGAATCTGACAGGAGTCACAAAATTCCTTCCACTCAGTGTTCCCCCAAGTCTCCCGATAAAAATGATACCTCACTTGCGTGGGTAGGCCTAGCGCCCACAAATGGAAATGGCCCAAAACAAAACGTGGACACATCACATTTTTTCACAGAAAACAGAGGTGTTTTTTACAAAGTGCCTACCTGTGGATTTTGGCCTCTAGCTCAGCCGGCACCTGGGAAAACCTAGCAAACCAGTGCATTTTTTAAAACTAGAGACCTAGGGGAATCCAAGATGGGGTGACTTGTGGGGCTCTGACCAGGTTCTGTTACCCAGAATCATTTGCAAACCTCAAAATTTGGCTAAAAAACAAATTTTTGTCACATTTCGGTGACAGAAAGTTCTGGAATCTGAGAGGAGGCACAAATTTCCTTCCACCCAGCGTTCCCCCAAGTCTCCCGATAAAAATGGTACCTCACTTGTGTGGGTAGGGCTGGTGCCCGCAACAGCAATAGATCACACAACGGTCAATGTTGGTCCTTACATGAGGCATCTGTTGACCCTGGGGTGATCCATTCCTGACGCAGGCACTAGGTGTAGGCACTCAAGTGGGGTAGTGTTTTTATCAGGACAGGTGAGGAATCACTGGGTGGTAGGAATTTTGTGGATCCCAGCATATTCCTGTAGTTTGTGTGACAGAAATGCGAGAAAAATAGAGTTTTTATTCAACATTTCAGCTTTGCAGGGTATTCTGGGTAAGTAAACTTTGGGGAATCCACACAAGTCACACCTCTGTGGACTCCCCGAATGTCTAGTTTCCAGAAATGTTTGGGTTTAGTGTGTTTCTCTATATGGCCGCCGAACCCAGGACCAAAAACACAGGTGTCTGCCTTACAAAACCAGTTTGTTTTGCAATAGATAATTTTGATATCTCCACAATACGATTTGGGCGGTGGAATTTGGGGCTGAACTAAATTGGGGAGCTCCAAAGCGAGCACTCTCTCTCTCTGCTTGCCAACACATTCACCTGCTCTCTGGGTTGGGCTAACCCACTATTACCCAGTTGCACAGACTGCTTGCGAAGGGACAGCAGGACTGTCCTCATCACCTCCCTCATAATTTTCTGGAAGAGGAGTTATCGAATCGTACTCCTCCGACTGAAAAATCACTCCCAGAGTCTGCGCCATTGTCCTATCCCTCAGATGCTGTCTCAGTATCTGATGTCTCAGTCTCTGATCCTATGTCAGAGCTGTCCTCTGTAACCAGAGTGACGGCAGCAGTCATCCATCAAGATGCCATCTCTGCTATTGGCTAAACTGTTGCTCTAAAACACTAGCCTACGTAGACAGTCACAAAATCGATGGTGTGTGTGAGATACGTGCAACAGTAGAGGCCACCTTACCTGCGCTTCTTCCCTCAATCAGCACGTTCTTTCAAGACACTCAAAAAACACCTTGTCACATACCATTCGTCACAGTCTTTAGCACCTCCTGCACCCAGTCCAACAATCATTATTGGTGCTCCCACTCCCTCCTCCTCGGATTCCCTCATTACCACCCAGCAAAAGTGCCCTTCATCTCTCCATAGCCACCCTCCACCCCGCACATACCTTTCATTTGTATTATAACGCAGGTAATGGCTGACTTTACCAATGTACTCAGCTATTTACATAAAATACAGATTTGCTCTTTGCAGTAGGCATATAAACCTTCTGCGCTTCTTTATGGCACTAAAACTGCCACTAGACAAGTCTGACCCTTTTGTAGCAGAAACATAATCACAATACTTACTTGAATTTTTTATTGCTGCCTAAAAGCTACAGTTGAAAAGCGTCAGTTGAAGTATGTGCATTGCTTTGAAGACACAAGCTGCAACTGCAAGACAACTGGTGGCAAATATAGATATATATTAATATATATATATATATATATATATATATATATATATATATATATATCACTTTTATATGTGGGTCTAGTTTTCCTGGGGGCCGATCGCAGCCCCCAGGGAAACCACACACGTATTGACAAAAGTAATATATATATATATATATATATATATATATATATCTATCTACATAGATATATCTATAGATAGATGTATATATATATATATATATATATATATATATATATATATATATATATATATACATCTATCTATAGATATATCCATGTAGATATATATATCTACATAGATATATCTATATATATAGATCTATATCTATATATATATATATAGATATAGATCTATATATTTTTTAGTTGTTGTATGGTTTCCTTGGGGGCCAAAATGGCCCCCAGGGAAACCCTACAACAACTGAAAAAAATATTGCCCCCACAGGGGGTCGCCCTGCCCACGGGCGACCCCCTGTCCATTTATTTTTTATTTTGTTTTTTAAATAAATAAATAAAATGTAGCCCCTGGGGTCACCTACCTTTTTTTAAAAAAAATATGTCGGGGGGGGCGTTTTCCGAGGGGGCCGACCCCCCAAGTGAAATCCCTGGTGTCTAGTGGTGTTTCCTCGCCCCCGATCACAGCAGTGAGACTCTCCCCTTTCTTACGAGGCCTTCCCGAACGTGGGGAAGGACGTTTGTGGCCTTTTTTTCCCCCATCGGAGCAGGAAGCGGCCTGGGTAAATCCACAAAGTGACGTCAGCGCTCTCACAAAGGGGCGGGTGGGGGGCGGGGGAGACACGGAAGAGCTTCAGTGTCTCCAAGGGAACAAAAAAAAGCAAAAAAAAATCCTCGGGTGCGACGCACCCGATGATTTATTAACCCCCTCCCTGGTGTCGGCCAGGGAGGTAGTGCGGGCGTCGGCCAGTGGCCGACGCCTGCATTTAAAGGGTTAACGAAATTAAATAAAAAAACTAATTTATTTTTATAGAGCCGCAGCAGCTTCGCTAACCCTCCCAATCTCAGACTGAGATCTGATTGGCTGCCAACATTTCAGCAATGTTGGGACACAGCTTCAGCTGAGCCCCTGAAAAAAATGATGAAAAAAACCAAGAGGGGTCAGGCTAGCGTTACCCTGATGCCTTAGCTCTGGTGCTGAGGTCCTAGAAGGACCCCCAGATCACATTTTTATTTTATTTTTTGGTGTGAATTACGGTGGATCCGCTGAAAATGAAAAACCAAGCGGTGGCTTCCGCGCTTCTTTCACTAAAGCCCCTCGGGTGGACCAGCCAGTTCTGGGGGCATTTAAAATTTGAATGGGGGGCCGCACATCCCCCTGCATCCCCAGGGACACCACCTCCCCGGGGCTTTAAAGAAATATGATGGGGGGGAGCTGTGCACCCCCATGCAGCCCCAGGTACCACCATCTCCCTGGGGCTTTCAAGAAATATGATGTAGAGGTGTTCGGCCCCCTGCAGCCCTGGGGACTGCCACCTTCTCTGGACTTTCAAGAAATATGATGCAGGGCCGCTCAGCCCCCACAGCCCTGGGGACCACCACCTCCCTGGGGCTATCAAGGAATATAAGGCAGAGGGCCACGTAGCCCCCCCACCGCCCCAGGGACTGCCACCTCCCCAAACTTTAAAGAAATATCATGCAGGGGGGTAATGCAGCCCCCCCCCACAGTTCCAAAGACCACCACCTCCATGGGGCTACAATAAAAGAGTGAAGGGGTGCATTTCAGACCCCCAAACCCTGACAACAATCACCTCCCTGGGGCAATGCTCATTGGAGGGAAGAATTACGGCTCCCCTTGAGGAGCCAATAATGTCCCTGGGGACTGCCACCCCCTAGTGCTGGCTCCTGCAATGTCCTAGGGTGCACATCCTCGGTACATAGTGGTTTGCTTTTACTTGGTGGGATCTGACAGCTCCCAACAAGCAAAAGCAAACAATGTCGACTTTCTGACACCGAGAGCTGCCAAAAAGCTCCTGCTGTCAGAAAGCGGAGTTTTCATCTCTTTCCCTGCATGCAAATATGAAAGGCAGGGAAACAGATGAAAACATTGCACCCACAAGCTTGGAGATGCTATTTAAAGCAGGTCCCTGCTTGTGGGAGCATGCCGGCTCCCAAAGGATGTGAGGAGCCGACTTTACACGCAGGGACCTTCAGGCTCCCCCACGGTCCTGTCATTCTCTCTCTCTCTCTCTCTCTCTCTCACTCTCTCTCTCTCTCTCTCTCTCTCTCTCTCTCTCTCTCTCTCTTCCATCCCATAGTAGGATGTAAGAGAAGTTGTCATTGCAATGGTCTCTCTATATAATATCGCTAGGCAGTGTGTTTGTTTATTTACTGCTGTTTTGACTGTTAAACCGTCATAGTGATGGAACATTTACATTTCTTTCCAATCAAATGTGTGGGTTGACTGTCATAGGTATGTCCGGAAGCATCACAGTGAGGAGTCACCTATGGCCTAAAGGTTACAGTCACAGACCCTCACACTAAAAGTTGATGTTTCTGCTTCAAGTGCGTCTGTGGTCATTTATCCTGAAATTTCTCATTGTAAGTGTATCATTCATCAAAGCTTTAATCGCTCTCTCTCCCAATCACTCTCTCTTTCTTTCTCTCTCTCTCTCAGGATTGGACGGCCAAAGTTAGGTGGTTATACGGGGTTGGCCACAGGGCGTGGCCACAGGTCAGGCCTCGCGGCCAAACGGCTCCGCGCATGGCTAAAGGCCATGTGTGGCGGTGGTCGGATTAACGTATAGGCCCTCATTACATCCCTGACGGTTGGTGATAAAGCGGCGGTAATACCGCCAACAGGCCGGCGGAAAAAAATAGAATTATGACCACGGTGGAAACTGACAACACATACAGCCACTTTAACACACCGACCACCATGGCGGTAGCAACAAGCACCGCAGCGGTAACCGCCAACAGCCAGGCAGAAGACAATGTACCACCCACTGCATTATGACCAGCCTATCCGCCACCTTTTCTGGAGCGGTACCAACACCATCAAAAGCACGGCGGAAACAGTACACAGAAGGTAAAGGACTCACCTCTTCAGACTCAAGGAAGAACCACGACGCCACGGAGCCCGAACTGCATGTCTTTCCCATGCTGGTCTAACTCCTTCTACACCAGGAATACCAACGCCAGCGACGACGACCACGGTGAGTACTGTTGTCTAGCACACAGGGGATGAGGGAGGAAAAAGAGAGTGACACACACACTCGCAACACGCAACACCCCCACCCCCACATCCAACACCATACACACAAACAGAGGAAACAACATTACATATTCACCCCCTACCCCTCAGGAATAATGCAAGTACAAAATGATTTGAAGAAAGTGAGTGTAATAAAATAAATAACTAGAATACGTCCTCAAAAATCAAAACAGTATTTACAGATATACAAATGAAGGGACATAATGTCCGTTGGCCACAGGGCCAAATCACATAGGCCTAGGCCCCACTTGACTCCTACCTCAATACGAAGAGAACACTGCTGGGGCATCAGGTCGAAAATACCCAGGCACCTCAGGTGGAAGGGGGGGCACTTCAGCCGGAAAATGGTACAATGCGACTGCTCTTGGAGGGGACTACATGCCCTCTGCGATGTCTTGGGGAGTGGAAGGCTACAGTCTCTCAAGTGGGTGGTTTGCCCACTGCTTGGTCCTGGGGAGTGCAAAGCCACAGTCTCTCAAGTGGGTGGTTTGCCACCTGCTTGGTCATGGGGAGTGCAAAGCCACAGTCTCTCTAGTGGATGGCTTCTCCACTGGTTCTGGAGGGGGCCTTGTGCCCAGAGTGCTTCATCCCGACAGGGAGGGGGTGAGTGGATGCCTTCTTCCACTGGTTCTGGAGGGGGCTTTGTGACCAGTGTTCTTCATCCTGGCAGGGAGGGGGTGAGTGGATGCCTTCTTCCACTGGTTCTGGAGGGGGCTTTGTGCCCTGTGATGCAGCACGTGGGGAGTACAAGGTCACAGTCTCTCACCTGGGTGTCAGATCCATGAGATTTGCTGTGGGCAGGATAGATAACACTCCGTGGAGGCAGGACTACAGTCCATCCACCAGCAGTGATGGCTGTACAGTTGTGTCAGTGCCGGTGCTGATGTTGGTGCTGCCAATGGTGGGGGGAGGCTCCAGCCCTTCCCATGCAGCCTAGGACGGCTGCCCACTGGGGCTGCTGCCAGTGGTGCTGGTGGTGGTGGTGGTGCTGGCAGTGGTGGGGGGAGGCTCCAGCCCTTTCCCTGCAGCCTTGGATGGCTAAAGTGGCATGGTTAGGGGTGGGGGCTCAGATACTGTCACAGCACCAGGCCTCCAGTCACTCCTGCCTGTGGGAGCAGGCCCTTTGCCCTTGCCATTGGCAGATGGTGGTGCCTCCTTGCCCTTGGCATTTGGTGGTGCCACCTTACCCTTGGCAGCTGGTGGTACCTCCTTGCATTTGGCAGCTGGTGGTCCCTTCTTGCCCTTGGCAGCTGCTGATGCATCCTTGGGCTT
The DNA here is from genome assembly GCF_031143425.1 of Pleurodeles waltl. Lineage (NCBI taxonomy): Eukaryota > Metazoa > Chordata > Amphibia > Caudata > Salamandridae > Pleurodeles > Pleurodeles waltl. Next base: position 877,305,193 of record NC_090444.1, read on the forward strand.
GGTAGCTGATGGCACCTTCTTGCCCTTGGCAGCCGGTGGTTGTTTCTTGGCCTTGCCCTTGGCAGCTGGTGAAGGCACACTGCCAGTGCTGATGGATGTCTCCTTGGAGCCTCTCACACCTGCAGTAGCTGCCAAGAATACAATGGCCGTGGACTGGGTGGATGTGGTGCTGGCCTGGGTTCTGCCTGCCATGGCCCGAAGTGAAGGATGGGGGGAGGGGTAGGGAAGAGGTCAAGGGTGGCGAGGAAAAGCTTCTTAGGGACACTGGGGTGGGAAGAGGGTGAAGGTTTGGGAGTGGAGGAAGAGGGAGTGGTTGTAGGAGGTGTCTGTCTGCTGTGTTTTGGTGTAGGTGCATGGGCTTGTGAGGTGTTTGGCTGTTGGGTGTCTGAGTGCTTGCGTGGGTGGACTGGATGTTGCTGGCACCTCCTCTCCGGTGACGTTGTGTGGGGGACCTGTGGGGATGTAAATGTAATGTCTCCACTCACACCTGCATGCACTACATCCTCATCCACAACCCCATCACGCCTATCACTACACCCCTCACTGGCAGTCACCACCCCACCATCCATGCACATGTACCCTGTGTCCTCTCCTACTGTGTCTGTGCCCCCTCCTCCCAAAGTACACAACTGCAAGCACTCAGACACCCAACAGCCATCCACCTCACAACAGCATCCAGTCCATGCACCTGCACCCAAACACAGCAGACAGACAACTCCTACTACCACTCCCTCTTCCTCTACTCCCAAACCTTCACCCTCTTCCCGCTCCAGTGTCCCTAAGAAGCTTTTCCTCTCTGCCGTTGACCTCTTCCCTACCCCTCCCACCCTCTGTCCTTCACGTTGGGCCAGGGTGGTCAGAACCCAGGCAAGCACCTCAGCCACTAAGTCCATGGCCACAGTAGTGTTGGCAGCTACTGCAGGTGGGAGAGGCTCCAGGGAACCAGCCATCAGCACTGACAGTGTGCCTGCACCAGCGGCCAAAGGGAAGGGCAAGGAGGCAGCACCAGCTGCCAAGGGGAAGGGCAAGGATGCACAACCAGCTGCCAAGAGGAAGGGCAAGGAGGCATTATCAGCTGCCAAGGGGAAGGGCAAGGAGGCACCACCAGCTGCGAAAAGGAAGGGCAAGAGGCCTGCAACTGCAGGCAGGAAGGACAGGAGGCCTGGTGCTGGGACTGATTCTGAGCCCCCACCACCAACCATGGAGGTTCAGCCGTCCGAGGCCACAGAGGAAGGGCTGGAGCCTCCACCCACCACTGGCATCCCCGACACCAGCACCGCCTCCAGCAACAGCAGCCCCAGTGGGCAGCCATCCAAGGCTGCAGGGGAAGGGCTGGAGCCTCCCCCCACCACTGCCCCCACTGCCACCAGCACCACTGCTAGCAGCAGCAGCCTCAATGGGCAGCCTTCCGAGGCTGCAAGGGAAGGGCTGAAGCCTCCCCCTACCACTGGCATCCCCGCCACCAGCAGCAGCAGCCCCAGTGGGCAGCCATCCGAGGCTGCAGGGGAAGGGCTGGAGCCTCCCCCCACCACTGCCTGCACCACCACCAACACCACTGCCAGCAGCAGCAGCCCCAGTGGGCAGCCGTCCGAGGCTGCAGGGGAAGGTCTGTATCCTTCCCCCACCACTGGCATCCCTGATAACAGCACCAGCACCGCCACCAGCACCGCTACCAGCACCACCACCAGCAGCAGCAGCCCCAGTGGGCAGCCATCCGAGGCTGCAGGGGAAGGGCTGGAGCCACCCCAACCACTGGCATCCCCAAAACCAGCACCACTCCACTGCCACTACTGAGCAGCTGTCACCGCCGGTGGGCAGTATGTAGTCCTGCCTCTATGGGCTGTAGTGCTTCCTGGACCCTGGAAATCCTGTGGTGTGACACCCAGGTGAGAGACTGTGACCTTGCACTCTCCAAGTGCTGCATCACTGGGCACAAGCCCACTCCAGAACCAGTGGAAGAAGCCATCCACTCACCCACTACTTGCCAGGATGAAGCACACTGGGCACAAGGCCCCCTCCAGAACCAGTGGGCAAACCACCCACTTGAGAGACTGTGGCTTTGCACTCCCCAGGACCAAGCAGTGTGCAAACCACCCACCAGAGAGACTGTGGCTTTGCACTCCCCAGGACCAAGCAGTTGGCAAACCACCCACTTGAGAGACTGTGGTGTTGCACTCCCCATGACCAAGCAGTGGGCAAACCACCCACTAGAGAGACTGTGGCTTTGCACTCCCCAGGACCAAACAGTGGGCAAACCACCCACTTGAGAGACTGTGGCTTTGCAATCTCCAGGACCAAGAAGTGGGCAAACCATTCACTAGAGAGACTGTGGCTTTGCACTCCCCAGGACCAAGTAGTAGGCAAACCACCCACTTGAGAGACTATGGCCTTGCACTCCCCAGGACAGAGTGATGGGCATGTTGCTCCCTCCAGGACCAGTGGTGTTGTACCATCTTCCTGCTGAGGTGCCCCACCGTTCCCTGTCCCCCTGAGGTGCGTGTGTATTTTCAACCTGATACTCCTGCAGTGTTCTCTCTGTGTTGTTGCAGGAGTCAAGTGGGGCCTTGACCTATGTGATGTGACCCTGTGGCCCACAGACACTGAGGACTGGGCAGTGTCCCTCCTATTGTGTATATGTATATACTGTTTTGATTTTGAAGCACACATTTCTACTATTCTATCTTATTACACTCACTTTAATCATTTCCTTTTGTCTGTGCATTATTCCTGAGGGGTAAGGGATGAATATGTAATGTTACTGCATCTGGTTGTGTGTATGGTGTTGGGGGAGGGGGTATTGCGTGTTGCGTGTGTGTGTCACTCTCTTTTTCCTCCCCCCTCCCTTGTGTGCTAGACGGCAGTACTCACCGTGGTTGTCTTCGCCGGCGTTGCTGTTCGTAATGCATGAAGAGGTATTCAAGCATGGGGAAGATGTGCAACTCAGGCTCCATGGCGTCGTGGTTCTTCCTTGAGTCTCCAGAGGTGAATTCTTTGCCTTCTGTGTACTACTTCCACCGTGCTTTTGATGTCATTGATACCGTCCCGGAAAAGGTGGTAGATAGGCATGTTGTAATACTGTGGGCGGTACATTGTCTTCCACCTGGCTGTTGGCGGTTACCACTGCGGTGCTTGTTGCTACCGCCATGGCGGTCGGTGTGTTAAAGTGGCTGTCTGTGGGGCCGTTTCCGCCGTGGTCATAGTTCTATTTTTTTTACCACCTACCGACCACCAGGGTTGTAATAAGGGCCTTTGTGTTAAAAAAAACATAGAAATTCACTGAAAAAAACAAAGGTTGCTGGGACATTATAGTTAGGAAATAGGATTTTAAAAAGCATATAAATTCACTAAAAAAAACAAAGGTTACAGGGACATCATAGTTAGGCTCACATTTTAAACATACAAAACTATAGAAATTAACCTGTTACAGTTAGAGTTATCCCAAGTAACTATAAGTTGTGCCCTAAGGTAACTATGACTCATGCCCTCACCATGCACTACTAATTACCCCACATATTACAGCACTGATGACATCTTTGATAACATCATTGATAATATCAATGTAATATTTGCAGTAAAACTTCTGAAGAAAATACTGTGCATGGCAGTGGCACCTTCTTCACAAGTACTCTTCCCAGGTCCAGGAATGTTCTGAGGCTTGGTGGTGGGGTGCCAGTATTTTCTTACACACCAGCCAGGCCAGGTTTCAAAGCACTTACCTTATTGTGTGCGATCTTGTGGAGGAGTAATGAGGTCACTGAGTTTAGTCCCCAACTCCAGCATTGGATTAATTGGGTCCAACACCTTAAGGTAACTTGTGAATCAGTCAACCTGCTGGGGAGAAAGTAGAGTGAGATTTGAAAGAAGAAACAAAGGCTTCCTCTGTGATTTCTCTTGCTGGTCTGGTATTTTTGTGTGTAATAATTCTTTGTAAGTAGAGGTTCCTGGTCATGAAATGACTACTTATCTGTTGAGCTGTATAGGATTAAACAACAGCTTAGTATGTGCGTGTGATTTGTTTCTCCCTTAATCTGACCCATCTATAAAAGCAATGACTGGGCTTACCATTCCATTCCGTCTTTCCAGTGAACTGTATAATGTATGCTAGTGACTCCGTGAGAAACTCTTGAAGGAGATCCATAGAGGAGTTATCTTATGCCTTTGGCTTTGATGTAAATCTAGTGACCACTGGACGTATTTAATTTATACCACATTTGGCAGAAAGGTAGCTCTTGGTTCAGAAAGCACCCTTTTTGTTATATGGGGTAAATCTGTTCAGCAGGATTTGTGACCCCTTCCGATCTCGTGCTGAGATCTGTTGGCTGCTAACACTTCAAACAGGTAAGTGTTGGCAGCCATGTTGGGACTCAACTTCAGCTGAGTCCCAAAAAAAAAGCAAAAAAAAAGAAAAGGGGTCAGAGTAAGGACATCCTGACCCCTTCACACTTGTGATGGGGTCCCAGAGGGACTCCCCAGAGCAAAAAAAGCATTTAAAATGTTTTTTCTGCGGGAGTCACGACGGATCCACTGAAAGAAAAAGAAACAAGCGTGGGCTCCTGTACTGGTTTAAATGGAATAAAGACAGAAGAAAACTCTGTTTTCGGCAAGTGAGAGCTGTCACACAGCTCTCACTTGCAGACAGCTTCAACCAAGCAAAAGCAGACAGCCATGTCCCCGGGTGGGCCAGGTCCTGGGAGCACTTATATTTTGAATGTGGAAGCCCTCTGCCCCCCGCAATCCCAGGGACCACGACCTACATGGGGCTAATATTTCTGAAAATGTGGGGGGCCGCCCAGCCCCCCAGCAGCACTTGGGACCACTACCTCCCTGAGGTGCATATTCAAATCATATTTGTGGGAGTCGCTCCCCCCCAAACCCAGGGACAACCACCTCCCTGGGACTAAATGCAGAGTTGGAGGGGGGCCACGTGGTGCACCTCATGGAGCCAATGATGGCCCTGGGGACCGCCACCCCCCAGGGCTGGCTGCTGCTATGCCCACCCCTGGGACATAGCTGTTTGCTTTTGCTTGGTTGAAGCTGTCTGCAAGTGAGAGCTGTTTGACAGCTCTCACTTGCAGAAAGCAGAGTTTTCTTCTGTCTTCCCTGCACGCAAATGTGCGTGTGGGAAAGACAGATGAAAATATTGCTCCCTGGAAGCAAAGGGCTGCTATTAAAAGAATCTCCCTGTTTGGGGAGCAATGCCGATTCCCGTAGGATGTGGGGAGCTGGCTAGGACCTTCAGGCTCCCCCCGCAGTCCTGTCACTCTCTCCCTCCATCTTGCGTCCCATAGAGGGATGGAAGAGAGGGAGCGAGAGAGAGATTGTCATTGCAATGGTCTCTCCATAGAATGACTACAAAGAGTAAGGCTAGCAAGATGTTTGGGATTAATTTTATACTTACATTTGTATGCAGAGTGGAACAGAGTCACTTCTGACCTAATGGTCAAGGTCTTGTGCTATCATTCAGTAGGCTGAAGGTTCAAATTTTAATATTGCTTGGTAGTGTGTTTGTTTTTTCATTTTTAAACTTTCCTAGTGATGGAACATTCATGTTTCTTTCCTTTCACATGTATGGGTTGAATGTCATAGTTATATATAGAAACATCAAGGTAAGGAATCATCTATGTGTAATACTTAAAGTCACAAACCCTCACATTGAAAGTTGAGGGTTCAAGTCCAGGTGCTTCTGTGTTCATTCCCATATGTTAATTTGCTTTCAACTCCAAAAGTTTAAGGTTCATAATGAAAGGTGATCTTACTCTTATTAATTGGCAAATATATCTTCTTTTCAATTTGTCTACAAACATCTCATTCTAAGTATATCATTCACCAAAGCTTAAAAAACTCTCTATCTCTCTCCCTCTCTTTTTCTCTCTCTCAATTTCTCTTTTTTATTCTCTTTCACTCACTAACACCCACTCAGACCCTTACGCACCGACACACAGACCCACTCAGACATTCATGCACCCACTCCCAGACCCACTCAGAACCTTGTGCACCCACTCACAGACCCACTCAGGTTCTCACACCCCCACTCACAGACCCACACAGAAACTGACGCACTCACTAGGGCACTGATGCACCCTCTCTCACACCCAAACAGACACTTTCACAGACACTCTCAGTCCCAGATACACCCTCTCACATCCCAGGAGACAGGCTGTGGCCAACTTCTGCCGTACATGGCCAAAGGGCCATGTGCAATGTGGGGTTGGGTGGTTTGGGGTGTTGGCTGCCATGCACAGCTGAAGGCCATGCGTGTCAGTAGTTGGATTGCTGTATAGTAATTGAAATTATGCTACGTCAAAAAAAAACATAGAACTTCACTGAAAACAAGGGTTACAGGGACATTATAGTTAGGAAATAGAATTTAAAAAAACATTGAAATTCACTTAAAAAAATCAAAGGTTATAGGGAAATTATAGTTAGGCTCACATTTTAAACGTACCAAATCATAGAAATTCACCCTTTATAGTTAGAATTATCTCAAGTAGCTATAACTCGTGCCCTAAGGTAACTGTAAATAGCGCCCTTGCTATCCCCTTCTAATTACCAAACAAACTACAGCACTAATGACATCTTTGATATTATCATTGATGATGTCACTGTAAAATCTGCAGTAAAATTATTGATTAGATAACTGTGCATGGTGGGGGCATGTGTTATAGTTACCTTAGGGCATGAGTTATAGTTACTTGTGATAACTCTAACTATAACAGGTGCATTTCCCTGGTTTGGTACAAACAAAGATATGGATTTTAAAAGTAAAAAGAGTCTTAATCTATAGAAATCAATGGATGCGTTGATTTAGCACAAAGCCTGGTATGCATCAAGAATAAAGCCACACATGTGAGCGTGTGCCATAAAAGCAAGCAATGCGTTGCCTCCTTACTCGCAAGTGAGGCCGTGTGTCGACTCTTACCTTGCCGGTCAGCGATGCGTCAATTCTTCTCTCACAGGGAAGTGATGCATCGATTTCCAGATAATCAGCCTCAGGTTTGTGTGATGATGTTGAAGATTTTGACACCCAGGGAGGATGCGTGAATAATCTGCATCCACGGCAGCAATGAATCCGCACTGAGCTAGCGATGCGTCAGTTTCAATAGCGCTGCATTGATTTTTCAGTCACAATGCAAGCGATGCGTTGATTCTTTGGCAACTCGACTCCGGTGCGTGGATTTTCACTCTGGTTCTGCTAACTTCTCTTTCCAGGGGTCCAGGGACTGGATGTGGCACCACTTGGCAAGTCAGGAGGGTGGCAGTAAGAGAGCCCAGGTGATGGCAGATAAAAGCTTTGATCTCTCTGAAACTTCTTAACAGGAGGCAAGCTCAGTTCAAGCTCTTGGAGAATCTTTACAAGCAGGATACACAGCAAAGTCCAGTCTTTGTCCTCTTAAAGGCAGAAGCAGCAACTGCAGGCCAACCTAGCAATGCACATACAGCATAGGGGCAGTACTCCCCCACTAGCTCTTCAGCTCTTTTCCTTGGCAGAGGTTCCTCTTGATCCAGAAGTGTTCTAAATATCTGGGGGTGTTGGTCTACTACATATACACATTTCTGCCATTGAAGTAGGCAAACTTCGAAGGAAAGTCTCTGTTGTTAACAGGATCCTGCCTTGCCCAGGCCTGGCCCCAGACACACTCCAGGGGGTTGGAGACTGCATTTTGTGATGACAGGCACATCCCTTTGAGGCGCTGGTGTCAACTCTTCCCTCACCCACTCTAGCCCAGGAAACACATCAAAATATGCAGGACACACCTCAGCTCCCTTTAGGTCACTGTCTAGAGGGAATTCAAAAACAGCCCAACTGTCAGTCTAACCCAGACGTGGATTCCACAGGCAGGCAGAGGCACAGAATGGTTAAGCAAGAAAATGCCCACTTTCTAAAAGTGGCATTTTCAAACAGACAATCTAAAAAACAACTCTCCCAAAAGATGTGCTTTTTAATTGTGAGTTCAGAGACCCCAAACTCCACATCTCATCCGCTCCTAATGAGAAACTGCACTTAAAAGTTATTTAAAGGCAGTTCCCATGTTACCCTATGGGAGAGATAGGCATTGCAATAGTGAAAAACGAATTTGGCATTATTTCACTATCAGGACATGTAAAACACACCAGTACTTGTTATACCTTTTAAATATATGGCACCCTGCGCATAGGGCTTACTTTAGGGGAGACTTACAAGTAGTAAAATGGAAGGTTTGGGTTGGCAAGTGGGTACACTTGCCAGGTCGAATTGGCAGTGCAAGACTGCACCCTTCCCATGGCGAAACCTAATGCCTACCTTGGGGTGACCTATATGTAATAAAAGGGAAGGTTTGGGCCTGGCAGGTGGGTACGCCTGCCAGGTCAAATTGGCATTGCAGGACTGCACACACAGACACTGCAGTGGCAGTTCTGAGCCATGTTTACAGGGCTACCCATGCAGGGGACACAGTCAGTGCTGCAGACCCTCTAGAAGCATTTGTTTTACAGGCCCTGGGCACCTCGAGGGTACTTTACTAGGGGCTTACTAGTAAATAAAATATGCCAATCATGGATAACAAATCATAATCACAATTCATATAGGAAGCACTTGCACTTTAGCACTGATCAGCAGTGGTAAAGTGCCCAGAGTATCAAAAACGAAGCCCAGCACACAGTCAAACATACAGGAAGCAGAGGCAAAAGACAGGGGAAACCACACCAAGGATGCCAGATTTAACACGTTTCTTCAACTTGGTGTGCCAAGTGTGGTTTTCTAATCCCTCAAGGTGTGCTAATAGGGCATGGTTTACAGAATTTAAGCTGGAGATCTCAGTAGTATTACAATTTTGTTTTGGTTTCAGTTTTTCCATGTTAGGGGCATATTTATACTCTGTTTGCGCCGGAATTGCGTCGTTTTTTTTTACGCAAATCCGACGCAAAGCTAACTCCATATTTATACTTTGGCGTTAGACCCGTCTAGCGCCAAAGATCTTGGAGTTTGCGTCATTTTTTTGCGTGGACACCTACCTTGCGTTAATGATATGCAAGGTAGGCGTTCCCTTCTAAAAAATGACTCCAAGGCATGTGTGCCTTATTTAAACTTCCGTGCAAAAATGACGCACAGGAGTGGGCGGGCCAGAAAAAATGACGTCCAGCCGCTTTTGTCATTTTTTAACGCCTGGTCAGGGCAGGCGTTAAGGGACCTGTGGGCTCGGAAGGAGCCCAGAGGTGCCCTCCCATGCACCCAGGGACACCCCCTGCCACCCTTGCCCACCCCAGGAGGACGCCCAAGGATGGAGGGACCCATCCCAGGGAACTTAAGGTAAGTTCAGGTAAGTTTTTTTTTTTTTTTGTGGCATAGGGGGGCCTGATTTGTGCCCCCCTACATGCCACCATGCCCAATGACCATGCCCAGGGGACATAAGTCCCCTGGGCATGGCCATTGGGCAAGGGGGCATGACTCCTGTCTGTGCTAAGACAGGAGTCATTTCAATGGGGGTTGGGAGTAAAAAAAAATGGCGCAAATCGGGTTGAGGGCAATATTTTGCCTCAGACCTGACTTGCCCCATTTTTTGACGGCCAAGCTCCATTTTCCCCTACGCCGGCACTGCCTGGTGTGGGTCATTTTTTTTGACGCACACCAGTCCGCAGCGCCGGCTAACGTCATTCAATAAATAAGGCGCCCACATGGCGCTTTGGAATGGCGTTAGCCGGCGTTAAATTTTTTGACGCACAACTGCGTTGGCGCAGTTGTGCGTCAAAAAGTATAAATATGGCCCTTAGTCTCTAGTACTGGGGTCCTATGTGATAGCTCATCAAGCTTTGTTTCCAACACTTGACATACCACCTATATGTAATATATCAGTTGGATTCTAAAATTTCAAGTGATTTCTGCATCTCAATTTTAAGGTCCAGTAATGTAAGCTAAATCCTACTCTTATCAGGAGCAGCAGCACAATCTTTCTTCAGCACAGTCAGACTTGATAGATCTAAAGGACTGCTCAACTCAACTTTTGGCACTGAGGCATGACCAACCTTTCCGGGCTTAGAAGATGCAAGAACATCACATCAATGTTTTGTTGGGATGCCCATAATTCCACTGGTATCTGAGTTCAAGTTTGAAGGGGCAGTGCTGCAGATTAAATATGGGCTGGCTAGATTGGACTGCATTAGAGAAATCACTTTTATCCACCATTGACCATCCCTGAGATGAGAATATTTGGGAAATCCCTCCCTCCATCAGCAACTCCTGCTCTATACAAGTCCTTTGAGAGAGAAACCTTTTTATGAGCCTCTATCTTCAAAAATGAATTCAGGAAGGAGGTCACTTTGAATGCGAGCAGACTTCAAGTTGGGGACCTCTTTGGCTTAACCTGCTCTTTACTACTGGCTGTTCGGAGGACCACGTTTAAAGGCTGCTTGCTAATTAGTTATCTTCCCACTTTTTTTCACTTTTCCTTCACCATCCTTCACCACGTACACTCAGAGTACCACTTTATCTGTCACCCAAACCTTGATGTGTGAAAGCCTGCTGGCAGGAAGGATCTATTCACTGCACTCTTCCTGTCTGTTTGGGCATAAGCTGAGGGTCTATTTCTAAGATCATAGTTAGTCTTCCCCTCCGGAACTTAAGGATCGAATGTAAGCTTTTTGAAACCCACTTGTATACAAGCAAAGGGTAAAAGAGTTAAAGCTCTATGCACCTGTGATGGTTTATTGTCACTCAGAGGCCACAAGAATGTTGAATATTGTGATGGAACCACATTACTATCCCCCCGCTTGCCGGCTCCACATTCAGATTCTAGAGAGTGCCACTGCCGACAACCAATACCTATACTGCCTCTGTCACCCTCTACCATTCGAATGAGAGACACAAGAGCTCTCCTCCCTGGAGAGCTGAACTGTGACATCATTCCAGAGCCTGTGTGTAGGAGAGAGCTGGCCGGGATGTGAGGTAAGTAGGAGCATTGAACTACAAAGGACATTAAGAAAAACACAGCTGCCGCCAAATACAATTTGCTGCTGGTTGGTCCATTTCAGGGACATGGTTGTACATGCCTCAGAGCAAAGCTGCCCAAAAGTTGGTCCATGACCTCGTCTACGTGCTGGTCACCATTTTCCCTGTTCCACCCCCCTGGTGTTAGTTGATAATTTTGAGTGTCACTGATTCGGGTAATTACTCATTCATTATATGACATTCTATAAGGCCAAGTCTAAGGAGACAGGCAAGCGCTCCTCTTTTTTGTTCCTAAGTCCTAATGCAAGCTTGAATCTTAATAACTACATTTACATACCCTGTTCCTGATAAGACGGAGACTTCCTGTGAGCTTATTTTGAATATCTACCTCAGTAATCTTCTCTTGAATATTTCACAAGTCACCCAAAGTGCAGGTCCTGATAATACACTCTATAACTCTGATATTCATGTTACTCAGAATCACTCACAGCTCCACTTCTCAGAATACACTGAGTCACATAGAGTTGCGCTCCTCATTATACAGAGTTACTGTTACAGGTCTTATCCTATAATAGACATTCTCAGACCTCTGCTGATGATATTGTTTATTGATTCAGAGAGCTGTTTTACTTAGAATGTATACTTTCTTGAAGTTCTGTTTTTGATAAAATTCAGACGGTCTAAGAGCTCTGACCCTGATATTACCCCCTTTGTCAGTCAATTAAGGGTCTCACCAATGGCAGTAGGAGTTACTCTTCATAGTGTTCTTGTGATCCGTAGTCCTTTTTCTGTAATCCTTCATTTCAGAGCAGGTTGAAATGTAAATCGTGTAACTATGAGGCTGCTTACTATAGCACCAGATTTCACTTGAGCTCCAGTGTTGAAATTGCTTTGAAGATTCGTTAAGAAGGATTAAAAAAAGTGGCTGATGAACAAGCTTGCCTTGGGATTTGACTTCAAAAATGTGATTGTGGTGAGAAGTAATCGCATAGCGTCTATTTGAAAGTAGGCCGCAGGAACCAAGGAAAGTGTGAAGGTAAGTCTATTACAGACTACAAGGGAAAAAGCAAATGACAGTGGGACACTTCTCCTTCCCACTTCAGACCTGGAACCAACTCCACACATGCGTCATTCAACATGAGCTTCAGCCCGTGTGGAGATTCTTCGGGGCTCCCCACAACCAACATAGATTTGTTCTTGCAGACCCCACAAGATATAACATATCTTTCCCTTTAAAAAACATAATAAATTAGTATATGGTATTGAAAAAAGCAATTACATCAAAGAAATATAGGCCAACAACATAACACTTCTACAAACATTGTGGACCAACTCCACATGCAGAAAAATATATAGCAGCCAACAAAATTACATGTGAAAGAAAAATATAAATAATAGTGAAATGACAATATACAGAAACAATGAAAACAAAAGAGGGTCACCAATCAAGTGACCAATTGTAATCCTTCATCCAAACAGAAGGCAACCTATTATGATTACTCTTCCTGTGTGAGTATGACTGGCAAGAATCTTTGGAAACTCTTAAATGAAATCGTACTCCTTTTTGGTACATTAATGTCATCTCTCTGGTTGGATGAAGACTTAGGGCCTCATTACGAGTTTGGTGGTTGGACCGCCAGACCACCATATTGGCGATCACCAAAAGACTCCCATATTGGCGGTCTTGCAGACCACAGTATTAAAAGTTACTCAGGAAGGGCCTCCAAAATCCAGGAAAAAATGCCAGCCCAGTAGTACGATTAAAGAGGGGAAATAGGCGGTCCGACCACCAGCACCGACAACCCGTCGACCAACCACCGAACTTATTACAAGTCAAAAGTCGCAGTGGCGGTCAGTCATAGCCACCCACCAATGGCAGTCTGAACAATGGCAGTTTATGACCACCAAAGTAATACACAACACCACATTGGATGGATTAAAAAACAGCACAGCTAGCACACATTGCCACAGTCGACACACCTGCAAAGCACACTATAAAACACACCCCTTCACACACCACAATCCTTTGAATCTCCAATGCCAAACACATATGCCAGAGCCCATCCAAATAATACTAAACTGCAGAATAGGCACCCTTCCAATTTTCCCTAAGCACATATCCCACACCCTCAGCACACTTCTGTTTTCTATCACAACCATTTTCACTTCCCAAATCCATAAACTCACTGTCAACTGTTAACTTGCTCCTTATTTTTTGTCACCACCATAACACCCCAGAAAAATCTCTGCTTCACTGATGATAAGTTAAGAGTCATGGTGGATGAAATCATAAGAGAAGAGCCACATTTATTTGGAGCTCAAGTCCAAAACACTACTATCACCAGGAAAATGGAAAGTGGCAAATAATAGTTGACAGATGAATTCTGTAGGCCCCACCCCGCGTACAAGAGACGACATTAGGAAGAGGTGGCACGATCTCAATTTCATCCAGGCACTAGCTGCAGGTCCAGAAAACTGATGGTGATCCCCCTCCTCAATTACAACTCACATCCTCAGAGGAGAAGGTCTTGGCCAATCTGCATCCCAAGGGCTTGACAGGAATACCTGGGGGAGTGGAGTCTGATAAGTCACAACACAAACATATCTCACCAAAATGTAGTGTCATCCATGCTCACCTTTTGCCACCTTCACTGTCACCTCACTCACCAGCCCAGTGTCTACCTGTCCATAGACCCTTGTCTGGCATCTCATATGTGAAGTAGACTTACCTGGGGGAACAAAATCTGTGTATAGTGTGTGTAGTATAGGGATTGACAGCACTACTATTCCCAACAGGCACTGTTCTGCAATTACAAAACCAGAACAATGTATCCTTCTCTAAATTAACTTGTTTGTCAACTCCCCATTGAAGAGTTCCCACCTGAGAGGGTGTCCTTTGTATAGTGTGTGTGTAGTGCAGGCACTGACATGACTACAACTCCCACTCCCAGCAGGCACTGTTATTAACACTCCACTTATCCAGCCCAGTGTGCAGGCACTGACATGACTACAACTCCCATCAGGCACTGTTATTGTCACTCCACTCATCCAGCCCAGTGCCCCCTGCAACAAGGACCCTTGTGTCACAACCCTCTGTTGAAGTCTACTCACCTGGGAGGATAACATTTGTATATTTTGTGCAGTACACGGACTGACAGGACTGCTAAAGCCAGGAGGCACCGTCACTGTTACTCCACTCGGCCAGCCCAGTGTCCCTTGCAACAAAGACCCTTGTTTGCCAATTCCCAACTGAAGTGGACTCACCTGGGAGGGGAAGATATGTATGGTCTGTGTAGTTCACGGACTGACATGACTACAACTCCCAGCAAACACTGTTACTGTAACTCCAAACACCAGAACAGTGTATCTTACTCAAATGTAACTTGTTTGTAAACCCAACATTGTGGTCTACTTGCCTGGGTGGATAACATCTGTATACTGTGTGTAGTACATGGACTTACAGAACTGCTAAGGCCCGGAGGCTCTGTTACTGTTAGTCCACTCAGCCAGCCTAGTGTCATCTGCAACAAAGACCTGCGCTTGTCAACTCCCAATTGGAGTGGATTCATCTGGGAGGATAACATGTATGGTCTGTGTAATACAGGGACTGACATGACTACAACTCCCAGCAAACACTGTTATTGTAACTACAAACACCAGAGCTGTGTATCCTACTCAAATGTAACAAGTTTGTCAACCCCACATTGAAGTCTACTCACCTGGGTGGATAACATCTGTAAACTGTGTGTAGTACAGGGACTGACAGGACTGCTAAGGCCAGGAGGCTCTGTTACTGTTAGTCTACTCAGCCAGTCAAGTGTCCCCTGCATCAAAGATCCTTGTTTGTCGACTCCCAATTGAAATGGACTCACCTGGGAGGATAACATATGTATGGTCTGTGTAGTACAGGGACTGACACGACTACAACTCCCAGCAAGCACTGTTACTGTAACTCCAAACACCTGAACAGTGTATCCTACTCAAATGTAACTTGTTTGTCAACCCCACAATGAAGTCCACTCACCTAGGCAGATAACATTTGTGCAGTGGGTGTAGTATCGTGACTGTTCCTCCATTCAGACAGCTCAATGTCCCCTGCAACAAAGATCTCTTTACCACAACCTCTTTTGAAGTCTATTCACCTGGGTGGATAACATCTGTATACTCTGTGTAGTACAGGGACTAAAAGGACTACTAAGGCCAGGAGACACTGGTATTGCCACCACAAACACCAGAATGGTGTCTTCTTCTCTGAAGTCCACAATACTTTGAAATCTCATATGATGTGTACTCACTGGGGGAGTAGGCATCTGTCAGGTATTAGGGAGCAGTGCGAGTGCCAGGACTGCAACTCACAGCAAGCACTGTTTCCCCAACTCCAAGCAAAAAAACAGTGCTCTCCCCCAAAATACCCCTGTATACCAAATCATAATTGAAGTTTACTTACCTGGGAGGAAACCATAAGTATAGTGTGTGTAATACAGGACTTAAAATGGTTGCAAATAACAGGAGGCTCCCTTACTATCAATCCAACCACCAGTCCAGTGTACACTTGCAAATATACTCTAATTTGGCTATTCACATATGAAATTCACTCACCTTGGGGTTGACATATAACACCTGCATGAAGTACAGGGAGTGACATGACTGCCAAGGCCAGGAGGCTCTCTCTCTTCAACTACAAACACAAACACAGTGTGCGTCTATTCAAATATCCTTGTTTATTAACTAACAATGGAAATGAACTCACTTGGGAGGATGACTTATCTATTCTGTGTGTAGTTCACAGAGTAACATGAGTGTACATCCCAGGAGGGGCAGTCCCTGTAACTCAAATCAATAGGTCATTGTCCATATGCCATACTGCATCTGTCTGTCAACTCACAAATGAAGTTTACTAATCTGGGAGGGACCAAGATACAGATCATGATACACTCTGTGATGTGGCTAACTACCTAGATTCTTCATGGGTTTTTAAGATGAATATATTGTGGACAGGAAGGACAGTCCCACCTCTGTGAAAAGAAACAAGAACCAAAGGTCTAAAGATTCAACACCTGAATGGTATTGGCAGCAGACACATTCACAATGCACTGACCACATGATTCCAATCACATTTACAGAAAGTGCTGACTCTGTCTGCATAACAGTCAACTAGGTCTTAAAACGTTCAATGCCACATCCTGCCCAGCCACTGGAATGCCTGCACTGGTGGCAAGATGTAAGTCTATGCCCATCCTTCCAAGTGCTAATTAATTCATACAACCTACAGCTCGTTGGCTGAAATGGAATTGGTTTGTTTCACAAATGTTAGGTCATTACAATTTATACCATGTGTACCTGTCACATAAGGGAAACCTGCTAAAGCAATGTGTACACATCATTTGCTAAATGCCACTATCAGCTATTGGAGGTAGATATCAAAATACAACCTGTAACATTGTATCACTCACATCAACAGGCCGAGCTGCCACAGGGGACACCAAAACCACTGAAGAGATTGCCACTACCCCCATGAATGAAGCCCTCAGTGAGGACAACACTTCTGGACATTTGGAGATTGAGGACGGTTCTGGCCCATCAGGCAACCTGGTCAGACGACACCAGTGAGCCTCACCGTGACCACATCAACTCCTCCCAGCCCGGTTTCATCAACATCTCAGGCAGCCATTCGCGCCCCAATCTGTGGCCCTAGCACAATGACAACAATCTTGTACCCCCGAGTCAAAGATCCTGAATCACACCAACACACCTCTGACAATAATGGTCCTGGAACCAGTAGTAGGAGGCAAATCTGTAGAAAGGGTGCAGGAATGTGGGGGTAGAGTGCATGGGAGGGATGGTGTGGTCCAGCGGCATGAGGCCACTTGGGATGATCATGGTCAGGACACAATCAGCCAAGTCTTTTGGGAGCCTTTCAAGAATCCCAAGGTGTGATGGGCCAGGTACTTACCAAACTCAGGGAAATAAAGAAGCTGACTTCCATCATGAGTCACTTGAAAAGTAGGAGGCCACTAACACCATCCTGGCCTCCCTACTAGGGGTGTTCAGTGAAATAAGCAGTATCCTCATCAGGGACTGTTAGCAACACCACACCCCTTCCTTTGGCCAAGTAACACCAGTCCCTTCAACATCAGTGACAGCCACTGGAAGGGGGGCCCTATCAGGGTAAGGACCTGCCTCAGACACCCCTGCCTCTGTAGCAACAGAACCCGCCGCAAGCGAGGATGTCCAGCCAAGAATCCAGGGGCATTGGATGGCACGTCCCCAACCACTGCCAGCAAGTGACCTCTTCCTGAAGGGAATCCTTTGTGTGCCACATATTCACTCTGTTGACTGTTCTTCAACCACCTTCCATTTCCATGGGAGCAAAACACTCGATTTTGGACTTCAAATGTTGTGGCATCTACTAAAATGATGACATCCACCATGACTAATCCCTTCACAATCCTTTTGTGTTGCATGACATTATTATTTCTTGCTCCTGTGTCAATAAACTCACCTATCAGAAAATCATTGCCTGCTTGTTTCTGTTCCCCATTTTGAAATGTCGTAATGTAAGCCCATGTGATGCACATGAGGAAGACACAAGATGGTAATGGAAGGAGGGACGCGCGCCAGGTATTGCTAAGCTCAGCATTACTAGCAATGCACTGATAAAAGTGTCTGGTCACATCAAACATTTTATTGCACTGAACAGCACATAGGCTGTCAAAATGTCTGGAATGTCATAGCCAAGAATAGAAGAGCCATAGTGAGCCAGGCTAGGTATACCAAGGTACACTCCCCCAGACCACAGAAGAAAGAGCTTTGTCAGACCCCGTCCCATAGAATAGGCTAACCGAATTGTGGATATTGTCACCTGCTTGAGTCTTATCACATACCAAAACCAGGTCTGACACATCAACATAAGCCATGGCAGAGACAGAGGGCAGTACAAAAGTGACTGATCATAGGTTCATCCCATTATAATGACCAAGCATCTGGTGGAATGACACAACCCTATGTTAGTGATGAAACACATCTACAGCTACATACGGGTCATACAAGGTCATTGTCTACACAATGTTAAGGGAGAATGCATGAATTGCACTTGATGACAACATACCTCAAAGCCATATGATCACACACGATTCAATTGGCCGAACACACCACATCAGAACTGTGTATTGTGCACTTCAGACTTCCACCCACCCACTGTGCAAGCAGGTTTGGCACAGGACTCCTATACCCCAAATCTGTGACCAACATTACCTGGATCAATGCATGTCCACCTCCCATGTAAGAACAGAATCAGATGCCTGCCAATGTCACAACTCTGAAATGCCCACGAGTTTGTCAGGGTGAATGTACCAGGATAAAACTAATACAAGGAGTGTAGGCTGGAAATTCATACCTATGACCAAAAGCTCATATCAAACATCAGTTGATACACTTACAATGCAATTAGACTGACACAAACCCAGCAGACAATCAAGATAGTGAAATGTCAACATCTGACTTAGCAAGTAACCCTTAGCTATATACTGTAAAAGCATGAGATCCCCTATCTATTAGAAAACACCCTACTCCACACATCCTGACAACTATAGTTGCTCATACAGTCACAGTAATTACATCACATTACATACTTACACTCAGGTAAAGTAATGATTGATGAGATCTGCCCAGAAGTCTTCACCTTCCTCCTCATCACTGTCATACTCACTTTGCATTCCAGAATTCCCACCAGGTGGCACTGCTAGCTCCCCCTCATCTGGGATGTATGGGATATTCCTTTGCTGGGCAATGTTGTGGAGCATACAGCAGGCCACAATGATCTTACACACTATTTCGGGTGAGTAGAGGAGGGCTCCACCTGCCTTGTCCAGACACCTAAATCTGGCCTTCAGAAGCCTAATATCCCAATCAACGGCATGCTTTGTTCTTCCGTGGGCATAGTTGAAGTGGACTTCCCCTTGCGTAGTTGGATTCCTCACCAGAGTCAACAACCATGGATGGTTTGGGTATGCAGAGTTCCCTGAGATGGAATGGGACATATGTGCAAATATGATTTGTTGTAGCAGACATAGTACACACACAAAAGGACAAATATGACTTATCAACAAGCCCCTCTCTGGGTACAGTTATGACATCAGCTGGGGGATTGCAGTGATCCGCATAATACAGGCATCATGGACTGAACCCGGAGAAAGCTCACAGGCCTGAGAAATGTAGAGATACCCAAACAAACAAATTGGACATTGATGGAATGGAAGTTCTTTCTGTTGCGGTGCACTTGTTCATTACCATGCGGTGGGACTAAGGCAACATGTTTACCATCAACATCTGAGAGGTGTGCCAAACCATAGAAGTAAGCCTTCACATGGGCGAAATCCTCACGTTGAGGAGATAGGATATAGCCGTCCAGGTGTTTCAACATTGCTGAGAACACATCCTTTAAAACCAGACTGAATATGGGCTGGGACATGCCAACAGATAGGGTCTCTGTATTTTGGAAGGACCCTGTGGCCAGGAAGTGCAACACTGCCATGACTTGTGCAACGAGTAGTATGACGTGTGGCAGGCATCAGATCTGGCTCCAACTGACAACATAGGTCCACAATGGTTTGCCCATTCACATTGTTGATCGTTCTTCCATAGTGTAAAGGTCTGGCAGCGGACGATAGACAGGAGGTTGGTGCATCCTCCCCCTCTCTGGGTACCAATGTATGACAAGATATAGGTATTGCCATTATCCAAAGTGTCCCTTCCAACATGCAGGATGCATGTCAATGATAAAATTTGACAAGGCATGTAGTAATGAGTGGACATGATACACAGTACACATCACAACTACTAATCACACAGAAGTCACATTTTACCCCTTTGCTTTGCAACACGTGTACATATTATGTATCTGGTAATCAACATTTGTGCATAAAATGTGTCACTAGGACTGTGACTTGATGTAGCAAGCTTAAAAATGACCTTTGTCAGGGGCGAGGCTGTGCCACAATGCAAATTGCCATATGTGCCTAGAAATTTACAACAACGATGTTGGAGTAGTAGGAAATACACAGAGATTCCAACCCACATCTGCTTCTGCTAAACTGTTGTTAGGAAGGCCTCTCCTGACTCACTCCGCCCTTCAGGTTGCAACACACACACCATATACCAACTTGCTGTTGGCTAGATTCTGTACTGTCATGCATGGAAGTGATGGGAAAGGAGTTTCATTTAGTTTCTGTCTGCTGAGCCTGCACAGACCCTGGCCTGTCAAATGTGTCTCACAGAATGCTTCCAAGTCTAGTGAGGTACTGGGTTTTTCAGAACCGGTACTGATCCTGTAACCCAGTGGTGCCAGGGTACACCCAAAGACCTCGGGTACTTTCCTGATTCAGACCACAGAAACTCAGAGTCTTCTAGGTGAAGTCAAAGATCGAATTTATTGGCTGCAACCAAGTAACAAGCGTCCTAGAAGTACAACAGCACGGCTTGTATGTTCTCAGGAGACAGTGGGGGTTATTCTAACTTTGGAGGAGGTGTTAATCCGTCCCAAAAGTGACGGAAAAGTGACGGATTTACCACCAGCCGTATTACGAGTCCATTATATCCTATGGAACTCGTAATACGGCTGGTGGTATATCCGTCACTTTACCGTCACTTTTGGGACGGATTAACACTCCTCCAAAGTTAGAATAACCCCCTGTGTGTCAATGCAAAGTCAGGTTTCCTTATATACAGTTTTTTAAGCTTCAGGCAAACATTCTTGACATTTTGGTTGGTCATTCACATGTTTTCACTACAAAGGAAAAAACAGTGTGATGATGAAACCTCATATTTCATGTCATCCAACCCATAATAAATTACCCGGCAAGGCCTAGTATTTTACATCAGATAAGTGTGGACCCCCAATAAAAACGGGCACCTCCCCCTCGTAAAGTAAGAAGAAGAAAAGAGCAGGTGCAGGTGTGAGCAAGATTAGGCAGGGTGTGTGAGCGATAATAAGGGTTTTCTGGCATGGTGTGCCTTGATGCTATCTGATTCGGCCACTGGGAGAGGGACTGACCAAACAGGTTTGGCCTGAGGCAATGGTTCCAGCTTGCCCAGGTCAGAGAAAAGTCAATCAAGGTGTACGTGTCCTTGGAATCAAATCTGACTGTATTATAAGCCTATGTGAGGGCAACTTTTAAAAATGGCTGCCGTGTATAAAATGGGAGCCACGAGTGCAGGACGAAAATGGCGATTTCGAGGTGAAAACGCTGCTGGAATTGAGCGAAAATGCTCATGCTTAGTGTACTAGTCATTATCGGTCTTTTGATACTAAAATCGTACTGCTGTGGCAAAGTAAATTACATGGGTCCAGAATTTGTAGAACCACAAACCCTCCTTTTGCCCTTACATAGGCAATAAACCTATTCTCATGCTAATCTGAGTCCAGGTCTATGTTTCTAAAGTCGTTGAGATGTTGCTGTAACATCATCCTAGTATTTAGCTCGTCTCTTGGTGCAGGTTTCCTTATGCATGATGTTACACAGAGGCCACATATCGCAGGAACACACTGCACGCATAGACAGAACAGGAAAAGAATGGCCAAGATCATCCCAATGACCATCATTATCTTCCATCCCCATGCTGATATCAGTTCCCAGAACCATCCCATTAATGAACAATCTCCTCTATCTAAATTAATAGATTCGGAAATTCTATGCAGTTTGGAGATGGCCTGGTATACTGTTGGAGCGTTATCTGGGACAAAAACACAGCAACTCGATTGGATCAATGTACATACTCCACCCCGGTCTGCAAGTATGACATCTAATGCGACCCTGTTCTGAAGGGTCATAGAACGATCCGACTGGAGCTCAGCAGTCAAGTTACCAAGGGCACCAGCGGTTTCAGCCACGGTGGATTCAACCACTCTTATCAATTGCCTTATGCTCCTGCTGGTACCTATTTGTCCCCAGAACGGCAGAAAACCCTTTACGAAGTCCCCAAATTCTTGTCCTGCAGTGTCTTCTTCACTGAAGATGCCTCTAACTATCCTTGTCTTGTGGTAATCTGCCGCTGCTGTGTAGGTAGGGGGCAACAGGAACGAAACGAAGCATGTGCCCGAAAAGTCAGGGGGCAACCATGTAAAGGCTCTATCATGGCAGATGAAATAGGTACCCTTAGCTGCCAAGAGCGGAGGGGAGGTCTGAGATGCGAAGACATATGTCTCAGTGCAGACGCTTTCCCCTAGCTGAGCTCTGGGATTCTTGCCAGTACATTGCAGACACAGGTGACCCTGATGGGGTACAACCCAAATCAGGGAAGATATCTTAGCTTGCTGTTTCTCACTCGTGGCTTCATATCCGGTCATGTTCCATCCTATATATGCTATTGTCTCATCTCTGGGGATAGTCTCGTAGAAGATATTGTCCTTCATCATGTCTATGATACCTTTAACTAAAGCATTTTTCTTAGGGTTGTCTTCCGCAAAACGTACGGGGTAGTGTGCATAGATGAATATCGTTCTGAATGCCCACACGGAACCATTGTGGCTGAAAGGCAGGATCAGATAAGGGATACCTTTATCTGCTGTGTGAGGCATAAGGCCACACACCCAACAGTTAGTTGTATTTATCACTAGTTGGTGTTGGTGCAAAAGCTGGATGAAGGAGTTATTAATGAACTCTAGTCTCCTAGCAGATTCATGTTTAGGGAGGAGTTGAAAAGAATGTGGGGAAACAGTGGAAGGAGGAGGTGTAGACGAGGTAGTGGGTGCCAATATCACGTTAAAACAGAATAAAACATATCCTATAAAAACATAAGTATACTAAATAACATAAAAATGCACAGCAGCAAAAACCGTTTCCTGGTTATCGTTTCACATATTCTCTTCTTGAAACTCAGTCTTTCAACATGTTCTCCATTTTGGAAAGATTCCATCCTCTAACCGTTGCAGTTCGTGGCGGTTGGTTTACTTCACTTAGGAGTGTTCTGAATGTTCCAGGCCGCCCTAGAACAAACCAGACCTGTAGACCTTGTGTCCACAGGCTACCCCCCTAAGTCTTTTCAGCCACGATCCTACAGCTGAACGCGGATGGAGGTTCGAAAAACAAAAACAAAAAAAAAAAAAGTCATTAAAAAATAATTT
Source organism: Pleurodeles waltl (assembly GCF_031143425.1). Taxonomy (NCBI): domain Eukaryota; kingdom Metazoa; phylum Chordata; class Amphibia; order Caudata; family Salamandridae; genus Pleurodeles; species Pleurodeles waltl. The sequence continues at coordinate 877,328,235 of NC_090444.1, forward strand.
TCCATATTGGAGAACTTTGCTAAAGGGAAGAAAAGTAAACTGTTTTATTTGTCCTTTATTCTTGGTCGTAGATTATAACGTTAGTCCCAGGTATCGTGTGGTCCTGAAAAAGGAGTTCAGGTTCTGTAGTGTCCAATCGAACTGACGGTGATACTGCTGATTGTAAAATGTCATCACTTTCTTTCTCAGTGAGTGTTCCTTTTATTCGTGCATCGCTGAAAGGCAGAAAACATGGCACGGTTTCAGTCTCTGAGTCGGCGACACCTTCCTGGACTCACCGGTCATATGGCAGAGGTAGGGGTACCCTTTTGCAATGGGTCCCATGGATCCAGTGTTTCTTCCCTTCTACTCGAACAGCTGATCTTGTGGAGAGAAGAACGAGGTGCGGTCCGGTCCACCTGGGCTGCTCGTTTTTGGTTCGCTGAAAGTTCTTTATTAAAACCCAGGATCCAGGCTCAATGGGATGACCTGGAGATTCAGAGACCGGAGGCAGGGTGTCGTGGACCTGTTGATGTAAAACACGCAGTGTAGCCGTCAATTCATACAGATAGTCAAGCAAAACAGGATGCTCTATCTCGCTAAACTTCTTGGGCCTGGGCACTCCCCATATATTGGCCGGGCGGCCAAAGACTATTTCATAAGGACTAAGTTTCACTCGTGAATGCACAGTCATTCTGGTTGATAGGAGTGCTAAGGGTAGAGCGTCAGGCCATTTAAGACCAGAGCTCGCTTGTATCTTGGCCAATTTTAGCTTTAGAGTGCCATTATAGCACTCCACTAATCCAGCTGATTGGGGGTGATTTGCAGCGTGAAACTTTTGGTTTATTCCTAGCCCTTCGCATACTTTCTTCATCACTTGACCCACAAATTCACTTCCATTGTCACTCCAGATCATTCTCGGCATTCCGAATCTAGGGAAGAACTCTTTCACAAGGGCTTTGGCTGTGGATAGCGCAGTATTGTCTTTTAGGGGATAGGCTTCCACCCATCTTGAAAAGGCACAAACAACAACGAGTACGTATTTTAAGTTGTTGCACCTCTCCATGTGGATGAAATCTAGCTGCAAAACCTCAAACGGATACGTAGGAGGTGCAAAATGACCAGCTGGAGTTGGGGTTGCTCTACCAGGGTTGTGTTTCAGGCATACCATGCAATTTTTAACCACATTTTCTGCGCACTTGGGAATTCCTGCATTTTGCCATACTGGGGCCAACAACTTACAAATCCCTTTCACACTGATGTGAGCCATTCCATGAGCCATTGTAACTACTGCAAGCACATACGCATCGGGTAGCAACCATCTTTGATGTTCTGACAACTCGACCCAACAACCATTCGCATCCAATTTACCCGTACTTTCTCTCCACACACTCAATTCTCTCTCTGTGGCTTCAGCTTGAATCGATTTCACGCTTTCTATCGTGTCTTCACACATTCCAACATCACCAATCCATCTTGCAGGGCCCGCGACATACATTCGGCTCAACACATTCCTTGCCGTTTCTTTTGCGACCTCGTCAGCAAATGCATTCCCATGACCAACATCATCAGTCACCTTTTTATGTGCGCTACACTTCACAATCGCAACTTGCAACGGTAAAGTAAGTGAATCAAGGAGCTCATTTACCAACTGACCATGCTGTATTTTAGTTCCATGCGAGGTCAGGAACCCACGTTCCTTCCACAAATGCCCAAAACTATGGGCCACACCAAACGCATATTGGCTATCGGTATAGATAGTCACTTTCATTCCTTTTGATACTGTACATGCTCTTATTAGGGCTATTAACTCAGCTGCTTGGGCTGAATTGTGTGGGATACGTGCAGCTTCAACAATCGTACACAAAGTTGTCACAGCATACGCCGCAGTCGTGTCACCATTCGTGAGCTTAAAGCATGAACCATCCACCCACAAAGTACCATCACTCTTTGCAAGGGGAGTGTCCAGAAGGTCTATTCTCCCTTTCGTTTCTTCTTCTGTTCTATGGAGACAATCATGTTGTTCAGAAGTATCTAACTCCGTCACAATTGGCAATAACGTAGCTGGGTTAAGTGTAGTGCATCTTTTTATATGTACATGGCTTGCTAACAATGTCAACTCGTAACCTGACAATCGAGCACTAGTTAAATGCTGTGTCTTGGTTCTGTTTAACAATGTGTCCACTGCATGTGGAACCATTACGATTAATGTGTTATTCATCACTAAACCAGCAGACTGTCGGATAGAAACAGCAGTTGCCGCTGCCGCTCTTAAGCAGCTTGGTAGTGCCTTAGCTACTGGGTCTAAGGTTGAAGAGAAATAGGCGCATGGACGCTCCCTGTCTCCAAACTGTTGTGTCAAAACTGCTAACGCACAACCTTCTTTCTCATGGACATACAATGTAAAAGGCTTGCTGTAGTTGGGGGTACCCAACACAGGAGCTGAATATAATGCATCACGTAATTCGACAAAACTTTTCTGACAATCTTCAGACCATGGGACGGGATTTGGTGTATCTTTACAAGTTAATACCACCAAGGGTTTGGTTATTAACGAAAAATTAGGTATCCATTGTCTGCAATATGATGTAATACCCAAGAAAGCACGCACTTCTCTCTGTGTTCTTGGCACACTCATTGCTGCAACAGCCCTGATTCTCTCTGGGGTCAGTTGCCTTCCCTCCTTCGAAAAGAGATGACCTAAATAGGTCACTTCTTTTTGACAATACTGTAACTTTGAAAGGGACACTTTGTGGTGTAAATCAGACAAATGACGCAATAATGACAATGTTGCTTCTTTGCAGATCTCCTTAGTATCTGCAGCAACTAGCAAATCATCGACATATTGAATGAGAGTGGCGCCATCAGGTAACATAAGAGTGTCAAGTTGTGCTTTCAAAGCCTGACTATAGATAGATGGACTTTCACAATAGCCTTGAGGAGCTCTCTTAAATCTGAAGCTTCGTCCTCCCAAATTGAAGCCAAAAATGTCCCTGCTCTCTTCTGCAATAGGGATGCTGAAGAAAGCATTTTTCAGGTCTATAAATGAAAACCAAGTGGCTGAAGCTGGAATCATTGTCAACAATGCAGTGATATCTGGGACGACTGGAAACTGTGGCACAACTATTTTGTTCACCTCTCTAAGATCAATTACAAACCTATAAACATGTGGCTGAGTAGGGTCAGTATGCTTCAAGACAGGCAAAACAGGACTATTGCAAACGTTGCCTCTTGTCTCTTCAATGACATCCTTCTCAATCAGATCACAAATAATTGCTAACAACGCTTTTTCCCCTTCACTAGAGATCTTGTATTGGGGAATACGTGGCATTTTAACTTTAACATTGGCTTTTAATGTTATCACATATGGCTGAATTTCCAAAAGACCTACATCATTAGGTCCAGTAGCCCAAAGAGTATTAGGAAGAGACGAAAATTCTGGTGGAAATCTGTCCTTTGACAAATACATTGGTGAAACCACTTTCTTACCCAATGTGAGTTGCACTCCAGAAGGAGAGCAATACAATGTCGCATACAATCTCTTTAACAGATCTAATCCTAACAAGTTCTCGCCACAACCTGTCGTCAAAATAAGGGGTGTTTCAAATTTACAAGGTCCAACAGAAAGAGATGTAGGGTTAGAAATCGGATTTCTAACTGGGGCGCCGGAAAACCCTACTGATACATTTGTTTCGCCAGACAAAGGTGCGCCAGGGAGTTTTGAGTGCATAATAGAACTCTTGGTAGCACCAGTATCCAACAGAAAAGGTTCTGACACACCTGATGCAATCACCTTAACATAAGGCCCACTCTGATCTACTGGAACTGAAACAACTCCCTCTCTTTGTCTATGGCTGTCCTAGCAATCATTACTGTCTAAATGCTCACCCTCTGTATAGTAATCATCAGTATAGTACTGAGCCGTCCTACCAGATGCATTAACCTGTTGATCAAATCTGTTCATTGAGTTTTGAGGGAGGAATGGGCGCGCGCTCTGGGGAACATATCCTTCCTCTAGGTCCTCTTCCTCTAGGTGCTTGTGGAACACCTCGACCTCTTAAACCAGAAGTACCATTTGCGCGCTGTAGCAAAGCAGGGCAACTATACTTGAAATGACCCTCTTCCTTGCAATATGAACACTGATTGGGACCTACTGGGATACGTGGTTGAGCATACTCGGCTCTTTGCGAGTTTCTCTGAAACGGTTGGGGCTGATAGTTATTCTGATAGTTGTTCTGATAGTTACTCTGTGCACCACTATTTTGACCACCACGTGGCGGGTACGCTTGTTGTAACAGAACCTTCGTTTTCAATTCTTTAGTTTTCTTCTCTACTCTATCTCTCTCATCTTTATCTCTATTTTCGTAGTACTGTGCAGTAGCCAATATCTGCGCTGAAGAGGAAACTGCCCAAGAACTTTCTGAATCTTTTAACTTTTTACACAACTCAGGAAGCAGATTATGCACAAATTTATCAACGAACAAACGTTGACCACCTTCCGTGCTCATATCTTGACCACTGTGGTCCACAAACGTTTCTTCAAACCTGGTGAAGAAATCTGATACCGTTTCTTCTTTCTTTTGCTTACATGCAGACAATTTATCCCAGTTTACACGCATCGCAGGCAATATAGTTTTCATGTAATCAATAATCCTACCAGGAAGCTCTGTCACTAAAGGCTCAGGTTTAGCACCACCAATTTGTTGGGCATCTGCAGCAGCAATATTAGCCCATGTGTCACCTAACTCTTGAGCATGGTCTGTATGGCGAATCTTTCCCCATAAAGGCTGTGGAACAACATTCCCAAACAACATGTCTATGTCAGCTAAACTCATAATGCAAGACCCCGCAGTCTGTGACAATTCCTTGTAATACCCTGTAGGATTCTTACGGGGATCAGGCAATGTCTGCTTAAGGGCTAAAACTTCAGCTCGCTTCCATGGAACGTGTACCCATACACGCTGGAAATGACGCAGGACAGGTGGATTAGCATTTGGGTCCCCTTCCCTCCATTGTGGGGGAACTTCTCTCATGGGGTACTGTTTCCCTTTCTTTTTAGCAGAAGAATCATATTTAAACAATAACCTGGAAACACCTTCAGTCCTAAACGACAATAACATTGCAACTGCTTTCTCGACATCTGAACCCACAATCAAACCTGTCGCAAAATCGAACCGTACACGACACAACTTAGGCGGATTGGGCTCCAAACCATTTTCCTCTAAATCCTCAGAAAGAAAAGTACACATTTTCTCAAAAACGTATCTCTGTTTCGGTTCTTCCCACTGATGGAAGACATCCATAACAGACTCTAGTTCATATCTCGCTGGTTCAGTAACCCATTTATGCGCCAAATAATTCAGTGTCTCTTTCTCCCTACCATCAGGCAATTGGCTACGCAATTGTTTACGCTCTGAAACTGGGGTCGTAGCTAATGACCCAAAGAGAGGGGATCAAATCAAATCAAATCAAATCAAATCAAATCAAATCATTAACATTTATAAAGCGCGCTACTCACCCGTGCGGGTCTCAAGGCGCTAGGGGGGAAAGGGGGGGTTATCGCTGCTCGAACAGCCAAGTCTTTAGGAGTCTCCGGAAAGCGGAGTGGTCCTGGGTGGTCCTGAGGCTGGTGGGGAGGGAGTTCCAGGGGATAAAAGACTAGTCACAGTGTTTGTCATTCTCTGACGGATAGAGGGAGAGGTTGACAAATGAACAGGAGGAAAAACAGAATGAGACAAGGCAGAGACAGAAGCAGTGTCAGAAACAATACCAGGAGTGGTAGTCGCTATAGTAGTCAAAGTAGTAGGAAGTAAAGGCAGAGCAGATGTCAAAGCCGGTGGCCCTTGAGGAGGCTGCACCGGAGGAATAGGAACCAACTGAAGAATAGCTGGTGGGTGCTGTGGAGGAGCAGGAGGCAATGCAACCACTGGTGTGCAACTAGAGGTTGTGGAGGTGCCGTGGCATTATGCGCATAGGGTGGTGGCGAACTTAGCAAATGCGACATTCGGGGATCTTTTTCAGAGTCTTTTGCTGCATCTTGCTGAAGAGGCGGCAAAACTGGATAGCATTTATCTACTGTCATTTTATGTCGCCTATGCAACTGCTCATTCAACTGTTCTACTTCGTTATCTTTAAACTGTATAGCAGCTTGCATAATCGAAATACCCTTTTCTCTCTTATTTTTCTTAGCTAATTTAATTTCCTTTTGCTTGGCTTCCTTACGCCATAAGCGGAAAGAATCAAACATTGCCGGCCGGGCTTTCTTCTTAAAAAGTCTAACTTTGAGGTTATCTAAGATTTCTGTGTCAAAGCTACCATTTTGGGGCCATTTTAAAACACCATCTTTTCTGGTGTAACGGATCCATACTTCATTATATGTGATGGGGCCTACTCCGTGCTTCACATATAGTTCATAGGTTGGAGTTCCAATCGGAGGAACCGGACATGAGTCTTCCAACCGGGAGTCCCTTTTACAACCAAGACAAAACAAATTTCCAAGTCTGCTAAGACCAGGCATCTTCGCTCACTAGTCTAGCTTCAAACTTCAAAGGATTATCGTTTACGATAGTCTCGTGAATACACGAGTCCTTCGGCTTTGGTACTTGCAAGTTCCAAATCAAAGTGATCCCGAAGGGATACCAAACCAAATGTCCAACTAAGGACCAAACCAAGTGTCCAACTAAGGACTGGGAGACGCTCCACTTATACTTAACTGAAAATATCGATGACGTCACCAGAAGACTCTTCTTATCGTTTCGCTCTACCAAACATCAAGGGTCCAAATCAGGGCGATAGCCAGGGCAGCAGTCCTTCGTAGCCGTCGGGAAGCGGGGAACCTCGCAGCAAAGACTTTCGGACCACGTCGAAATGCAGGGGTCGATGAAGTGGCGGCCTTCCTCCAGAATTTTCACACGAAGCTCCTCACGGACCTCAGGTTTGGACCGGTACCGCTGGTATCGCCCCACGTTGGGCGCCAACTGAGGTACTGGGTTTTTCAGAACCGGTATTGATCCGGTAACCCAGTGGTGCCAGGGTACACCCAAAGACCTCGGGTACTTTCCTGATTCAGACCACAGAAACTCAGAGTCTTCTAGGTGAAGTCAAAGATCGAATTTATTGGCTGCAACCAAGTAACAAGCGTCTTAGAAGTACAACAGCACGCTTTGTATGTTCTCAGGAGACTGTGGGGGTTATTCTAACTTTGGAGGAGGTGTTAATCCGTCCCAAAAGTGACGGAAAAGTGACGGATTTACCACCAGCCGTATTACGAGTCCATTATATCCTATGGAACTCGTAATACGGCTGGTGGTATATCCGTCACTTTACCCTCACTTTTGGGACGGATTAACACTCCTCCAAAGTTAGAATAACCCCCTGTGTGTCAATGCAAAGTCAGGTTTCCTTATATACAGTTTTTTAAGCTTCAGGCAAACATTCTTGACATTTTGGTTGGTCATTCACATGTTTTCACTACAAAGGAAAAAACAGTGTCATGATGAAACCTCATATTTCATGTCATCCAACCCATAATAAATTACCCGGCAAGGCCTAGTATTTTACATCAGATAAGTGTGGACCCCCAATAAAAACGGCACCTCCCCCTCGTAAAGTAAGAAGAAGAAAAGAGCAGGTGCAGGTGTGAGCAAGATTAGGCAGGGTGTGTGAGCGATAATAAGGGTTTTATGGCATGGTGTGCCTTGATGCTATCTGATTCGGCCACTGGGAGAGGGACTGACCAAACAGGTTTGGCCTGAGGCAATGGTTCCAGCTTGCCCAGGTCAGAGAAAAGTCAATCAAGGTGTACGTGTCCTTGGAATCAAATCTGACTGTATTATAAGCCTATGTGAGGGCAACTTTTAAAAATGGCTGCCATGTATAAAATGGGAGCCACGAGTGCAGGACGAAAATGGCGATTTCGTGGTGAAAACGCTGCTGGAATTGAGCGAAAATGCTCATGCTTAGTGTACTAGTCATTATCGGTCTTTTGATACTAAAATCGTACTGCTGTGGCAAAGTAAATTACATGGGTCCAGAATTTTTAGAACCACACTAGGCTGGTGTTGAATTTCTTTTGCTATGCAACCATGGCACTTTGCCCACTCCCTGTATCCCAGCTTGTACAGTTATGAGGCCATATCTTGACTACGTGCTAATATGCAGCTTAATGAGGCTCTTTTCTCTGATGATAATGTAAATGGTTTTAGGGGTGAATTAATGATCTGTGACTAATGTGCACTTGCCATCATTGTCAGTGTATGTATCAGACCCCTGACAGGTCCCTTAATCCCACAGCACTGTCACCTTCATACAGGTCACATATGTCCTGTGCAGGCTTATTGTATTTCTGACATTTCAAAAGTGCAAACTGAAGGAAGCTAGCCTGGTGTGTGGTGAGCACCTTTGGTGTTATCACTTTATACCAGGTCTATGTATCCCCTATTAGTAAGTTGTAGGTAGTGTCTAGGATGTTGGGGCTCCCTAGAAGTAGCTGTGGATGAGCAGCCAGGACTTATCTAGGAGACATACATAGCTGATGCAATACCACTATAGTCACACAGCGCTTACACATATGAAAGAACCACACATTGTCACAAAAATAAAGGTACTTTATTATAGTAACACAAATATTAGAATACTGAATAAGCAATCCACCAACTGGAGATAAGTAAACACACTATTATATACACATTAGCAATCAGTAAATAGCTTAGAAAGCAATAAGCATTGGTAAAAGCAATAGCAAATAGTGAGGGCCGTAAGGGAGGGCCAAACCATATACTAAAAAATGTAATATGAAAGACAGTACCCCAACCAAGGAAGTGGAATCAGTAGAAGAGAGCTGGAGGAACAAGAAACCCCAAGAGGTGAGTGCCAGAGTGACCCCCAGCGACCAGGACAGCAGAGGTAAGTACCTGGTGTCCTGGTACCTAGCAGACAGTGAAAAGCGCGCCGGGTGCTACTGCACCCCTCGCACGGCTGCCACACTGCCGGCTCCATTAGGAGCCGGCTCCTATGTTGCGGCCGCATACCCGCTGGGCCGGTGGGCGTAAACTAGGTTTGCGCCCGCCGGCCCAGCGGGGATGTTGTAATGGGGACCGGCGGTTACAGCTTCCCGTCAAGCTTGTAATGACCCCCCAAGTCCAGTTTGAGTTAGACTGTCAGGTGGTGACAGGAGCCACTACCAACACTTCTGTGGATGCAGGACCAGGTCGACGGTGGAGGTCAGCAGTGCAGCACAGGAGCCGAAGAGGAGTTTTGTAAGTGATGCAAGTTGTGTGCCACATCAGCGGTTGAGACGCAGTCAGTTAGTGGTGCTGGAAAACCACCAACAAGCCTTGGCAAGTGCAAGAGATGGAGAAGAAGTTTTGCATGGCTACAGAGGACCAGCAAGGTACAAGGGACTCAACCTAAGAAGGGGAGTCCAAGACGACCCTCAGCAGCTGGGAGAGTCACAAAGAGGAGGCATCCCCCACAGGCAATCCACTGGCAGCAGGCACAGGAGTCAAAAGAAGGACCACTCAGAGCACCTGAAGAGTAGTCCCATGTAGCTGAAGCAGCAGGCAGGAGACTGTGCTTTGCAGAAGGGAGTGCTGGGGGCCAGGGCTCCACGGAGCCTGAAGATCCCTTGGAGGGGGAACAGACAAGCCTTGGTAGCTGCAAGAGTCATGGTGCACAAGGTACTGTCCTGCATGGAGAAGCAAGGGCTTACCATCTCCCAAGAGGTGCACCTGGTAGAGAGGAACAAGGGGGCCACTACAGACTACCATCTATGAAGCTGGATCCATGCAGCTCTGGACAAGAGAAGATCCATCTAGCCGGTTGTCATTGCAGTTGGTGCCTGCAGATGCAGGGGAGTGACTCTTTTACTCCAAGGGAGATTCCTTCTTACTACTTGTGCAAGCTGAAGACTCGTTGCCCTCAGAGGATGCACGGTCAGGGAAATGTTGCAGTTGCTGGCAGGAGCTGGAGAAACAATGTTGCAGAATGGAGTTGTTGCTGAAGTTGCAGATTGTCAGTTCCTAGCAGGTTCAGTTGCAGTCCTAGTGGCCAGAAGATTTATGCAAGGAGTACACCAAATGTGCCTTTCAAAGCATACCGGTTGCTTGGGGAGGCTACCCCTCACAAGCCATGTAACACCTATGTCCAAGGGTGAGGGTGTTACCTCCCTCTCCCCAGGAAATTCTTTGCTCTGTGTTCCTCTGCCTGAGCTGGTCAAGCAGCAGGAGGGCAGAAACCTGTCTGTGGGGTGGCAGCAGCATGGGCTGCCCAGAAAACTCCAGAAGACTGGTAGGTGCAAATCTGGGGGTCCTCAAAGGTGCCCCCAGAGTGCATGGAATCATCCAACCAATGCTGGCAACAGTATTGGGGTATGATTCCAACATGTTTGATACCAAACATGCCCATGTTCCAAGCTACCATTATGTAGCTGGACACAGGAAGTGACCTGTTTCAAGTACACAGGTATAATGGCTTCCCCACACTTACAAAGTCCAGTGTAATGGAGCTAGAGTTTGTAGGGGCACCACTGCTCAGGAAGGCCCTCACACATAGGTACCTTCACCCTGCCCTCTGGGTTAGGAGGGCCTACCATGGGGTGACTTACAGTGACCTGATGTAGTGACCTGTAGTGAAAGGGTGCATGCACCTTTTCACGCAGGCTGCAAAGGCAGACATGAAGAAAGATTTTGCATGGGCTCCCATGAGTGGCACAATACATGCTGCAGCCCATGGGGAAGCCATGGTGCCCCACTGTCCTGGGTACCTAAGGACCATATACTAGGGTCTTATATGGGGGCAGCAGTATGCCAATTGTGGGGTGTGCAAAGTCCTAAGCAACTAAATTTAGAGGGAGCGAATACAATCACTAGTGTCCTGGTTAGCAGGATCTCAGTGAAAACAGTCAACACTTACTGACAGCAGGCAAAAAGTAGGGGTAACCATGCCAAAAAGTGGGTACTTTCCTACACCAATGGTGTGCTGTTTTCTGGGAACCCATGATATGTGATTCAGTAGTTTAGTCACATAGCTGGAAATGGACAATGCATGCCTATGTTGTTCTGGCTGCAATCTATGTAATATTGCCACATATGTCCAAAGGTGTGTTCTGTGTTAATGATACGATACCCAGAACCCCAGCCCTGAAGTGGAATGAGTCTGCATTTGTATCTGCACGTCCACACAGGGACAGGCTAGACTCTTTCTGTACTCACCATGCTAGTCTCTGCATTGTTACCCATGTGTAATTTTTGTGTTTTGTACCCTGGCAGTAGCCTGTGATGATTGTATACAGAGGATCATTTTCACAGATTTTGAGTGTTTTGATACATTCATGCCTAATGAGTCTATGTTTCATTTGACCTACCTAGCCAACATAAGGCCTCAGCAAGGTGGTGGGTTGGTCTGCAGATTGGGAAGTGTTTGTAGTCATGTCCCTGATGTCAATGGTTAGTATGTGCCACACCTGGGTAGTATGGGTGAAACAGAATGTTCTTGGTTTGGTGTACTGACATGCACGTGACTCAGACATTTTGGATGCGACCTGTGGACATAAATTCTTGTCTTGTCTATTGCATCCATGCAGGTCAATGCCCATCAGAAGAAAGGGATATGGAGGGCTATCGCCAAGAAGGTGCAGCCCCTGGGGGTCCACAGACAGTGTAGCACCCACTGTTGCAAGAGGTGGGAGGAACAGAGATGCTGGGCCCAGAAGATCGCTGAGGTCCAGCTGGGCACAGGTCAAGGCAGTTCAGTCTACTCACACTCTTGAGGCTGCTGTGCTGCCCGCAAACACCCATCAAGCTCCGGGTAGGCCACCACCAGAACGTGGGCCATTAGGGGGGTCACAGTCCTCCCAAAGTTGGTGGGGTGCTCGTGGGACCATGACCCTCCTAATGGTAAGCATTTATTTTTGTGTTGTTCAATGTGGGAATGTATGGTGTTAAACTTGTTCCCCTGATATGGCTTATGTATTCATGTGATGTGTGTCAGTTGGAGTTTTGGTTGCGCAGACATGTATTGTGTTAAGTTGTGCTAGCTGTGTTTGCATTTGCTTGTGCATGTGTCCATTTAGGTGTATGTCCCTTGCAGCTAGTTCCTATAGAGGTATGTCCCATGCAGAAGAAGTTATATGTGCTCTGTTGACTTGCCCTTCCCCATTGTGCAGATGTACATGACATTTGGGTTTAGCATTGTTTGTCCCTGAGACTCATGTAGGGCTATTTCCTGTACAAATGTTGTTTGAGGGGCCTGTTGGAAGTGATATATGTCCCAGTGCTGTCTCTTTCCCTGGGTGTCCCAGATGCCCCCATCCCAAATGTGCTGGTATAGTTAACCTATTGTTCTTTGCCTTTTTGTGTCTCTATGTTTTGTGCATGCTACTGTGCTTCAATTGTGTTGTGTGTGTGTGTGAACTGTGTGTCTATTGCAGGGTTGTTTAATGGTGGTGTTGTTTGTTTTGCATACTACCTCAATACATATGTGTGCTGTATGTGAGGACGGACCCTGGCCAGTGGTAGATGTGAGTGTTTGATTTGTATTTGTATATGTGCTCTAGGTGTGTTGTGGTTGATGTGTATGACAATGCTGTGTAGCCTCCAGTCTCCCTGAGCCTGAGCTGCGTGACCTTTTGTAGTTGAATAGCGTTGCAGTGCAGTGTAAGTGAGCTGCCCAAGGGGGGTGTATTGTGACTGTGTGCATGTCCGTTTTGATGTATGTTTGTGAATGTGTGTAGGTTGAGATATGTACATGCTGCCCATGGTGTGCCCCTCCCTATGATGGGTGAAGCTGGAGCAACAGACAGTTTTTGAGATTTAGTATACAGGTAGGAGTGTACTTACGGTCGTTGGCATCCACAGTGGTGTTGATTTTGTTGTCTTTCAACATCAGCAGCCGTATGACATTTGTGAAGGGCTCCATGGAGGCACCAGACGTGAAAGGCTTCCTGCAGGTGAGGTTCTCCCTTTAGACTGTTCATTTCCAGCAGCTTGATAATGGCGGTTGGACCACAGCAGTCACATTAGGGGTGTGCAACCTTGTAAAGGGTCTGACAGAAACACAGACTCCGCCGGCCTATTTCTGTTTCCTCATGACCCTTGCAGTCTGTGCTGCCTGGAGGTGCCGGCGGAGCTCTGGTGAGCGTTTGTTGGTACGACTGCCAAACTTGTAATATGGTGGTCCAACCGCCAAAACGACGGCAGTCGGACTGCCACCACCGCCATGGCTATCCACAGACACCAAAGCTCGTAATCGGCCTGAGTATTTTACTCTTTGCTGTTTACTACATGACTGGATATAGCTATTGCATCAACAAATTTGTTCTATTACTTTCAATCTTGGAAATAAACAGCTGACATGGAAATTACAACAACTCTTTTAACTTCACTGAATGTAGATTGTCCTTTCTTTACAAACTTCAGACGTTTAATTGTGACATAATCCCCATTTTAAAATTCCTATCTTGGACAAATGTTATTCTTTTGAACATTGCACATGCCTTTTCCTGCTTGATTTCAATGCTTGATAATCGAGTGAGGAGTGGCATGATAAAAAATCAACATGTTTTAAACTGCTCTACCAGCAGCTAGGTTATTGGTCAAGGCAAATCTAACTCTGTCACCAAAGATCCTGTTCATTCCCTCAGCAAGACCATTACTTTGAGGGTGATATAGACTTTCCTATTGAGAAAATTCACCACCTTGTAAGATGTGAACTGCACTCTGTTGTCTGTAACTAAATATCTTGACAGACCTTCACATGTGGAAAGCTCCTACAAATTACTGAATATTTCAGAGGTATTTGAATGTTTAACAAACTTCACCTTTACCTATTTGGACTTGTAATCAACCAAACCTATTGCTACTCTCTTTCCATAGCAGTCAAAACGGCCAAATGATTCTAAAGCAAGTTTGTCCCACGCCATTTAATGTAACTCTACCAGCACCATTAGTAGTGATCTAGCTACCAGATACCTACAAGACATTTGGCACACTTTGCAACTCTTAACTTTCCTCTCTACAGCTGAGTCTATCCTGTGCCACCAGTGCATATCTCACAGTCTCTTTCTTTCAAAATCATATCTAAATAAGCAATGTGTGTACAAACAAGCAACCTATTTCTGAGTGATTTTGCTGGAACAAGTTTCTCACACATGAATAAAACTCCATCTTCAACAAATAACTCAGGAACAATTTTAGCAAAAACCTGTGAACCTCCTAACAAATTATTCTTTTTAGGCCACACTTTAAAATCCAGTGATGATTTTTTTAAAACGCAACCTCCTCACAAACAGCTTTTTTTCCATTCTTCCTTCAATGTACTTATTAGTAAGCTAAAGTCAATGAGTTAATAATGCATTCTTCATTATTCTCATCAACTAGATAAAGATGATTATCTTAAATAGGAAATTCGGATACAAAATCATCTCTTCTGTTACTGTAAACTGGTACACGAATGACACTGGAATTACACCCTCGCAATTTCATAGACAATATCGTCAATATACAGATGAGCTTTCCAGAATAGGTATCAGGCCTTTTCAATATGTAAACTAAAGCTTTGTGGTCAGTTTTAATAACAAAATGTGTCTCTTACAAAAGCGTCCTACATTTTTACACTGCCCCAGAATAATTAACATTTCCTTTTCAATAACTGAGAAGTATTTCTCAGAATCTTTCAAAATGTTTGAAGCAAAAGCAGTTATATTATGTATCTTGATCCCTTTTTAAGTGGCCACAGTACCTAAGCCTTTATCACTAACATCTACATGACAGTGACCGGTAAACCTAGAATCTAAAACTCCAAAAGAGGAGCATGCATGAAATCTACTTTAATCAATGAAAAGGTTTTTTTGTAGTTTACCCCATGCAAAGAAAACTCTGTTTTATTTGAGTAAACTGTAAATGGGTTCGGAAATTTAACATAAAACTTGCGTAGTCCTAGGAAGGACATGACCTGTTACCTAATATTGGGTTAAGAGGCATCCTCAATGGCTTTAATTAACCCAGGTTTGGGACTTATTCCTTCACCACTAACAATATGCCCCAAATACTCCAGCTAACTAGTATAAATAATTATTTATCACACCTTAGTCCCAAACTTCCATTATCTTTAATGCCAAACCCAACCTCAAATTGTGCTCTCTGCAATCTCTTCTCACGACCAGGACATCTTGAAACTTTAAAATGTCATGAATGTCAACCAACATTCTAACCATGACTCTCTGACATGGACAGCAGCTGACACCAGGGCAAAAAGCACTCTTTTATACTGACAACACTGTCAGTTGTTACAAAAGCTATAAGATAATGTGAAGTAGGAGAAATTACAATCTGCCGGTAGGTTGAATGCCTATCTAATCTGCTAAAAATGGTAGCAACATTTAGCTTGACTAAAGGTTTCTTATTCGTGGGTAGAGGATGAGAATTAATACATATGTTGTTATTAATTGTCCTAAGCTCAACACAAATCTTTAACTCCTTTTTTTTATTTTTTGCAACTCCAATTGGCTAAAGCCACAAATCATTATTTATGGGTTCTATCATGTCTTGCTTTTGCAGCCGAAGCAACGATTGGGATAACTCAAGTTGTATGCGGAGTGGAAAACTCCTCATCTTGTGCTTAACAGGAATTGCCCCTTTCTTCAGCTTGATTTCTAATTAAAGACTCTCCAATTGACTTAACTTATCAGTGAACAAATCACTATACTTGCATAGTAAATCACGTACTTTTGAAGACATTTGTGAAACAACTTCCTCACTCCCCTTAGGACTCAATGCATGCCTCTTCTCTGCACAATAAGCATTTTCCCAACTCTCCCATTCCATAAAAGGCAGGAAATTAAATCAAGAGTTATGGGGACATGCAGAAGCAGTACTTTGCCATAAAAAAAACAGTGGCATCTCTCACCCCAATTCAGGATATGAGACACTCCATGCAATACATGCAATCCTTCTCCAAACCCCTTAACTTTAATAAGAGCTATCACTGATTGGAATTGAACATTTGGCACTCATATTGGTTTGTTCACATACAAAAGACTCAGTTGATTTATGTCACTCCTGAAATCTTTCAGAAAGGGATGCGGAAAGTGATCAAATTCTTTCACAATTTTCTCAGCTAAAGTGATGACATTTTGGTATTTGGCAAGACTAAATGAGAACATGATGCTACTTTGTTGAAAGCGTATAGTGCATTAAAAATTGTTAACTGGAAACTAAATAAAAATATAATTTTGAAGCGTTTATTCAAGTTTTATCCGTACATTTTCTCCTCTGTTGGTAAGTAGGCTAATTGGGAGACAACACAGATGTTTTCTTCACTCATTCCTGGGCATGACTATCTATTATGCAAAATGCATTCATGAATTTCCCTTCATCAGTGTTTAGTGAAACTCATCACAATTTTGTTAAGGAGAACATGTTTTGGCAATAGGAAAAAGCTGCTATGGTGATGATCCATCCTATGATCCACCCCACTACATCTTGAGTGAGATCCAAGCTTCAATTATCACAAAATAGAGACACAGACCATAACTGTCTAGTCAGTCATCTTTCTTAAAGTTGCTGTCTCCTCAGGGAGTAAAGACGCAGACATGGAGGAACTCTTAATAAGGAATTTGTCTGACTATGATTTCACCTCAGCCGTTCGGTTCATCACACTCATACCAATGTTCTTTCCACTAGGAATTCCAGGTCTTTTGCTTCAGTATCAAACACCTTGAAAGAGTCACTAAAGTTACAGACTAGTAGCGTCATTATGTGTCAAAATGTAGTGTCACCAATCGTGATATGTGCATCCTTCAATGTCTAGCAGGTTGCGAGATGGGAATGCAGTAAGCCAAGCGAGATTGGTGCACAAATGTAGACTGCAACTGTGCTATGATCATTTGCGTCTAGTGATGGGTTCCCTGGTTATGCTGTTGGTGTTGCATTAGAAGTGCTTAATAAAGATGTGCTTAGTGGACCCAGTCTGAGCCAGCCTTCATTGAGGCATTACAATGCCTAAACGAGGGGCGTTCTTTGACACAAAGCCTTTTCTTCTCCTAAAAGAGGCACAGATTGTTATACTGTCTTTGGGGATCATTACGACCTTGATGGATGGGATACTCCGTCACAAACATGACAGCTATCTCGTCAGCCTTGTTACAAGTCCCATTATATCCTATGGAACTTATAAAGCAGCTGGCAGAAAATCTGTCACGTTTGAGACAGAGTATCCCATCTGGCAAGGTCATAATCAGGCCCTTTGTCTTTTTCATCTTTACTGAGAAGTCATCCAATACATTTTATCTGCAGCAGTATTGTAGAATTATCCCAAAGTCTTATCGCTGTTTGCATAGGTTCATATGTGGAATGGGGCACATATTCAGTGTGCCTATGAGTCCCCTTTCTCTCTGAACATCTGTGATCCTTTTGAGGTATTTGGGCAATCATTTCAGAACACACTGACAGTCCATTATCATAAGCTAAGCTGTGCTTCAGCTCTTTTTGGAGGCTATGGAAAGCTATAGTTAATATTTTGGCCTTGGTCACAACCAAAACATTGAAGTTAGCTAAATGGATGAGCTTGTCTTACTCACATTAAGATAGCTCCAACACCATTTTTTCAGCATAACTACTTGAATAGTATTAGGAACACCCACATAATCAAATCCAGGGCATGCACTTAAGTCAAAAGCAAGCCATCGTAAGTTCTATCACCTTCCTGCCTTATCCTAGGCGAGATTAAAAATGACCAATGAGACTCATGTTCATGCTATGTGAAAGACTCAGAGTTAATATAAAAAATGCAAATTACTCTCAGTGGGAAAATTATGAGATTTCGGATGATCTCTGTGGAATCTCCCACAGTGTTTGGTTATTTAAAGTGAAACCCTAATTGGAGCGGTTGATGATAAAGCACTGTGTAACTGCATAACAAAGTTTATGAACATTGGGCATCATGATTAGGGCTTGGACTGGGTGATCAGTTTAAAAAAAATATGTGTTCACTAAGGGGTGGACCAGAAATTGTAGTCAAATGCAAATTCGATACTGCAATTATCCCTTAATCTTTTCTTACCAAATGTTTAACCAATATAAATTGGAACACAGTTTATCCTCCTACACACATTGTTAAATATAAATAGAAACGTGTTGCTGTTATTGGCAGTAGATGCATGGCCTTGGTTATCCCATAATGTTCATAGATGAAGGCAACATGTGTTGGATTGGTTTGCCTGTGAAAGATATGTCTATGTAGGCAAGTAAATATCAGATAATCCAATACTATGAAAACAGTTCATGCATGTCCTTTTTTACATAAATCGATATTGGTGACTAAAAGAACGTGTCAATGCAGATCAATCCTATAATGATAAATTAATCAGTTTCTTCATCAGGTTTTATAGTGAAGAGCTTTGAAATGTGAACCAATAGACTATACTTGCCTGAGCAAACAGTCCTAGTGTGAGCTCTACAACCACATCTAAGTAGTACACAAACAATAGAAAAGCAATCCTGCCCTTTCACACTTGGACATTTATGGTGGCCTAGCCCCATCCAATGCCACATTAGCGTCATTGTATTGACGCTAACGTGGCGTTCAAATGGCAAAAATGCTGCACCACATTAACAAAGTCGCATGATGCTTGCATTGCACCACTTTGTAACCCCTTGCACCACATTATGCCTGCACCAGGTATAATGTATGCAAGGGGGAGCATTCCAGCTCGGGGGGGCGTAAAAGTGGTGCAAAGGAATCTATGAGATTGCTTTGCGCCATTTTTATCGGCATTTCTAACGCTTGCTAAGTGCAGGCATTAAAAAGAGGCTCCAATTGTGTTCAATGGGCCTCTGGGTGCTTTGCGGGATAAGCGTCATAATTTTTTTATGCTTATCCTGCAAAGCACCGGACTAGCATAAACAATTATGATGCTAGTTCTCCTGTCTACTGTTTAAATACTGCGCACACATGCTGGCATTGGGGGGGCGCTAAGGGGTGTAAGAAAAGTGGTGCTGCACTAAGTGCAGCGCCACTTTTCATAAATCTGGGCCTTGATTTAGCTTCCCTAAATGATACAAATCGCAATCTCCCAAAATTCTATATTTCTAACATTTTAGTTTATCCAGTAGTTTAGTTTCCCCAATACAATTCATTTCCTAATTTCACTGAAAATTACTTTTACTTTTTTATGATTTCTGCCAACATCTTGACAAGTAAATCTCACGCCTTTTGACAGTAATAGTTATTCACTCCATTGCAGATTACCCCTAAAATGCTCAAAATCTTCAGAAGTGGAATAACCATAGCTGTTACAAAGGGGTGGCAATTGGTCACCTGGAAAGCAAGAACATTTACTAATATTAATGATTTATTTGTCTTCCATTAGGCGTAATGAAGAACATTGTATACTGTAAAGGTTCCCCAATCCCTTTGTGTACAAATTTCAGAATAACATCAGGCAGAGTTATAATGGCTAAACTCAGATTTGCTTTCAGTACGGCGCTCGTGTTGGTGTAGATGATTTGGATTCTCCGAGTATATTGAAAAATCCATGACAAATTTGACATCACATGACATTATACCCAACATAAACCTCGGATCAGCTGGCAATAATATTTCTACTCATATCTCCTCTTTAATAGACCTCTTTGTCATTAGATATCTGAACAACCCCTACTTTACAAGAGGTGAAAAAAATGAAATGCAATATTTTACAACTTGAAAGACAAGAGTGACTGATGCCTTACTCCCTACTACTCTAAGGGCCAGATGTACGAAAGGATTTTACCCATTCTGTGCCTATGGGAAAAAGCCTTCGTACATATGGCCCTAAATGTGTGTTGTTCATCACTAGCAGTTATAGACTGAAAGTCTGTTTGTCTTCACCATCTTATTTATGTACGTTGGCACACTCAGCCTATTACCACACTACAATTTGTTGTTCTCTGTATTGTTTATTGTTACTGTTAGAATGTGCTTCAGGTTGAAACATTATAGCCGGTCCCAAAATAAGTCTACATAATAAAATAAAATTATGAGGTAAGAAAGTAACAAAAGTCTCAAAGAATGTGAAAACCTGTTTGATTTTTAAAGAAAATGTAATTGTAGAATTATATTGAGGGCAGGGGAAAGCCAAACTCACAGTTGTGTACCGGCTTCGCAACCTTGTATACAGTATTGTACCAGGAAAGCAGGCTCAGAACCAAACCATCCACCTAATGTTAAGCTCCAGCGGTAAAATTATCCTGGTTCCTCCCAAAACTAAAAGAATTACGGCAGGTGGTTGGGCCTTTTTTATCCAGACTTCCAGACTTGTGCCAACCTGGAATCAAGAGATAGTAGGCTGCTTTTATTGTTTAGGAAACTTTTAAAAACAAACCTGTACTGAATGCTGGGTCCTTGAGTCAGGTGCTGAGAGACCAGTTTTTTTTGTTTATTTAGCGCTCTTGAGGTATTTGCTGTGTTTGATATTAATTGTGCACAGATATGAAACAGGTCGATCAGTTCCTATCATCGCGGTTATAGCTTTGCCATTATTTTCTCTCCAACTAATATTTTTCAGTTGTTACTTCGGAAAGCACCACAATAACACATTCGCCTAAACACCTTCAATTTGTTTTCCAAACTGACGTTATAACACGAGACAAAGAATATCTATGTTTTCGTGGATAACAGCAGACAAGTCTCACCATAATCTATTGCCTCGGTTTTCAGAGAACATCCATTAATGAGAACATCCCTTAATAAGAACCAACATATCACTCTCTGCCTAGACGAACGCATTCATACGTGACACACCAAAACATGTTGGTAATTTATTGTAAATCACAGGACCTAGATATTTCCTCATGCGAGAAAAAATACGTGATAGAATTTAAAAGGCAAGCTTGTTAGGAGAAGTCAAATAATATCTCAATTAGTCGACTTGTAGAGCAGGACTTGTCACTCCTGAGGGTAGCCAGGCGCTGGCAGAGGCCAGGGTCTAAGTAGAAGTGGGAGGATACAGAGTAAAATCAAAAATAGTACCAGCTAGCATGGAGAGGTCAGCTTTCATACAGCAGCTTTTATACATTTACTTGTTAGTTTACAAATGTATGTAGGAATAAGAGATACTAGGAAAGAGGTGGATTAAAACAAATATGTGGGGAAATGAAAAGATGGAGTGTAATAAGAGAAAAGTAGGACACAAGAGAAATAATAGTGTAGGAATCTCCAACAATAAGACATTGATTCTAGCCTATAAAAATGTTTGATCTGGTTCGTTGTCATTTGCTGAAGATGAGAAAAGGTTCTGATCATTTCATATAATCGGTGAATAAGTGAATGTAGGATTAATTATCAGCCTTACGTGTTTTGAATTGATTTGTTGCAGCATATCTTAACTTCACGGGGTTTTGATGCCACCAGAAATGTTAAGGGAGAATCTAGGGAATTATGGATGTTGGTGATAAATAAAGGACTTTAAAGGTAAGGTAAGGGAAAAATATCCTGGCCGCAAGAGAAATTAAATCAATGCAATAAACTTTATTCAAGTTCATATTAAAAAACATAATCACAGTGTACATATAACATAATTTCATACCCATATCGTAGGCAATTCAATGAATCAAACGACCATACAGAGAGGCACTTGCTTACCGCCTTTAAAACACAATTAGTAAATACCGCTTATTAAAACCAAGAAATGCGTGAGTTCCCAATAGATTTCCTTATTCGTAGGGTATGTCATATGAATGCTGAAACACTGAAAACAAGATATAAGCTGATTGTAATTTTTGTAAAAGGTGAATGCCGGATGTTATTTTCTTTCTATTGGGTTTTAAGGAAACACAGTTTAAGAACAGAAAAACACAAAGAGTAACCTGCCTTGACGCCACACATTGTCGGAGGGACATTTACCTAGAACTATTGACCAGTCTTTTCCGCAAGGATAGGTGAACATATGACAGACCAAGTTTAGTCTGACCCCTTGCTGACTATTCACAATTAATACCAAGTAGGGCTGCAAACCAATCACTGCTGACGAGTCAGAATATGCCATATAACCAACTTTATGTCTAATGGAGGTCATTCTCTCCTATTCGAAGTACTGCAAGCACAAATGCTTGAGTTCCTTCTTACACACCAGAAACAGTCTCAGAAATGTGAGATCTTTTGAGTCACATAAGGTCTTAATATTCTTAATCCAGGGGATGTTAGTTTTCTGGTCAAGCTAGAGACAATCCTATAGTAATGATCTATTTACATGCACCTTAGGTTTTGTCCAAACTCTATGCCATGAGAGAGGCTATACTTCTACAAGGTCTTTTAGAAAGGGCACCCGATATTCACTGTGGCATATGGCCAGCATACAGCTAGAGTAGACTGATAAAAGTCTTCTCAAACAAGCAGATTTTGATAAATTTAACTTGGCCACATTTGTTTAACCTCATAGTACGGCTCCATAAATGGCAACTGAGATACACTTTGCATGATAAACCATGCAAAGTTATTTCATAGGCTTCATCTCCAGCTTGGAGGAGAAGGAAACAGTTCAGTTGTTTTCTCATATTGGTCATTTATCTTATTGACCTGCTGTTTCCAGGAACCCACTGAGTCAAAAATTACACACAGATATTAAAATGTATTTATTTTAGCTGGACATTTTTGGCAATAAATCACCAGGGTGTGTATGAAGTTGACCAACAGGTCATCACAAATGATTTAGTGAGGTTAACTGTCATAAATGTTGCAAAACTATCCAAGAGGGTCTGAAGGTCTTTTGGAATGAGCGCCATTAGGACCATATTGTCCACTGAGAGAAGGACGGGATGGATCATTGACCAATCTGGAGCATCTCTGTACACCCATCCTCCTGCACCCTCTCTAAATTATTGATATAGATGATGAAGAGAAAGGGTGCAAGGACACATCCTTTCTTCAACCCACTAGCTATATTGATTTTTTTAGACCTGTCAGCCTTAGGGCAGTGGTCCCCTAAACGTTTTGCCTTTGCCTTCCACTGTTTGCTGAAATTCATCTTTAGCTGGCTCTAGGACTCTGTGTGCTTTACCACTGATAAACAGTGATAAAGTGCTTGTGCACTCTCCTTTGAACATGGTAACTGGATTACACCTGCTTGGCATATTTTATTTACTTAGATGTCCCTTTTAGAGCGGTGTACCATGTACCCAGGGCCTATACATTAAATGCTACTAGTGGGTCTGAAGCACATATTGTGCCACTTACTTAAGTAGCCCTTCAAATATGTCACAGACATGCGATTTCAGAATGAATGCAGCTTTAAATTGACAATTTCACTTGTCACTATAACCCCCTTGAAAAGCCCTAAAGTCCGTTTTATTGCATATAAGCCACTTCCAAGTTAGGCTCTATGTAGTCCATAGGGAAGAGTGCATTGTAATTACACGTTTGGATATTAACTTTTAAGTTTTACATGTTCTGAAAGTGAAAAACCCTTAGATTCATTTTTCACTGCTGCAAGGCCTTACTCTCATAGGATAACATTGGGTTGCATTTTTACATGTAATAAAAGCTAATCTTAGATTGGGAAATGTTAAGCATTTCTTGTTTGGTGTCTCAGAAATTGAAAATAAATTCCTCTTTAACCCCTTCGCTGCCAGGCCTTTCCTCCTCAGGTGCCAATCCTTTCTTTGGCTATTTGGAGCAGTTTGCGATTAGGCCCTCATAACTTTTTGTCCACATAAGCTACCCATGCCAAATTTGCATCCTTTTTTCCAACATCCTAGGCATTCTAGAGGTATGCAGAGTTTGTGGGTTCCCCTGGAGGAGACCACGAAATTAGCCAAACTACAGCAAAAAGTTCAGTTTAAAAAAAAAAAGAAAAAAAAAAAAAAGGGCTGCAGAAGAAGGCTTATGTTTTTTCCCTGAAAAGGGCATTAGCAAAGAGTTTGTGGTGCTAAAATCACCATCTTCCCAGCTTTCAGGAACAGGCAGACTTGAATCATTAAATCACATTTTTCAACACAATTTTGGCATTTTACTGGGACATACCCCATTTTTACTATCTTTTGTGCTTTTAGCCTCCTTCCAGTTAGTGACAGAAATGGGCATGAAACCAATGCTGGATCCCAGAAAGCTAAACATTTCTGAAAAGTAGACAAAAGTATGAATTCACCAAGAGTTCATTTATGTAGATCCTACAAGGTTTTCCTACAGAAAATAACAGCTGAAATAAAAACAATATTGAAATTGAGTTGAAAAAAAGCAATTTTTCTCCACGTTTTACTCTGTAGCTTTTTCCTGCGATGTCAGATTTTCAAAAGTAATATACCTTTACGTCTGCTAGACTATTCTGGTTGCAGGGATATATTGGGCTTGTAGGTTCATGAAGAACCCTAGGCACCAAGAGCCAATAAAGGAGCTGCATCTTGCAATGAGTTTTCATTGTATACCGGGTATACAGAAATTCATTTGGTGAAATATAAAGAGTGAAAAATAGGTATCAAGGAAACCCGTGTATTTACAAAATGGGCACACAATAAGGTGTTTAGAAGCAGTTATGTGCACATCTCTGAATTCCGAGGTTCTCATACTAACATGTGAATTACAGGGCATTTCTCAAATAGATGTCTTTTTTACACACTGACTTACATTTGGAAGGAAAAATGTAGAGAAAGACAATGGGCACTAACACTTGCTCTGCTGTTCTGTATTCCCCGAAGTCTCCTGATAAAAATGGTACCTCACTTGCGTGGATAGGAATAATGCCCGCGACAGGAAACACAACATGGAGACGTCACATTTTTACATTGAAATCTGACATGTTTGTTGGAAAGTGCCTAGCTGTGGATTTTGGCCTCTAGCTCAGCCGGCACCTAGGAAATCCTACCAAACCTATGCATTTTTTTAAACTAGGCACTGAGGGGAATCTTGGATGGGGTGACTTGTGGGGCTCTCTCCAGGTTCTGTTACACAGAATCCTTCACAAACCTCAAAATTTGGCAAAACAACACTTTTATCTCATATTTCGGTGATAGAAAGTTCTGGTATCTTGGAGGAGCCACAAATTCCCTTCCACCCAGTGTTCCCCTAAGTCTCCCAATACAAATGGTACCTCATTTGTGTGGTAGGCCTAGTGCCCGCGAAAGGAAATGCCCCAAAACACCATGTGGAAACATCGAAATTCTGAAATACAAAACTACTTGTTTTTGCAGCGGGGCACCTGCGTTTTTGGTCCTGTGTTCAGCAGCCCTATAGGGAAATGTGGTGATCTTGTGTTGTGCTGAGGGCATGGAATATCGTGACATCATTACAATGATGTCATGGTATTCTATGTTCCAATGTGACAGTTGGGTGCTGCAGAGCTCTGTGCCCCTTTTACTCGTATGGACGCATTTTTATGAACTCTTCTTTTCTGAATTAAATTAATCTCAAAACTCATTCTGCCGTGGAGAAATCATTTTAGTGGTGACGAGGATGGGATCCGAACCCACGCGTGCAAAGCACAATGGATTATATTTTAAAAAAAAAGGAAAATGATGCAAAACGTGATACCTCCAGTACCCTTTCTACAAGATCCTGGCGATCCACCTCTTGAATGGAAATTGTGGCTTTGCTCGTTCAAGGCATATCTTGGGGCTATTGATGGTCACAAATTTAGACCAGAAAGAAAAAAAAGTTTATTGCATTATCATCTGGGAATTGAAGGCCAGAACATCTATGATCATATTCCGGCTTATGACTTGGCTGAAGAGGAGGAACTTGATGAGTTTGAAATGGCTATTGCTCAACTAGATAAATATTTTATCAAGACAAAGAACATTGTAGTACATCGCTACAAATTTTCCACAAGATCACAAAGCTCCAGTGAGAGCACTGACACCTTTATAACTGCATTGAAGGTCTTAGCAGCCAAGTGTGAATTCGAGAACTTTACATTCCAACGCATCAGAGATCAACTAGTTGCCAGATGTCATTCAAAAAGAATCCAAGAGAAATTACTGACGTGCAAGGATCCATCGTTAGACAAGGCCATTGACATTGCCAAGAGCATTGAATGTTCTATGGAAGATGCCAAACAGCTAGAAGCATCTATGTCTAATACAACCATTTCTGGAACAGTTGTTAATGCGCAAACTAGCAACAATAAAAAACAAGATCATTTTGAGTAAAAAACAGGACAACACTTCTTTCAGGAATAAGTTTAATCAGAAAACAATATGTTACAGATGTGGTTCTCCTACACATGTGTCATCTTTTAAGAACTGCCCATCGATTCATCAACAGTGCAGAAATTGTAACAAAACAGGACATTTTGCAAGAGTGTGTAGGAGCGCCAGAAAGAACAATGTTCGTTGTGCATTGAGTGATGATACTGAAAGGTTTGCGGGTGAACAAATGAATGAGTACGTCTTAGTGGTCAAAGATGTTGCCGATCCTAACAAGGTTGTCATTGATCCGGATATTGATGTGATTATTGATGGGACAAAAATCTAATTATTAGTAGATACAGCGGCTCGCATAACCATAATAGCACAAGATAAATATAAAGAAAATTGGGTTTCCAAAATTCGCTACCCTCCAGATGTGGCCATAGTTGCGTTTGAAGGCAGCAAGATTGATCTGCTGGGTTATTTCTGGGCATCATTGACTATTTTGGATAAGACATTACGGGGAAACGTTTATGTTGCCAAGAAAGGCATCAATGTTCGAGGGCTACTTCATCAAGCAGAATTCAATCTTGCCATCAAGCCGGGTCGAGACAAACCTGTAGTAATAGAAAAAGAAAGTTTAAGTTCAATCAATGTTGCTTCTAATCAAGTATGTGATTGGCAACAGAAATTAAAAACATTGTTTCATGAACAGTTAGGTAAAATTACTAATAACACGCACAAAATAAAACTTAAAAATGATGCTGTCCCTGTCAAACATAAACTAAGAAATGTACCTTTGAGTGTGAGATCTGAATCGTCCAATCTTTTAAAAGAAATGTGTAAACAAGGTGTAATCGAAAAAGTTGAAGCAACATTGTGGTTGTCTCCCATAGTTTTAGCCAAGAAAAAAACAGGTGACCTGGGAATGTGCGTGAACTTGAGAAGCTTAAATGATGCAATATGGGTAGACAGTTTTCCACTTCCGAGAATTGATGACTTGATTGCAAGAATTGGTTCATCCAGGTGGTTTACCAAACTAGACTTAAATTCGGCTTATCACCAAGTGGAACTAGATGCAGATTCAAGACATTTGACTGTGTTTATTACTCCTGATGGAACCTTTCAATTCTGTAGGTTGCCTTTTGGCTTAGCCTCAGCGGCCGCAGCGTTTCAAAGATTGATGTCAGACATGTTTCCCGATAATTCCAATGTGGTAATTTTTCAAGATGACATCTTGTTTTTTTCCTGTGATGAATTGATGCATGATAACGTTTTAGAAGAGGTACTATGTACATTAGAAAATAGAGGTGTGACATTAAGAAAAGACAAATGTGTTTTCAAAACCAGGGAGATTGAATATTTTGGCCATGTCTTCTCAGAAGATGGTATTAAACCTAAACCAAGTTTAGTCAAAAGTATATTAGAGGCACCAGCTCCTAGATCCAGAGACCAACTTTTGTCATTTCTTGGTTTGTGCGAATTTTATGCCAAATTCCTAAAATATTTCGCAAAAAACACGGAATGCTTTAGATTAGCATTGAAGAATTCCGTATTTGTGTGGTCAGATGAATATAACAGAATGTTTGAACAGATCAAACATGAAATTGTTGATGTTCCTGCTCTACAACCGTTTTCAGAAACAAGGAGTACAGTAGTAACTGTTGATGCGTATGAGTATGGTCTTGGGGCTGTCCTTTCACAATTATCTGATGATGGGAGTCAAAGTACTGTGGGATTTCCATCAAGAACATTAAGACAGGTTGAACCTAAATATTCTGTTATCGAAAAAGAACTCTCAGCTTGTGTGTGGAGCATTGAAAAATTTAAACAGTATCTGTGGGGTAGACCTTTCACATTGAAAACTGATCATAGACCTCTTGTGGAAATACTATCCGGCAGGAAAATGAAACGTTCAACGGCGCAGATTGCTAGATTGTCTGCTAAGTTACTGGAGTTTACTTATACGGTTGAATATATCCCTGGTGGAAGAAATAGAAGGGCAGATTGTCTATCTAGGTTATCTGTTGGAGATAGTAATGAACAGAAATGGGAAACAGAAATCGAAAATGCTTTGTTGCTTGTGTAACTGAAAGTGACATGCCTGTAGATGAAGAAGAATGGGTGAAGGCTGTGCTGAATGGTAAAACCTTGTGTGAAGTGATGCTCATGGTCAGAGTAGGTTGGCCCAAGGAGAAATGCTTACCATCAGAGTTATAATCGTATTGGAAAATATCTGACGAACTGTCTATTGAGGGTGATAAGTTAGTCAGAGGGAAGAAACTCGTTCCGCCAACATGTTTGAGGAGGCATCTAATCACAGCATCCCATGCTGGTCATCTAGGGGCCACGATTACTAAAAGAAGATTGAGGTCTAATTTTTGGTGGCCAGGGATGGATAAAGAAATTGATGATTTTGTAAGAAACTGTACAAGATGTTGTACCAGTGATAAGGTGTTGATTACTGAAGGTGTGACTAATACATTTGTTCCTTCTCCCACGAGAGCTTGGCAAAAACTTGGGCTTGACTTTCTTGGTCCTTATCACATTTTGCCTCCTGACATGAGATATTGTGTGGTCATAATTGACCATCTGTCCAGATGGGTAGAAGTTGAGCCAGTAAGGTTTCCCACTACTCGACTTGTGATTAATTGCTTAAAGAAAATCTTTAGTCTTGAAGGCTTCCCGGAGCAAATCTTAACTGACATTGGGGTTCAATTCGTGTCATCAGAGATGCTTCAATTTCTGAGCAAATGTGGTGTCAAACACATAAGAACACCACTTTATCATCCACAAAGTAATGGCATGGTCGAGCGATTCAATCGTGTATTGGTAGACTGCATTCAAGCTTCTTACAGAAATCACTCATCAGTAGACCAAGCTATAAAGGAATTAGTATGGTCTTATCGCACTACACCTCACATTGCCACAGGGAAAACCCCTTTTGAACTTATGAGAGGGAGGTTAGCATCTACAGAAATATGTCCTTTTTGGATGGTAAAATTGTTCCATGAGTGCAGTGACTTGAAGGAGGTTTGGCAAATTGCAGAACACAATGCTAATTTGAGTGGATTACTGAGATCATCAGACGAAAATAACAGAACTAGGAAATTGCAGGTGGGTGATTGGGTGAGAGTAAAAAACCCGGTATTAGTTAGAAAAGGGCTATCTAAATTCAAAGACTCTCTACAGATACGTGAAGTACGTAAGAATGTTGTGATGTTATCAGATGGGAGCTGGTGGAGTACTTCACGTATAGCGTTGGATCCGGCTGCACAAAATCAAATTGAGGTTACTCAATCTAGTAGAATAAGTAAACCAGGAATTAATGGTTGTCACAGAAGTAGAACGAGTACTAGAATTTGTCACAAACCAAATAGATTTCAAGACTTTGTCATGTCATAGCAATATATATAATATATATATTAGTGTGCATATTTCGTGTCACTCAATGTTGGTAGTATTGGAGTTAACGGAAATTTTGTAGTAGTTTTAATTCAGTTCTGTCATGTAGTAAAAAAAAAAAGGGGAAATAAAGTGGTGATCTTGTGTTGTGCTGAGAGCATGGAGTATCGTGACATCATTACAATGATGTCATGGTATTCCATGTTCCAATGTGACGGTTGGGGGCTGCAGAGCTCTGTGCCCCTTTTACTCGTATGGACGCATTTTTATGAACTCTTCTTATCTGAATTAAATTAATCTCAAAACTCATTCTGCCGTGGAGAAATCATTTTAGGAAACCTACCAAACCCAAACATTTCTGAAAACTAGACCCCCAAGAGAGTCCAGGGAGGTGTGACTTGCATGGATCCCCCAGTGTTTTCTCACCCAGAATCCTCAGCAAACCTCATATTTCGCTAAAAATATCACAATTTTCCCCACAATTCTGTGTGGGATCACTGCACCGGTGCAAATTTCCTACCACCCAACTCAGTCTCCTGGTAGAAATATTACCTCACTTGTGTAGGTGAGCCAAGTACCTGTGACACGGAAGAGCCAAAAACATGTCAAAAATGAGGGGGAACCAAAGCGGGCCCAAAAGCTTAGTTTGAAAAAAAGATTTTTAGGCTGACAAGTGTGGCAGAATTTTTATTGGAATAGACAATGCCAGGTGGCAGAAATTTTGTGGATTCCTGCAGATTCTGGAAGGATCCATTACATAAATGTGGGAAAAATGTGTGATTTCCAGGAAAGTTGGAAGTTTGCAGCTCATTGTGGGTAAGAAAATGGTGCAGGGTGCATGTGAAGCACACCACCATGGACTCATCCAGATGTTTAGTTTTCTGATGTGTCTAGCTCTCATAGATTTTTCTACATGGCAGAGTCCCAAAGTCCAAAAAGTGCAGCCCTCACCATTCCAAGTGGGACGATTTTGAGAGTTAGACAAGCTCTTATGGCCCAAATGTAAAACCAAAACCCAAAATATTCAAATGTCCTCCTGCTTGCATTGGGATAAGATATTTTAGTGTGTGGGATAGAGATGAAAGACTGTTACCCCCTTCAGTTGGGGTGCGGGCATAACCATGCCCATACTGGTTGGTAACCACCACCCCACTATTTTTTTTTATTCCCTGGCACCTAGTAGGCTTTCTGCCCCCCTGGGGAGTGGGTCAGGGGTAATTGCCCCATCTGCCCACTGGTGGGCTGAACAACTTTGTCCCCATTTATTTGGGGTGGGGGTATGGCCATACCCGACCCTCTTTTAAAAAACAAAAAAATCTTCCCTGGTGTCTTGTGGGCTTTCTGCACCCCTGGGGGGCAGATGAGTCTCACAACAATAGGCCGATCTGCCCCCGTGGGGGGGCAGAAATAGCCTAAAATAAATTTGCCCCCCCAGGGGAGCAACCCCGGCCTAAGGCTCCCCATCTGTAAAAAAAAGACTGGTGTCTAGTGGTTTCTGTCCCCCTTGGGGGCAGATTGGCCTAAGAAAAATAGACTGATCTGCCCCCAAGGTGGGCAGAAATGGCAGAAAATAAATTTGCCCCCCAGGGGAGGGACCCTTGCCTAAGGGGTCGCTCCCCATCTGTAAAAAAAAAAAAAAAGAAATCTCTGGTGTCTAGTGGCTTCTGCCCCCCGTGGGCAGATCGGCCTAATTAATACAGGCCGATCAGCCCCCATGGGGGCAGAAAAGGCCTAATAAAATAATTGCCCCCTGGGGAGCGACCCTTGCCTAACCAGTCGCTCCCCTTATGTGTAAACCAAAAAAAAATCCCTGGTGTCTAGTGGGCTCTGTCTCCACCTGGTGGCCGATCGGCCTAATTAATTTAGGCCGATCTGCCCCAGGGAGGGCAGAAAAGGCCTAATTATAAAATTGCCCCCTGGGGAGCTACCTTGCCTAAGGGGTCGCTCCCCTTAAAACAGTAAACAAAACAAACTAAAATCCCTGGTGCCTAGTGACATTCCTGCAGCATGATCGCTATGCGATCGTACTGTGGGAATGCTCAGAGAGACAGGAAAAAGGAAAGAAAAGCCTTTCCTTGCCTCTCTGAACTCCCCTGCCTCGTATTGAGGAGAAACTAAGCTGAGCTTCCAGCAGGTTGGTAGGTGACCTCTGATGACGTCAGCGCGTGATTGCTTGCTGATGTCATCAGACGACACTTCTGGAGTGGAAGGGTAAGCGATTCCCCTTCAATCTCTGCCCATTGGGGGGGGTGTGAAGCCCTCGAGGGTAGCGTTAGCGCTTTCCCGGGTGCCCATTTCTGGGCGAGGTGGTTACGTCCCTGGCGCCCGAGCACCACGGCAGCAGATGTAACCACCTCGTCCACAGCACCCGAGTAGTTAATGGTAAAGTCAGATTTTAAGTAACAATTTTTAAAATGTCACTTTTAGAAAGTTGGATTCTTCCTGCCCTATTGGGTGCCTGAAGCCTGTCCTAGGTCACAAGACTGGATGCAGTTGGACTTTGTTTAATCCACACAGGCAGCCACACAATAGAGGAATTAGATGTGCCTGAAAGAGCCATCTCTGGCAGGATGGGGGCGCAGAGCTGGGTACAACCCTACTTTCAACTGACTAGGCTGTGCTCTGCCTTCAAACAAATGACTTGCCCCCCTGCATTGTTGATGCAGCAGTTTGGAGCCAGAGCAGGGGACTCAGGAAACATCAAAGGAAATTCTCTAGAAACTTGCCCTAAATTCACAGAAGGTACTGCGAATAAAAAATGACCCTCTGAACCAATCTTCATGACACCTTCTGGACCTGTGGAAGGACTTTCAGATGACTGCCTGCTGCTGTGGTCCCTGTGTACTCTATAAGGCTGCTTTGCTGCACCTGGAATGGCTGCTTTGTTGCCTGGAGTCTGCCTTGAATCAACAGCTGCCTTGCTGCTTGAGCCTTGTTTCATCACTTGAACCCAGGATTACCAACGTGATTCCAAAAGCTAGTTGGCTGGCTTCTTGATCAGCGCCTCATGGACAGAAAAGGTTTCAACCATCTCAAAACCACACCTGGACTCAGCCTGAGTGAGTTATAGTCTTCCTAGTGTTGCCCTTCCAGTCCTGAACCCTTAGTGATGGTGTTAAATTTGCCCAGAGGGCCAAAAACCAAAACTTGGAACTTTAAATCATTTTGGCTAGAAAACTGCCCTGAGAATGATGGAAGTCCAGGACCAATCTCCTTGTCTATCTGCCCAAGATGCATTGCTGGTCAGCCTGGCTTTGGGGTAGCTCCTGCTACATTCTTCTCTGCAGCAGCAAATCCTGTTCAGTGGTCCTTCGTCTAAGGTGTATCTGGCTCCGTGGAACCATCACCGGCTACAGCCTCCTGCCTTGTTCCAACAGAGATTTTCAAAATGTTCACCCAGCAGATCCCTGACAACAACGCTTCGTCCTCAGACACTGCCTGAAGCCTTGCCCCACTGAACTTTACCTTCTCAGATTACATTCTTCATATTTCTTCAAAGTCTGAAGACAAGTGCCAAGAAAGCCAAATCCACTTCTTGTATCCAAAGCACGATCCATAGCGGTTGGCCATATTTTTCAACTTTGACCTGGTCTTAAGCAACTTGACATCCACTTTGGTGCTTTGATCTTTTAGGCGCTATTTTGTACCTTACAATTTAAAAAAAGTCTGGTTCTATTGATTTGGTTTTGTAATTTTGGTATAAAACAGTTCTTAAAATGTACTCTATTTTTTTAAATGAGTGTGGGACTTTCTTCTGTTGAGTTTCACTTAATAATCTTTGTGTGCGGCATAAACACTTTACACATTACCTCGTTGTTAAGCCTGATTGCAATACTGCCAATCTACCAGAGGGTTAAGCACAGGTTAACTTTGTGACTTTTTTGTTCACCCTGACAGGGATTGTGGCTGTTGCTTGAATAGAGGTCACCCCCTTCAACCAACAATCCAGTTTCTCACAGAATTCCTCTGAACATTCCCCATCAAGACCACACCTTTCTTGAGCTGTGGATTGTGAGTAGATGCCTCTAATTATGTTTAATAATTGTACATCCACCCCCATGTTTGCCTTCAAGTGCCATAACTTACTGTGAGATACACCGTTAAAGGCACTTGACGGACACATGAATCCTAGGTGAGTGGCACCTTTTTTGCTACTATATATTTCGTAAGCAATAGTGACAGATTGAGACACTATTCCACCTTGCCCAGGTCCTTCTGAAGACCAAATTTGTTGTTTGCCATGAAGTGATGCTCTTCTGCCCTCTCTTCCAACCTACATAATAATACTCTACTCAACTCTTTGACCAGCGCATTCAAGAGGGAGATCGGACGGTAGCAACTAGGATCACTGTGATTACCTTCCTTGTAGGTGTGAACGATTAGAAATCTGGACCGGGTATTTAGTTTGCCTGTGTGACCTTCAGAACATGAGTAGCTCCTATAAACAATATTGGCCTTAAAGAGACTTGATGTCATCCCATTAGGGCCTGGGACTTTAGCATTGGAGTATTTATTAATTGGAGTAACTACCTTTTGGAGAGATAGCTCAAACATCACACCTTCATTTGAAAGGTGATCCCAATCATCAGGGTTGGCCAAGTCTTCTTTGCTTGAAATAGTATAAATGCTTATGAAATGGGTGATCCACTCATTGGCCAAGATTGCCTCTTCCATTGATGGATCCTTAATTTCTCTAAACATTGGGCTGTTTATCACTTCCCAGGAGGCCAACATATAATTGTCTTTACTTGCTTTTTCTAGGGCAGCCCAAGCCTCTTCTTTGATTGTTTTCTTTCCCTGGCTAAGTGCACATTTTTGAGGTCCTTCTGTATTCAGCGATTTCAGCATGGGATCCATTTTTTTCAATGCTGCTTTCAGCATCACATGCCCTTTGTTCAATGGTGGTTGAACAATCCTCTTGCCTTTGTATTCCTTCCATTGAGTGGTCTTGTGAGTTCTCTTTAATACAGCTCGATATGCCAATAAATGCCACTTTTATTTTTCCTTTCTATGCATTCTTGTCCAGGCAAATGTCAACCTGATATTTGTTATCCCATATTATTTTTGATAGAAGTCCATTGTGGCTAAGCCTATCCCACTATACGAGTGGGGCATTCTCGCTAATATCTCTTGCTTCATTGTGGTGCTTATTTTTGGGCTTCCCAGAGAGCAGTATTTATTTGCAAACTTTGTGGGAGGTGGTTACTAAAACAGATTTGATGTATCATAAAATCCTGGGTGTGTAGCATTAGATTGCCTCACAATAAGATAACATTTACAACATTCCCTCTTTCTCCGCCTATGTAAGTTTGGACAAAAGATTATATAGTTCTGCTCACTTAATTTGCAAAAGCAAAGTTTTATTGCGCTTGCAAGTGATGCTTCCCTAGCCTTCATGTGTAACATTTGCATGCTTGTTTAATTCTGTATCACAGAACCCGCATAACATGACATAAGTGTGGAGTGAAATCTTCTCTCCAGAGTAAGTATAGTTAACATGCCTCCTTTTCTCCTGCAGAGTTCAGTCTTATCATTGGCATGTGAAATGTCATTTACCCATTGATATGGAGAGATTTTAGGCTCCATGTCTCCTGAAGACAAAGGATCAAATACTCTTTAATGAATTTATTCCATTCTTCATTATTTAATGTATTTTTCAGGCCCGCCACATTTAAAAAAACTTAGAACCTGATTTACGAGGCCCTAGCAGCACACTGCGCCACCAGAGCTCTGGTGGCACAGTGTGCCAGCCCCTATTTACAAGGGCACGCAAAGCCACCTTGCATGCTTTTCATGGCCTTGTAAATATGAACGCCTTTCACGCATAACACTGCATGAAAGGGGTGTTTCATGGGTGTTGCTTGGGGTTTTACCACGCAACACCCATGGAACCCGAACAATTATGCTGCATTCCCATATTTACAAGTCTGGGAATGAGTCAGATTCCTACACCACCTCAGGGTGCAAGGATGATGCAATAGGGAAAATATCTGTATTTCTCCCTATTTTTCCTCTTTCTATGTGTGCTGCATTCATCAAAGAGAAAAACACCCCTTGCAATTATTTTTGTGCAGGAAAGTGTCCCTTACTGCACCATGGTGAAAGGGTGCCTGCATTTCAGCTAGGCAGCAATATGTGCACCAGTGCAGGGGAAGAGGACAGAAATGGACCGTTTCTTGTAGATACAGCACATTTCTGCCCTTTTCCAGTGGCGCAGGGCGGCGCAGCAAGGTACTTGCTGCGCGGCCCTGCTCCATGAGCCTCGTAAATAAAGCCCTCAGTTGAGCTGTATAACTCTCTCTCCTAAAGGGCATCAATACCTTCTAGGGTGCAGGACTGTGGACCAGGCATTTTAAATGGAACTAAAGAGGTTTCGCTTTCCTCAGACATTGCTATAAAAGTCATTATTTTTTCTGCGGCTGTTCCCTGCCCATTATTTTCTTTGAGTCTTTGAACTGGTTCAAGGAGTCATTCAGGGATATCCAAACCCACTAAGACAAGTAAAACCATTTGCAGTGGGACAATTTAAAATCATCTTGGAAATTACTAGCCACTGTGGTCGGATTAAAGGATCTGACATTCAGTCCATAGGCAGAATCCTGCTATCCTTTTGGGGCAGCTGTGATCTGTAGGGATAACTTAACTAACAATCTGAGCCTTGTTAGAACCCTTGCAACCAAATTTGGGTATCTAATGTTTATGACCACACACTATCTAGGGGCAGGTTTTTCACCTTCCCCCACCTAGTTCACCCTCCTCACATTACGATATCCTGGAAAATGTCATTGGTATGTCCAGTCTTCTGCCCAACCGGTTTGGATTCCTTTTCATTCTTCCCATGTGCAAGCGCTGAAACATTCATCAGGACCAGAACATAGGGGCCTTCTCAAGCCTGGGGTTGTCAGTCAATGCTTATTTAAATAATTGACTTGGTTGAGGGGCCCATTCTGACACTCAGCAACTGTAGAACACACCTGTGCTGCCCCCTCAAGTTTAAGGTACTGCATGCGTGGTCCAGGCTATACAACCATTCTTTTATTGTTCGCAAATGGATTGGAGGTCACTTGCTGCAAGCTCTTAGAGGCATCCAGAGAAGTTGCAACTTGGTTTTCTACCAGAGTGATTTTTTTTTTAAAATGCATTGAGAATCAGCAAAAGGTCTGTAGGAGGAAGCATAGTGTTTCACCTGATATTTCATAACACTATGCAGTTTAGTTTCTCTATGAAAGAGGTTAAACACTAACAATTGTGATTAACCACCCTCCGTATTGCTTGTATTTTTTTGGAAATTCCATTTGAGGAATTAGCACAGAGCACTCTTGAGGGTCTTGAGGATGTAACTAATTGATACCTGCAGGACAGCATGCTTTCCCACTGTTTATAATTCTTTTAAAATTATTATAGTATTTATAGACTTGGATACTTTTCATAATAACACAACAGTTTAAACTTTTTATTTGAATTTTCATAAGGAATACATGTTGTTTTATTCCCAGAGGAGTATCTGTCATGTGGGACTGAATTCTTTACTTAATGTATGTGGCAACTAATTATGATGAAATGTTTCTATCTTTTAAAAAACATATATATTTCAGAAACGTAAATACACCGACGTCGGGGACCAAAACAAATAGCCCATCAACCATAGATGGGAAAAAATATTAATAGAAAAAAACAAGACAAATGCAATCAGTTTCAGTTTCATCAAAGTTTATTCGGAAATCCTTATAAAATACATACAAGTATACAAATACATTAAAAACATTAATACAAATAATATAGACCTACGAAGTCAAACAATAGACGTTAAAAATGACCCAACGTAAAAAATGACTTTCTCATTACCTAGTAACAATACAAATCGAAGAGCATGTCTGCATTGACCAACATCATGACAATATTAAGATTGACTGGATAAATCATCACACAGACAGGGCTTGGAAGTAAGATCATGTACAAATTCCAGGGGAAAACAAAGCTCACAACGATGTAATCAGTTGAACAGTTTAATTCCCTCCTACACAGATATTAGTTCTCACTTGGCTTCTCACCAATGTCCCTAAGGGGCTTTAATTCCTCATGATCATAGAGGACTTTAGCTACTGCTTTCTTATTTATACCTGTACATTGGAATGGATTAGTAAACAAAGTTTGCATCCCCATTTTAGTAAGCTCCCCTTTTACAAGCTCAAGCCAAGGGATATGCAGCCCACTGTCAAGAGACAAGCAATCCAATAATACCTCTCTAGTCAGGGTAGCCTCCAAATTTTGCCACACGGCAAGCCATAACAACATCGGCCACACTCTTGCAAATCTGCAATATAGAGAAGTCCCAGTTCACTATGGCAAATAAAATGGGAAGCAGAAGAACAGATAAAAGCCTTCTGTAAAATCTATTCTCTTCTCACTGTATGGGTAAGCCATTGGCAATGCCCCATACTTCAGCCCTGTACATGGCTATAGGGACACACTGGGACACACTGGGAACTATATATTTTTAACAATGGGGCCACAAAGCCCCCGCCCTTAGGCTGAGGAAGGCTACATAATGACCCATTGGCAGAAGAAAATTTGGTAGCACGCTGAGCAATGTTAGATGTCCAAGAACCCTGGGCAGAAACAATAACATCCAGGTAGGGAAAATTATTAATGCTACTCAGGTGCTGTTTACCAAATGACATATTGGACAGGAAAGAGCAATTGGGACCACAAGACATAATAAGGGATTCACTAAAACTGGTTTGCAGATCAAGAGAGGTCATAAAATCAACAAACGCATTAACAAGCTGCCGCAAAGCCTTAGGAGTACTTGCCAAAAAGCACATCCCCGTAAAATAATGCAGGAAGTGGTTTACCCTGTATCCCTGGGACATCAGGGGTGGCCTGTGTCAAGTATGGATGCAGATTGTCAATGTACAGAATAAACAAATGAGGAGCCAAAACATTCCCCTGCCTCACTCCTTGATAAATTTGAATGTACGCAGACACATCACCCTGCAAACTGATACGGACATGCGCTCTCATATCCTTGTGTAAATATGCAAGGAAATGAAATAGGACTATGTCCAGACCTCTCACTGCAAGTGCATGCCATAGTTTGGCATGGTTCACACAATCAAGTCCAGATGAGAGGTCCTTAAATCCTAAGTAAAGCAGCGACTATTTCGCAACTGTGTATTGTTTTATGACCAAATTAAGATTGAGACATTGCTCAATGGTTCCAATCTTACTCCTAAACCCATATTGACAGCGGTGCAGAACAGACTCCTCCGAGGCCCACACCTTAATCTTATTATAAACGATACACCCTAATATCTTAACAGTTGTATCAAATCAATGATATTGGCCGAGAGCAGGACGGTGAGGAGCGATCACCTTTTTTAGAAAATGGACACAATTATTGAAGTACCGCAGCTAACAGGTAAGGAACAATAAGATAAATTATTAAAATCATTAGTTAATAACAGTGCCCAAAGAAGAGTGTTACATTTAATAAGATCAATAGATACCCCATCAGGGCAGGGAGCCTTTCCGCCCACACTTTGATTAATAGCTTCCTCAACTTCTTCTAAAGTTACCCAACAACTAGCTACCTGGTCATAATCTATAGAAAAAGAATCAGGGGTAGGGCGAGCTGCATAATTAGTACTAAATGTTCCTCCCAAGCACTTGCAACCATGTGACGTGAAGCGGTGCTGGGCGACCTATTGATGCACTCAACATCAGAAACAACAGCCCAAAACCACCCGCTATTACCCTTATTAATGGTCTGAGCTAAAACTTCCCACTGGGCGGACACAAGCTCTTGCCTGCGTTTACATGTAATCAATTTGTATTGCTTGTGCCCAAAGGCCACTAAAACTGGGTTCCTTGGATTGTTACTGAGTGAAGACCAAAGG
Source organism: Pleurodeles waltl (assembly GCF_031143425.1). Lineage (NCBI taxonomy): Eukaryota > Metazoa > Chordata > Amphibia > Caudata > Salamandridae > Pleurodeles > Pleurodeles waltl. The sequence continues at coordinate 877,367,611 of NC_090444.1, forward strand.
GCCTGGTTAGCAGCAGAACATTCATTGTTAAACCATCTTGGGTTATCAGGCAAGGGCTTAACTGGTTTCAAACAAAGCTTCCTGATCCCAGAACAGAAACTGGAAAAAGCTTCCACTACTCGTTCACCTGAGGATCCATGAGCAAAGCATACATTCAGCAATTCAAAGTTACCTTTAATAGCCTCATTCAAGGTTTGGGCAGGATCTGTCAATCTCCAAATTAATCTTAGGTTGTCAGTGCTAGGTTTTAAACAACATGCTTCAGGGTCCTGCTTATACTTCCCCTTAAAACGCACTGACACTATGGCCTCGATCGGGTTATGGTCACTGTAACTAGACTGGATAACCCTACCATGCCTGATTAGATTCTTCAGGCTACGGGTGAAACATACATAATCTACAGTTAAGGGCCTACCATGCACCTTGAACGTGGGAAGATTACTATCAAACGGGACTGTGGAAGCCAACACATTAACCATGTCCAAGAGGGTAAGGAAAGAGACCAACTAAGCGCCACGAGGTTCTAAACCAAGTTAAGGTTCCAACAAAAAATTCTCATGTTAGATCGGCAAGTGTGCATTAAAGTCGCCAGCCAAACAAAGATACAACATGTGCCCAGAAAAAAAGCCCATCTTCAACCAGGTCAGCAATTAATTTAAACAAAAGAGGAAGTCTAGGATTGGGGTGATGTTAAAATCATTGTTATAAAACATCACAATATACAAAGGAAAAAACTATTTAATTATTATGGCTTGAAAACTATTGCCACTACATTCCCCATAGTAATAGTGCCACCTAATACTGTGCTAACCCAAGTTGCCAACCCACCTGAAGCCCGCCCACTACATGTGGGAGTTGCAGGGACACTAAAGCAATGAAAGCCATCTACCGTTAGGGACATTGTATCCCACGTTTCTTGTAACAGGATGATATCATAACCCTTTACAAAGGATATCCAATCTGTCAGGACAATCTTTGTTGTAAAGCCAGCAACATTCCAGCTTAGAATTCTGAGAGAATCAATATCTCTGCTCATGGAATTGTTACTAATTTGCTCAAGGTACCCAGGTATTACATTATCCATTGTAATGGCTGGGGCTAAATTAAATACATCAGATGAAAGATCCCCTACAGCCCCATGCTTAACATTCACCTCTGTAGGGGGGGCACAACTAGCATAAACATCCAAAGACTCCCATCCCCAAGGATGCACCTAAGCAAAACTAAGGGGCATATTTATACTCTGTTGGTACTGGATTTGCATCATTTTTTTTTAACTCAAATTCGGAGCAAACTTAACTCCATATTTATACTTTGGCAATGGACCTGTCCAGCACCAAAGTTAAGGCGTTTGCGTCATTTTTTGGACGTGAAAACCTACCTTGCACTAAGTGCAAAAAATGACTTTAAGGCATCTGTGCCTTATTTATCCTCCGTGACATTTTGACGCACAGGAGGGGGCGGACCTTAAAAAATGGCGCCCAGCCTGATGTGTGCTGTTTTTTAACGCCTGGGTCAGGGCAGGCGTTAAGGGACCTGTGGGCTTATTTCCATGGTCTCCGACCATGGAAGCAGTCCACAGGTGCCTTTCCCTGCCCCCAGGGACACCCCCTGCCACCCTTACCCACCCCTGGAGGCCACCCATGGATGGGTGGTCCTCTCCCAGATAAGTACAGGTAAGTAAATTGTTTTGTGTTTAAGTTGCATAGGGGGGCCTAACTTGGGACCCCCTACATGCCACTGAGCCCAATGGCCATGCCCAGGGGACAGAAGTCATTCTTAATGCAATGAATTGAATAAAGATTATTTGAATTGATTAGTTGTCATCTTTTGACTTGGAAGTTTGCATTTGTGATTGATGATACATGCTAATCAATCAACCGTTATGCCGAGTTAAGCGGAGCAGTAATAAGAGTATGTTGCACCCTCTCCAATGAGGTGCTCATTTTCTTTTTCAGAGGAGAAGGGCTATCTGACAGAATGGGTGATGTGGTCATGATTGATAGAGGGCCATCAGGCACACATGGATTTTCCCTTTCATGCCTGCTCAGCCGCCACCCCAGCTGTTTTGTGGTCCTTAGAGGCCTCAGGCACATCTTCCACCACATGGACCATAGTCTTTGTATTAATTGTCTGCTGAGTTGTCTCAATTACTGCTTTGGTTTTTATTATCTCCTTGTTTTTTACACACATAGCTCCAGACAATAAAATTGGTAGAATATTATACTGGGTACCTGGCTTTCCAGCAGTGGTGATGACTAAATTTCTGTTGCTGATTACTCCATAAGGGCCAGAACAGAGTGCCAAGAGACCTGCCAGCCTCAAGGTTCTGACAGGTGCAGATGGCCATGCTCTTAGCCTGAGCCACGCCCGAGTGGATCCCGCGCATGCCTCACACTGTGGATGAGGAAAGCACCTTAAATAGCACTGGAGTCCACCAGCCCCTCTTTCCTCGTTGGAGAACAAACCCCAGTTGGACTGTGTCTGAAGTGTTGCTGGAAATGCCATTAACTGCTTCAGATGCCAGCTTTTGAGTGAAATATCCCAACCCGTAGGAAAATTAGCACCTTAAATAGTGCCTACTCCAACCAGCCCCCCCTCTCTGTGCAGAACAAAAGCCCAGATTGAGTGTAGGCAATGTGGTCCTGGGTGCACATATAACTGCCCCAGATGCTGGTGTTTGATTTGGAAATGCTTCAGAACTGCAGCAATGTGATCAAACTCTCTTGTTCCAAAAACGTCTGGCACCTGAGTGTAGGACTGCTCTGAGTAGAGCTAAAGAAAATTAAGTATTATCCAATAGGCTATCATTGTCATAGTTAATTTAACCTAACACCTTAACCTAAATTGCAAAGAGAAATGTATTTGATTGCAATAACTGTTAATTTACAAAGCTAGTATCTTGAGCCTGTATCTGTGTGCTCAACTTCTGATGACATGGAAGTTAAGGGTCGAATCACCAGCCCAATAATTTCACTTTATTAGCCAGGGTAGGGGATATGCCACCAGTGTAAAATTCTGAGGTCCAACTTGAACTGAATTCAGAGTTATCTGAACAATGTAGAAAGATTTTTTTGTTTGAGAAAATTCATTAGTGCTCATTTGCGAAGATTTGAGAAGCAGCTTTTTATTGATCAGCTATTGTGAATGGAGGACATTTTTAAACAGATGTGCTATCATCTGCGTATTGGTGCATGCCAACCCCTTATTCCTGCATCTAGATTCTTAGCGGTTTCATACATAAACTGAACATTATAGGAACAAGAATCAACTGTTATGGAATACCACATCTGACTGAGAGCTAGAGCTAACCAACTGATTGTGGTTGCCCAGTAATGAGATGAACCAGCTGAGAATTCTGCTCCTGAAGCACATGCAGGCTTCCAGAATCTTGATATCTCTGACATGATCTATGGATCAAGACCAGTGAGGTGGTGAAAACTGGTCATTATGTTCCTACTATTTATTCAATATTTATATAAATCAACCATTTTCCATTATCTTGGTGTGCTTTAGGGATTTAGTGCTGCTCACACATGTAGATAGCTATAAGTTTGAAAGAAATCTTATGATATTTTGATAGGGCTGTTTGGAGTGATGGAGACACAACCAGATTGTTATTGTTCACAGAAATCAATGGCATGTCTAATAATCTGTGTGGGGACATTCTGCATAGTTTAAGAATTAGGACATTAAGGTTGTCCTAAGATTGCAAGGGACAGGGAGATTCAGTAGATTGACATGATTTTTACTATCCAGTAACACATGCTAGATTTACTTGCGTCGTTACTAGTCCTAACGGCTACCTACCAGTGTATCAAAATAGATGAATAAGTTAATATGATTTTTAAAAGGATGAACTGTGACCTGAATGAGATATCTCTGTTCTACAGGATCAGATGGCACATTTGTAATATGTGTTTCATATTCAAATGTTGCAGCTGTGGACACTTACAGGTCATGGCTGACATGCAAAGGGAAAGTAGTTTGTCGGCCAAGGTAAAAGAGAGGTTGCAGATCAGCATAGAACCACATTGGTAGAATAAATGCAAAGCTCTCATGTTTCTTGATTGCAAATATTTTGTCCAGTCCAGTCTTTTTCTTTTATACTGTGGTACTTGAGGTCCTAAAACCCTTTTATAAATTCACAAGTACTCACATGCAATTGAAAATACCTGAGAATGATGAGCTACTAATGCATGGAATTGGAACATTTGAATGCTCTGCAGCATGATCATATTTCGTGAATACTGGACTTTGGATTGAGACATTTTGAACAAGCAGTGCATGCTTTTGATGCCGGAACGGTGGATGTGGCACAGCCTGTAGGTCATGAGTAAAGTATTTTGAAAGTGTTTTATCTTGATGCTGGGAAGGATGGATGTGCTACACCCTATCAGTCAAGATGTGGGTATTTTTGTAGGGCAGTGCTAGGTCTTTTTAACGGATTGGTTGGTATTTATAAAGTTTGCTGATACTCCAAATGGTGTAGTGGTGTTAAAAGTAAACTGAATATAAAAATGGAATAGACTGGTGGAAATAAAAAAACAAGTTTGAACTCCCTTACAAAAAACAGAAAATGGTTGGACTGAGAAAGAAGAGAAAGATTATCTATTTTCTAATACTTGGCACCCAGGTAAAATAAGGAGCACCCCACCAAATTGGCTTTCCAGTTCATGGTAAAGCAAAGAAGTTATGTAGATCCTGATTGCAGAACCCAATAATGCTCCAAGAATATTATCTTCTTGACAGGTCACAATCTGGATTTAGGAATGGCATTCAAGCAGTAACAGCAACACTCATGGAATTAGATGACATTTGCCCTACATTCTCATCGTATTAAATTCTATGTAAGCATTTGACATTCCATATTACTAAATTCTTTATGACACTCTTTCAGGATTAGTTTTAACTGAAATATATTTATCTTGTTTAGATTATGCCTTATAGATAGCACACAGTGAAGATGAGTAGGTAGGGCCTCTATGAAATCACTCCTCTAACATGTCATGTCCCACATAATTCCATTCAGGTGCCAATTCCTTTTAATCTCAACAAATAATCAATTGGAGAACTTCTTTACCAAAATTTGATTTGTTCTACAGAGCATAAATAAATGGATGGAACAACATAAGTAAAATTCAATTCTCTGAAGTTTGAATTTCATTAATTTACTCTCCTCCAAATTTAATCCAAATAGCAGTCGTATTTGGTCACATCCATCAAGAATGACAGTAATACTTTGAAACATGCCACTAGTGTCCAATCCTCCTACATAAAAACATTTATCAATAAGAGCACATTCAAACCTTAGGGAAATTTGCTACATTTCAATTCAAAAGCTCAAAATCTACAAATTATACCTTTGTCATTGAAAGATTGACAGCAGCAGATGATCTTCAAGATGTATCGGTCACACCAACAACAGGCCACAACTATCTACAGTCAGCAGCAACATCAACTGACTTTTGGAAGCCAGTTCTACTGTAACCTAGGTAGTGGCACAGCAGAGATTCCTGGAAATCATTTGTAGAGTATAATCATTAAACAATCCCCACCATCGGTTGTAGGGACCTTTGTTAGTCAACAAGGAGAAATGATAAGGAGCAATCATTTAAATCAATTACCACGAACAGCTGAAGTCCAACTGGGGCTTCACAGGAATGGACAAAACGATTTAGTGTGAGTTTAAGGGGTTTATTAACAAATTAATTCAAATCAATGTATTCATTTTGTATTAATATTTGTCATCATTGTTACAGATTCAAATAATTCATTAGTCACTATTGCAAGACAAGATAGAATACCACATTAGTAAGATTTACAAACAGAATAGAGAAAATTAAGGAAGTGTGTTTCATAAAGGAAAATCCCAAATATAAATGAATAAAGATTGGGTATTAAGGGCATTTACTTTAGGTAAGGAAGATAAGGTGTCCATTTTAGAAACCCAAATGAATGTCTCTGATGAGAGAATAAAAAGGTCTAGGCATGAAGCTTCAGCACTTTAAGCAATGGAAATTAGAAAATACTGGAAAGTATTCCCAGCTCTATATCAGCAGACATCCTTAAGGGCTGCTTCCTAAATTCTGCAGCAGGCTCTTTGTACTTAGGACCAGATTGATATCCTGGCAGAGGGGGATTCTCTACCACAATCGTGACAGATACCCCACCCACTGTATTACAATCCTATTACAGACTAAGCCAGCAGTGTGGTAATGAAACTCGAGGGAACCCCCCTGCAAAGTATCTGGAGGGGCCCCCCCTTCCACCTGGATCCAGTCAGAGGCTCGCCCATGCACAGTATACTGTGCTGAGAGGGCCCTCTGGAGCTCGGGGGGCCCTCATACTGTGGGGGCTGTAAGGATCCTTGTTAGGCCACTGTATGCCAGGATCTAAATCAGGCCCTTAGGGCCATATTTATACTTTTTGATGCAAAACTGCGCTAACGCAGTTTTGCGCCAAAAAAATTTGCGCCGGCTAATGCCATTCTGAAGCGCCATGCGGGCGCCGTATTTATTGAATGGCGTTAGCTGGCGTTAGCCGACCGGCGCTGCCAGGTGTGCGTGAAAAAAAACGACGTACACCAGGCAGCGCCGGCGTAGGGAAAAATGGCGTTTGGGCGTCCCAAAATGGGGCAAGTCAGGCTGAGGCAAAAAAATCGTCTTAACCCGATTTGCGCCATTTTTTTGGGGCGCCCAGACGCCATTAACATGACTCCTGTCTTAGCAAAGACAGGAGTCATGCCCCCTTGCCCAATGGCCATGCCCAGGTGACTTATGTCACCTGGGCATGGTCATTGGGCATAGTGGCATGTAGGGGGGCACAAATCAGGCCCCCCATGCCACAAAAAAAATTCAAAGAAATACTTACCACAACTTACCTTTTCTTCCCTGGGATGGGTCCCTCCATCCTTGGGTGTCCTCCTGGGGTGGGCAAGGGTGGCAGGGGGTGTCCCTGGGGGCAGGGGAGGGCACCTCTGGGCTCATTCTGAGCCCACAGGTCCCTTAACGCCTGCCCTGACCCAGACGTTAAAAAGAGGCGCAAATGCAGGGTTTTTTGCCCCGCCCACTCCCGGGCGTCATTTTTGCCCGGGAGTATAAATACCACGCACATGCCTGGGAGTCATTTTTTTAGACGGGAACGCCTACCTTGCATCTCATTAACGCAAGGAAGGTGTTCACGCCAAAAAATGACACTAACTCCATGAACTTTGGCGCTAGACGCGTCTAACGCCAAAGTATAAATATGAAGTTAGTTTTGCTTCGAATTTGCGTCGAAAAAAACGACGCAAATTCGGCGCAAACCAAGTATAAATATGCCCCTTAGTCTCTGGGTGGGAAGGGGATGCTAACTGAAAGAAGCAGAAGTCTCCGGGAAAGGTTATGATGGGCTCTGTTTGACTAATCTAAGGGACAGCGCTGCAAGGGTTGTATGGGAAGGGTCGGCAGCTGTTACTAGCCTTGCTGGGCACCGACATGCAGAACTTAGCACAGCTCCTCTGCAGTACCTAAGGGACAAGATTTATCTTCTGATAAGGTTGGATCTGTTAAGTTTACATATGGTATTGGCTTCACCACACTAGTAGGGTGTTTTGCAGATTGGGCATCTACTCATTACTATTGACCCATCTATATGTGAAATAGGTACACTAAGGGCCTGATGAATTGCCTAGGCCTATTGTGGCCATTAGTTGACAGAAACATATTGGCCTTTCTGTTACAATACCTTTTTAGAGACCTGAAGAGTCATTATTTCCTTTATTGCATGAATTCGTTTTTAACTATGACAGGAGACAGCAGTCTAATAAAGACTTTAGGGATCTCTAAGTCATTTTATTTTTATCCCTCTCACTTCACACTTCCAATCTACACCTTTAGCATTCCCTCTTCAAGCTCATTATGGCTGATAACATTCCAAAAGATCTCTGGCAAAGTGCCCCGATGAGAGGCCAGTTGGGCATGGCAGCACCAGCTCAATGAGGAGCTGCCCAATGATGAAGCATGACACCCAATTGGGGGGGTGAGGACTCTTGCTTCTGACCTGCCTCAACAATAGGGTGATACCCTGTGATCCTATTTTTAATTTGTTTAATTTTAGGAACTGCATACTCTTAGGGGCAGATTTATGAAAGGTGGCGCTGCACCTAGTGCAGTGCCACTTTTCTTGCGCCCCTTAGCGCCCCCCTACTGCCACTATGTATGCGCCATATTCAAAATATGGCACACCATGGCGGTAGTTAGGGGGCCTAGCATCATAATTTTAAAGCTAGTCTGGCACTTTGCAGGATTAGCATTAAAAAAATTGACGCTAATCCTGTAAAGCACCCAGAGGCCCATTGAAAACAATAGGGGCCTCTTTTTTAACACATGTCTTAGTAGGCATTAAAAAAATGCTAATAATAATGATGCAAAGAAATCTTTGTGACATTTTATCACCCCCCCAGCACCAGAATGCCGCCCTTGCATATATTATGCCTGGTGCAGGCATAATCTGGTGCAAGGGGTTACAAAGTGGGGCAATGCAACCATTTGTAAATATGCCACACCATTTGTGGCCTTCCACAGCCACATTAGCATAAAAAACTGAAGCTAATGTAGCATTGGAATGGCACTAGGCCCACATAAATCTGGGCCTTAGTCTATTGATTTACCTTTAGGAGTTTGTATGCTGGACCTTTAAATCATCCTAATCCCCTCTCTTTTGCTAATCTAAGGAACACACACTAATATAATTCTGACAAACAGTAGAAACAAATCGTATATTCCAGCCAACCAATCAGTTTCCAGTAAACTCTTTGAGCAGGTGATCTCCCTAGTTTCACACATCTTCAAAATGCAGTATGGAATATTGTCCTTGGTTTGTCACTTTGATAAAATATTGTGGTTCAGACAGTTCTTCCCACGAATCGAATCTCTTCCCACTAATCGAATCGTGTTTCCTGCCTCTCCTCTCCTCCTGGTGAGAACCTCACTTAGTTTTCAAATACATAACAAATGCCTATTCACTAACAGAAGGCTTCTGGAACATTACAGCATCTGCACTGGAAAGAGAAAAACACCTCATGCAAAAACAACAGTTTAATGTGAGAAACAGGCTTCTTATCCCTAAAGTGTAAGGTCGACATTTAACAGGGCATCACTAGTTAGACTAACTTAAGTCAATACATTGTTACTTCAATTGTGTGCTTTACAGGTAAAAAGCCTCGGCTTTTTGCTTGACCCACGCTTAACTATGGAGCCGCAAGCTAAAAGAATCTCCTCGATCTGCTTCGGCTTAATTAGAAGTCTCAGGAAGATTCTTGGACTTCTGCCATTTGCAGCCAGAAGAATTCTTGTACAAGCCCTAGTTCTCTCCCGCCTGGACTATGGGAACTCTCTATATCTTAGTTCTCCAGATTATGTAATAAAGAGGCTGCAGGTTACGCAGAACGCGGCAGCTAGACTTCTTATGAATACCCCAAGGCATCTTTCCGCTAAACCAGCACTCGCCGCTCTTCATTGGCTCCCGATTAAGCAGCGCATTCAGTTTAAATCTTTGTGTCTTGTTCATAGAGCCATACACAATAAGGGTCCCCTTTCCCTTAGAAAACGGATCTTTCTTTACTCCCCTCTTAGACCTCTGAGATCTCGATCTTCTCTACAGGTTTATATCCCTTCTGTCAAGAGATCATGGGGAGGCAATTCGTTCTCCATCACGGCTGCTCGGCTCTGGAATGCCCTGCCCTTTGAATGCCGTCAGGAATCCTCTGAACTTCTCTTCAGGAGGAAGTTGAAAATCATCCTTTTTTCCAGTTAATCTGCTTCCTTTGGCTCTTCCGACATTCATGGTGTACTTTAGCGCTGGGATGCCCCCGGGTAGCCATGCGCTCTACAAATCTATAAAACTAAACTAAACTTTTAGGTTCTAAATATGATTATCTACTACAATGTTTTGCATTATTTGTGTGGGTGTTATTCAGAATTGAAATGTTGTACCTTTCAGTTAAATGAGTTGAATTTTCAAATGAGGTAATTCGCCCCATCAGTAGCCCACTAGAACCAGCAGAGCTAGAGTTCTATGAGTTTAAAGCATGGATTACAACACATACACTTTTCATACAAGATAAAATTAGTAGAAGAATGCTCTGGAAATGGCATGCCTTAACATCAGTTTGGCTTCCCCAAAACAAACTTGTTCTGCTAAAAGCTGTCCCTCCACACTCTTCCATTCCTCACTCAAAGAATATTTATTTCATGAAGCCTGTGATCCAAAAAGAAAAGATCTCTCTTCACTTCACATTGCAAAAAGAAATACACTTTGCGCAGATCTTTCTCAGTCAATGTACCTACAATCTGAAAATCTAAATATGCGCACAGAGAGAAAACGTTTCATGTGCTTGTACACTGTCTGCCTTTCTCCCAGTTGGTGTTGTCACGGTCCGTGCTTTTTCCTACTACTCACAGAATTACCTTATAATCACAGAAGCTTAATCAGTTTTACATCCCATACTTTGCCCATGTTCCTGTACGTTATTTATTCTTTTCTTCTGATTGAACTGTTCTTCTCTCCTACTCCTATCTCCTAAGATCTTTGTCTCTATCTGTCTGTACAAATGTACAGCCAGATTTGGACTCGTAGCTTTGAAGTCACTGTCAACATCTGCTGCGTGCAGTAACTGACCGGGTCATCTTGTTGACTTACCTAGATCTTTTCAATTCACTCCCTTCATCATCTGATCCAAAGAAAAAGAATGTCTGAAGCATGAGGTGTACTAACGTGGCAAAAGTCATGAAGGTTGTAGATTTGAGATCAACTTCTTCCTACAAGGGTAACAAAACAGAACAAAGGCTGGGTTGGCAATTCCCTGCTTTAAAGTCAGTGGTAACATGTCTCAGCAGGACCACGTGTATAAATCACACAGAGGTACATTACAGAGAGGTACCTTGCCACCCACTTCTATATGCTTTCTGACCTGAGGCAAAGCAACTTCCAATGGCAAGCTTTATTGGTCTGGTAAAGTCAGAAGGCTTACAGGTTAGCAAAGTACGACTTTAGCCACTACTGCACCAAGAAAAGATCTAACAAGTAAAATCCAAAGTCCATTCTATCCATCTCAGTACTACTCATCATTGCACCACAGAGGGGACATCATTGACATTATTGTGCTTATATAAGCTTAAGAGAGATCCCTCTACATAAGCAATGTAAGTTGTCAGCCATGGTACACACTCCATATGCAAACAGTGATTCTTGGATTGGAGGTCATATCGTGTCCCTCCTGAGATGCCCTGGACAGTGTGCTGGCAGTTCGGCTATTTATTAGGACCCCAATTTACTGGATGCTAAGTCTGGCAACCTAGCCTTATTTACCGATATTTCTTCATTCAAAGGCGTATATTTTGATTTCCTTCACAATTATACCAAACGTACTTATTTTTCCTTTGGTTCTTTAGCTCTTTTGGAGAATAAATATTTCAGTTAGCCCAAGGATCAGTGAACAGTAGTGTCTCATTAATTTTATAATAATAGTAATAAAAGAAAGGACTTTCTGGAAATGTGTGGGTTGAATGTGTCTCCCCAGGACTTAACATTCGTGCTGTGCTTCTTTTAGGCTGCTTATGCTGTATTCCATTTGCCTCTAGACACCGAATAAACCCTTGCAATATTTGTCCCTTTTCCCTGCTTTGCTTAAAAACCTTTCACTCTAAAAGGGCATGAACAGTTTATGAGTCCTATTTCACAAGTGATGACATTACAGTGCTGGCCCAGAGATATTGTTCTGACACAGCAACGAGCCAGCAGAGTTAATATTCAAAACCACCCCTCGCAGTTCAGTAATGCTGTTCCAACAAGTCAGAGATTGAAGTACCACAGAATTTTTAAAAAAGTGAAGAAACTAAAAAGCCCAATTAAGCATTCTGGGCTTTGCCCCAAGACTATTGAATTACCTACTTTAGAAAAATACCAGACTTAAAACCAGCCTTCTTATCTTCATAAAAGACCTAAAGAATGACCTCTTCTTCAAGCAGTACTTCTTCCGATTCCTCTTCCAACGATTTGCCTACAATGTGTCTGATTCTACTTAGGGGGATTCAGTGCTTAATTTGTGCTTGTTGTTTCTGGTGAGGAGCACCGGCACTTATTTTTGAGGGCCGGCACTTATTTTTCTGCCTCAGGCATTTACTGCCAGAAAAAGACACATATGGGAAAGACGGAGGAAGAGGAAAACGAAAAAGCGTCACAATGAGAGAAAGCAGGCAGCTGCAAGAGTAAGGGGCGGGGAGTAGCTGTGAATGAACCGAAGAGGGCCGAGATGGCTTCAGGATCACGCTGCCTCACTATTCCGTGGTCGCACATTTAATTGCAGCAGCCCTGTGCTTAAGATGAGGGTTTTGGGCACCGCCACGTTTTTATTCACAAATCAAGCACTGGGTGGGTTTATGTACTGGCCTACCTAATGGCTGCAAATAGTGTTTCTAGCTGGTACACCTGCACATAATCTCGCTATTATAAGTTAATTTCGAAGGAATGGTTAATAACCATGTGGTTCTACAGTTTTTCTAGTGAAATTCCGCATAGAATTCTCTATTTTGTTGGTATAATCTTCAAGTTAATCATTTGCTCTGAGAAAGTGGTAAATGGAGGCAATCAAGCAGGGCTTAGAGCTTTAGTCAGGGAGGGGGTGTGGAAGGCAACAGGTGCAGGAATGGAAGTTGGCTTTCTCTGTACACTAGGAGGGTTCACGTGGGACCGTGGCTTTAGTAGACCAAGCCGAAAGGATTTGACCTATTTCCTAGTCAGTGAATTCAGGTCCGGTGCTCTTGCACACAGCAAATTCGGATCATGTATAATTGTTACCTTTTTCTGTTTGCATAAAATTCTTCCACCTCGTTGTCACTTGTGAGTCAAGTAACAATGGCATGGAAGCGATTATCACTGTGAGGAACGCTGCGCAATATAATTAGTGAGGATGTGTAATTAATGATATAATAAATACGTTAAAGGAGTGGTGAGATAAGAAAGCTAGCAAAAGTGAACACATGCAAACATTGATAAACATCACACTTGTCATCAAACTACTATTACTTATAGGCATGCACAAAATAACACAGCTTGAGAAAGTGGGACGACGTGGGAGGGCAAATGGAGCAACCGAGGCGACCCCAGCTTAAAAAAATAGTTCTTTCAGGATGAGGAAAGGTGCAAAGAAAGACACACTTTATTTAGCCAGGCGCTTGCTGTTCAAACCTCATAGTGCTCCGAAAGAGGCAAAATGGGCAACTTATTAACTGTCGCCAGACGGCTGCTGCAGCAATCAATATGAAACAATGGAGAGTACATTTTATCATACCTTGGTTTACATCTCAGTTCTTGATCATTGCTGGTGAAGAAATCCCGACCCACAGCGTTGCATCAGCAAGGGCTGGAGAGAGAAAGGTCCACATTTTCCGGGGCAAGAACAGAGTCAGACTGCAAGAATGGATTTACATTGGGAAAGTATGCGTTATCCACATAAAATCAAGATGCCACAAGTGGGAAGGCCACAATGCTAGCTTTTACTTATATAATGGTGAATCATCCAGAACCGGGTGATAGCTTGGCAGGGGAGTAAATGACCTTAGGATCAGCTTCAATAACACAACCCGAACACTGGAGTAAGTCACCTAGCAGCAAACAACATGACATTCCTCTCTGAACCCTGTACACAACATCTGCCTAAAGACCCATGCACCTGTTTTTTCGTTGTCTGATAGCCACTCCGAATTATTAGCTGCCCTTCAGTGCCTGGAAAGTTTCTCACGAATCGAGATTTGCAATGAACACGTGTGCTGCTTAAAAAGCTTCACTTCAGCATGATGATTTAATTAACTTCAGTCCTATTTCCCAAATTGGCCTTTCCAGCCACTTTTCTTGCACAACCCATCACCCCTGAAAGTCAGGCCTATATTAATCCATTCACCCCCTCAACCCGTTTCACGTGACTTATCTGTAATGACCACTTAGGCTATCATCACATTGGTTATTAGTACATTAAAATGTAGGTGGGTGCTGGCAGTACTTGATCAGTTATATTTATCCAACTGCCACTTTCCACTACAACATTCATCCACGTCTACTTTAATGTCTCAGACCATGCAACACTGAAGCTGATAGAATTTTCCTGAACAATTGTTATACAGGGGGCACCATAATACCCAGAGGGCCTCATTTACGAGGCCCTAGCGGCGCACTGCACCACCGGAGCCTCATTTTTTTTACGCTCCAGTGGCGCAGTGTGCCATCCAATATTTACAAGACAATGCAAAGTCAACTTGCATGGCTTCTCATGGACTTGTAAATATAGACCCCTTTCATGCATAACACTACGTGAAAGGGGCAGTCCATGGGTGTTGTTTGGGGTGTTCCCAGGCAACACCCATGGAACCCAAAGGAATCTGCCGCATTCCCAGATTTACAAGTCTAGGAATGTGTCAGATTCTTATGCCACTTCAGGGGTGGCTTAAGAATGATGCAAAGGGAAAACATATCTTTATTTTTCCCCCTTTTTTGCTCTTTCTATGTGTGCTGCATTCTGTAGCACACTTAGAAAGAGGAAAATACCTCTTGTGATTGCCTTTGTGCAGAAAGGTGTTCCTTCCTGCACAAAAACAATCATCCCCACAACGCAGGCAGCCTAGCACCATGGTGAAAGGGTGCCTGCGTTGGCCCTAAGCAGCAATTTGAGCACCAGCGCAGGGGGAGAGGACAGAAGTGCACCACATCTTGCAGATATAGCACATTTCTGCCCTTTCCTGGTGGCACAAGGTGGCGGAGCAAGGTACTTGCTGCACCGCCCTGCGCCCCGGGCCTCCTAGATGAGGCCATTTGTCCCTCATTATGACTAGCTTCCTAATTTTGATGGGACTGGTAGCAACAAGTATTGTCAATCATAGCACATTCAGTGCCTCATTTACAAGGCACTAGCAGCACACTGCGCCACCAGAGCATCATATTTTTTTACGCTCCGGTGGTGCAGTGTCCCAGCCCATATTTACAAGGCCAGTCAAAGCCACCTTGCATGGCTTTTCAAGGCCTTGTAAATATGGACACCTTTCATGCTTAACACTGCGTGAAAGGGGAATTTCATGGGCGTTGCTTGGGGTGTTCCCCTGCAACACCCATGGAACCAGAAGGAATCTGATGCAATCCACAATTTACAAGTCTGGGAATATGTCAGATTCTTCGCCACCTCAGGAGTGGTGTAAGAATGATGCAAAGGGGAGAAATGTTTTTATTTTTTCCCATTCTTTTACTCTTTCTATGTGTGTTGCATTCTGCATTCAGTCAATGCAAATTCAATGAAGTCAATGATCCTTGGGTGGGCATAGGTCAACCCTACGGCTAACCAAATTAGGGAAATACATGCGTGGGGAGAGACACATACCGGCAAAATACAAACATATAAAAAGGAGAAAAATAATTTGGAAACTAATAACTTGGGCTACAGGACACTAACTAAAAGGAAAAATAAAATGTGAAGTGTCAGCATAGTAGAGTATCTAGCCTAAAAGGGCATTTTAAGGGGAAAGGACAAATGGCAGAGAAGAAGATACCTCTCCAAGGGATGCAGCATTCAGGAGGTCTTCATAAGCAAAGCATCTAGTCAGCAAGGCATCTTCAAGCAACAGGAAAGTGTCTGTCTCTGACCATGACTAGACTGCTCTGTTCTCGGGCTGCTCTGCTTTGAGCAAAGTTCAGTCAACCAACACTTTATTAATCCACATGAAACACTCTGGCCCTCATTATGAACTTGGCGGTAATCACCAACGACCGCCGTGCTGATGGTGAGCAAAAGACCACCAGTGGCAGCGAACTGCACACCGCCGAATAATGATGTCAAAAAGACAACCCTCCAAAATTCCTGCAACCTCAACCCACTGCCAGGGCCAACGATGGTGGGAAGGCAGTACACCCCACCCCGCCACTGCCATGCAAACAAATCCTCCGCCCACCAAATAATGATGCACAAATCAGCTTGGGGGACAGTGAATGTCGAATGACCTTTGGAGGAACAGACAGCCACGGCCAGCAATGGGACCCACCAACAACAAATGCACACATTAGCAAGTTTGAAACCCACACACCTGGCCCACATCCTCAACACTACAAAACACATACATACACACCCCACAATGCTTTGCAATGCCAATAGCACAACAGATATTAACACAACACACATGCACTGAACTCAACATCACACAAGTCACGCACACAAATACACTACCAAAACACATACATACCCCAAACACCATCACAAGCCACACACCCAACCTTACAACGGCACCCTCACCAATGCACCTAAAACACACCACCCACAACACACACTATGGCACCCCCTAAGCACCCCCGCTTCACAGACAGGGAGCTAAGGACCATGGTGGATGAAATACTCAGGGGTGAGCCACACCTATTCGGGGCACAGGTGCGGCAGACACCCGTGGCCAGGAAGATAGAGCTATAGCAGAGGATAGTCAACAAGGTCAACGCCGTGGAAAACCATCCATGTACAACGGAGGACATCTGGAAGAGATGAACAATCTGCGCGGGAAGGTGTGGTCCATGGCATCCAGACACAACATCGCTGTACAGAAGACTGGTGGTGGTCCCCCACCACCTCCCCCGAATACATCGACTGGGAGGAGAAGGTCCTGGCTATCCTGCAACTGGAGGGCCTCACCAGACTCACAGGAGGATTGGACTCTAATAAGTCAACTACAATATCTTAACAGTCACCACACCTGTAATGCATGTATGACCCCATTCCCTCACTACTACCAGGACCCCATCCCTCACCCAGTCCACAACACCCACATCCAAGTCCCCTGCATGCCCAGAATCCCACAATCAAATCACCACCCAGCCCCCTGTGCACAGTCACATACCCCTGCTTGGAATCCCAGTGGTGCAACAGCACCCACAATGCACCTCCACCCCCACAAAAAATGCATCAAAATGTACACGAAGGGACCTTGCATGCCACTGCAGGGGAATATAAGCATCAAATAGTGCAGGCCAGTGCAGCAATTGCCAAAAAAGTACAGGACACCCACATGTCCATTCTCTCACACACAGGCACCACCACCCATGCTACCCGGACGGAGACATCAAGGAGTGCCAGTCCTCCAACTGAAGAAGGAGGACCCACTCAGGAGAGTGCAGAGGGATGTTTGGACACAGAGGAAATCCCTTGCCCATCCCATAGTCCTGGACTGTCACCCTCCAGGACACCACTGACACCCCAACCACTCAGCCACCATCATCAGCTCTGGCCAAACGACCCCATACCAGTGTCTCCCAGCCACGGACTGGCTGCCCACATGTACAGAGGCCAGAGTCTCCGCCCACCAACAAGCAGGATGAAGAAGGGCACAGTGCAAGTGGGACTGTCCTACCTGTGCAGGGGACACAGGCACAGGGGGCTAAGGCTAGTGGGAGGGCATCAGTGGCCCAAGGGGGTGGCCAAAGGATGGATACAGCAGCCCAGGAGGTGATTGATGAGGTCCTGGGAGCATACCACCATGCCCAGGACAGGATGGGCCAGATCCTGGCCACCCCGGAGCAGAATCAGAGGCTGCAAATAGCACACCACCAGGAGGCCATGGAGCAATGGAAACAGCTCAATGCCACCATGGCCTCCATTGCAGAGTTGCTGCAACACCAGTACCACAGCCAGCCTGAGTCCTTCACCCACCTGCAAGCCCCTACCACTAGCCAGGACACTGCCCTGCCATCTACATTTGTAGCATCCACTGGACTGGTGGCACTGCCAGAGGACTCACAGGACACCAGCACCCCTACCCCTGCAGCCCAGCTGCACCTTCACAAACATGCCCTCAGACCCAGATATGCCACTGAAACACTGGCCAAGGCCAAGACCAGTGCCAGGAAGTGACTCTGCCTTGAACTGTCTCCCTTGTGTGCCACTGAGCTACCTTTTTGACATGCCACTGCCATCACACCATCTTTCAATGGCCACATGGACTATACTCCAGTACAAGCAACAGCTAAGCATATGTACCTGAGTATGTTTGTCACCATTTGCCCACTCCCGTTCACTGTCCCAACACTCATGTATATATTGCCATTGAATAAATACACCTATGCACTAAAATTATATGTCCTTAGTTAATATGAGAGATCAATTGTGAATGTGAATGCATTAGCCAGTTACTATGATAATCCCACTTTTATTGCAGGAGGGGATCCAACACACTGTATTGTCTGCACAAAGTCACACTGTACCTAAAATTGCATTCCCTGGCACATGCCACTTCAGTCATGATTTAGCATTGTCACTGACAAAAGACACCACAGTACTTATTACATTAGTTAGACTGAAACTATGCAGTGAAGACATCAGCCTCATTGAACAGTACTATAGAGTCACTGGAAGTATAGCTGGATTAGCTGAGTCCTGGAGTTGAGATCTTCCCCCTCTTCTTCCTCACCATCACTCTCATCCCTCCTCTGAAGCTGCAGGGCTGGATGGACATCACCCTCCTTTTCCAGAAGGGGATAGCTTTCCTCACAGCCAAGTTGTGCAGCAGGCAGCAGGCCACCACTATCTTACCCACCTTGTCAGGGACACAGCACAGGGATCCTCCGGAAATATGGAGGCAACAAAATCTTACCTTCAGGAGTCCTGTAGTGTGCTCTATCACCTCCTGGTATGACCATGGGCCTCATTATAATTCCTCTCTGCATCTGTCCTGGGATTCCTCACAGGTGTCAGGAGCCATTGCAAGTTGGGGTAGCCAGAATCGCCTGCAAAAGTGGGCAAAAGAGGACTTGAACAACCAGATGTTACTTGCATGCAGCCTGGCTGTCAGCTATGTAACTGATCCAGTGTCATACACACTCACCTATGAGCCAAGCTCTGTCCCCCAGTAGTTGTCCCATCATGTGTGGCACACTGCTGTTTCTCAGGACAAATGACTCATGGACTGATCCTGGGAACCTGGCATTGACATGTGAAATGTACTGATCAGCAGTACACACCAATTGTACATTCGTGGAGTGATAGTTCTTACGATTCCTATACACCTCTTTATTCACTCTTGGAGGTATGAGAGCTATGTGGGTTCCATCAATGGCACCTATCACATGTGGGATACTAGCAAAGGCGTAGAATCTAGATTTGATGGCGATGAGTTCCCCCTTTGGGGAAACTGGACATACGTTTGGAAGTGTTGAACAAATGCATCCAGGAAATTGGACAAGATGTGGCTGAACATTGGCTGTGAGACCCCTGCAGCCATGCCCACTGTCACCTGAAATGAGCCTGTGGCCAAAAAATGGAGCACAGATAGCACTTTTACAGTTGTAGGGATGGCATGCTGATTCCGATTGGCCGGCTTCAGAACAGGATCCATTAATGCACAGAGGTCATGGATTGTAGCTCTATTAAGTCAGTAAGTGATAGTGATGTGACATTCCTCCATAGTGGCCAAATCTACCAGGTGTCTGTAAACAGATGGGGCCCTCCCTCGCCACATGGGTCTGTACCTTTGGGGGAGGAAAGAACACATTTTGAGTGTCAACATACACTTGCACCACATGATGTCACTGTACATTTAAAAATGTGACACATAGGTAACGCACAGAAACAGAAAGAATGAGGTAAACCGTCAGGTTAATGTGTGCTGAGGTTTCTCTGTCATAATGGCATCACATTGTATACACACTTCCAACCATGACTACTTGTGTGGATCAAAGAATCATGTCAGCAATCGACGAAGGAGAGAGAGAATGGGGCTCTGGATGAGGCCCCCGGCAAGTATTGGAGATGTGGTGAAAGCAAAATGGCATCCTCCTGTTATCCAGGTATGGTAGTGTGGAAGTGACTTCATTCCGCTGGCATTAGTCGTCATGGCGGTAGGAGGTGTTCACCACCGTGCACCTGATCATTGGATTACATGGTTGTCAATGGGGAACCTGGGCCAATCATGATCACCGCCTGCGGTGACGTACACACCGCTGCGGTATCTACTGCCATTTTGACAGACCCTTGACTCTTGCATCACGTGATGGGTAGTACTCCACTGAGTGGGCTGCTGACTCTGGTCCCTGAGATGGCGCGTGTCAGAGGGGAACGGGCCCCAGCCTTCACTGTGGAGGAGCTGGAAAAGCTGGTGGATTGGGTCCTATCCCCTGTCTGCAAAGTTGTATGGGCGACCAGAGGAGCAGGTGAGTTGCCATCTGTCATCCTTAGATGTGTGTGATTGTGGCGGATGCCTGTATGTATGTGTGTTCGATGTGTGACTGCCCAGCCATAGGTTGTCTTTCACTTTCTGCTTGTAATTTGTTCATATGCATGTCTACATGGGCCATGTCAGTATGAAAGGGCATGGCATTTGTGTTCGGGGTACCGACACTGACATCTGTTTCTTTGCTCTGTGTGTCCCATGCAGGTCAGCGCCCATCAACAGAAAGGACTGTGGCAAGTCATTGCCAAGGAAGTGCGGACCCTAGGAGTCTACAACCGGTGGAGCACACACTGCAGGAAGCGGTGGGAGGACCCGAGGCACTGGGCCAGGAAGACCAGAGAGGCCCAGATGGGGAAGACCTCCCAATGAGGAAGGAGTGCCCGTCGGACCCTAATACCCCCTAATGGCCTGCATTCTGGCAGTGGCCTTTCCAGATTTGGATGGGTGCTTGAATGTAGCACAGCAGCCACAAGGGGGTGAGTACCAACACTGTTGTGATACCACTTTGATGGGTGTATTTGGGTGCTGTGGGATGCATGCATTTTAGTGCCAGGCACTTAGAAATGTGTGTCTCTGCTGTCCTGCCCCCCTCCACATCTTTGGGATAGTGTCATAGCTAGTTTTGGCAGGGTCTGTAGGCCTATGAGGGGGTCCCCTTTTTGTCATCTGGCATTCATTGTGGCCTTATGAACTTGTAACTGCATTGGCTTGGCATGGTCTCTCATGGGTGTACTTCACACAGCGTATCATAGTTGTGTTTTATGAAGGTTATATTGTATATGCTTGGGTCATGTCAGGGGCACATTTATAACGTATGTTGTCTCTGCTGAGGATTCATGCCTGATCTGGGTGGGAATGTCTGTGACCCAAAATGTACATATTTTCAGGATTTGACATACTTCTTTCTTGTTTTGTTTCCCCACCCCTGTGCTCTTGTGTCCCTGTGTACATTAGCATTATCTGGTGAGGGAGCTGATGCACTGGCGAGTGGGGATGCAGCAGCCCATGGCTCAAAGGTGGCAGAGTTGACCGACGCACCATCTCTCCCCTTCCAGCACCCCACTCCCTTCACCCATCCCAAGCACACATACAGACAGCCATGCACACAGATCAACACACAAGAGGCACACAGACAAACACAAGCACTACACTTCCCACCACAGGCAGGCACATACCCAAAATACCAAAGCAGAAACAACAACATCCACCTCCCCCAGTGTGTCAACCTCATCACCACCCTGTCTGTCACCGCACCATGCACACCCACACGCACTGCACCCTCAGTCACTGCTGCTGCCCCATTCATGCAGTCACCACAACATCTAACATCCAGACATGCACCCCAGACACCACAACTGTACTCACCATGACTACATTCACAGACACTTGCAGCACACTCACCACACCTGCAGACACCCAGACAACATCCATCTACACTGGCAGCATGTCTTCTCCCACTGTGTCCACCCCCCCTCCTCCCAAAACACTCAAACGTTCGCACACATAAACACCACACACATCCACCACACATAAGCATACTAAAAGGGCTCCTGCATCCACATCCGGCACACCTACACCAGGGATGAGCACTCGCTCATCATCCACTCCCAGACCTGGCTCCAGATCCCCTCCAACTGCACCTTAGAAGCTTTTCCTATCCCGTGTTGAACTGCTTGAAATCACTGGCCCAACTCGTATTGTCCCTAAACATTCCCATGCCTTGCCCAGTGCACTTCTTCATCATCTAAGTCCGCCCCAGTCCGCCCTTCCCATTCCCATGCCCCTTCCCCAGAGAGGGAGAAGCGCAGTGTTGCCCCAGGTCCCTCTGCCACTCGCCGGTCCAATCCCACTACCCCTCCTTCCAAGGGCAAGCCCAAAACCCCCTCCACCTCCCAAACCTAAGCCCTAGTCCCTCCCGTCCAGACCTGAGTCTCCACCGCCACCCCCTGCCCCTGTTCCCTGAGGAGCCTGGCTGCCCCATTGATGCCCCTTTCCAGAGGTGTTCCCTTTGCACATGTGGGGGTTAAGTTTGGGCTATATTTGCCCTTCAGGGACTTTACAATGGACTGGCCAATGGCCTTATTTGGACATTATTTTTGTTATTTGGAATGGAAATCGAGTGCCCAGCAGTGCTGTTGGCACAATATAGTGTTGTTCAGCATTTCACTGTTGGGGTGTGGTGTGCACTGGTGTGTACATTGGTACAAGTATTTGTTGGCTTGTGTCTGGAAAGTACATTTTTTTATGGTATGCATGGCTTGGGATGGTGAGAGGGGTTGGGAGTACGTTTGCTTGTGTAACTGTGCCCTTTCTTCCCATGTGTACTAGGCTGTGGTATTTACCGTCGTCATCTTCGTCATCAGTCACAGTCCTGGAGGAATATGGTAAGGAGAAGCACTGGCATTATTTCTAACTCTCGCTCCATGCCTGCGTCGACTTATTCTGTGTATCTTCAGTGAGTGTTTCCTTTTATATTGTTCATTTCCACAACGCTTTGCCTGGCGGTGATTCCCGCCCCGGAACTGATGGCGGTGTGGTGTTTCATTATTTGGTGGGCGGGTAGGGCCTTTCCGCCAGCCTGAGGGCAGCCTCCTCCATCATCGCCGGGGCTACAAAAATGGCGGTGTGTGGATGGACCTCTACTTGTTTCTCATTGGCTTCATTATTTGGTGGGCCGGACCGCCAGCCTGTTGCCGGTAGTTACCAGCATGTTCATAATGACCACCTCTGATTTGTTCAAGGTGTCGTTCCATTTTATGTTGAAGGGGCATCATCCAATTAGAATCAATCATCAAACTTCAGGTTGCAAAATTTCGACATTTTCCAAAGTCTGTCACGGGAAGATCTTTCTGTGTGACTCCAAACAGGTTGAAACATTTGTATACTATCTCAGTCCATGTTCCTGCATTGCAGGACTCTCCAAGGCCAAATAGGTACTTTTCTTGTACAGTTAAACAATAGATTTTGTACAAGTGGGACTTTGCTTCTCATGGGAGCGAAATATGAAAGAAAACTTCATGTTATGAAAAATAAATTTAACACTTTTACATGACTGTGAAATTTAAGCTTTGTAGGCATCAGTTTTGCTAACAGGGGCGAACATAAAATGCAATTAATTTAATACTTGTTAATAAAACACATATAAAATGGAAACCTATACATTCATTATTAATAATATATCATCAGTATAAGAAATACATTTCATTTCAAATGGAAAGCTTTGTTATTCCATTACACTAGATATTGCATGCAGAGAACTGCATTTTCTCACTTGCACATATTTTCAAAGTCATTAATCTTTCATTAAACACAAGAAATTCAAATTCATTTCTACAAGTCTTATTAGTTTACAGTCTAAATTACATTTTAACATCAACTTTAACCTTCTAGCATGTGATTTAGTCAGAAAAGCACTCAGTGCTTAATTTGTAAATAAAAATGTGCCGGTGTCCAGAGCCCTCCTTTTAAACATGCAGCTGCTGCAAGTAAATGTGCGAACACAGAATACTGAAGCAGCGAAATCCTGAAGCCATCTCGGGCCAATTCAATCCATTTAAAGCCACTCCCTGCCCCTTGAGCTCACTCTTGCAGCTTTCTGCTTTTCCCCTTTGTGACGCTTTTTCATTTTTCTCTTCCTCTCTCTTTCTCATATGTTTCTTTTGCTCGCAGTAAATGCCTGAGAAAGAAAATTAAGTGCTGGCCCTCAAAAATAAGTGCTGGTGCTCCTCACTGGAAACAACAAGCATAAATCAAGCACTGATGGCACTTATGGTGAACTGTGATTTACAAACATATTGCACATTTAAAATACGTGTCAGTGCAGCTTTCTACATTAATTTTTCTCTCATTTACATTCATAAATGTAAACTTCTCACAGTCTGACGGCTTTAGTGACTCGAGGGGCAGAGTTAACATTTACGCTCTATCAATCCCTCCTTTAATGTAAAAACAAACGCCATCAGAAAAGGCCTAATTCTCATTTTAACAAGACAATTCTGAATTTCGATGTCTGTCACGTTTGCAATGTACTTTCTTATCTCCTTACTATTGTCAGGTATGTATGTACAACAATGTTGCACATGTAACATTTTACAGACTCCACGCTCCTTTGCAAGTAAGATGTCTAACGCAAGACGATTTTGCAAAACCCTTGATCTCACACCAACCATTTCTGTGTTAATAACATTGCTCCTGCAGTGTCAGCAGATAGCTTATCTACTATTGTTGACAGCTCCCTACTCTTTAGATCATTCATGATAACTCCCACTAATGGAATTATGGCACCAAATATACCTTCCACTATCTCTGCGGCACTTGCTCCTTTTTTAACTCTGGAGTTTGACTTCTCATCCCAAACTGGTTCATTAATGCTGTCCACATAATACATTTTCAGTTAACCTACTCCCAGGTAACAAGTTCCATACCAGCCTTTTGGCAGCTTGTAACATGCTTTTTTCCCACTGATAAAATAATCACCTGGTATCGTTGGATCCTGTCCATTTAACATAAAAGTCCACAAACTTTTGAAAGCAAAATAATTTCTACATTCACTAGTACCTACAAAATGTGTATCTGTCTTTGGACTATACACCCAGAATTTCCCTACATGTTGCCAATCTACAGCTAAGAATCCGTAACTCCCCAACACTGAATATGTTGCATCTTTTTACCAATTTTACAAAAGTGCTCCTTTTTCTATTTTGGATTTCCTTCTCCTCCTTCTGTTATCAACTTGTCCAATCAACTCTTTCTCTACTGAACTAAGTATGCAGGTCAAATTATTCTTGTGTGAATATGCTGTTCCAAATATCAAGGTAGGCTCAAAAAGTCCTGCTACAATGTCAATGTTTTTTAGTTTAGCAATAATTAACCGGTGCTTCATGATAAGCATGAAAGAAAACAGTAGATCATAGTTTCAATAGGAGTATTGGTAATACTTCTGCTCATACAACTGTGTTAGTAACAGACTACAAGAAATTCCATATGTTAGTGGCAAGATGTGAGAAGTGATTTCTTCCTTTACTGATGAAGGAATTTTCATACACATAGCAGTTCTGCACCTCCATGGTTTCAATGTACTCTTATGATAATTTGTGATATACATTTGACGTCAAATCTCCCTTAGAACGATCTGTGTGTAAAAGTTTCTCATCCTCATATTTTGGACCTTGATTTGTGAATGAGCCTTTTAAATGTGGGACATTTGTGACTGAAGTTTTCTCACCCTCATTCTTGACATGCAAACTTAATCCAACTATCATCAATATGATCACAATCACACATGCTTCTTCTAAACTTACACACACATACTTACATTTACTATTCTTACTTCGATCAGAATTCATGGCTAGTCTAGATTTAGACAATGAATAGGTACACTGTTCCAAGAAAATAATAATAATAAATCTAGGGGAACTTGAATGTTCAGGAGCAAGAGCCCTCACACATCCAAATGGATGTCATGCTTCATCATCAGGTTGCTCCTCGTCAGACTGGCACTGCAATATCTGACGGGCTCCCCGTTCGGGGCTCTTTGCCGGAAATCTTTTTATAAGTGGCTGCCATTGTGATAAACACTCACTAGAGAATTGTAGATGTCAGGCACTCATTCTGGCAGGAGAGTAATAAGTTAAAATTGGTTCTTAGCCCCACAAGAGTCAGCACTATTTAATGTGTCAGAAGGAAAGGGCTAAGACCCAGATTAAAAGCAAAAGGAAAGTGGAAAATGAGGATTCATGCTCAACCACTTTCTAACTAAACACGGAGATATGGGAAATTATCACCTATCCCCTAAGATATGGTCAACATGTTTCACATACAGTGGTCTATACAGATCCTATGATGCTTCTTCAGGACCAACAGTTAACGGACCTTCTCCTGACTCATAATAAGTTGAGGGGAATTAAATATTAATTAAATAAAATTCAGCTAGTCCTTTTCAATAATCCAGAACCAAGTCACCTGCAATGTTCGCAAGAGCATTTGCAGACACTGCTGGCACTCTCATAGCTCACCCCATAATGATTTCATATGGCGACAAGCCTGTCTTTCTGTCGGGTGTGCTGCACATACTCAGGATAAGAGGGAGTGTTTCCAGCCATTTCATTGTTGTAGATGCACATACTTTCATCAGCCGGGACTTCATTGTTCAATTTATCTGCACTACCAGACCTGAGGCTTCTGGTTTGTGACTGCAATGCAATCTTTGCTCAACTTGTAATGCTGCACACACTTATTTAAGGATCTCACTATTGAAATGAGTTCCTCGGTCTCATTCCACAGAAGTCAGAAAACCAAACCGAGGTATCAGCTCCCTCACTAGCAGTTTTACAACTGTGAGGCTATCATTTCTTCTAGTTAGGTAAGCCTCATTCCAATGGAGAACACACACACCACCACCAACACACATTTCAGCCCATTAAACACTGGCAATTCAATTAAATCAAGTTGTATTCGGTTGAATGGTCCTCCTGATCTGCCTACGTGACTCAGTGTAACAACTGTGCATTTTCCTACATTCATATGCTGACACATTACACATCTGTGACATACTGGTTCTTGAACTAATCTGAATCTGGGATTGTGCAATGTTTGTCTGAATGTTCTAATCATTGCGCATCTACCAATGTGAGCTCCTCCATGGTAGTATATTGCCACTGGGGACAATAAGCTATTTGGCAACACTGCTTAACCGTCACTCGAAACTCAAACATCATCCTCATTCCTCTGCACGCATCCTGCTCTAATCCAACACTGTTTCTCTTCTCCTGTCACCTCATCCTGCAACCTTTTGACTTCTTCCCAAGTATCAAACGATGCCATAAAAATGTTTTGACTTGTCTCATCATCACTTCCATAGCTCAGTTCCTGACAAAAGGAAATGAAAGGCAGGGCACAATACCTCGCAACTTCGTCAGCATAGGTATTTCTGAATTATATGTAATCATTTGACTTCTGGTGAGCTGCACATTTTACAACTGCAATTTTCACGGGCAACTGTAATGCTTTCAGCAATTGTTAAACTTTGTCACTGTGTCAGATAGGTGATCCAGAAGAGGTCACAAAGCCTCTCTAGGACCACAACTGTCCAGAATTGTGAATGTCACCAAACCCATATTGGCTATGAATAAAGTGGTCACTTTGATTTGTTCAGAAAAACAGCATGCTCTAGTAAGAGCAATCAATTTTGCTCCTTGGGCAGAAATGACTCCTCAAAGCCAAGAAACCTCTGTCACACAGGACACTGTGCAAACTGCATAACCAGCACTCAAGTCACATTCAGAATCTTGTAAACAGGAGCCATGAATGGAAAGGACATAGGGCCTGATTACAACTTTGGAGGAGGTGTTAATCCGTCCCAAAAGTGACGGTAAAGTGACGGATTTACCACCAGCCGTATTACGAGTCCATTATATCCTATGGAACTCGTAATACGGCTGGTGGTATATCCGTCACATTTGGGACAGATTACCACCTCCTCCAAAGTTGTAATCAGGCCCATAGTCATTTACATTCACGGGGACATCTTGAATATCAGGTCTGAGTTTGGTGCACAGTTCTGTCACATCAAGACAGTCATGCTCAACCTTATCCTCGCGCTTACCTGCATTTTCAACAAGATCTGGAAAAACAGATGCAACATTCACATTACACCTTTTAATGTTTACGTTAGAAGAACCGAGAATTATTTACTTGTAGTCATTCAAACTGACCCTTGTTAGGTGTTGAGTCTTGGTATGGGTAACCAAAATCTCTACTGAATGCGGAATATAAAATGTTCAGTGGGTGGCCTATGACAATGTCTTTGCATTGCTCTATGTTGACGCTCAATACCACCATGGCTCTTTAACAGCAAGGCAACGCAGCAGCTACAGGATCAAGTGTGGCTATAAAATATGCCACAGGCTTGTTGGCACTTCCATGTAACTGTGTCAAAACAGAGAGAGCACATCCATCCCTCTCACAGAAAAAGAAAGAAAAACATTTGTTGTAATCAGGCATTCCCAGAGCTGGGGCTTGGCAGAAGCTTCCTCTCGGCTCAGGGAAGGCTTAAATGCATTCGTCACCCTAGTGTGTCAATCTTTGTAAGGGCTTGGACAACACGGAAACATTTGGAATTCATTGGGTGGCAGTAGCCAACCATTCCCAGAAACATTGTGACATCCCTCCGAGTAACTGGGGAATTCATCTGCATGATTGCTGAAATTCGCTCCTGGGGGCACTTTTTTGCACATTTCTCTTGGTGATGACCTAAGCAAGGGACTTCCTTTTTACAGTACTGCAGCTTTGCTGAGGAAACATTATGTCCATTTTCTCCTAAGGGATTGAAGAGAGCTATTTATCTCTTCTGCATGCTTCATGAGTATTTGACACAACCAACAGTTCTTCAATATACTGCACTAAGACTGAATGATACATTTTAAGGGGCTCAAGTTCCGTATTGATGGCAATTCCGTATACCCCGGTCCTCTTGCAGGGGAATGGAAAAGAACATCTGACACAAGTCAATGATAGTTAATTACTCTGCTTCACACGGGATCTGAAATAAAATCACTGCTGGATTTGGTATCACTGGACAACATGGGGCGACAATCTTGTTTACTTTTCTCAAATCCTGAACCATGCTGTATTTTCAATTGGGCTTCCACAATCCTAAAATAGGGGTATTACAAGGGCTTCCCAAAATTTCCTTCAGAACACCTTGCTCAATCATACTGTTCCTCAAGGGTGTTATTCCTGCAACTATCTCGGGTGTCATGTTGTAAGATGGTATCCTAGGATACACTGCATTTGGCTTCACTGTTATTTTGACTGGATCCACTAAGAACGACACGTCTTGTCCCATAACGTTTGTGTTGACATAGGGAACACAATCTACTACTAAGGCTGCAGCTCAAATGCAATCGTCATCATCAGAACTATTACTGTGAAATGTTTCTAAGACTACCTCATCACTCAAATCAATTAAGGGAAATTGTAAAGCTATCTGGTTTACATTTGCCAATTGATTTGTGTTTACTTTTGACATCTGATTCATGTTTTGCTGAGGAACAATCACTTGTTGCTTTGTCGTTGGGGCTTGTGGAACCTGCATCTGTTGTACTGGGGACATTTGCACATTTGGAATTTGGGGTTTTGGACTGTCTGAACTTGAACCTGATTGTTACCTTGAGTCTGAGCAACTCCAGCATTCTATAAGATATTATTCACATTTTTATAGGGACATTCCCTTCGCAATGACTATAATTTCTGCAATCATGAATTTCTCCAATCCAATCATGGACTAAGTTTCTACAATGACTGACCATCAACCAAATTTCCACTCTGATCTATATGAACACCACATCCTCTACCTCTAGGCCGAACAACATTGCTAACTTGATGTTGCCTACATCGTATTCCACTTGTATTTTGCTCATAATTGGTGGGCTCTGACTTCCTCTATTTGCAGCCTTCAGTTACATCACCATCAACTTCTTTCTCAGCTTTTTCTGCTGCAATTCAATTTCAGTACTACAGTACCTTGCATACAGCAGGATCTCCCCAATGGGTTTGTTTTGCCAACAAATTAAATGCTGCTGAATAATTGCACTGACTTCAATCCTTGCACAAATTTAAATACAAAATGATCCATATCTTTCGGCTCAGTGTTCTCAGTACCATTATGCTGTTTGAAAACTTGCAACAATCTCTCATAACATGCATGAATCAACTCTTTCGTTTTCTGTGCTGTCCTGTCAATTTTCTGCCAATCAGTAACTTTCGGGGAAACTTTATTCTTCAGGAATTCAATTAGCTTATAATACTTTTCATCACCTCTTCAGTTGGTGCACCTGCTACTCGATCTCTCAGAGGTTCACGATCTGGCCAAGCAACACTTCTTTTGCACTTAGTCCACAAATCAACTGGAACCAAAATGTCAAACAATGTATTCAAATTTTCTGCAGCATTTGAGACTACATCCTCATTGACAGACTCCACAACATCGGCATTCAACAACACTCCCTCAAGTGGCTCACGTCATTACTCTCAGGACACGCCAAGAGCAACCGCGGCGTGCCCCAAGGATCATTGCTCAGCCCCACGCTGTTCAAGATCTACATGACCCCCATTGCGGGCATCGTCAGAGCCCACGGACTTAACATCATCTCCTACGCTGGGGACACCCAGCTCATCCTCTCGCTCACCAAAGATCCCTCTAATGCCAAAACCAACTTCTTCAAAGCCATGACTGACATATCTGACCGGATGAGGGACAGCTGCCTCAAATCGAACTCTGACAAACCAAGGTACTGATCTTTGGAAAGAACACCTCCGCTTGGGACCACAGCTGGTAGCCACAGAAGAACTTGAACCCACTCCCACACCGACTGACTACGCTTGCAACCTCAGCATAATCCTGGACAGGCAACTAACCTTGAAACAACAAGTCAATGCAGTCGCCTCCTTCTGTTTCCAGACCCTCAGCATGCCCCTCAAGATCTTTAGATGCATCCCAGTAAAGCCCAGAAAGATTGTCGCACAACCATTCATCACCAGCCACCTCAACTATGGCAATGCGCTATACACCAGTACACCCCCCCAGCTCCTCAGAAGACTCCAGACAATACAGAACATGGCAGCCAGACTCAGCCTGGACCTCCCCAAGCACGTTCATGTCACTCTTCACCTCAGGAAACTCCACTGGCTTCCTGTCCAGAAAATATGTCAGTTCAAGACACTCATAAATGCCTACAAAGCCCCCCATAAACTGGGATTATCCTACAACAACCACGACTGAACTTCCATCTTTCCTTGAGACA
This sequence comes from Pleurodeles waltl, assembly GCF_031143425.1. Classification (NCBI taxonomy): domain Eukaryota; kingdom Metazoa; phylum Chordata; class Amphibia; order Caudata; family Salamandridae; genus Pleurodeles; species Pleurodeles waltl. The sequence goes on from NC_090444.1 coordinate 877,398,641, forward strand.
CCTGTGCTCCTCTTCTCTCGCCCTCAAACAAGTCCCTCCATTCATCTCACCCACAGCGGGGGCTGCACTTTCTTCTTCATCGCTGCCAAAGCCTGGAATGACCTCCCCCTTCTCCTCCGAATAGCACCCTCCCTGGCAGTCTTCAGAAAGCAACTCAAGACCCGGCTTTTCGAGGCAACATCCTCAGCGCCTAGATACTCGTAGGGGTGAGAGTGTTGCGCTTTTGAAAATGATTGATTGATTGAAATCTTCTGACAGGCATTTTGAAAGTTTCACAAATCCCTCAGTCTGCTTCTACCACTCCACTGGCCTCTCTCTCAATCTCAGGTAATCACTTGTCAGTGACAGTATATCACTCCTACTCCAAGGTACATGCACACAAACTCCACCTGGTATTTCTCTCATAGGCATCATTAGGTCGAGCCTAGACAGCGCTTTCTGTTGTCAGGTGATGATCTTTTGTATGTACTATGTGTGGTTGAACGCCTCCCATCAGCTTAGATTTGTCTACTTGTTTGTCTTTTAAAAATCCTTGATTGCCAGTGGTTAATTTGCCTTCCTGGTCCGTCCTTTTTGCAAGTGGTTCACACCCCTAGAGTATTACCCCAGATCTTGTTGGCTTTCGCTTTTCCCTACTTAACTTTCAGTTCAGAAACTTTTTTTTTTATTCCAACTCACGTTTCAATGGCTGAGCGTATTTCCTTCATAGTGATGTTTTTAAATTGAAAACATTGCGTATGTAGGAATACGTAACACTTGCAATTTAAATATATACATAAGAACGGACACGTTGCCTTTAAAATACCCCAAATGCAAGTTATAACATTTTTAAAAACAATAGCGTTTATCGTTTCAGTTCGTTTCCTGCTTGTGTTATTATCTTCTAGCTTGTTTTTCGAGTTTGGCTCCATAATTGGGACTCTATCAGCTTGCCACTTTTCTTTTACTGTGAAGAGCATTCTCGCTCTGACATTTACACTGGATTTTGAAACAGCCCTGAACTGTATCTGGCTGCCTTCCGCTTTCCAGTGTCACAAAGGTAACGATAAATGGCTCTCTGTCTGTTTTCAAAATGGCAATGTCGCTTTTACTTGAATTTTCATTTTCAGTACTCTGCTTCCAATCTATCAGACAAGCTGACTGTTTTCTTTCCCTACCAGAGCTAATTTTCTGTTTAATTATTTTACTGCTTGTTTTCCAAAGTGAGATCCATAACACTGCTTGGTTCAGGTTGGTTAGTTTGCTGCTAGTGTTCCAAGCCACCCTCTTTCAAATCGCACAAAGGCACCTATAGCATGTCTCTTTTGTCAGTGGCTATTTTTTTTATTTATCACTTTCCTGCTTTTTTTTGCTTTTTTTTTTAACCAGCAAGAGCATTTTCACTCCGATATTTGAGAAATGTGCTTTCCTTCAAAGTTATGTTTTAGATTGAAAACATTGCGGGGCATATTTATACTCCGTTTTCTCCGAATGTGCGTCACAAATTTTGACGCACAATCAGCGCAAACGTTGCCCCATATTTAAACCCTGACGCCCGAGGCCACGCACGAGAAAAAACCGCAATGTGCGCCATTTTCTGGAAGCGGCAACCCGCCCTGCGTTAATGACATGCAGGGTAGGCGTTCCCGTCCAAAAAACGACGCACACAGCCGTGCGCCGTATTTATGCTTCCGGGCAAAAAGGACTCTCGGCCGGTAGGCGGAGCAAAAAAATGACGCAAAGCCCGATGTGCGCCAAAATTTAACGCCTGGGTCAGGGTAGGCGTTAAAATGGGGCAAACACACCTGTATTTAATCAGAACACACAGAACAAACAACAGAGCAGCAGAGCAGCAACAGGGAGACATGGAGGTGATTGTTATTCAGCGTGCACGTAGACGCAGAGCCCTGCAGCAACAACAGCAGCTACAACAACAACAGCAGGGACCCCAAAGGCAGCGCAGAAGGCAGGAGAGGATATTCCGCCCAAGAACAACCCTGCATGGCCTCAGGGAACACAACATCATACAGAGGTACCGGTTGAACTGGCAGGCCATTCAGCAGCTGCTGAGAAATATTGAACAGCAGTTGGCCCCCACTTTGGTGACACCCCACACCATACCAACAGAAACAAAGCTGCTTGCCGTACTTCACCTGCTGGCAAGTGGCTCGTTTCAGACAACTGGTGCCCTGGTTGGTGGAATATCACAACCATCATTCTCCGCATTCCTGCCAAAAGTACTGGATGCCATCATTCGCCTGACACCCCGCCACATCTGCTTCCCTAACACACTGCAGAAGCAGCAGGAAACTAAACAGGGGTTCTACGCCATCAGTGGCTTCCCACACGTCCTTGGTGCAATCGACTGCACACACGTACGCCTTGTGCCACGTGCTGCAACAGAACACCTCTACCGCAACAGGAAGCACACAAATTCAATCAACGTGCAGGCCATAGTCGATCACCAAGGATTGTTCAGCAACATCGTGGCAAAATATCCTGGGAGTGTACATGACGCATTCATCTTCTGTCACTGCACCATCAACCAACACTTCCAGGATGGACGGTATGGCAATGGACTACTTGTTGGTAAGTACAAAAATCAAACTTATATACACACTGCACAGCAACCCTCTAGGACAAACAACACCTACACCACAATAGCAACACCTAGCCAGGAACACACTGAGGTCCTCACATCACTAGCCATGTTTCTGAAGTCACCATTGAACCTGTCACACATTGGAATTTACTCCACAGCTTAATGTGAAGACATTAATGAGTGTGGTTGCCTAAATGTCACCTTGCAAATTGGAGGTGTCACAATAACCTGTACATTAACACATTGCATAAGTCTTAAGGTATGGGATGTCCAGGGTACTTTCATATGAACGTGTTAACTACACTTTCATGTTTTAACTCTGCATGGAACTATCATCTCACCCCCAGTGAAGACACACGGACACGTGTATCACAAGTCACAATGCAAGGGAGGGAACATTGTTCTGTGAATCCAAATACATACTGCTGACAAATGGTTAGCTAACAAACACTTGCTCAGCCAAGGAAAAAACTCAATCAAAACTTTTCTCCTACAAGTATAGGTTGTCACATTAGTACACAAAAGAGTCACAGACAACACAACACAACTACTGCCATCAAAGGTCTGTACAAGAGTGCCTCCTACATCGAATTGATCCCATTCTGTGTTTCTCTTTCAGCTGATCAGGGGGATGGCATCCAGCCTTGGCTAATGACACCATTTGGGAACCCAACTACTGCTGCAGAGCGGGCATACAACGACGCCCATAAGAGGACACGCAGCATTGTTGAGCGGACCTTTGGGATCCTAAAGTCAAGGTTCCGCTGCCTTGACATCACTGGCGGTAGCCTACTATATTCCCCAGAGATGGTCTGTAGGATCATACTCACTTGTGCCATATTGCACAATATTTGTGTACAAAGGAACATTCCCCTCCTTGAACCAGACCCAGACATGCCGGAAGACGACGAAGAGGAGGATGCTGGCCTGCAACAGGAGGGGGAACAACCAAACACGGCTGCTGGAGTGCGTAGGCGCCAACAGCTTGTAAATAATTTATTTTCATAATTTCTTATGTAAACACTTATTGCACAATTGTAAATAAACACAGATAACAAACACCACATCATGCTTTGGCCTATTCATTTCTGCCCGCCTGTAGTTTGAATTTGCTGAAGAAGAATGTCGTCTCATTGTGCAATAATGACATAACACTCATCACACAAAAAATATACACCACAAATGTCTGCACAGAGGCTATGATGTTTCATGATACATTACCATCCACAGAGGCCAACAGGAGTACAAATGTGCCAATGACATATGCCGGATCCAGACACCTGAGACAGTCTCTCACTCAGCACAAAAATGTAGCTCATTTGAAAGTCTCATTACACGTGTTCAGTGACAGGGTGGGACCATCCATGTGCACGTGACCATGTCCTCAATGGCTTGTATGAATGTTTGCTACAAACAATACCCAATTGCAACAAGAGTAGCTGCCACTAACTCATGAGGAGACCTTGAAGTTACAGTGACAACATACACCCAGACAGTTGATAGTGAATCCACATTCGCCCATACATATAAACATATGTCATCCAATCAACCAAATATTTGCAAGCAGCCGATCACAGTAGTGTCCCAGTTCGAACCTAGCAGGAAGAATGTAACATGGCACTAAACCAGGTAATGCGTAAAGGGCCACATACATCAACAACCTATTTGTCATCAGCACATGAGGAACGCCGAGATTGAGCAAACATAGTCAGTGCAAAATGGTATGTCAGATTGCTCCAAATAATCAATAGGGAAAACATCAAATAGGCAAATGGGATGATTGAATCGCTAACAGTGATTCATACCCTATGGCCTTCCATTAGCCTGCTGCTGCAGGTTTAGCATAACAGCATAAATGAAAGACCTGGATAAATTAGAAATTCTGGAAGGGCAAAACCTAGGGTGCTGGTGGCCTAAGTCCACCTCTACCGCCCCCCAAATATACAAGTATTAGGTAGATGTGAAGTAAACACATGCATAAGGCGCATGTGTGGCCTACATGCCAAAAGTCAAACACAAATCAGATACACAAAATCATTAATAGGACATGGTTAGCCCCATAAAAAGTGTAAATGACTATTGCACTCCCTGTTTGGACTATAGATAAATGCATTACCGTTATAAATGTGGACACATTTTTGAGAAGGAATACATCCTGGTATCCCATTCATCATTTCCAAATAGCCATCAGCAATTACCCAAAATATGTTTACAAATATGGTTAATAAACATTTAGAGCAATCATAAATATTACAGTGTGAATGCCTTCTACACATCCAATAAGGGACATGTGTCATAGCTAACCACAAATGTGTATCACATAGCACCGTTTGGCCATGACAAAGTTCCTTTCACAACTTGAAAAAATGTAGACATTTTTGTCAAAATGCGTCATATTTTGACGCATACAGCATGGGCGTCATAATTTTTTCACGTACAGGAGTGCACAGATTGCAGAGTCAAAAAATATTAGATGAAAAATAATAAAATAATAAGGTACATTACATGTCCACCATATTGTCTCTGAAGCGTCATATTTTGATGCATTCAGCATGGGCGTCATAATTTTTTCACGTACAGGAGTGCACAGATTGCAGAGTCAAAAAATATTATACGAAATATAATAAAATAATAAGGTAAATTACATGTCCACCATATTGTCTCTGAAGCGTCATATTTTGACACATACAGCATGAGCGGCATAATTTTTTCACGTACAGGAGTACACAGATTGCCGAGTCAAATATAATGTTCATATTTGGTTCTCATATGTGCCAGCAAATTACAAATCTACTGTAGAACTGTAAACTCAGCCTCACACAAATGTAAGGGAACAATGAAGAAATTAGTTTTGACTCTGCATTATGTGCAATGTTATGCGTCAAAAAATATGACGCACAATCTGTATGCGTGAAAATATGACGCATAACGGAAAACTTAAAACGGCGGCCATTTTCTGCAGGAAGTGATGTAATAGGATATCCTGTTTACATAATCTGTACTGTGAGTTTACTTTCACTTTCACTTTGCAGTCTCAGATTCTTCTAGACTGTGTGGCTGTGTGAAAAGTGTTGTCATGTGTTTTACTGCTTTTGTGTCCTGTGTACCTTGTATATTGTGCTTTTGTGATCATAGTCTTGTTGTCTAATATTGTCTTAGTCTGTTTTGTATACTTTTGTCAAATCCTGTGTTTGTTTGTTTTCTCTGTGGGAGTCTGTTCAGGGTAGTTTAATTTTGGGGTTAGTTGGGCTATTTTTCATAAGTTTTCTTTTTCCTTCACTACTCTACCTTTCCCCATTTCCCACTTTTACTTTTTTGTCTATTTTTTCACCTTTCAATTTGTTAATATGTCAGGTAGGCCTCGGCTTGGCAGGATGGGTGAGGAGGAATTGGGGGGATTCATTTGGCTTGTTTGCCATTTCCTCCCACTCATGCTGGAGGCTGGGGGCCGTGTGATACAGGGGTATCACACGGAGGCACGCAAAGTCCGGTGGGGGAAGGTGCGGCATCACCTGGTCCGGGTCTATGGCAGCATTAGGAATGAGCATCAACTCAAGCACCGCTGGGCTGATCTGATATCCAGGGAGCAGGATCTGCTGGACCACCTGGGAATCAGGATTGGTGGCCATGTTGGTGAGTACAAATCAATTACATGTGAATAATTTAAAGCTCTGTGGGGACATGTGATGATTGTTACCCAATCTGGTAGATAAGTAGCTGACTGTGTGTAATGCTAGGGAAACCTAATGTGTATTTGTTGCACAATGTGTAGGAAGACCAATGCTAGCAGTCAGATGGCTCATGTTTTCAACACATACCGGATGCCTGTAGCTGTATGTAATGTAGTGTTGCATTTGTGTCAGACAAGCGACACGTTAATGCCTCTTTTTTAACTCTACAGGTCATAATTGCCAGTGAAAAGTGATGTTGAAACATCATACCTACATATGTAGACGCCATAGCTAGACAGAAAATAGTAAACCCATGATGATGCTATAAATGTGTGGTGCCTTCACGTCACATGAAGTTAGCTATGTTGTCCACACATATGTCACATGTGTGTCTGGTTGGTGTGTGTTGAAAATGTCCACATAGCCTGTTTTAGTTTGAGGGGTCATGCAGTCCTCAAGTAACCAGCTTTTGGATGTCTCTCTGGGATGCAAATGATGAGATGAAAGCAACCCTATATTGTTGGGGCATAGTAATGGAGGTGTATCTTTGACACCACATGACTGTCCTGGCCACTGCATGTGTGCAGTAGGGTGTGTAACTGTAGCAGGAGACTCATCCAATGTAAATGTTGCTTAAAAATACATCCATGCAGTGTGAGCATGTGTGAAAGTGTATCATTACGCATGTCATATTCACACAGTGTCATAGTAACTGCAATTATTTGTCAGTGCACGGAGTCTGAGTATATTCTTCCCTTCATGCTTTACAGGTGGACCTGCACCGTACACCGTGGGAGAGGTGGCACATTTTGAGGCCCCCGATACCTACAGTGAGTGTGGCCTGAGTGCTATTTTTATTGTTTGCTAGTGATGGACTACTGTGTGTTCAACAGAACTGAAGATTTGAGGCGCTGCCCGTTCATTGGCATTGTTGCTTTAGTGGGATTTCAAATATCACTTCTGTTTCTGTAGACCAATACTTAGCCATCTCTCAGATTTAGGGCCTGTAGGTCATTCCAGTCGGCCCGCTATGGGGAGTGGGATGAGTCATGTGGAATACACTGGTTAATGTAAGAGTTGCTCTGGGACTTGGCTTGGACTGAGTCTGCATATCAGACTGACATTCTCCCAGATAGCTTTGGCAAAAGGCTTGTATAAAATATGCAGCTTCCTAGTTGAGGATGGACTGTGTACACTGTAGGTTGGATCTTCCGGGGGCATGTACTTCCACAAGTTGAACTAGAAGTGTGTGTGACTAGAGTGCAATGGCCTAGGTGTTCAGTCGACTCATGATCATGGGTGTTCTTGCTCCTCTGTGTGTGTGGTAAAACATGCCTCACTGGTAGTATGTGATGTTGGCCTGAGTCAGTGCATTTTGACATGTGTGGACCTTGGATAGGACAATGTTTGGCTGACTCCAAAGAGTTGCTAGCCCTTCATTGGTGTTGTGTGTGGAGCCAAATACTTGTTGACCTTTCTATACACTCCTGGGTGTGCATTGAATCTGGGATTGTTGGTTGTTCTTCCCACCCCACCCTCAAAGAGTGCCATGTGATTGGGAATAGGGTACCTAGGACTGTAGCAACCAGTATGTTACACATACTTGTGACCTTTTGCAACTTTGTTTAGAACCTAGTGTACACATTTGGTTATGGCCCATGGGTTCAATATTTGCAAACAACAATTTACAAATGGCATTGAGTGAGGGTTGTGATAGTTATCACATAGAGTGACATATGTAGTGAAGTCAGTATGCGGAAGAGGTTCAGCCATAATGTCAGCTGCATTAGGCATTATTTGGATGAGAAGTTTAGGCTGATGTCACCCATCATGTAGAGACATGGATATGCTAGGTGTGAGATGGCCTTATGTATGCAGGCTTCACATGTAGTTCCTCTGAGACTTTCAATGAACTATGTTGTGACAATTGCTGGAACAAATACAGTACAAGTAATGTGCAAATGACCCATTGTGCTATTCCACCCAATGCATTTCCCATGGTAAATATTTGCCATATCTCTTCACAGCTGCAAACATGAGTGCTGCAGATAGACACCAGTTTGAGAGGCGTGCCATGCGATACCGGCACATCCTGCAGGTGCAGTCGGGGTACAGGAGGATGGCCCGCAAATACCAAGCAGATCGGGCCTCCGGGGCATGGTTGGCCTCCCCACAGGGTGGCCCTACATTGCCCACAACAGCCACCACCACCACATCCACCAGGTCTCCCCAAGTGGCCCCAGCAACGGCGGGGACAGTTGACCCTGCCTCGTCATCAAGACCCGGACCCAGCCATGTTCCACACCCAGGACAGTCCAGTGGGCATTCAACTACTGGCACAAGGTCCACCTCGGCCAGCACACAGACTGCAGCAGCCCCTCCTGTGGACACAGCCGCATTCCTGGCATTAAGCCGTAAATTGGACAAAGTGTTTACAAAGGTGGACAAGCTAAGCCAGGATGTGGCATATATCAAGAAAAGGGTTTGGTCCATCAGGCGGACCCTACGGAGGGCCAACCTCTAGGACTTTTGCCATGTTTTACTGTTACCCCTCCCCTCTCTCCACTTTCCTATTTTGTACTGATAGTTGGGTTTTGGGGATTAGTATTAGGTTAGTATAGGTTGTTAGCTTAGTTACTGTTAGGGAAGAGGGTGGGGGGTCCTTATTCTTTATATATTTCTTTTTTGGGTGGGTGGGTGGGTGGGTGGTTGGGGGTCAATGTTGGGATTCCTGTTTGTTTAAAAAAAAAAGAAGAAAAAAAACAATTAAAAAATACAAAAAAATATATGATTGTTTGGGATAGTATAGTATGTGTGTAGGTTAGTATGTGTTGTCCTGCATGTGTCCTGTCTCATAATGGTGGGTAGGGGGTTGATGTTTAGATCGTTTCGTTATATGTGTAGAGTAAGTTTAGCTTAGGTTAGTTAGGGACAGTTGTTAGTAGTAGTCAGGTTAGATTAGTGTAGGTATTACTTTTCCCTTAGTTGCCTCTTGTGTGGATAAATAGTAATAAATATATAGTTAACCCTTTGCATGATGCGTTAGGTGCTACTTTATCATGGCCTTGACATCAGTGTAGGTGAATGTTTTTCTATGACATTAGTGTCCTATGCTACCCATCACAGAAAAATGAGGTTTAACATGCCAGCTACCCGTGTGCTAACTTGGTAAGTATCCACCATTTGGGAGACCCACCATTGGTAGTTTGCATCGATCACCAAGGTTTTGTGTTGATGAGTAGGTATTCTACTTCACAAAGTGTGGGTAATTTAATAGGTCGGACTACAGTGTGATGTTCAGGGAGATCTTTGTAGATGAGGTGTTGCTAACACTCTTGTCTTGTTGCCTTCATTGCTGACCTAGATCATGTGTGTAATAATTCAGCATGACTTTCCTTCATGGAAGTATACTCAGAAAGGGTGATTGATGCAGTGTCATCTTTTTTTGTTTGCTTAGATTTTGCTGCATGATTTCATGTTTTAGTATTGCATGGTGCCTACATTTCTCAGCCACCATTAGTTGACTAGAATTGCTATAGATGGAGCATTATTCTGTCCAACACAGCATGATTGTGTGTGGTTTCTCCCTTCATCAGTTATTCTCCTCAGGATGGTAAGGCTATGATGCAATCCTGGCCACTGCACAGATGTATCAGACTACATGATGTCAGGACAGTTGTATTGACAAGCTACATGGTTGCCACACAGGCACTTTAGAGTCATTTACTGCACAGTTGATGTGTCAAATCACACAGAGACATATTAGGTGTGCAAGTGCTATTTATTGATAGGTGTTGTAGTGCAAAATGTCCATTGTCCATGTTTGGTGAGTCCGTTCTGGTGCATTCTTACATGGTGATCCTACAGAAGGGGTGTGGATGATGCTCCTGACATGCTGGGGTGATGTCACAGACAGTGCAGAGGGACAGGAATTGGCAAATAGTAGGAGAGAGACATTCACTGGCAATGGTGACAAGTCATACAGTGGATTGCAGAACAGTCATTGAGTGTAGTTGTAGTGAGACTGGCATTTGACAAAACGTAGGACCTTGGTCAAAGTAGGCCATGGTGCAGGGACTAGTGCTTCCGGGTACTCTTCCGCGAGAATGTGATCTGTTCCATGTCTTCTTCTTCTGATGTGTGTGTTGCCTGGTTTGTCCTTGTTGTTGTTGGTTGTGAATGGGGCAACACACACCTTAGTGTAAGAAGACGTGGAGGCAGACATCCCGGGGGCTGGTCCCTGTGAAGTTCTTAAGGGCAGTACTGCTGCAAGGAGGGCCTGCTGGTTTTTGAGAATAGCAGCCACATCACGATGGTAGGCAGCCAGGTCGGCCCTGAGGGGTTCAACGTTGCATTCGTGCACACGTTGACTGGATTGCAGTTGTAGTTGTGTCAACTGGATGACAGATGTGCTGATTTCCTTCTGTGTTTTAGCAAGTTCCTGCAAGAGAGATGTTAGGGCTTGCATTGCAGCTGCCTGATCTGCAAATGACGTCATGCACGAACGCACCCCCTCAAGGCTGGCTGCCATGTTTTGCATCCCCACCCGCACCTCCTTGGCCAGCTCCCGCTGGACACCAACTACAGTTCTTTCAAAGCTGGTGCCAGTGTCGTCAGAGTCCTCAGCTGTGTAGGAGCTGGCAGGTCTTACAATTGGGGTGGCGGGTGGGTCTTCTGTGATGGCTGCTTGTTCTCTGCTCCTCCTTGTGACTGAAGGTGGGGTCTGGAGGCTTTCAAGGACCTTTTGGATGGTGTCCTTGGAAATGTTTATGGGCTCGTCATCCATGTCATCAGGGAAATCAGGGACAGGCATATCGGCAGGAGATCCATGTTCCTCTGCAATGAAACAGGGTACAATTAGTGTGTCTGTGTTGTGACAATTTTGCCATAACATGCAAGCCTTTTGCTGAGTTTACTTTGTGCTCTGGTTTGGTATTGGTATCTGCTGTCCTTCATATGAACATTGTTATAGGCCTATGGCCCACCTGTGTGTCACATGTATGATATATAGTTATCAGACTTGTCTGCCTAATCGCCTCTAGGTGTTGCTTTGTACCAATTAGAGAATTGCCATCTTTTTGTCCTACTCGTCCCTCCGTGTATATCTATTCTTATGGAGAGACATTTTGTTGCGTGGGCTCTCATTATCCTAAATGAGACTACTGGATTTCTAGGCAGCAGGATCGATAACGGTGTGGGGGCCTGAGTCTGACCCACTTGTAAAGAACTCTGTTACCCTAAATCTTTTTTATGGCTCTGGCTAACTAGCAGTGCCTCATGTCTCCCATGGGGAATAAATGATTAGGCAGCCGAGCGCATGACATTTTTGCAACTTCTCAGGGAAGTGGTGGTCACTCAGATCCAATCCAACTCTCTCATTTCCAGTATGATCTCATATACAAATGACAAAGACAGTATGAGTTTTATATGATGGTTTCATTAAACAACTGTATTTTAGATAATAAGGCGTGAGCCGCAATGACCAGAACAATACAACATAGTCGAATTGAAATAGTCACCAGGAGAGTAAAACTTAAGAACAAAGCTATCATAGTGCCTAACAGTTTCTACTCTCCCTCTGCTTGTTCTATTTAGAACACAGCATGTTCAGCTTCTAGCTTGCCTTTCCGAATCACTGGGGAGACATCAGCCCTCATACCTGAGCAAAGGCCTGTGATCTGGTTCAGCATCTGCAACAAGGCAGGCAGCGTCTAGTTGTGGTTCTCTGTTCGGAAACTCCCTCTTGTGTGTATTGGGACAAGGAAGTGTTTTTATAACTAACATGTCATCGTGATCACAAAATGTCCCTACGCAGGAATGCGACATCTAAACTCCTACCACGTCTATCGGCAATGTACCAGACTGTATCCTTGACTGAAACACAGAGTGAATATGTTATGGAGAACTCCAGTGCTGAAGTAGGCAAAACAGTGTGAAATGAATACAAAACAAGACCGTAGAACTGGCTATTTGAAAATAATAGTACGATGCCTAATAAAAAGCATTTAGTGCAAAGTGCACAGAGGCTCTAAGCTGTCAGCAAATGAATAAAATACATTCAGGGCAAAGTGCACAAAGACATAAAGACTGAAGCTAATGCGCAAAGGATAGGTAAAACTTACCACACTACACTTTCACTGGCTGTGGGTGTTGTGATTGCCCTGCCAGCACACTTGCCTCTCAGGACCTGCCCCAAAATCTTTTTATTCGCATTGAACTAAATGTAATTGGTATGTGACATATCCTATGCATGGCAATGTTAGGATGTGATACGGATGTAAACATTGTTGATGTTTCCAGCTGATGTTGGGTAATGTGTGTTTAATTGGATTGCCCTGTTTATCGTATCAATGTCCTATTTGGTTCTCAGACTGTGCAGGTGTGTTTCAGTGACCAGTTGCATGTGTCCTCTCCTCAATGTTGTTGTCTGAGCAGTATGACATTAGTTATGTTGCCTTGTTAGCCAGGCACGTGAGGGACCCTGACGTATGCAGCATGTGTGTGTCCTTAGTGCTGTGTGGCTCCTATTGCTGTTTACTTTGGCTGATGTATATGTCAACTATGGGCATTAGCATTTGAGTGTACTGGTGCCTTTGTCTTATTTCTAGAAATAGTTGCAGAAGTCATCCTCACCCCCTAATTTAGGTAGGTATGTTCCATGGGGAGGTTCCTGCCATTTGCTACTATAGCTGCACAGAGATCAGAGGTGTTAGTGTCAACTGTTGTTGCAGTTACATTGCAGTTGTTGTTTTGGCTACTGGATTACTGATAGGGACCTAGTTGATGTAGGATACATTTTGACTGTCGAGTGCCTGGATGTAAGTTTGACGTAGTGGCCTTCCCACCTGTCGCTGCTTTCCCTTAGCTCCATTGTTGTCATGACAGGATGGCCCCATGGGACTGTTGTTGGTGCTGTGTTTTGTCGTGCCCCAGCTTCTGTCTGTGCTGGGCATGCCCCCCTGCCGTGCCCCTTTACCCATGCCACTTCATATATATGCTGACTTACATGCATTGTGTAGTTGGTATTCCCCACCCCGGTTGCAGTTGTCATTATTGCATTAAAATTCCCCATGTGACTTACCCTGCATGTGCGTTGTGTCCTGGTAGTCTGCGCTGTCCTGTCCTTGAATCCCTGTGACGATCTCCTCAGGGATGACGGCTGCGACCATCTCCTCCATGTGGTCCAGGGCCTCCTGTTGTGCTGGACTCCCCCCTCCAGTCTGCAGTGCTGCCTTCCTGTTCCTGGCCATTTTTTCCTTTGTCCTACGTTTGCAGTCATGCCAGCGTTTCTTACACTCTGTGACTGTTCTGCGTTCTTCAGCCACACTGTTGATCTTGTCCACAATTTGTTTCCATATGGCCTCTCTCCTGCTGATTGGCAACTTAGAGGTGATGAACAGTTGGTGCTGGTGTTCCGTCACCTCTTTAACCAGGATTTCCTGCTCCTCTGCACTGAAGCAACACTTTCTTTTTTTTCTAAAAATGTCCTGGTTCATGTATGGATTATCCTGGCTGGTTCCTGGTCTGCTGTCATCTTCCTGGGGTATGTTGGGGCATCTGGGATCCATTTTGGCTCTCCTCTGCTGAAAGGGCAGTGTTCGCGGGTAAATTTGACGCTATTGCGTCAAAATTGACGGCGCTTTCCAGGTTGCGCTGTCGTAAATCGACTCATAGTCATTTGCGTCGCGTTAACGTTGGTTTCCTTTACGACTTGACGCCGCTGTGTGCGTCACTAAATAATGACTCCCACCTGTTGGTTACGCCGCCGTGCGTCAAAGTATAAATTTGACGCCCGCACGGCGCATCGAAAGGCGTTGGCCGGCGCTAATTTTTTTGACGCAAAACTGCGACGGCGCAGCTTATCGTCAAAAAGTATAAATATGGCCCGGCATGTGTAGGCATACTGTTTAAGTAATGTGCTTGCCTACGTATGTAACGCTTGCAAATTAAAAGCATAGATACAAACAGAAAGACACGCTGCCTCTCACATGCTCCTAATGCACATTAACTCTATCTGCTTATCTCTCATTTTCTTTCTTCAGTGGCTCAATTTTGGGTAAAGTATTCTCGGTCTGACATTCAGTTGTTTTTTAAACATCCACTGCATCTGCCTGCCGTCATATTTCAGTTTGCACAAATGCACCACAAAAAAATGTTTTATTAAGTGCAAACATGAAATAACATTAAAATATGGTTGAAGTTTAGCACCCTGCCTTTTAATTGACAAAGTGTGTGCAAATAGAAAGGCAGCGTCTCTTTCCCTCGTTTGCTAAACTGCTGCAGTATTTTTATTCAACATTGTGTTTATGCTTGACTACAAAGTTTGTGCATATTTATTAAATTTTACACAATTATGAGTGCATTTATGTGATTTAAAAGGTTGTGCGTTTTTTCTCTAAATGTTTGCAAGGTAATATGCTTTAAGGGCATCTAAAAGATAGCTTATCTTTTCCTTCTAATTTGCAAAAAAAAATAATGAAAACAGAAGGAGTTTTATACATACTCTTAAAAGAAGTTTCCCTCCAAGAAACACTTAACTATTTACTTTACAAAGACTAAAATATACGTAAAACACACCAGCTGTGGTTTATTAGCTTCACCAAACTTAGCTCAGTTGGAAGTTTCCCATCCCGTAATCCCGTAATTACAATCAAGAAGAGGTTTACATTCCCAAATAAAACCTGTATGCAGAGAGCAATAGTAATCTTTATAGCTATGTGTCTGCTTTCACAACTCAATCAGAAACTATTCAGCTCTCTTCCGCCAGCCCTCCCTCTTTGTGCACCCTTTCATTACCAATACAATAATGTGTCAGCGCTTACCAAACAGCCTGCATGCTAGCAGCCTGTTTCTCTTCCCCAATGAGAAACAATTGACCCAACCAATGTGCTTACACAATCGATTTCCAACTTCAAAAAAGGATTTATAATAGAAACAAATTGCATACACAATCACACATATGCAACATTTTGGACATATATATCTAACCATCTCAACAGAATGAAACATTTACAATATAAATACAAAGCAACAAAGTCACAAGCATGCTGTCCTTAATATGCTGCACAAGCATATTACCAATAAGAATAATAAAGCTATAGTGCAGTGGTTCCCAACCTGTGGTCCGGGGACCCCTGGGGGTCCGCGAAGCCGCCTCAGGGGGTCCGCGACTGCTTAGAAAATTGAATGATATTAATAGATTAGGTCCCCAGCTTTCAGTGTTGACTTAGTGGGGGTCCCCGGATTCTAATAATGATTCAGTGGGGGTCCCCGGGTTCTATTAATAATGAAGTGGGGGTCCACAGAAGTTAAAAGGCTGGGAACCACTGCTATAGTGGATACTCAGCAGGAGAAGGATTGACTGAGAGAGCCATAGTGTCATACCGCTGCGGCCTCATGGCAGTGTGGGTAAAGCATCTGTTCACTCTCAGCCCCAGCCACGCAGTACACACACAGTGTTGAGTCCTTCACAATTTATATTTTTTGTAGTAGTAGCTGATACATGTGAGGGAAGCTTGCATTATATATTCTCTGTGAGGGAAGCTTCCATTGTACCTTCCATGTGATGGAAGATTCATTGTACCTTCTCAGTGATGGAAGCTTGCATTGTACCTTTCGTGTGAGAGAAGCTTGCACTGTACCTTCTCTGTGGGGGAAGCTTGCAATGTACCTTCTCTGTGAGGGAACCTTGCATTGTACTCTCTGTGGGGGAAGCTTTCATTCTACCTTCAGTGTGAGGGAAGCTTACATTGTACCTTCCGTGTGAGGGAAATTTGCACTGCTGCTGTGGGGTATCTGCTATGTGTGGGAGAACCTTGTGTAAGGGAAGCTTGAATTGTACGTTCTCTGAGAGGGAATCTTGCACTGCCGCTGTGCTGTATCTGCTGTGTGTAAGGGAAGCTTGCACTGCTTCTGCCTGTGCTATAGCTGCTGTGTGTGAGAGACGCTTGCACTGCTGATCTGCTGTATCTGTGCTGTTTGTGAGGGAAGCTAGCACTGCCGCTGTGCTGTATCTGCTGTGTGTGAGGGAAGCTTGCATTGTACCTTCTCTGTGAGGGAAGCTTGCACCGGTTCCTAAAAAAATGACCTATTCCTCTCTATTGTCCTTTCCATCTATTCTATGCAGCTCTCACAATATATATATTCACCATACCACATAATTCCATAACACAAATATACTCTGTACCACACAATTCCGCACTGCACAATTTCACAAATAACAATTAAAAAACAAATCACAAATTTCCACTCCACAATACATACATCCCCTACACTCCATAGCAAAACACATAAATAAAAGGCATTGGGCTTCATTATGACACTGGCGGCAAATGGCGCCTACTGCCACAGCCGCCAACATACCGTCACCGTGGCTACTGACCGTCCATGGAATTATGACTGTAGCCGGAATTCCGCCGGCAACGGTCATGGCAGCGGACAGCCGTAAGGTGGGCTGCTGCCAGCAGCAGCGCCACGCCAGCAAAACACCCCCTACCGTATCAGGTTCCATGACACGACCTGGTGGTGTTTTGCTAGCGGATGCTGCTGCTGGCAGCAACACCACATTCCGCCTCCTGCCAGAGGACCTCCTGCAAGCAGGTAAGTCAGGTTCACCGACAGGAGATCGGGGTGGGTGGTGTTGTGTGCATGTGTGGGGGTGAGTGTGACTGTGTTT
Source organism: Pleurodeles waltl (assembly GCF_031143425.1). Classification (NCBI taxonomy): domain Eukaryota; kingdom Metazoa; phylum Chordata; class Amphibia; order Caudata; family Salamandridae; genus Pleurodeles; species Pleurodeles waltl. The sequence continues at coordinate 877,415,568 of NC_090444.1, forward strand.
GAATGCATGCATGTGGATGTGTGTGTACGTGCATGTTGTGACGTGTGATTGCGTGTGTGCCTGGATGTATGTTTGTGAGTGTTTGCTGTGAGTGTGTATGAAATGAAGCATGCGTGGGTGAATGTGTGTATGCCTGTGTTTGTTGGTGTGTTTCTATGTGCGTGTATCTGTGTATATGTGAGTGGGTGGGAGGGGGAGGGTGGGGGAGGACTCTGGGGAGGGGAGGGGGCAGGGGAGACCCCTATCAGTGCCAGGGAAGGATTTCCCTGGCACTGATAGTGACTACCACCATGGTTTCCTTGTCAGTACAGAACCCACAGAAACCATGGCAGTGGGTTGGGTCAAAATGCCATGGGCATCCAAGTGTCGGCCGCCGGGCTGGAGACTGTAGTCTCCAGCCTGGCGGTCATTACCGCAGTGACGGTCCATGTTTTAAGTTGGCAGTTTGGCTTTGACCAAACCGCCAATGTCATAATAGTGGAGGTATTTACCGCCAGCCTGTTGGCGGTAATACCTTCACTATTACACCAACTGCCGGGGTCACAATGACCCCCATTGTCGTTTACAATGCCAAATATTGTAACTCTTGCAAATGCAAGACCTATGCCATTGGAAATGCTTGTTTTTACTTTTTCTTCAGACTGATTTGCTCCTGACAGAGATGGACTCTGCTTTGCTTTCTTCTGATCTCTTTTCTTTGCCCATCTGCCTTCCCATTTATCTAATGCTCCCCATGTTTGAATGCATGTAGTTAATTCCTTAATATATATTCTCATTCCAGGTGATCTCATGTTGAGACTACCTTTGTTACTGAACTCTAATCTGTAACTTCTCTTTAAGGGTTTAGAATTTTCAAAATCCACGTCATATTTCTTGGCCAATTCTGCTAACTTCTCATTAGTCAGACCTGCGCGTTGGGTAACATCTTTGTACATGAATTGCATTTCATCTTTTGTCTATGTTTTCAATTGCTAAATATCTGGCATTCTGATAATGAATTAATTTAATCTAACGTTGTCATCTGTTGCACCTGTTGCACCTTTCAGGCTCAGGTTGTTTAAAAAATCATTTAACTGTTGTGCTGAAAGACCTTGCAAACTAACATGATTTCTCTGTGGCACATTTTGCGGGGTACCTTAATCTGATCTGGTGCGGGCATGTAAGGAAGTGAGGTTCCCCGGGGAAACCTCATATCAAGAACTGGTCCCTCTTGATTTAACATCTGGTTAGGTTCTGCAATTTGTGTAGGGCTCAAAACTGGGATAAAATAAGCTATTCTCTCCATCTCTAAATAGTTTGAAAATACTGATCTCTGCATAACAATTAATGATATCCAAGCAGGTGCAGCTCGTGCTTCAGAAACTGCTGAAACATTCATTTACTGGGCATTACTTCCAGGATTACCTGAAGCATACAATGGAACAACCGACCTATAGTCACAGGAACTGTTAGTACATAGGGACACATCATATTTGGCTGACTCTGTGGAATTGTCATTCCAGTACTCTGACCTATTAAAACAGCACTGGAAGTCTGTCCCGTTGGATTTGGAGTAACATTTGACCATGTCTGCACTGGGGTATACATAGGCATAGGCTGATTCTGATTACAGTTCTGCACAGACGTAGTCACATTAGGTGCCTGCACCACTTGATTTACATTAGGAATTGCCATTATCTGATTCATAACTAGAATTAAAATGGTCTGTGCTGTATTAACAGTCAGAACTGGTGGATAAACCATGGGCACTTGACTTGTGTCACTAAACTTGGCGGTGTACTTGAAACTGTCTGAATCGGGTCTGTATAATTGGAGCTGTTGGCACATTCAGGACTATGGGCCATATGTACGAACACATTTTCCCATAGACATAGTATGGGGAAAACCCTTTGATACATCTGGCCCTATATTCTGTACTGCTTCTTCAACTGAATGATAGAGTGAGGGATGATTCATCAGAAGCTGATATATGAACTCATCTTACAAATAACTCTCATATATAGCTGTTTTTTCCATCATCTTCTACTGTTTGTTCTGCATTTGCTGTCTGTTTCTTTCTTGACGTAGGTTTTGTACTCCCATCAACTTTCTCTGTGATAGCTGGAAACTTTCCCACTCGATCTAATATCTCTGCTCTCCACCTTTTCAGTTCCACATCCCATCTAGCTTACGCTCAGGTCTTAACTGCTTTCTGCATTCTAGTCTCCAATTTTGTTGCTTCTTTCTGTCTTGCCACATGTACCCATATATCAACGACTTCAAATTGTGCAAGGGTTTAATTCACACATTATTCTCCTCCAATTTTCTGAAAGTCTCAGATTTAATGTTCTATAACAAGGACAAGCTAATGAACCCTCTTTCTCAGTTATGTTACACAATTGTTTAAGCCATACGCATGCTGAAACTCCTCTTGTTTCTGACCTTTCTTAAGCTGGTATTCCCTTGGGTGCGACTTTTTCACTCTCTCTAACTGGAAAAAACACATCTCCTCTTAGCACACTTCTTAAAGGTTATAATTGTTTACAAATTCAATTAACCTCAATAATGTTCGATCAAACCAGGAAGTAAATTAAATCCCACAATCTTTTTCGCAAGCTGTTCTCAACCAATAGCAATATGGTACAATCCACCAATACCAGTGCGGCTTCAAACTAACTAGCCCATTCCAGCACTGCACAGAATGACATCACACTCACTTCTCTCAGCAGCTGCAATCACTTTGCAATTGTCTCTCACACAATGGCTTACTCACACCAAATACAAAATGTATGCAAACAAAAACCAACGTCCTCTCTACATTCTACGGGTAGGAACTCAAACACTTTGAAAGCTGTAGGGGCTACACTTTTCACTGTGACTTTTACAATTACACAACAAGTGAAATGTGACCAGCAATTCTCTCTCCGGTTGATATAGATCATCCATGTGCACTTAGTATTCACTAAATACCAACTGTCGCCCACTCACTCAAGGAAAACTACTGCCACTGTCAATGGCGCTTCATGCCAAGTATCTCACTCCAAACAATAAATTAAACAAGTGTCTTCTTCATTGTTGTAGGAGGCTGGCCCTCTATGTAGTGTGCAAAGGTAGGCACACTGTGCAGGGGGTCCAGGCAAGCACACCTTGGTTCACAGAGGTAAAAATAAGACCACCTAATGCTCTAATTTTTATGGTAGCTTGGTCGAGCAGTTTGTACTCAGAGTGTCAAGAAATCAAGACTTATACTCAATAGAATAACTCAAGACCAAATTACAAAAACACTTCAGATTTTATATATATTTTAAGACCAACATGTCACGACTTACGTGCTGCTTTACCCTGGAGGCCGCAGAGCGAGTGGCGTGGATCCTGTTCTTGAATGTTCGGCCTTGGCCCAAGTAGGGGCGACTCTTTCTGGTAGCCACGGTGCTGCAGGCAATGGGTACGCCAAGAGCAGGCTGTGTCGCTCAGAAGTAGCGCCAGAGGGAAAAAACCCCAGAAAGGGGAAAAAACCTCCACAAAGATATGTTCCTAAAATAGGAACAAAAAAGAAGAGATATCAGCAAGAGCAAATACAGGAATAAGTATTCTGGACTGGCGAGAACCAGCACAGGATTACAAGGAAGCAGGAGCGAAGACACCATCCAAACAGAAAGTGTTGCAGCGCAAGGAGAGAAAGAATCACAGCCCTTAAATACCAAAAAACAGGAAATGACCAACAGGAAGTAAAAGGACACCATCTTAGATAGGGAAAAGCACATAGAACAGAATGGACTAGGAACCATAGAGAGTAGGGGACAAGGAATGCTGGGAAGAGAAAGGTAACATGGGAAGGGGGAAAAAACATAAAGGAAGGCACAACCAGATGTCCAAAGAAAAGAAGAAAAGAAAAGAGAAGAAAAGAACAGGTGAGTGGGGGGTCAGACATGCCTAAAAACGCGGTGCACTGCAAAAGAACGAGGCCCCATGCCCAATTTGGGGCCTCTGAAAGCACACAGCAGACTGGGGGCGCGTCGCGTCTGGGAAACGCGTGCTGCGGCCCGAGCCAAATGTTCAGCTCGTGCCACGCGCAGCGGCGCAACACATCATCCAGAACTACTTTTTAAGTTAGGAATTTTTTAAGTTTTAATAATGTTAGGGGCAGATGTAAGAGCCCCTAGTGCCAATGGAGCGGCACATTACGCATCCTTGTGAATATGGACCCCTCTGACATAGTTTTCTGCATCAGAGGGGCATGCAATGAGTGTTGCGGTGGGTCTTCCACTGCAACACCCATTGCTTTTGATGCTGCCTCAGATTTTTGAGTTTCATTATGCAGCACAAATAGAAGTGCCAAATCGCCATAATAGATTGTTTATGTGAAGGAAGGAACACCTTCCTGCACATAAACAATCTATCCCCTCAACCATGCAACCTTGCACTATGGTGCAAGGATGCCTGCATTGGTGCAGGAAGTTTAATTAGTCCTGGCGCAGAGGGAAACGCAGGGCTGCTGTAAATACAGTGCATCCCTGCAGTTCAGAAGTGGGCCAGCGCAGCGCTGCTATTTTTGGTGCAGCCCCGCACTGAGCCACTTTGGATGAAATCAGAGCCTTAGTCTTTTTGTGTTTAATTGTGCCCCATAGAAATCAATGGAAAAATACTTTGAAAATTCACAGAAACTCAGGCAATGCGTTTACCAGTGTATCCTTTTCCAGGTATGTCAAAGTCGTTGATGGGTACAGCTGGAGAAGTTTGGGAAACTCCCAGTTCTGGCGGGAGCAACTGCAGAAAGTCAATGGAGCTGGTGGCAGGACACTGTGGAGGACCACTTGGAAAAGCACTGCACAGGTGGACTTACAGGGAAGTCTGGTGGGTCCCCCTGGAGTATTGAGGTTGCAAGGGGTGGGGGACCCTTTGTCCACAGCTGGTTCTTTGGTGTAGGGCACAGAGTGGCCTGGTGCAGAGCGAATTGGTGAGCCAGGAGCTGTGCAGAAAGGTTCCCTTATAAGCAGGAGGTAGGTACCTTGTAGGATCATATTCACATCAACAGGGGCACTCTGGTGGGAGGCCCAGGTGTTTTCTGAAGTCCCTTGACTTGGGCCTCCTCCTAGTCCTTTTTCAGTATGGTGTTGATGGTTCTTCTGGTGACCAGTACCAGGGGCTATTGCATGGTCTGGCCACTGGAGGGCACAGTGACACCAAACCTGGCACACTGACAGTGTTTGTCCCCACTTTCCAAAGGGTGAAGTTTGGTCTTGCTGCAGTGTATGGTTCCTTGGTCAGCTGCTGGTCTATGAAGTGACCTTCACTGGGCCTTTGGTTTCTTGGTGTTGCAGAGTGATGCCTTCACTCTTGGGGGAGATCTTTGGTGATTCTGGAGGGAACTGAGCCTGTAGATCTTCGGCCTTACCGCCCAGAGCTCTTGGGCCCAGGGGGACCCTCCAGGAAAGATCTGTGCCAGTGGCAGAGAACCTGTCCCACTCTTGAAGGCCTGAGGCAGCAAGCTTCACAGAAGAGCAGGGAAATGTCAGTGGTACCCACAGGGTTTATTGGGAGGATGGGCTCCTATACACTGAGGCCAGAGACCTTAAGCCTAGTGCAACCAGGAAGGTGGTAGCACCTCAGCTGTACAGAGAGTTTCTCCTTACTCTAGTCCATGACATTCCCCTAACTGGTCACCAAGACCAAAATAAAATTTGGAGTAGGTTAGTTAACCACTTCTACTGGCCACGAATGTCACAAAAAGTGAAGGACTTTTGTCAGTCCTGTACTACATGCCAAGCCAGTGGCAAGGAAGGAGGATATTTGAAGGTCCTCTTAATGCCACTACCTGCGGTTGGGCTTCCCTTTGAGAGCATAGGGGTGGATATTGTTGCCCCCTTTGACCCCCAAACAGCATCAGGACACAGATTATTCTAGTGGTAGTGGATCATGCCACTAGATATCCCGAGGCTATACCCCTTAGGACCATTACTGCTCCTGCAGTTGCAAAAGCCCTCCTTGGAATGTTTACCAGAGCAGGGTTCCCTAAGGAGGTAATATCAGAGAGAGGTTCAGACTTCATATCAGCATACTTAAAACACATGTGGAAGGAATGTAGTGTGAATTATAAGTTCACTACCCCATTTCAGTTTCAAACAAATGGGTTAGTTGAGAGATTTAACCAGACCCTGGAAGGCATGATTGGAGGACTCCTTGAAAAACTCAGAAGGAGATTGGATGTCTTAATTACTTGTCTGCTTTTTGCCTACAGAAAAAGTGCCTTAAAAGGGATTAGGATTCTCGCCATTTGAACTTCTGTTAGGGAATCCTGTCAGGGGACCACAAAGGGGCATATTTATCCTACGTTTGCACTGAATAAGCATAATTTCTTTTACGCTAATTCAGGGTAAACTTAACTCCATATTTATGTTTTGACGCTAGACTTGTCCAGCGTCAAAATATTGGAGTTAAAGTCATTGTTTGGATGCGTGAACCTACCTTGAGTCAATGAGATGAAAGGTAGGCGTTCCCATCCAAAAAAATGACTCTAAGGCCCTAATGCCTTATTTATTCTCCAGTGAAAAAATGGTGCACGGGGGGTAGGTGGACCTAAATAATGGCACTAAGCCTGCTTGGCGTCATTATTTAACACCTGGGTTTGGGCAGATGGTAGGGGACCTGTGGACCCATTTACATGGTCAAACACCATGGAAAGAGTCCACAGGTGCCCACCGCATGCCCAAGGAACACCCCCACCCACACCAGAGGGACACAAGGGGATGGGGAACCCCATCCCAGGTGAGTATAGATAAGCAGAGGTAAGTATTTTAAATTTTTTTTAACTGCCATTGGGGGTCCTTAAATGGGCCCCCTACATGGCACTGAGTGCAATGGCCATGCCCCACTGGAATGGTGGGCATGACTCCTGTCTTGTATAAGACAGGAGTCATGTGGTATGGATGTTTTTGTGTCAAGAAATGACACTAGGCTCATTAGAGTAATCTTTTTTTACTTTAACCAGCCTAACATAATTTTTGGGTGCAAAACACCATTCTCCCATACCGTCACCCCCACCTGGTTAATGTCATTTTTTTATGTTAGCCCACCCTTTGCGCCAGAATGTGCCATTCCATTAATATGGTGCCTGACTAGCATCCGGGAATGGCGCAAGTCGTGCTATAATTGTTGACGCAAAACTGCGCAAATGCAGTTTTGCATCAAAAGGCATAAATATGGGCCTAAGTCTTGTAATGGAAGGCTGGGAGAAGCCTCTTAAAGAACCTAAGCAAGACTGTTGGAACTGGCCCTTTTACAGGGTCATTCCCCAGACTTTTTGCTTTTTGCCTCCTTATTTTTCTGACCTTTGTTGGCTGACGTTTTGACTCTGAGCACTTTTTCACTGCTAACCAGTGCTAAAGTGCATGTGCTCTCCCTTATAAAATTGGTATGATTGGATTATACCTAATTGGCATATTTAATTTACCTATAAGTCCCTTGTAAAGTGGTATCCCTATACCCAGGGCCTGTAAATTAAATGCTACTAGTGGGCCTGCAGCGCTGCTTGCGCCACCCACTGAAGTAGCCTGTCAAACCTATCTAAGGCCTGCTAGCGCAGAGCCTGTGTGCACAGTTTCCTGCCACAGGGACCTGGCATCTAAATTTACTTGCCAGGCCCAGAACTCCCCTTTTACTACATGTAAGTCACCCCTAAGGTACGCCCTAGCTAGCCCTTTGGGCAGGGTGCCATGTATGTAGAAGGCAGGACATGTGCCATGTTGCGTGGCCTGTCCTCGTAGTGACAAACAGCCTAACTTGGTGTCTCACTGCTGTGAGTGCTGCCTCCTCATAGGATTGCGTTGGAAATGCCCTGCCTTATGTTTTTAGCGGTATTGTCTGATTTATGATGTGTAGCGTAGGCATGTTTGGTATGGTTGTGATAGTGGTGAGAAATGCTGCTTACTGGTGTAGGTGTCTTTTTTATTACTATCACAGAAATGCCACTTCTAGAAAGTGCACATTTATCTGTGTTTATGACTTTGGTGTTTTGCAGCTTGCCTCCAATCCACGTCTGGGCAGACTGACAGTTGGGGCTTTGTGCATACTTCTCAGACAGCCTGAACACAGGGAGGTTGGAGGTGTCACAGAGGTACATCTACATATTGTAAAGTCTTCCTGGGCTGAGAGAAGGGAGAGGTGGGGCACACCTGCATTTGTAAAGGCTGTGCCCTGGCCTCACACAATAGGGTTGTTAACCCCCCACTGATGTTTGGAGCCTGTGGTGAAAGGAGAGAGGGGGCACTCCCAGAACCAGTTGTAACTGGCTGGAACCTCCTCTCCCTACCATTGTAAAACACACTGTAAACCCAGTATAAGTACAGGGGAATTTTCCCCACAATTTGAACATTCTTGGAACTTGAAACTGGACACAGAACGCTGATGAATGGACTCACCAGGAAACCACCTTGGACTGCTGCTGCTGTGCTGACCTGTGACCTGCCTGGTCACTAGAAGGAACTGCCACCATCTGCACCCCTTGTACTGGCTCGTAGCTGGGCCCACCAGCCCTGTGCCTTTCCTTGTTGTTTTGCTGTTCCAGGGGCAGGGTGCTGTGGCCCCTGATCCCTGCACCGATCTCTACATCTTTGCCTTAGCGCTTGGGAAAAGCACTCTCTCTGGAATGGCTGCAAAAGATCACCGCCACAGCCCAGGCTTTAGATTTGCCCTAGCGCTTTGAAAAGCGCTTTATTTCTACTCTCCCAATCATCGCTGTGGCCGGGGCCAAAGCACAGAGCATTCGCGCTTTAGGAAGCGCTCCTGTCCTGAGAGAACTCACTGCCGCGACCGGGAGACTGCCGTCCGGCAGCGCGCTGAAACCGCACTTCCCCAGGACCCCTGGGGCATCCCTGATTCGAGGTAAGGAGCGAGCGTGCTCCTATCGTGCCCCCGGGGCAATGCACACTTGCAGAGGCGCCCCGGGGCACTAGCAGGCACCGTCCTCAGTGCCAGCTCAGCCTGAAGTGTTGTGAGAGCCGAGAGAGCGGCTCGTGCACCGTGCGAGTGCCGCCGCTCCCCCAGAGCAGGAGTAGAGCCTCATCGGAGGCCCTTGCTCCACCTTTCCTTCACTTGGACAGCCGTCCCAAGGACGCGGGCGGCTGTCTCACTGATGCAGTGCACAGGGAGTGGAAAGGGAGTTCCTTTCCCCCCGGCCACTGCCTTAGGGGCGCTATCGCCCCTGTAGTGTAACCTGGGTATTCTGGGTGACCCCCCCCTCATAGGAGAGGGCCATTAGAGGCCCGGAGGGGGCCCCAAATAGACCACAGGTCCCAGGAGGGGCCCATTTTGCACAGTAGAGAGGGTGCAGACCGCCCCTCTCCCTTAGGAGACCTGCGAGGCCCCCGTTTTCGCACATAGGAGCGCCGGGGTCCGCATACTCCTCCTTCTAGGCACTGGGAGTGCCTCTACTACAGAAATCAGGTACTTATTAGGGACCTGTCCTCCTTCACAGGTCTTGGAAGGTACCCGAGAGGGGCCCCAAGGCGGGAGGGTAGTCGTTACCAAAGGCTGATCCTCTAAAAGGGATTCCCTAGAGTCTGAAGGAAAAGGGGGGACACCTGGGAACAGGGTTGCTCCAACTCTGGAGATCAGCAGCACCACCCCGCAGAGGGGGGTGCGGACGCTTCCTTTTGAGGGTTTGAGGGCGGGCACTCTCCTGACTCCTGTCCAGCCCAAGGGTATCGTCCCTAGGTTGGAAGACCAGATCATGGGCAACCCCCTAGATCTGGAAGTAGAGACTGCTGTAACCAGCATCCCTACTGATTCATTCCCTAGGGATTCAGTTCCTGTAAGGGTGGGTCTGCGGGAGGGCACTCCCCTGACTCCTATCCAGCCCAAGGGTATCTTCCCTAGGTTGAAGACCAGATCATGGGCAACCCCCTAGATCTGGGAGTAGAGACTGGTGTAACCAGCATCCCTACTGATGCATTCCCCAGGGATTCAGTTCCTACAAGGGAGGATTCGCGGGAGGGCACTCCCCTGAATCCTATCCAGCAAAAGGGTAACGCCCCTAGGTTGGAAGGTACATCCCTAGGGATTCAGTTCCTATAAGGGAAAATTTGAGGGAGGACGCTCCCCTAACTCATGACCAGCCCAATGGTACCGTCCCTAGGTTGGATAACCAGGTCCAGGGTAGCTCCCTTGACCTGGAGGTGGAGAAGGCTGTCCCCAGTCTCTCTACCATTACTTCTGGGGGTATCACTCCTGATGGGAGGGTGCGGAACTCTAGAAGAAGGGGCAGGAGGAGGAAAGGCTCTTTCCTAACCCCGGCTCAGCCGGAGGGGAAGGACCCTGGGTTGGGAGACCAGTTACAGGGGGGCTCCTCTGAACTGGTGGGTGAGCTGACCAGGACAACTGTAACAAGCGCCCTGGCAGTTCTGGATTCTGGGGGTACAACTCCTCCTGGGAGGAGGCGGAACCCTAGAAGGAGGGGCAGGAGGAGAGACTCTCCCCTGGACCCTATTCAGGCTATGGGACCAGTCCCTAGGCTAGAAGACCAGTGGTGGGGGTAACTCCTGAACTGGTGGGAAGGAGAGTGGAAACAGGATGCTATGTACCTGGGGCTCCCGCCCCCCACTCTGAGAGGTTTCAGAGACCAGAGGCCCCGGGCTGGCCTGGGACATGGCTCTGGCCACAGACAACTAGGACGCCTCCATGGGTTTGCTTAGATTGTCTTGGGAGCAGAGACAGAGGAATTCAACTGGGTTCAGATTGGCGTATAACTGGATCATGCCCCTGCAGTTGCGGGCCAGGGTCCTGGTTCTATCGCCCTAAGCAGGGAAGCCCATCAAGGTATTGATTGTTCTCCCCTGGCTTTGGGCTGGTAGGGGGTCGCGTTGGACCTGGCCCTTTTACAGGGTCATTCCCCAGACTTTTTGCTTTTTGCCTCCTTATTTTTCTGACCTTTGTTGGCTGACGTTTTGACTCTGAGCACTTTTTCACTGCTAACCAGTGCTAAAGTGCATGTGCTCTCCCTTACAAAATTGCTATGATTGGATTATACCTAATTGGCATATTTAATTTACATATAAGTCACTTGTAAAGTGGTATCCGTATACCCAGGGCCTGTAAATTAAATGCTACTAGTGGGCCTGCAGCGCTGCTTGCGCCACCCACTGAAGTACCCTGTCAAACCTATCTGAGGCCTGCTAGCGCAGAGCCTGTGTGCACAGTTTCCTGCCACAGGGACCGGGCATCTAAATTTACTTGCCAGGCCAGGAACTCCCCTTTTACTACATGTAAGTCACCCCTAAGGTACGCCCTAGCTAGCCCTTTGGGCAGGGTGCCATGTATGTAGAAGGCAGGACATGTGCCATATTGCGTGGCCTGTCCTGGTAGTGACAAACAGCCTAACTTGGTGTCTCACTGCTGTGAGTACTGCCTCCTCATAGGATTGCATTGGAAATGCCCTGCCTTATGTGTAAGGGGTATTGTCTGATTTATGATGTGTAGCGTAGGCATGTTTGGTATGGATGTGATAGTGGTGAGAAATGCTGCTTACTGGTGTAGGTGTATTTTTATTACTATTACAGAAATGGCACTTCTAGAAAGTGCACATTTATCTGTGTTTATGACTTTGGTGTTTTGCAGCTTGCCTCCAATCCACATCTGGGCAGATTGACAGTTGGGGCTTTGTGCATACTTCTCAGACAGCCTGAACACAGGGAGGGTGGAGATGTCACATATTGTAAAGCCTTCCTGGGCTGAGAGAAGGGAGAGGCGGGGCACAACTGCATTTGTAAAGGCTGTGCACTGGCCTCACACAATAGGGTTGTTAACCCCCCACTGATGTTTGGAGCCTGTGCTGAAAGGAGAGAGGGGGCACTCCCAGAACCAGTTGTAACTGGCTGGAACCTCCTCTCCCTACCATTGTAAAACACTGTAAAACCAGTATAAGTACAGGGGATTTTTTCCCACAATTTGAACATTCTTGGAACTTGAAACTGGACACAGAACGCTGATGAATGGACTCACCAGGAAACCACCTTGGATTGCTGCTGCTGTGCTGACCTGTGACCTGCCTGGTCACTAGAAGGAACTTCCACCATCTGCACCCCTTGTGCTGGCCTGTAGCTGGGCCCACCAGCCCTGTGCCTTTCCTTGTTGTTTTGCTGTTCCCAGGGGCAGGGTACTGTGGCCCCTGACCCCTGCACCGATCTCTACATCTTTGCCTTAGCGCTTGGGAAAAGCGTATGGCTGCAAAAGATCACCGCCGCAGCCCGGGCTTTAGATTTGCCCTAGCGCTTTGAAAAGCGATTTATTTCTGCTCTCCGAATCACTGCTGCGGCCGGGGCCGAAGCACAGAGCCTTCGCGCTTTAGGAAGCGCTCCTGTCCTGAGAGAACTCACTGCTGCGACCGGGAGACTGCCGTCCGGCAGCGCACTGAAACCGCACTTCTCCAGGACCCCTGGGGCACAGGGAGTGGAAAGGAAGTTCCTTTCCCCCGAGCCACTGCCTTAGGGGCGCTATCGCCCCGTAATGTAACCTGGGCATTCTGGGTGACCCCCCCCTCGTAGGAGAGGGCCATTAGTGGCCTGGAGGGGGCCCCAAAAAAGACCTGCAAGGCCCCCGTTTTTGCACATAGGAGCGCCGGGGGCCCCAGACTCATCCTTCTAGGCACTGGGAGTGCCTCTACTACGGAAATCAGGTACTTTTTAGGGAATCTGGGCTCTAGGAGCCTAGTATAGACTTTTAGAGGTTTTTAGATTTATATTTTAGACCTGCTTTCTGCCACTACATGTACTAATGTTCCTTTTATGGGCATGTCTAGCTGATATGTATTTGTACGACTTGTGAGATGTTCTCTTATGTTCCTTTTATGGGTATTTAGGAGTTGTTCATGACAAGTGTATATAATTCTTATTGTAATTCCTGACTACTGCTTATGTTGCAGAATCTTGAGTACTTACGTGTTCTAATGTGACAACTGCGTATTCTTGCAGAGCATTAGTAATCTTGTGTAACGATCTGACAACTGCTAAGGTAGCAGGGTATTACTTACGTGTAATGTTGGTCTAATTATGTTTTGTGCAATACAGATTATTTTTACATAGCTCAGTGTTGTGTTTACTTTGTGGTGTACATTTTGCGTCACATATGTTGTGTGTGTTGTGCAAACGCTTTACACATTGCCTCTGGGATTAGCCTGACTGCTCGTGCCAAGCTACCAATGGGGTGAGCAGGGGTTATCTTGGACGTGTAACTCCCTTGCCCTGTCTAGAGTGGGTAGGTTCTGCCTGGCTGACATGCATACCCTAACCAACCAAAAACCCCATTTCTAACAAAGACATTGTGGACTATGGATTTAGCCTAAATTCAAGGATGACAGATTACATGGAGAAAGCAAGTCAAAATCTTCAGGCCAGCCAAAAGTTGCAAAAGCTCTGGTATGATCTATCTGATTCTTGAGAAGAAAGGGGAAGTTACCTACTTGGTTGACTTAGGCAGTTGCAAAAGCCCAAATAGAATTATCCATGTCAACCACCTAAAACCCTACTATGACAGAGCTGATGTGACCATGCTCATGGTTACAGATGAGGGACAGAAAGAAGAGAGTGAACCCCTCCCTGATGTCCTCTCCAGCAACCCCCAAGATGGTTCTGTGGATGGGGTGGTCTTCTCAGACACCCTTAGAGAGCAACAGCAAGCTGATTACAGGCAAGTCCTCATTCAGTATGCTGGGTGTTGGATATGGCCTTTCTGCAGGGCCACCCCCAAACTTTTTGCCTTCCTCCTTCTCTTTTTGTGACCTCATTTGTGCTGGCTTTAGGACTCTGAGCACTTTACCACTGCTAATCAGTGCTAAAGTGCAAATACTCTCTTCCTAAAACATGGTGACATTGGTTCATACCCAATTGGAATATTTAATTTACTTGCAAGTCTCTAGCAAAGTGGACTACATGTGCCTATGGCCTGTAAATTGAATACTGCTAGTGGGCCTGCAGCACTGGTTGTGCCACCAACATAGGTAGCCATTAACCATGTCTCAGGCCCGCCATTGCAGGGCCTGTGTGTGCAGTTTCACTACTGACCACTTTAACTGGGCATTTAAAAGTAACTGCCAAGCCTTAAACTCTCCTTTTTCTACATACAAGTCACCCCTAAGGTAGGCCCTATGTAGCCCATAGGGCAGGATACTATGTAGGTAAAAGGCAGGACATGAACATGTGTGTTCTATATGTCCTGGTAGTGTAAATCTCCTAAATTCGTTTTACACTGCTGTGAGGCTTGCTCCTTTTATAGGATAACATTAGGGCTACCCTCATATACTGTTTGAGTGGTAGATTCTGATCTGAAAGGAGTAACAAGGTCATATTTAGTATGGCTAAAATGGTAATACAAAATCATGCTGACTGGTGAAGTTGGATTTAGTATTACTATTTTAGAAATGCCACTTTTAGAAAGTGAGCATTTCTCTGCACTTAAATCCTTCTGTGCCTTACAGTCCGCGTCTGGCTGGGTTAGTTGACAGCTCCCTTGTGCATTTCACTCAGACAACCCCAAACACAGGACGCTCAGTCACACCTGCACACATCTGCATACCGAATAGGTCTTCCTGGGCTGGGAGGGTGGAGGGCCTGACACTTACATGTCAAAGGGCAGTGGCCTGCACTCACAAAATGAACTGCCAAGCCCCCTACTGGGACCCTGGCAGATAGGATGGGACTGAAAGGGGACCTTGTGCACTTCTAAGCCACTTTTTTTAGTCTCCCCCACTACAAAGGCACATTTGGGTATTCAAACCGGGGCTCTGACCCTAACAACTCAGACACTTCTGAAGAAACTTCTGCAGACACTTCTGCAGACACTTCTGGACAGGATACCTACTGGGGAAGAAACTCTAAACCAGAAACTGCAACCTGCCAAGAGAAGCTGCCTGGCTGCCCAAAGGACGTACCTGACTACTTTGCTGATAATGATTGCTGCCTTGCTGTTGCCCTGCTGCCTTGCTGCCCTTTGGCTCTGCTGAGAAGTGCTCTCCAAGGGCTTGGATTGTGCTTGGCTCCTGTTTCCTGAAGTCTCAGGTCCAAAAAGACTTTATCTCTGCAAAAAACTCCTTGTGTGGCAAAAAATCGATGCACCATCTGCCGAAATCGACGCACAGCCTGCATCGTGGTGAGAAAATCACTGCACGCCGAGCCAGAATGATGTAGCCTGGTTACCCGAGTGGCGATTGATGCAGCGTCAGCGTTGCTACCGGAACTTCGACGCACAGCCCACTGGATTGAAGCATAGCCGAGCCAGAACGACGCAGCCAAACTTCCTGCGAGAAGAATCAACTGTGTGTGCCCAGAGAAACCGATGCCACCTCCCCGTTGTTCACGCATCTCCTCTTCTGCAGTCCCATGCGGATACATTTAGATGCAAACCAGGTACTTTGTGCTTGCAAGAGACACTTATTGCTTTTTATGAACAAAAGACTATTTATCATTACCAAAGTGATATTTCAACTTGTACTTATCAAATCTTGATCGTTGTGACCTTATTTTAACCAGATAAATATTCTATATTTTTGTGGTATTTATACTGTGTTATTACATGATTTATTGCACAAATACTTTACACATTGCCTTCTACTCTGTGCCCTAGTCTTGACACAGGCCCATTCTGGGATCTCGAGCATTGCTGCATGGGTCTTCAGTTCTACTTCAGTCCCGGGGGATGCTCCGTGCCATTTCCAAGCAGGTAATCTACTGGGATGGATGATGACAAAACCACTACTTTTTGCCCTTCCACTCCCCCAAATCAAAAGTTACCCTAGACATGGGGTGGAACTTTGTCTCATTGTCACATTGGTGACAGGATAAGACTTCCCTACCACGTACAGATTTGAGTGGACCAAGTGCTGGGTTACCATGGTAACACTAGTCCCAGTGTCCCTCAGTGCTTCTACTTTCTCCCCATTAATCAAAGGGTGCTGCCTGTATTTTTGCATGTCCCTTGGCCAGACAGCACAGGATAGCTCTACTGCACCCTCAGTGACTAATGTTGCCTCTTTGGGATTACTGACATGGTCAGGCCATACCTCTAATCCCACCTAGAGATTAGCTACTGCACTTACTGCAGGCTGGCCAGAGGCATCCTATTTGTTTCTATAGCTAGGATCTCCAGTTTAGTGCCCTCTGTTTTTTCAGTCATGGCATCAAGCCTTTTTGGGATCAAAGATTCTACCGTTTTATCTACCCCTAGACTGTGAGGAGTCTGGGGGCCCACCCTCCTGTGTAGGTTTTTGGTGGCCCTTGAGAAGTCTCTTTGTTTTTATTTTGGCTCTCATCTGTCACTTGGGGGGCTTTTTTGCCTCTTTCCCTTGGTCTCCCCCACCAGCAGTAGTCTTGGTCACCATTGTTTTGACCCAGTAGTCTGCCTTCCTCCCCAAATCCTCGGGGAAAGTGTACCTTGGTCTACCAGGTATTGATGTAGCCTCTCATTGTAACATTTGTGCAGCAGATGCTCTTTCATGTATAGGTTGTACTGCCCATCATGATCATGTACCTTGTTACAAGCTAACCAACCACCCAGCATTTTTCCTGAATAGTCTTTGGTTTTTCAAGCCTCCCTGAACTTCATGTGGTACTCTTTAGTTGTAAATCCAAAGCCCTCAATCAGGGTACCCTTCCTGAGGGCATATGATTTAGAATCTGCCTGATTCAGTGTCAGGAGCCTATCCCTGTGCATAACTCCCATAACAGTGTGCCCCAGTACGTATTTCTCAATTTCCCACCCATTGCAGTCTCTTTCAATAGCAGAAAACCATTTCACTATTGCATCCTCTTCTGTAAAGGGAGGGACAAATCATTTTGGAAGTAATATTGAAAGCTTTTTCTCTCAATATTTGAATGCTGCCACCAGAAATGGGTTTTTTCTTTGTTTTTAAATCTCCAAAAGATGAATATCTAAAGCCAGTCTTTTGGTCAGCCTTGCCAAGGCCAGGTCTTTTTCTGTGGATGCACTAGTGCTTTGGGTGAAGGAGCAGCCCTCATCTCCATTTCCCACAGGATCTTCTTCTCCCCCAGATGTTTCATCATTTACTTGATCAATGGGGTGATCTTTCTCATGCTGGGACCCCAGAACCCTAAACTTGTCTGAGTTGGCATGCCTTCCAGTCTGAAACTTGTACAGCTTGCAGAGTTTTCTTAACTGGTCATAGCTATAAGCGTGTTAAGGGGCCAGGTTGAGCTCCTGGCTCTGGTTCTCTGCATCTGAGATGTTTCATTTACTAAAGCTGGGACCTTTTTATAATTTTGTCTTATAAATTTGGAACCCTTTTTTGGATAAGGCAAACTAAAGTAAGGACTTTTAACATTTTGCTATTCTTGTAAGGAACTAACCAGGGCCCTAACAACTATTCTAAACATTTTTAAACATGTTTAGCCCATTGAAAAACAAAAGCAATTAGTCTAAAGACAATTTGGAGAGTTATTCGTGTGCTCACAAAATTGACAAATTGGTATCAGCAAATGCAAAGTCTTTATCCCACTGCTGATACACCAAATGTAAGTAGCTGGCCATCTGTGTAGTGTGCAAAGCTATGTACACTGTGCAGGGGGCCCAAACAATCACACAATGGTTTGCAGAGGTAAAAACTAGACCACCTAATGCTCTAATTCTTGTGGGAGGTTGGTCAAGCAGTTAGGCTATTCTTGGAGAAGTGCTAAACATTTGTTGTTCTAACAGAATGAATAATTCAAGATACACACTCAAAAGAATAACTCAAGACCAATTTACAAAAATACTTCAGATCTCTGTACAATTTTTAAGACCAAGATTATCCGGATCAGGTAAGTACTTTTCTAGTTATGAATTTCTGAAGTTCTAATAAAGTTAGGCCCATATTTATACTTTTTTAGCGCCGAACTTGCGCCGCTTTTTTACGCAAAAGCGGCGCAAAGTTACAAAATACAATTGTATTTTGTAACTTTGTGCCGCTTTTTTGTCAGAAAATGACACACATGCGGCGCTAAAAAAGTACAAATGTGGGCCTTAGTCTTTTTGTGCGTAATTACGCACCCTAGAAATCAATGGAGAAATATTTTGAAAATTCACAGTAAATCAGTCAATACGTTTACCAATGTCTCCTTTTGCAGGTATGTTGAAGTAGTAGATGGGTACCCTGGACTAGCTGAAGAAGTTTGGGTAACTACTGATTTCAGCTGCATTAGCTGTAGAAAGTTGATGGAGCTGGTGCCAGACCACTGCAGGGGATCACTGGAAAAAGCAGTGCACAGGCAGACTTAAAGGTATATCTGGTGGGTCCCTGTGGTGTGTCGGTGTCACAAGGGGTGGGGAACCCTGAGGGCACAGCTGTTTTTTCGGTGCAGGACACAGGGCAGCAGGATGCATAGCGAATTGGTGAGCCAGGAGCTATGCATAAAGGTGCCCTTGGAAGCAGGAGGTAGGTACCTTGGATGGTTGTTTGCAGGCCAGCAGGGTCTCTCTGGTTGGACGTCCAGGTGGTTCCTGAGGTCCCTTGATATGGCTTTCTCCTGGTCTTTTTTTGGTCCAGTGTGGATGGTTCTTCTGGGTATTCAACATGAGGTGACTAGTACCAGGGGCTATTGCACGGTCTGGCTACTGGAGGGTAAAGTGCCACCAAACTTGGCACACTGGCAGGGTTGTCCTCATGGTCTGATGGGTGAAGTCTGGTCCAGCTGTGACATCTGGTTCCTTGGTGTTGCAGAGTGATACCTTCACTCTGGAGGGAGATCTTGGGCAATTTTTGAAGAGTGGAGGTCTTCTGGGGTTTTCTAGATTCTGTCCAATGCCCAAGCAACCCCTCAGCGGTGATCGTTGAATCCTGGGTGCAGCAGGCAGGGTTTGGCACCTTTCCTTGGTGCAGCAGAACTTCAGTTCTCAAACCTTAGGTCTTCTTTGTTGATGGTTTTCTTTTGTCCATGGAATCTGATTTCTTGGTCTAGGGATGCCCACTAAATACTGTTTTTAGTGGGTGTTTTAGGAGTACCTGGTAGTGACCAATGGGTCATCTAATTTAGGGTGGCTAATCCCACTAAGTGACCACATCATGTTGGCAGAGGTCACTTCACTGCAACTGCAATTGTCTATTTTCCTTCCATACAAGATGGAGGAAAATGAAATGGAGAGGTCACCTCCCATGCAACACCTTAAGAGTGGTGCAAGCTGGTGATAACCACTTCTCTTACACTTTTCCTGGTTTCCTGTTGTTGCTCCCAACAAAAGTGGGGGTTTACAACTGGGGCAGCCATCTGCTGCTAGCAGCAGACCTGTGGGTCGAGTTTTAAGGGCTGTATGCCCTTTGAAGCTCACCAGAAGCCTAGTGCACATTCCTAAGGGAGGGGGTGTTAGCACCTCCACCCAGGAAAGGCTTTGTTCTCAATCCCAGATAACAGGATCTCTCACCCCAGGGATTCAGAATCGTGTCTGGTGGTGGCAGGCTGGTTGTGACTTGCCAGCAACCATGCCAGGGTAGTTACTTTTGCAGGGGGTACCTCTAAGTTGACCCCTGGTTACATTTTGTAATAAATCCAATACTGGTACTAGTTTGGAATTGTCATTCTAAGTTGTTTGATACTAAACAACCCAGGGTTCAGGGTAGCCATCATGTAGCTGTGAAACTCGTACTGACAAGTCAACAGAACATGTCTTAATATGGCTGCATTGTTCACTTACTATGCCCCAAGTTTGGCAAGCACACAGTAGGGGCATATTGCTTGTGCATCCATGCACACGCATACCATTTATTGCACCCTGCCTTAGGGCTGGAAGGACTGCCAGAGCGGTGATTTAGCTATAGTGAATGCAGTGTATAGCGGACAGGGCACACAGCTTGAATGGCATTTTAAATTTGTCTTTTAGTATTGCATCAGAACACTCAGCCTACAATGGCAGTGCTGGGGGTTTCTGGATGAACGGCCCTAGAGGGTGGCACAATCTGTGATGCTGTCCTCAGGGGCCTGCTGTTAGTACGTTATGCCCTGGGTACCTAAGTACCATTTACTAGGGACTTATAGTGGCAGCTACAGGTGCTGCCAGTTGTGCCTATGTATCACAACAGTTTTAGATAAAGAGATCTGGCCCAGGGAACCTGGCTAGAAGGTACCACCGGGCACTAACAAGTTTGAGACTACATCATATACCAGGCAAAAAGTGGGGGGCTAACGATGACAAAAGAGGCCTTTTGTCACACTTGAGACCCATCAACAACAACAATGCAGACATTTTTGAGCAGAAAGCACAATTACTTTGAATACGACAACTTCCCAAACACTTCACAACATCACACTTCACCACAATCTTCCAGCCAAAAACATTACAAGTACAAAACCCTATTTATTCTAACGCAACACGCCACTTGTAGTTACAACGCTGGAACTTTATCAGTCTCTGGAATAGACCATGGGATGAATTACGATTTGGGCAATTCTTGGACTAGGCTATAACATCAGGTCAATCCTTACTCCCTAACACTAAACAAAAATGTTGTTTCCCCTCTAACAATGCGCAATAAGGTTGATGGGCATTTTGACACAGAAAGATGTGTGGTGAACCATCAACAATTACTTCAGCACCACCCAAATCATTTAGACACCATGGCCAATGTAACCACAGAAGGAAAATTCCAAGCAGGAAAATAGTTCAAAGATTTATTACAGACACAAGCTCAAAGACAGGCATGCAATGTGCAAAACCAAGTTACAGAGATACATAATCACTAAGGGATGCCCAAGGCGATGAAATAGATGCAGGCCTACTAACATCAGTAAAACTAAATATTCAAGAAGAATGATATAGAAATTCTATAGGAATATCAGAGATACAGAAATCACATGATGCTCAGATTGTACCATCATTCAGTCAATTTGAATTCAATTAAGTCAATATTCTTTGGTTGGGCATAGGTCAATCCTACGCCCAACCAAATTAGGGAAATACTTGTGTGGGAAGAGACACATTCGGGCATAATACAAAAATACAAAATGTACAAATATAATTTGGAAAAGAATAACTTGGGCTACAGGATACTAACTAAAAGGAAAAATAAAATAAGAAGCGTCAGCATAGTGGAGCTCCTAACCTACAAGTGCATTTCAAGGGGCAAGGGCATCTAGTCAGCAAGGCATCTGCACACATCAGGAAAGTGTCTGCCTCTGACCATGACAAAACTGCTAAGTTCTTGGGCTGCTTTGCTCTGAGCAAAGTTTGATCAACCAACACCATATTATTCACATGAAACACTGATTTGTCTAAGGTGTCGGTCCATTTTACGCTGAAGAGGAATCATCCAATTAGAATCAATCATCAGACTTCAGGTTGCAACAGTTCGACATTTTCCAAAGTCTGGAAAGTAATATATTTCATTTTAAATGGAAAGCTTTGTTCCTGCATTACATTAGATATAGCAGAGAACTGCATTTTCTCACTTGCACATATTTTCAAAGTATTTAATCTTTCATTAAACAAGCAATTCACATTTGCTTTTACAAGTGTTTTTAGTTTAGTGTCTAAATTACATTTTAACATCAATTTTGACATTCTAGCATGTGAATTAATCAGAAAGGCACCTATGTCAATCTGTGAATTATAAGCAAATTGCACATATAAAATGCGTGTCAGTGCAGCTTTCAATGTAAGTTTTACTCTCATGGATTTTCTTTTAAAAAAAGTAGCCTTGTTTTTTCTAATGGAAATGGGGTTCTTTAAACAAAAACACTTCCGCCATGGACCACTGCCCACCCTCCTTCCCCTATGTAAATCTATTTCCACCCCAGCTCGGGAGTCAGGTACTGGCCATTAGTTTGCAACCAAAATAATGGTCACAAACCATTTATACAGATGTACAGAGACTTGATTTGAGAGGAATGCCCAAAACACCTTTGCGAACCAGTATCCATTCCTAAACGCTATTTATGATTTGATAAAACTCTATAGACTCATCAAATGGGTTCAGCACATCAGAAAAAATAATCACCAGTCTCAAATATTCTAAGTTAGCCAATGAGAGCGTTTGTGACTTGTCAAGAGCGTTTTACATCTGGCTCTCAGGCACTTGTCATGAGCATACCTTCTAGAAAGCCAGGAGATGTAAGGCAACATCAGTGGCATTTAAAGATTGAGGTCCCGATTCACAAAGCTAAAGTTAGACCAAAATTCTAACTTTACTGTTTTCGGCATTTACAAAAGGGCTTATGAGTCGTATCTTTACGACTGCTGAGTTTCCGCAATCAGGGCGGAATTTCTGCACTTGGGGTGGAATCTCCACAGTCAAGGTGCAATCTCCACCGTCGGGGTGGAGTAAATGTACTTTCACATACATGCAGATAATAAATGTCACCTGCAACCCAGGCACTGTAAACCAAGTAAAAGCAGCACACATCCAAGGCTCTGGTTTTTCCACACCTACACTTCACCTGCCTGTACTGTGCCTTGCCTTGCCTTGCCACCACCATGCAACATGTGAGGAGGAAGAAGAACTACACTGAGAAGGAGACCAAAATGATTGTAACATTTGTAGTGAGGAACTACAAAAAACTGCATGATCTACCTCCATACCTCAGCAGTGCAACACAGAATGCAGCCCTATGACAGCACTTGGCTACTGGAGTCACTGCTTTGGGGGAGTATGTCTGGTCTGTCACAGCCATATAAATAAGTGGTTGGATGAGAGGCAGCAGGTGCAGGCAAAGTTCACTTGGATAGAGGTGGCTAGAGCTCACCCTGGGGAAAAACTGGAACACGTCTCCATCACACCCCACTTAAGAAGCATGTCCTTTGTGCCATGCACCATGCCTGCTGCATGGGCTGCCTGTGAATAATGACCCAAATGTGGTGCCAGTTGATATATTATGATTCAAACAATGAATTCAAATGGTAAATGTGTACCATGCACTGCAATTGTGACTGTGTAAGACAATTCAAATTTGTGCAAATAGTCATTGTGATTTAGACTCTCATTTTGGCTGATTGTGTCTCATTGTACGTATTGCACTACAATTCCCTGAATCCTTTGTAATGGAAATGATAACTTTCAAATCTTATTTTATTTTATTGTGACTCATGTTTTCTATTGCACTACAAGTCCTAGAATCCTTTGGATGGAAATGTTAACTTCAAATTCCTTATTCACAAACAGTTGCCCATCACTGCTGGTAATTTCATTTTACACCTGTAAGTGGCACTGGAAAATGTGCCTAATTTAGTAACCATCATAGTTGTTTTCTAAATGCAATTGAGTAAATATGAGAAATGTAAATAACAGTCATGTGTTGGTGCTATCTGTTGACTTCTTCTTTTTATTGCCACATACAGCCAGAGTAGATTTACCCACTGGAGCAGAGGTCCCTGCACTTGCAGAGAGGCAACATCATTGTGCACATCAACCCATACCACCAGCACAAACTGATACATAAATAGGCCAGAAGAGGGTGCATTTACTACATTGTGGTCAGCCAACCCATAGATATTCTACACAGAATCCATCAATAGCTTCAAACATGATCTGAACTAGGATATGTTGTTCATTACATGTATCAACTAGAATGTAAACTAAATACACTCCTATCATTTAGCCTTGTAACATTGCCCAGGAAAATACATACCACAGTTTTTTATGGTCAGGCACCACACAGTGGGTAGATGGTAGACCCTGATAAATACACTTCAAAATGATTTTATTAAAGGCTCATAATCTGAATTATTGGAAGATATGTCAGCAGTATGTGGCGTGTCTCTAATATTCTTGTAGTAACTAATATTCATATGCTCATATGCAGCTCAAAGAGTATACTACTTCAAAACATGTTGGCTAATTAAAGGATGGCTCTACTTTGCAATATACACAGCATGTACCAAATTGCTTATATTTAGACACAATTGGGTTGAAAGTCCTATACATATGATATATACATGTAAAATGATTCACACCATCTTTTGTATTGAAATATGGATATGTATGGTACAATACGACTGCTTCAGGACTTCCTCAGTTATCCAAAGTTCTTCATCCAGGGATTTGAGAGAAATTCTGTCTGCAGCAGACAGACCCACTACCATCCGTCTGCTAGGTACGTGTGTCATACAGTGTTGTAAACTATTGATTTCCAAATAGTGCACAATAACCACATACTTGTGAAGGGATACAAGCAGATATTGCCACTTTTAAAACAAAAATTCATGCTGAACATTAATTACAGTCTCACTTCCCTCTGAAGCTGCCAGATTGAGGACAACCTCTTCCACCACACACTCAAGGAGCCAGGTTCAGCCGCTAATATAAAGAGGTATCTCAATGCCACATAAAGTTGATGATGGAGCTGGTGAGTTTGATTTTGCATTGCAACTCTGCACTGAACAGCTCAGTGCTACAATGTGAGCTGTCACATGTATGTTTACACAAACTAGGTCACATGTGGAGCAGCAGACAGATGGAAAGACTTATTGACCCAACCCTTGTGTTGTAGCACATGATGTACAATTGAAAATAATGAGCATGTTGCAGCCTCTGTCTTTCAGGTGCTGAGGACAATGAGTCGCTTGATAAAACTGAACCATCCAAGGAGAGAATCCGATCCTCCTGAAGCCTAAATCAGGACAAGCCAGCATTGTGCCTTCCACTTCACCTCTGAGGATTGCCCATTCCCAGCAGTCAACGAACCACCCACAGCATTTACCTACCCCAACACAACCATCAACTCCTAATAGCCCTCCTAGTCAAGTTAGACGTATTGCCACTGCTATACACTCTTCTCATGACAGTGCATCCCTGGACTTCTCTCAAGCATTTGAGGGCCTAACACTCCTGCTGAGGAGCAGGTATACCTTAGGCATCAATCTCCTCCCCATAGCCTCCCATGTTCCACCCCTCTGGTACTGGTGGACCCGACAGTCATATCAGAGGCTGTCCCATGCGGAGGATGCTGGCAGGCAGTCATTGTGGCAAGTGGGAGTATGCACTTTTCCACCAACAGGCTGATGGGAGGCTGGCCATTCGTGCCACGAATGGGGCAACTCTGTCTGATATTTCAGCCTCATTAGAGGAAATCACTTGCAGCATCTCCAATCCAGAGTGTGCAAGTCAAACAGTAACTCCATTGCAGGAGCTTTTTGATTAACTCCTAGCCTTCTTTTGAGGATAAGATTGATAAAATCCTGGAGTCAATCATGGCTCCATGTTTATCTACTATTTCTACTGCTAAGCTTTCGTTTTCCAGCAGTAAGGATCTCCATCACTATCAGAACAAGTTAGATCATTTTGATCCCTTTATGAAGGAACCCTTTTCGGATCCTGCATTGTCCATCTATTCTGGCTCCACCTTGGATCCATTCCGTATAGGGTCTGGAAAGATCTAGCGGACAAACCTTTTCCTCCTCTTATGAAACTTTGTAACCTGTCTCCTGATTTAGGCTTTTTCCCATCAGTTTAGAAGAAGGCTGTGGTGAATCCTTTAATAAAAAGTCTTTGCTTGATCCAGGAGTCTTGAGTAATTATTGGCCTATTTCCCTCCTGCCATTTCCAGCTAAAATCCTGGAACATTATGCCTGCCGGACATCATCTCAATTCTTGGAGGTAAATTTGCTCCTTGAAGGAGAACAATTTGGTTTCAGGCCAAACCACAGCACTGAATCCACTCTGCTCATGGCCCTAGATGAGCGCAGAATGACGAAGGCCATTCTGTTGCCCTGGTCCTTTTGGACCTGTCAGTCGCATTTGTTACGGGGTACCAAAATATACTTCTTAGTCGACTTAATGTCTGAAGTTGGTGACACTGTACTCAAATGGATGTAATTCCTATCTTTCCAATCGTTCCCAGGTAGTGGCTCTCTCCCTTACAGCTCCAATTGAAAGAACCTAGAGCATGGGGTTTTACAAGGCTCTGTGCTGAGTCTGGTCCTATTCAAATCTATGTTAGACCTTTATTTACTCTCATTAAATCACACAAGGTTCATGTGGTGAACTATGTCGATGACAGCGTATTTTATCTTTTGAGAAGGACCAGATGGTATCTATTGTGGATTTCCATAACTGCATGAATGATGTCACCAATTGTCTCAACTGCCATTCCCTTAAGTTAAATGGGGATAAAAGAGAGCTTTTATACTGTCCTGACAGTAAAGCTCTGAATTCCATCCAGTTGAGTCTGTGGCCTGGTGATATAATCCTAAATCCCTTCGAATCTGTCCGCAACTTGGGGGTTTTGTTGGACAATAGGCTGTCAATGGAGACACATGTGAACAAACTCACAGCCACTTTTCTTTCGTTACTCCATAATTTGCTGAAGATCGTATCATTGATGCCTTTCTATGAACAAACATCAATTGTCCATAGTGTCATCTTGAGTTGGCTGGACTATTGTAATGCCATTCTATTAGGTACACCAGACTACCTCCTAAATATACTTTATAGAGTTCAGATTGTGGCTGCTAAACTGGTTCCTTATAGACCAGGAGATCATATGTCTCGCTGGCACTGAAAGACCTCCATTGGCTGCTGTTGCAGCAGTGCATAAATTTCCCAACCTCTTTGCATTGTGTTTAAAGCTCTTCCGGGCAGAGGCCCTTTGCCGCTAGAGAATAAACTGAAAAGATACTCCCCTGGGAGGTGCCTTCAGTTGGCCTCCACTAACCTTGTATGTATTCCAAAAATTGGAAATTCTAGATATGGACACTGGGCCTTTTCTGTTTCAGCATCACAAATCTGGAACCAGGTTCCTGGCTCATTCAGATCTCTGATAGATCTCCTGCATTTTAGAAAAGCATGAAAAACGTGGCATTTTCCATGGTAATGCTTGATTATGGAATCTGTATTAGCTGCAGCTTTTTATTCTCCTTATTTGTTCTGTTTTTAGACTTTTTCTTTCATCCCTTCCCTCTTCTTTGTCTCTGTTGTGGTGGGGCTTTACCAGCACCAGGATACCAGAATTGGTCACAGAGCACTTTAAAAATGTTTGAATAAATGAATAAATATAAATACATTTAAAGCTCTGTCTAATATTACAAACTCATTGCAGGGAATCACTTGGATGATTGACAGACAATCCGTGTCTTGGACAGGACTGATAGACCTTGCCAAGAAGTGTCAAGGAGGCAAAATGATGTCATAGCAATCTACAGGGAAGAGAGTGCAAGATACCATGCCCTGGCAATATAGATGATGGAAGGCACGTTGAAACGCTTTCAAATTCTTCCTTCACAGTCAACACTTGGAGGAGACATAACACACCTACCTGCACCGCACCATACCCCATCCAGCCACCTGTTCCACAACCTGTACAAGACCCCATCCTATGTACAGAGGTACTACCTCCCTGCACATGCTCCCCCTGCACAGTCACGTTCCCCCCTGCTGAGTTACATCCCCCACCTGTACAGGCACCCTCACCCTCTGTACAGGCATACCCACCAACTGTACAGGCATCATCATCCCTATAAAGGCACAACCACCAAATCTACAGGCATCCTTACCACCTGAACAGGTATACCCACCAATTGTACAGGCACCCTTACTCCCCCTACAGGCACACTGACCAACTGTACATCCCACTCACCCCTGTACAGGCACATCCACCAACTGTAGAGGCACACTCACCCTCTGTACAGGAACATCTGCCAACTGTACAGACAGATGCACCCCACCCACCCACACATCAGCACTGACACATGAAAAACACTTACTCACATAGACCCTCATCACCTCTATCGCATAGTCGCAAGAGAGGTACCCCATGATCACTGTAAAATATATATATACTCCAAATATTTGTAAATAAAAAGACAATTCAATACTGAGTAGAGTAATAGTTAATGATAGTCAATTGGTTACTGTGGTGGTTGTAGGCCATATATGTGATAAACAAATGTGTGTGAGTAAGACATGTAGATTTATAGGACCATCTGTGTAATAAGGTGTCACGTTGAAAGCATAGCTAAACACCTGCTGATGTAGACTTTCATACGTTGAATCCAGCATATATAATGAAAAACACAAGACAGAGATGTTGTTGAAGACAAATATATTTGGTGCAGTAAATAAATTAAATTAAAAACTGTCCATTGGAAAGGTAGAAAGGAAATCAAATAAAATCTTACGGCAGATTGGGCAAGGGAATTTGGAGGGGGATGTGAAAAATAAATAAAACAAGTCAGGAAGAGTTAGGGGAACCGGTCTGTGTACAAGGTGTTAAAGGAAGGTCCACAGTCCAAACAATGTTCAGTCACTGGCCATCCTCACTGTCCTCCTTGACCACATTGTTCAAGTCCTTTGCTCTGGCTGGCTGACCCACAACCAGCCAACTCACGGGAGCCGTAAACATGAGGGGTATGAGTGGTAGCAGGGAAAACATAGAAAGACAATATACTGGGAAATACTACAACAGTGGTCTGGTTAGGTTTTTGGGCAAATGCAGACAATATAGATGCACCCAAGGAAGTGATGGAAGCATTGAGGTTGGCCGTTTCGCTTGAATGTGCCTCTAAGAACACACAGAATTTGTCCTTGTGGTCCTGTAAGATCCTAGAGGGCACATTCTGGTCAGCATCAGAGGCCACCATTACGTCCTGGGATGTAGCCACATGAGTACCAATTCATGTAGGGATTTGGGTCGAACATGAGGGGTTAGGGGGTTGGGGGCAGATGTCTCCATCAGCTCTTCTGGGCAGGCACTTGGAGGGGAATATTGGTAGGGGTGCAGCAGGAGTCCCCAGTGGAATGGGAGCCTCAAGAGTTAGGGAAGAGTCAGTGGCAGGCACAGATGGTTATGGGGCCTGCTCTGGGGCCACCATTTCAAAATCCAGTTTTTGTGGGCCAGAGGAGACCCACATTAGTTTCCCTCTTGGCTGGTGGTGTCCCTCTCAATACCCCCACCCTCCCACTTTAGTGTCCTCAGCCTCCTTCCAGGCTGTTATATAGTTATAAGGCCCTTAGTTGACATTTATTCAGTAAAATGTAACTTTAATGGTAATTTACACAGTTGTGTTTAAAACACTACAAGTCTCAGAATGCCCTCAGGAAAACACATTCCAATTGCTCCAAGGAAACACAGACCTTATAAGTACTGCGGCCATTATATAGATAAGGTGAAAGGTGACAAAAAACACACAAAAAAGCCTTGCTCAGTGAAGGACCAGCATACATCAACAAACACATGACCTTCTACTAAATGACCAGACACATACGATCTGCCCCGCTCTTCCTTGAAGACACCATCCTCTGGATATGCTGAGGCAACAGCAGAGAACGCTTCTTCTCACATCTGGCGGCTAAAGCTTGGAACGACCTTCCTCAGCACCTCACAACCTTCTCAAGCTCTGGCAATTCAAGAAAGAACTCAAGACCTGGCTGTTCCATTGAACAGACCACCATGAAACAGCTAGCAACCCCAGTGCCTTGAGACCCTCACAGGTGATTTGCCACGCTTTATAAATACTTGATTGATTGATTGATTGACTGAAAAAAAGCATGCATGATACAGCATCCAATACCAAACCCCCTCACATACTAACACTAAACATTGTGCAAGCCATTTCTTCACTATTGGATACAGCAGTTATAAGGCACTAGATGACTATTCATTATGTTGTAAGTGCATTTTTTTCATTAAAATGCAACCCTAGGGATAATTTATCCACCTGTGTTTAAAACACTACAAGTCCCAGAATGCTCTCAGAAAATTCCAATTGCTCCAAAGAAACATAGGGGGTCATTACGACCCCGGCAGTCGGCGATAATGTGGCAACAGGCTGGCGGTACTTACCGCCATATTATGACATTGGTGGGTTGGCTAATGTACCACTCCAACCACCACGGCGGTAACAGCCGTCGGGCTGGAGATATCCATCTCCAGCCCCGCAGCCGACATTGTGCCACCTGCGGGATTATGACCCAGCCGACCGCCATGGTTTTCATGACGTTCGTAAACCATGGCGGTAGGCCATATCAGTGACAGGGAATTCCTTATTTGTCACTGATAGGGGTCTCCCCCTTCCTATCCACTTATCCCTCCTACCCCCACCTCTCCAAACCCCCATTCCCCCTACATTCACGCCCCCTTCACACACACACACACGCATACACACACCCATTCCCACATGCTTACATGCATGCATACATCCAATCACACACACATCCGCACACACTTCCAAACATACACGCAGACGCATTCACATTTCACAACATACGCGCACTCACACATCCGTACATGCACACATGCATTCAACACTCAACACACACCCGCATTCATGCACACACATGCATTCACACACCCACACACACACACAACACCCCCACCCCCTCCCCTGTCGGAGACCCGACTTACCTGGATTGAGGGGGACCTCCTGCAGGAGACGGGGCGCTGCTTCTGCCAGCAGCACCTACCAGCAGAACACCGCCAGGCCGTATTAGTGGTCAGAATACGGCTGGCGTCAGTCTACTGGTTTGGCGCTGCTGGTTGTAGCAGCGCCACCTTACCGCCATCCGCCGGCATGGCCACAGCCAGATTTCCGCCATTCTTGTGGCAGAAATCCGGCTGTGGTTATAAAATGCCAGACGGGTGGTAGCCGCAGTGACGGTCTTTTGGCAGCCATTGCCGCGGCTGTAGGTAGTTTTTACCCCCAGAGTTGTAATGAGGGCCACAGACTTTATGAGTACTGCAGCTATCATGCAGATAAGGTAAAATGTGACAAAACAAACATAATGTTTCATCTCTTTCATTACTTACATCATACTACCAGACACATAAAGCAATTTTTGTGTTTACCAGGTGTCCATTGCTGAACTCCTCCAGCAGAGCATGGAGGGTTGGCCTGGCTGTCTTCAGGACCCTTCTGTATGGTGGGCTAAGCAGGGCCGATGTTAGTGGGGCTGTGGGGACATGCTCGTGATATCCTGGGCCTTAATCTGGGACTAGCGTCAGAGGACTCTCATGCATTCAAAACATCTTGCCCCACAGATGGTACACGTCAACTTCACTGCAGCATGTTGCGATATCTTGCCAGAATCCTGTGTGCACTGCATTACTCAGTTGTTCCTCTGGTGCATCATAAACATGAGAGCACCCCCTCAGTTACAATGTTCAAATAAGTCTCTCTGAAAGAGGGTGCCTTGTCCCTCAGACATGTTGGGGACAGGTTAGTCAAACAGAGCAGCAGGGTGGCAGAGGATCTTGCTTGGAGGCGAGGATGGCTCAGAATTACCATATAATGGTTGCCAGCAACTTCCTGTATTGACCATCCGGATTTATTTTCCCGTTTGTCATTTCCTATATAATATCTTTCAGTTCTGGCCTGAGTGCAGAGTCTCCGTCATGGGTGTGGCGTTTACGTGCTTGGGGCACAGACTCCACATTTGCCGCGTAGAACCTGCACTCGGGGAGGAGGTTACACAGCCCAGCTGGAAAACAAGGATTTAATACTGGAAATGACAAGCAGGATTTAAAAGCATGAAGTGCAATGAGGAAGTTGCAGGCAGCCATTTTATGGTTATTCTGAGCCATGCTACCTTGAAGCAAAATCCTCTGCCATCCTGCTGCTCTGTTTAACTAATTTGCCCACAACATGGTTGTTGATGACAAGGCACCTACTTTCAGTGAGACAGAATTGTACATCTTCACTGAGGGTGTGCTTCATAAGTGCTCTCAGCTTTCTGGGAGCTCAGAAGAACAGCTGAATAATGCATGGCAAATGCAAAATTGCCAAAATATTTCAGTGCACTGGAGTTCAGTGGACATGCTCCAGTGGCAGAACTAAATGTGTTGTACAGTACTAAGGGCCAGATGTACAAAGCTTTTTTCTTATTGCAAACAGCCTGATTTGTAGAATTGGGCCATTTGTAACAAGAAAAAAAATTCCCAATGTACAAACACAATTTTGCAATTCTGTAATCTATTTACTGAATTGCAAAAAGGGTTTGTGAGTCGAAATTAGGAAAGGACGTTCCAAGAGCATCCCTTTCTAAGTGCAAGTCGCAGTGGTATGTATGATTGTTTTGTAATTGTGAATCTGGTCACAAAACAATCCCCAGGCAACACCAATTTCAAATTGGTGTTAATTCATTTGAAATGGGAAGGGGTCCCTCTGGGACCCCTTTCCCTTTGTAAATGGAAGCAAAAATATTTATTCAGGGTAGGTAGTGGTCCCTACTTTGAAAAAATAAAAAAATAAACTTTTCTTTTTTTCCTGAAATGCATGCTGTTTTCCTTGAAGGAAAACAGGCTGCATTAAAAAAACTGCTTACATTCCCAATGGGGTCGCAATTTGCGACCTACCGCATGAATATTGATGCAGTAGGTCATTTTCGACCCCATTAGGAATCGCAAACCGTTGTACATTTTGCTTTGTGACTCGCAATTTGCGATTCCCAAACAGATCACAAATAGCGAGTCACAAAAAAAAAGTCGTACACCTGGCCCTATATGTGTTGGAAGCTCTAGGAGGTTGTGTTATTGAATCATTAAGTTCACAAACAGAGCAATCAACTCCTTGTGAACACTATCTGACATGATACCTGAAAGTATTCAAGACACACCAACATATAATATTATATCTCCTTTAGACCTGTGTGTGTGAGTCATTCATCTTTAAATATACAATACTAGGGCCCTCATTACAACATTGGCGGTATTGACCGCCTACCGCCACAGCCGCTAACATACCGCCGCTGTGGCTACCAGCTGTCAACGCGTATTATGACCGCCGACGGTATTCCGCCAGATTTCTGTCATGATGGCAGACAGCGGTAAGGCGGTGCTTCTGACAGCAGCACCGCCATGCCAGCAAAACACAGCCGACCGTATCATGAGCAATGATACGGCCTGGCGGTGTTTTGCTGGTGGACGCTGCTGCTGACAGCAGCGCCGCGGACCGTCTCCAGCCGGAGGACCCCCTGCAAGCAGGTAAGTCAGGTTCTCTGACCGGAGAGGGGGGTGGGGGGTGTTGTGTGTATTTGGGGGGGGTGTGGTCTGTGATGCATGCATGCAGGTGTGAGTCACGTTAGATGCATGCATGAATAAGTGATTGTGAGTGATGTGTGTTGTGGATGCATGTGTGTGACAAGCTATGTTGGTGTATGTTGTGGTATGTGGGTATGCATGTGTGCATGCGTGGGTGGTGGTGGGTTTGCATGTGTGCATGTGTGTATGTGGGTGCATGTCCGGGTGTGTATATGTACAGGGGGCAGGAGAGGGAGGAGGAGGATGGGGGAGGGCTCCGGGGAGGGGGAGGGGGCGGGGAGACCCCTATCAGTGCCATGGTTTTCGTGGCAGTAAGTTTGGCACAAAAACCATGGCGGTAGGCTGGGTCGTAATCCCGAGGGTGGGATTGTGATGGCCACCGGGCTGGAGACCGAAGTCTCCAGCCCATCAGCTGTTACCACCCTGGCGATCGTTGTGTTAAAGTGGCGGTGTTGAATGGCGGTAATCGCCAGGGTCCAAATCCCAATTTTTTTACCGCCAGCCTGTTGGCGGTATTACCGCCGCTTTAACACCAACCGCCAGGGTTGTAATGAGAGCCTATATCCCTTGATTTGTGGTTGAACACATGAAGGATTCTGTTTCTGAGCATAGAAGAGCCAAGATAGTACAGGTACTTTTGAACCATGGTGTGCAGATGAAAGACATATCACTACACTGTCACCCGAGTAGCAGTGCACACAAATACAAGAGATATTTCTAAACCGGAACATGCGGATGTTACATGTTACAAATCCCATACACAACTCAACACAGATACTTAGCAGTGTGCATCCAGTACTGTCTGAGCACATCACTTAAGAAGCATGGAGATAGAAGGAGTATGTAGTATTGTAGTATAGCATTATGTAACCCACCATGAGGCAATGTGGGAAAACATAGCTAGCTAAGATTTTTACAACCCTAGCCTCACTATGGGCCAGATTCACAAAAGTAAACTGACACTTTGGTGTAAGTTTATGATAGACCTAAGTGAACTGCGCAGAGTTGTGCTTTGCGGAACTCTCCAAAGTGGCTAAAAAACTCTGCCCCACTACACAGAGTTCCACGAGTGGGCGGAGTTCTCCATTTCACCTGTTCATGTTGCGTTTGACATCAAACGCAATGTGAAGTACGTATTCACGTTCAAAATCGTTCACAAATGGCACCACGCGGTTCACATGGGAGCGGCCATCATGTTTCTCACTCTGTTCAACTTCAATCTGTCCCCAATATTTGCAATCCTCCACCCCACACTTGATCTACCCCATTTTTTTTGGTTTTATAATGTCTTTTTGTATTTCATTATTTTTATGATGTTTTAATTTTTTTGTGTTTTTTGTGACTTTTTGTATTTTTGTTTATGTTTCCCTTATTGCTTCCTTCCTTTTCCTCCTGTTTCTTTTCTCCTACATCCTACCTACCCAGCACCATGGCAGAGGAGCAGGGCAACAATGGCTACCTGCCTTGTGGGTGGCACCGCCGTCACGGTGTGCAGCCTCAGCCGATCTTCAGTTAGGAGGAGGTGGCAGCACTAGTTTTTATGTGCAGCGCCAGCTCCCCTCCATGCTGGCAGCAGGCGGCAGGCCTTGAAGTGGTTATCCCCTGTGGGAGTGTTGGTAGTGCTGGGCTAGGGTGTGCGGGTTGGTCAGGGCCATGACCTAGGTCCAGCGCACTACCCAGGAGCTGGGCGGATATCATCGACCACGAGCAGGACCTGCTCCCCCTGCTAGGCATTGAGAGCCTGGGGCTTGGTGAGTATTATATTTTTATTGTGTTTGTGTTCTACAATGCTAACATTTTCTTCTGAATAGCATGTGGCTTCCACTCAGTGGTAAGTTATGTTTAGTTTACATTAAGAATATTATTTATTATGTGATCCAGTTAGAGCTAGGCAGACACTCGGCGCTACATCATCAAACTTATAGGTAGGCACTCATTTTGGCTGATTATTTAGAAAGCCATTGCAACTCAGACTTTCCTGTCTTCCGTCTCCCTACTTAATTATTGAGATCAGTGAGTTAGCATTCTCTGTGACTTTATATAGCTCGTACAGTCCCAAGCAGTTTCACAATGATGCGAGTATGCATGATTGCAAAAAAGGGAGACTATGTTGGTCCATCAAGGGGCTTGTGAAGAATGAAAGATCAATTCCTCTCAAATGCAATTCATTAGTTCCAAAAGTAGTTTTTGTTGAGGAAATTTGAAATAGGGACTTTAGGAGTATAGCCAACTCAACAGTAGTTGATCATACTAGTATAGTACGAGTACTAGATCTGATTTAAGTACAATGTTATTGCATTTGCCTGTTATATAATAGTTTTGTGGAGATTAACGGTACCACTAATCTATTTTTTAATCTTCTTTCTAATCTTACATCATCACCCAAGGGCAAGAAGAGTGGCACTGCACCGGTGGGTCCGGCAGGAGCTGGGGAGGCACCTATCACCAGTGCTGATGCTTTCCTTATCCCAATAAGTCCTATTATTTAATATTATTATTTCCCTAACTTTTACCTCTCCCCATGTTTATACTACTTTTAATTTTGCCTTGTTTACTTTTTTATACTGTCTCTCTTTTTTCCAACTCCCCAATTCAAGTTTTTCTTAATTCCTGTTATCCCTGCATTATATATTTTTTTTATGTCTTTCATTGACCATTTGGTATTCCACTGCTTTGTTGCTCTTCAATGATTTAGAGTCATTGTCAATCATAGGCTATAGCGCTGCTATTATGCAAAGTTATTGGTTGGCCTGACTACCTGGCTTTTCTAACATTCCAACAAAATGCCCAGAGGGGTAGTTTTGACAGACGATACTTCAGTGCTAACTGATCACTAACAATGTATTGCGGTTGCATTTTTTGATTTAAAACATTAAGGGCCATATGTACTAAAGCATTTTCCCATAGACACAGAATGAGTAAAACCCTTTGATACATCTAGCCCTAAGGCCCACATTTAAGAAAAAGTGGTGCATCAGAGCTGATGCCCCCCTACTGGCACCTTTCGACATCATGGTTGCGCCGTATTCATAATACAGAGAACCATGGCGGTCGTTAGCACAGTAGCGTCACCATTTCTGTCGCTATTGTGGTGCTTTGCTACATTAGCATCAAAACATTTTGATGCTAGTGTAGCAAAGTGCAAGCAAGCCCATAGGTTTCTATGGGAGCGCCATTTTAATGCTTGCTCTGAGCAGGTGTTAAAATGATGCAAAAAATGGCGCAGTGAAATCTGTTAAATTTCACTGCATCATTTTTGCAGGCCTCCTAGCGCCAGAACACCGACCTTGCAGACATTGTGTGGCAGAAGTGTTTACAAAGAGGCGCAATGCATGCATTGCACCACTGTGTAAATATGGTGTGGGAACACTTTAAGGCCGTTTTAGAGTAAAAAAATGAGGGTATAGTGGTACTAAGGTGGAGCTAGGGGCTCTTAAATATGCCTCAAATAATGGGACCTGACATCTAAAAACTTTAAACTGTTTTATCTAGCCACATCATCTGCCTTACTCTGCAGTAGAGTGAATCAAGTTTCTTTACTTTCCTTACTGTCCAGCGATTTGTTGGGAAGAATTTGTGATGGTGGGTGAGACCAGTGAGTACTAGTAAGTGTCTAATTTGATTTCATGTTTGGCGTAAGGGATACTCTGTTACCAATGTGCCAAATACGATCTATATAGCCCATTTTTCTTCTTGTAGTGGAGTGCATCACCCCCGTCTACTTACGGCAGACAGGATAAAATATATCCACTTTTTATACATGACATGTGTGACGTATCTTATTTATTCATCAGCCTCTTTGGAGTCAGGGTAGAAACTAAACTAAGTGAAAGGCATGTGGGGAAGAGCAGGGCCATTGGAATTAAAGAGAGATAACTGTCAGCTACAGCTGCCCGAGCTTCAGACAGTAGCAACGCACTTGAAGCACTGGCAAGCATGCCTCTAATTATTTGGCATAGCAACTTATTCTCCATAGTACATATTGCCTTACTCTTCAAAACAAGAGGTAATTCATGTTCATTTTTGCACTTAATGTTTCTGTTTAGCTACTAGAAAAATATGTGAAAGAAAAAAATAAAATCACTGTTTTTTAAATCTGGTCTTATACTGCCTTAATTCTTTTCTACCAGACTGTTAGTGCTTCTTATGCAAGGCATTTGTAGGTAAACAACCATAATATTGGTTCTGTGTCTCTCCTAATCATAAATAATCACATCAAGTTCCAACATCCCTAGGGACCAGCAATGTAGTGCTACTGCGCTACTAACTATCTATCATTTGAAGAAGTGTTTGTTCAGATCATTGTTGACTTTTTGTCTATTGTTATTCTTCTTTTTCTCGTTATAGCTACTTCTGCCTGATGACCACCACCAACAAGGCAGGGGTAGCAGCCCATCTGTGGCAGTTGAGGCTGGGGAACATTCTGGGAGAATGCCCATGCCTGGTGATCCTAGAGGAGGAAGAGACTGAAACAGCTGCCTCAGACCCAGAAGCCAGCAGAGCAGCATGCCAGCCCTCAGCCTCCCAGTCAGTATATCACTGGAGCCACCACCAGCAGTCAGGATCCCTGACTGCACCACTGCAGCACCCTTCTGCTCCACCAGGACATTGCTCCAATGTATCCAGCAGTGGATGGACCAAATGGAAAGCCAGCTCGCCAACACTGAGCAGAGTCTCGACCAGCTCTAGACCCATATTGATAGTGCCCTTTTTTAAGCCCTTTTTGAATTTTTTTGTTTTCGTGGGAGGGGCTTGTGCGTGGAGAGGGATTTGGGCTGGACTTTGGACTTTTCGTTGGACTTTTTGGGGGCAGGGTTATTTGTCTGGGGTGAGGAGTGGACTGTTCTGGGTGGAGAGGGATAGTTTTCAATTTGTAAATAATGAAAGGGATTTTTTTTACTTCATCTGCATCTCAAATCTTTATTTTAGTGCTTTAGACTTTTAGTTTCCACTGCTGTCTTTTAGTATAACCTGTTATTTTTAATCCGCTAAAAAAAGTGTATGTCATTTACTTAGGCCCTTGCTCTATTGCCCTCTACAACTATCATTGAACACTAGGGGATGATTGCCCTTGGCTAGTTTGCCTACAAAAACCCAGTACACACAGACAACATCTTCTTCAGTAGGAGTTGAATACTAACTAAACAAGTTCATGTCAATCCATAGTTCTTGTCTTATCTGAATAGATAAAGCAAGGGAGTATTCTTACTGCAGGGTGTTTCCCAAGATGGCATCTTAAGGAGGTGGTAGGTAGGCAGTAGTAGTAGCAGGCTAGCATGCTAACAGGGAAGACAGAACTTCACAGAAGGTGCTACTCCCACCTATACAAACTCCAACTACAGGATTAAGCAAAGGGTTATGCTCCACTGTCAACTCGATTGAAAGAAAAGAGAGAGTTAGTGGGTCATCATCATATTATCATAACTTTAGGAAGACTGAGACCATACTACCACAATGACAGTACTTGACACACAGCAAAGAATATCTGATATGATAATAAAATATAGAAATATCAATTTCTTCTAAGCAATGGTGGGGAGCTATGGTATAACACTAAACTAAGGAAAAGAAATCATGGAGTCAGGAGAAGTGGGCTCAGACTCAAGAGTGTTTGGACCAAGTTAAGCTTTTACAGAACACACACACAAGGCATGAATGAAGATGTTGATGGGGCCGGTATGGAATATTGCTCAGGTAATAGAAGGTAGAAGGTCATGCAGTGAGTTGGTGTTGCTTTCACCACATCCGCCCCAGCACGTGTGTGATCCATTTATGGTGTAAAATTAGGTTGCATCTCAATAAATCACACAGCCCTGGGGAAGAGGGTTAGAGGCTCAATGAATGGATTGGAAATGGGATTTGGGGAAAGGTGTGACAAAGACAAACACTACACAAAAGAAACCACAACAATATTCGTTGGGGGGCTGAGCAGCACACCATCTTCAATCTGTTGGGGAAGGAAAGGAAGGGATAAGTAAGTATGACACAGTTCAGTAACTTTATTGGAAACAGTCCCAGAGAGACTTCAGATAGTATGTCCTAAGTGTTAGGTCTTCTAGTTTTGAAATATGGAAATTTTGACACAGCTGACAGAACTTCTTGACTCCTTATGTCCCCAGTTTTATTTAATAATAGCAGGTGATCTAAACTGTACCTTTGAACCCTCCCATATGGTTACTGGATTAACAGATGAGGAAGCTGAAATGTGGGGAATCCCACAGCTAACGAATAATCACCCATGCACCCACTCTCGCGTAGCCCTCCAGTTAGCTTCGCTATGTTTAAGGTATGGACTCAGGCTTGTGATGGACGCACACCCTAAGATTTAAATATGGCACCTACCTTTAAACGAGGGATGTCCTCAAGTGTAATAGATTATTTTCTACTTGATGTTAGATTGTGGCCTCTATTAAAGGACATGAAGGTAGAATCTCGATGCGAAAGTGATCACAACCCCTTGTTACTATCCATGGATGTGGATGTTTTCAGGAGAACTCTGAATATACAACGCACAGTGGTTCCCTCCCCATTGTTGAATAACAATTACACTAGGGTCTCCTGGCCCAAGGTTCTGTCTAGTTCGTATTCGATAACCGGGATCTATAATCTGTTTATGGATAAATTGGCAATCTATGAGAATTATGAAGTTGACAACATCCCTATTTTGGATATTCATCAAGAGATGCTGAAGGGATTGCAGAGGTTCTTCTATAAAAAGTCTTGTGCCAAATTAGGTGTTGACCTTCCCAATGGTGAAAAAGGGTGGTTCAATGAGGTCTGCAGTAGGGCCAAATCTGAATTAAAAGATGCTATTAAGACAGGCTCCCTAGCAGAGATTCAACCGGCTAGGCGATTATATAAGAAGGCTCAAATGTTAGCAAAAAAGTCATGGGAAGACGCAATATGGCAGGGCTCGATCCTTGCTATGGAAAACAATAATGATGTGATGTTTTGGGATTTACTGTCCAGAGGGCAAGGAGGGAGCAGGAGGCCTATTAGGAATCATATTCAACCTGAGACTTGGGTAGATCATTTTACCCAACTCTATGCTGCCCCTCATAACCCCTTGTTTGGTCATTTTCCAGCATATGATTCCACTACCCCATGGCTGGTTAGCCTGGGTGATTGGTTTGAACCACTTGTCTTCTCCATAGAGGAAACTAAAACTGCAATTAATTCCTTAAAACCAGGAAAAGCACCCGGGCCTGATAAGATACCAGGCGATCTATATAAATCGGAAATATCTATTTGGTCTTGGTACATCAATTTGATTTCAAATAGAATTGCCACCGGTGGTGCAATCCCTAGCACCTGGAAGGGAGCAGAAATAATTCCCATCTTTAAAAAGGGCAATGCAAATTCCCCTGCCAACTACAGACCCATCAGTTTGATTGATAATCTGCAGAAAATTTTGGCCAAACAACTGCTAGAGAGGTTAACTACTTGGGTTCAAGACCATCAGGCCCTTTCCACGCTGCAAACGGGCTTTCGTTCTAAAACTGGCACGATAGACCAGGCTTTTAGACTGACTCTTCTGTACTGGAAACATGTGGTTCTCACCAAACAACCCTTATATGTTGTTTTCGTGGACCTCAGATCTGCTTTTGATCTGGTTTCCAGAGAAAAGCTCTGGGAAGCACTACTTCAGATGGGCGTTCCCATTAATCTAGTTTTTCTTCTACAGCGGTTACATGCTAATACATATGCACAAGTGAGGTGGGGCGCCCAAGGAGAACTGACAGACAAAATCCCTATACGGAGGGGAGTTTGCCAGGGCTGCGTCTTGGCTCCTATACTATTCACTTTATTCATTAACAAAGCGGTACAAATTCTGTCCTCATGTTCTAATGACACTCCCACTCTGAACGAGCAGAAGATCCCAATATTATTGTTTGCTGACGACTCGCTTCTTATCTCCAAGACCCCCGTGGGCCTTCAAATCCTTGTGGATAGATTCAAGTCTTTCTGTGATGATCATGGTTTGGAACTGAATGCTAATAAAACAAAACTGATGGTGTTTACCCCCGGTTTTTGTCGGAAATGCACCATCAACTTAGATGGGGCCTTATTAAGTAGAGTCAAGACCATAGACTATTTGGGAGTGAGGTTATCAAATAATTTGCAATGGGAGGAACAAATCAGTAAAAGCTTGGGGCTTTTCCAGCACAGAGCGGCTGCTATCCTGCGCTTTTATAAGAATTCCTTATCTAAAGCTGTATCACCAGCTAATAAAATCTACCTGGCAAAGGCGCCGGGTGCCGCCGCTTCCGGTGCTGAAATATGGGGATTCTCTGAAAGTGAAAGACTAACAGTAGGGGAAAATAATTTTGCCAGGGCTTTACTAGCATGCCCCCGTAGTACTCCCTTGATCCCTATGTTTTTGGACCTAGGCTTCAACCGCATAGCTGCCTTGATAGCTTTAAGACCTCTGCCATATTGGGTAAGGATTTGGACTGTCTCAGAGCTTATTGTATATAGAGATTCAGCACTTGATATACTAAGGAGGCCGGAAGCGGCCACTATTTCATGGGTCAAGCACGTATCCAATTGGTTCCATACTCTTGGACTAAGAAGGTTTTGGTAAGAGCCACACAATCTGGAGAGATCCGATAAGACTCTCTTAAAGACAGTATACTGGTCCTATGTAAAAAGTAACCTGGTCCATTGTACATCTTACGGCTGGTTGACCAATTCATTTACTGATTTAAAGTGGTACCCCCAGTATGAATAATATCTTGATCTGATTCCTGACTTATTGGGGAAGGGTCTCTATGCACGCTTCCGTTTTGGAAGCCTCCCGTTGTTATCTTTAACTAAAAGCTGGGGTACCACCTCATCTATTGATCTCTGTCCAGCTTGTCTTGGCTGCACTGAAACCATTGAACATTTTATGTTTCTTTGCCCTGCTTATATTGTCCCAAGATCAAAATGGATTCGTGCAACGTGTCGAGATTTGGGCTTGTGCCAGTGTTCTATAGCTATTAGAATGTAAAGAGTGATACTTCCAAATGTGTAATCCTCGCGGTTAGCAAGTTTCTTGTGACCGCGTGGCGGATACGACATCGTTCACTGAAACAAATCCTTTAGCTTCTGTTATTAACCACCTATTCAAAGGTATGAAACAATGGGATGTACTTTTTCTTGTTATATTTTAATCATTGAATATATATATATTAAGTTATTAAGCCAGTTGCTTTTTTATCTTATGTTTTTAATTCTGCTATGCATGTATTTTATGCTTGATGGCCTTTTAGACCGAATAAAGCTATTGCTAATTGGTAAATATGGAAAATTGAATGTAATCCAACAATTCAAAAAATTATGATTGTTAAAAGGAAAATGATACTATATTGCCAAATTTGGTGATGCATCTACATTCTTCTTGGAATGTCCATCACTCTGGTTCCTGTTTCAACATGTCTGGTAAGTAAACTGGAGTCTTGAGCTTTCCAAGTTTTGTTTGTGCAGTAGAGGACAAGGAGAAGGCCTGTGTATTGAAAAAACAGTAGCTGGATTATAGAGTAAAAGAAAATGACAAAAGATCGCAGGGTAAGCTTCATGAGGAGTCAAGAGTAAACCAAGAAGACTCAAAGGCAGAGCAAGAACATAAAATGAGTTTTACGTTTGAGCTAGCAATGCTGCAAACACATACTCAGCAGCATTTCCAAATCAACGCACCTCTCTCCAGTTCACAGAGCTGAGTGAGT
The DNA here is from genome assembly GCF_031143425.1 of Pleurodeles waltl. Classification (NCBI taxonomy): domain Eukaryota; kingdom Metazoa; phylum Chordata; class Amphibia; order Caudata; family Salamandridae; genus Pleurodeles; species Pleurodeles waltl. Next base: position 877,458,187 of record NC_090444.1, read on the forward strand.
TCTAGGCCTCAGAGTCTTCACAATCATCAATGGTTGTCTTTGAAGTAGAAAACTTGCTCCTTTCTAGCTGTTGAGGTAATCCCTCCCTGAGTCCTTCCATCTTCCTCCTCCAGATTCAGAGTAACTCCATCCTAGCCCCAAAATGAGCAAGTGCGCTGCTGTTGAAGAACAAATAGAGAAACAGAACTAGAGTCTTTTTTGTGTAGATTTGTGTTTGTGAACTAAAGTAGCTGGTGTGTTATGAGTAACCAGAAAAAAGAAGTAGACCCTGCAGGTAAATTTCACTACTTTTGAAAGGCCAATCAGTTTCAGTAAAAAATGATCACCCATCAGTCTCCAAACTTTGCAAATCATCGGACACAAGTTTACAAATCTGTTGAACTCTCTCCTTTACTGTCAGCTACGACATACATCAATCATCACTCACAAATGCACAGTCACAATCAATCAATATATCACTACTCATTGGTGAAAGAGTGAATTAGTTACCTCTTCCAATCCAAGAACGGTGGTTGAACAAAATACCTCCTCTTTGATGGTATCAACACTTTGGCATTAGGCATTGTCACTGGCACTCTTTTAATCAATTATCTTCTAGGGCAGTCCTGCTAGGTGATGTAAAAAACATGATAGGCAATGGCATGTGAGGGAGGCAGGTATTTTCTCCAGTGTCCTGAAGGGTATGTGGAGGCTTCTTCACTGCACACGGGTCCAACTCCAATCATGGCTTGTATGTGACTATAAAATCAATGATGAGGCAGCATAAATTGACAGTAACATAATATTGTACTCACATGTTTTCCTTGCAAACAAAGATAAAAAGAAGTTGAACGAGAAATAATTAAAATGTTTTATGTTTGCACAAGCATACTCAATCTGGGAAGTAAAGTTCATCCTCAAACTCTGGTGGTTCTACCAGAAGTTGGTCCGCTAACACGCTTGATTCTGACCAATCATCCTCTTCCTCCTCCTGTGATGTTTTGAGAACAGTGTAATCAGGTGGTATAAAATGCTTGTTTGTTTAGATCATAGTCAATCTCTCCACGTTTTGAGGTGAGAGACTGGTCCTTCTCACTGTAACAACTGCACCAGCTGCATTAAACACACGTTCAGCAGACAAACTGGCTACAGGACAAGCCAGAAACTTTATTGTCACCCTGATGAGCTCTGGCCACTGGAGCATCTACCCATATCACTATACAAATGGGTTTTGATCCACATACACCTCTTTTGGGTCATCCAGATACTACTGGAACATCCTTTGAATGGTAATTGGTGCTGCCACCTGTTTGACTGTTTTTTTCTTCACCTCTGCTATAGACATAAGACCTTCCACTTGAAACCAAGCCAATGTAGAGGTCGGGTTCGATTCTTCTGTTGCTTTTGTTGCTAGATTTCTTGTTGGTGAGGTTGGCAGATGTGAGATAAGACTACCTTCTCTGGAACATGAAGGCGGCACCCAGAACTGCAGAGTGGGACTCTATGTTCCAGCCGTTCTTCTTGCACTTCTCCTGCTTGGTCAACAATCCACCACTTATATTGTGAAACATTCCCTTCCGAAAAAGTAATGATAGCGGAAAGATTTTTTTGGGTAGTGTGGATCAAGTAGGCTGGCAGAGCTGCACTCTTTGGGTAAGATGATGTCATTTTGCAGCCTTGCATTGCAAGTCAAGCAATAGCTTAGGCTATTAACCAAGGCATGCACTTCTGGGTTTATTTTGCACCCCCAAATGCAAACCTTTCAGACACCTTCTTTAGCTGCTCCTGTTCCAGATGCAATAATGGGATAGCTTGGTCCATTATACTGTCCTCGTTACTAACTTCCCTCGTGAAAACCTCAAAAGGGAGCAGCATATGTCAGAGGTTTTTGTCTGAATCCATGGTCATCGCTTTCCCAATTGCTTCAGCTCCTCTTTTGAATGACATAGTCATTGATCTGTTTGTACTGCTCAAACATATGTTCCAATATAATAGGTTGCACCTCCTGTTCAGGGCTTTAACCAGCACTCTGTTATCATGCTGAATAAACTGCAACTGTTTCTGGGCTGAAATGAGTGCAGATGCATCTACAGGTAGTCAGTATGTTGCTGACTATGTCTTCCTTTTTAAGAAAGTCTTGCACAACCAGGTTGATGCAGTGCACCAAGCACGGGACTCTGAAATAGGCACTGTCTGCCATGGCCTTGACCATGTTACTGCCATTGTCCGTGGCAACAAATCCAACTTGAAGACCTCTGGGTCGCAGCCATTCAGACACCTTCTTATTAAATTCCTCCAAGATGTGTGCAGCTTTGTGTGATTTCTCCATGGCGAACATGGATACTGTTGCATGCCACTGAACAGGGCAAGACCTGTAGATATCTTGTACTTTACCCCCAGAAAAGAGGTCCAGTGTGCAGTGATGCACATGTAATCAGTCTCCTGACACCTGGTCCACATGTCTGATGTCAGGTGGATAGTGTGGACAACACTCTGCTGCAAAGCTTGTCTAACCAATTGCAGCACATCGTGATGCAGCACTGGAAGAGCAACTCTGGTAAAATAGTTCCGGCTTGGAACCCTCAATTTTGGGCTGAGGGATGCCACAAACTCTACGAATCCCACTCCTTCCATAAAAGAAAAAGGGAGGAGGTTCAGCACTAACATGTTTGCCAGCTTCCAATTGTACAAACGCTCCATTGGGTGGTTGCGGTCATAGGGCCCCTTCTGCCTAAATATGTCCATAATTGTAGCATGGATTTTCTTCTTTTGTGGGGCCACTGACACAGGCAACTTTTGAGATGTAGGTGGTGGTCAAGTCACCATATGCTGTGGTGTCTCCATCTGACTCTAAGGTGGTCATTACAACCCTGGCGGACGGTGTTAAAGCGGCGGTAAGACCGCCAACAGGCCGGTGGTAAAAAATTTGGAATTACGACCATGGCGGAAACCGCCAACAAAGACAGCCACTTTAACACTTCGACTGCTACGGCGGTACAGACAAACAGCGCGGCAGTCACCGCCAACAGACAGGTGGGAGACAATGTACAGCCCACACTATTATGACAGGCCAATCGGCCACCTTTTCCGGGGCGGATTCACAGCGGATAAAAACACGGCGGAAACAGGAATTTCGAATGAAAAACGCTCACCTCTACCCACTCCACGAGGAAGGAGGGCACAATGGAGCCGGAACTCTATATTCGTCCTGCGATAGTTTTCCTGCTCCTGTACCAGGAGCACCAACGCCGGCGGCGAAGACCACAGTGAGTACTGCACCTACGACATTGGGGAGGCAAAAAACAGGGACACACACACGCAACATGCAAAACCCCCACCCTCTACAACACACACACCAATGTATATCCAAACATTACAGTAACACCCCCCAACCCCCCCGGAAGAATGCAAAGACAAAAGGAAATGAGTGTAACCATTGTATAATATCTAAATAGAGTAAGCAAAAATATACATATATACACTATTAACAAAATATACACCACGAATAGTAGTCCAGGTAATACACCATTCATAGTCCGTGGACCACTGGGCCCAAAATGAATAGGCGAGGCCCACACAAGATACCCGAACATTACGGAGAGAACACTGCAGGGGCATCAGATAGAAAAACAACAGGCACCTCAGGGGGAAGGGGGGGCACCTCAGCCGGATGAGTGCACGACGCCAGATCCACGAGGGGGCTCCATGCCCATTAATGTATCCTGGGGAGTGCAAAGCCACAGTCTCTCAAGTTTCTCCAGTGAGTAGTTTGCCCACTGCTTTATCCTGGGGAGTGCAAAGCCACAGTCTCTCAAGTCTCTCCAGTGGGTGGTTTGCCCACTGCTTTATCCTGGGGAGTGCAAAGCCACAGTCTCTCTAGTCTCTCCAGTGGGTGGTTTGCCCACTGTACCATCCTGGGAGAGCAAAGCCACAGTCTCTCAAGTCTCTCCAGTGGGTGGTTTGCCCACTGCTTTATCCTGGGGAGTGCAAAGCCACAGTCTCTCAAGTCTCTACAGTGGGTGGTTTGCCCACTGTACCATCCTGGGGAGTGCAAAGCCATAGGCTCTCAAGTCTCTCCAGTGGGTGGTTTGCCCACTGTACCATCCTGGGGAGTGCAAAGCCACAGTCTCTCAAGTCTCTCCAGTGGGTGGTTTGCCCACTGCTTTATCCTGGGGAGTGCAAAGCCACAGTCTATCAAGTCTCTGCAGTGGGTGGTTTGCCCACTGTACCATCCTGGGGAGTGCAAAGCCACAGTCTCTCAAGTCTCTACAGTGGGTGGTTTGCCCATTGCTTTATCCTGGGGAGTGCAAAGCCACAGTCTCTCAAGTCTCTACAGTGGGTGGTTTGCCCACTGTACCATCCTGGGGAGTGCAAAGCCACAGTCTCTCAAGTCTCTCCAGTGGGTGGTTTGCCCACTGTACCATCCTGGGGAGAGCAAAGCCACAGTCTCTCAAGTCTCTCCAGTGGGTGGTTTGCCCACTGCTTTATCCTGGGGAGTGCAAAGCCACGGTCTCTCAAGTCTCTGCAGTGGGTGGTTTTCCCACTGTACCATCCTGGGGAGTGCAAAGCCACAGTCTCTCAAGTCTCTCCAGTGGTTGGTTTGCCCACTGTACCATCCTGGGGAGAGCAAAGCCACAGTCTCTCAAGTCTCTCCAGTGGGTGGTTTGCCCACTGCTTTATCCTGGGGAGTGCAAAGCCACAGTCTGTCAAGTCTCTCCAGTGGGTGGTTTGCCCACTGTACCATCCTGGGGAGAGCAAAGCCACAGTCTCTCAAGTCTCTCCAGTGGGTGGTTTGCCCACTGTCGCATCCTGGGGAGTGCAAAGCCACAGTCTCTCAAGTCTCTACAGTGGGTGGTTTGCCCACTGTACCATCCTGGGGAGTGGAAAGCCACAGTTTCTCAAGTCGATAAAAGTCTCCACTGGTTCTGGAGGGTGCTTTGTTCCCAGAGTGCTTCATCATGTGCAGGACAGACGGAGTGGATGCATGTCTCCACTGGTTCTGGAGGGGGACTGGTGCCCAGAGTGCTTCATCCTGTGCAGGACAGACGGAGTGGATGCATGTCTCCACTGGTTCTGGAGGGGGACTGGTGCCCAGAATGCATCACTCACCCCGTGACGGTCCCTGTTGCGTCACTGCCCCTGCCGCTCATGGGCCAGCGGTGCTTGAGTTGGCGGTGCTTGCCCTGTTCAGCGGTGCTTGAGTTGGCGGTGCTTGCCCTGTTCAGCGGTCCTTGCCCTGTTCAGCGGTGCTTGAGTTGGTGGTCCTTGCCCTGTTCAGCGGTGCTTGAGTTGTCGGTGCTTGCCCTGTTCAGCAGTCCTTGCCCTGTTCAGCGGTGCTTGAGTTGGCGGTGCTTGCCCTGTTCAGCGGTCATTGCCCTGTTCAGCGGTGCTTGCGTTGGCGGTGCTTGCCCTGTTCAGCGGTGCTTGACTTGCCGGTCATTCATTGCCCAGCTGGGCTGGGGCTGGCGGTCCTTCAATGCCCAGCTGGGCTGTGGCTGGTGGGGTCCTCCTGGGCAGCTGGGCTGTGGCTGGTGGGGCCCTCCTGGGCAGCCGGGCAGTGGCTGGCGGGGCCCTCCTGGGCAGCTGGGCTGTGGCTGGCGGGGCCCTCCTGGGCAGTGGGGATGATGGTGGTCTTCTCCGCCCTGCTGCTCCTCCCAGACTTTGCGGCTTTCTTCTGCCCCTTCCCCACCTTGGGAGGAGTCACAGCTGAGTCCACACTCCCCCCGGGACCCCTGTGAGCGGCGTGGGTGGCTGGAGTCTTCCCCCTCTCCCGCCGGGCACTGGCCAAATTCTGGTGCTTCACAGCGGGGGTACTGGCAGTGCTCTGACTCCGTGATACACTGGCTGGCCTGGTGGCCGGTGCACTCCACATACCTGTCACAACAGACACCACTGGTCCCGGTGATTTTGTGGCTGAGGTGCTAGTACAGGACCTATGAGTTGGACAGGGGGGGGGGGGAAATAGGTTAAGGGTGGACAGGAAAAGTTGTTTGGAGACACTGGGACGGGTAGCTGGAGGGGGTTTGGGAGTGCAGGAAGAGGTGGTGGTTGTAGGAAGTTTAAGTTTTGTGGATTTGGGTGCAGGTGCATGCGCTGGAGGCTGTTGTGAGGTGGATGGCTTTTGGGTGGGTGTGTGGCTGCGTTTGTGTATCTTGGGAGGGGGCGTCACAGACACACTGGGAGAGGACACAGGGGACGTGGAAATGGTTGTGGGGGTGGTGAGTGCACGTGAGCGGGGTGTGGTGGTGGGTGTGCTGGTGCGGGACGTAGTGGCTGTAGTGGTAGTGTATGCAGGTGTGAGTGTAGGCGAGACTGGGAGGGAGGAGGGAGACGAGGAGGAGGGGGACACAGTGGAGGCAGTGGATGTTGGTGTGTCTGTATATGTGTGATGCTTGCGTGAGTGCCTGTGGGATGTGTGGTGCTTATGTTTGCCTGAGCTTCCCTTGTGTGGTGAGGTGTGTGCAGGCTGGTCTGATGGTGTGCTTGGGATAGGCAGAGGTACAGGGGATTGGGTCTGGGTGGAGGAAGTTGGAGGGGGGGAGGCTAGACACAGGGACAATGGCTGCAATCAGTGCTGAGGCCAGAGTTTGAACGGTTCGATGAAGGGCTGCCTGACCAGAATGAATGCCCTCCAGGAATGCATTTGTATGTTGCAACTCCCATTCTACACCCTGGATGGCATTCAAAATGGTAGACTGCCCAACAGTGAGGGACCTGAGGAGGTCAATGGCCTCCTCACTGAGGGCAGCAGAGGTGACAGGGGCAGGGGCTGAGGTGCCTGGGGCGAAGGAGATGCCCACCCTCCTGGGTGAGCAGGCACGGGGCGAAGGCTGAGGGGCTGCTGGGAGGGCAGTGCTGGTAGGGGGGGTGGCGGCTGTACCTGTTGAAGTGGGGGGCACAGATGTTGCCGCCACCACAAGGGAGCTCCCATAGGAGGACGAGTCCGTGTCGCTGGTTGCAGATCCTGTGACCGCCGTGGTGCTCCCCTTGCCCTCCGTCCCACTGGTGTATTCCGAGTCCGTAGTGTGGGCCTCCATGGCCATGTGGGATGCAGCTCCCTCCTGCTCCGGTGCCACTGCTCCTCCGCCTGATGATGCTAATGCACACAAGAACAGGGAGACCGCAAAAAAAAGGGGGTGGAGAAACAGAAGAAAGACATGTTTAGGCCATGGCTTACCACTACTGTTGGCGGACAAGACAGACACAGCAGCCGCCTGCACTATGGCGCGCACTTGGGCTCTACAGTGCAATTCCTGGGAAATGGCCTACAAGGCTATGGACGACATCTGCACACATAGATGACACAGGGGCATGAATAGCTGTACTTGGCACTCTACAGAGGTGTGGTGGGGGGCCACAGGGCCATGCCTTACCAAGGGGCATAGCCTAGGAACTTGCCCTGGCCTAGGGAAACCCACAGCCCTCCCCCCACCCAGACCCCTCCACTGCATGCAAAGTCAGCTGAATGAGTGTACTCACCCCCTTGTGTCTGCTGTGATGCCCTCAAGCGCCCATCCAACTCAGGGTAGGCCACCACCAGGACCCGGAACATCAGGGGGTTCATGGTTCGACGGGCACCCCTCCCACGTTGGGAGGCCATTCCCAGCTGAGCCTCCGCCGTCTTCTTGCTCCAGCGGCGAATGTCCTCCCATCTCTTCCGGCAGTGGGTGCTCCGTCTGTGGTGGACCCCCAGGGTCCGGACATCCTTGGCGATGGTACGCCAAATATCCTTCTTCTGGTGGGCGCTGACCTACATGAAATTCACAGTGGAAGAAGAGAAGTCATTACCAACTGCACCGTCAAAGTGATCAGCCCCATCCCTACTCTTGCCATGTGGCACATGCACCCACCGTCTTTCATGCACGCAGGACTCTGCCCCCTTCCTTCTTACAACCAGCCCTCTCCATTCAGGCATAGCCCATACAACATGCTCCCTGTGTACTTACCTGTTGGTCTGGAGGACCGTAGAGTAGAGTGTACTGGGGGAGGACCCCGTCGACTAGCTTCTCCAACTCCTCCGATGTGAAGGCAGGGGCCCTTTCCCCAGACGCACGAGCCATTGTCTCTTCCAGACCGAGGTCACAGCAGCACTTGCAGTGTAGGTCCTCTCCTGTCGAAGATCAGGTATCGAGTGATTCAACAGGTAGAAAATGCCGGTCACGTCCGCGGCGGTCACGTCCGCGGTGGTGCGTACCATCACCGCCGGCGTACATCGTCATTGGCTCCTGGGACCCATAGGGTTCAATGTTAACCAATGCAGCATTGCACCGCGGTCTTCGACCGCCTACCGCGACAGTGTACAACGCCAGCGCAGTTACCTCACATCCCATTGTCCCGCTTTAGAGGTCAGGCAGCCGCCATTTCAGGGGCCCACATGGCCTAATTACCAACTGCGTCACACATACCTAGGCCTACTCTAAACACACATACAGGCCAGATTTTGTGTATGAATCGTGTTCTGTGTAGACTGTGGGTACATACCTCTGAGTTGTTTGACTGTGTGGTCGCTGTTTTCCTTCATAGGCACCGTCCGCTGGGACATGTGAGGAGATGGTGTAATCCTCCGGTGTACCGACCGCTGGTGGACCTGTCGACAATGGAGGAAAGAAATTTGATTATCACCTACAGGTTTGACTGTGCCACAATCCAGGAACTGTGCACCAGTTGGAGCCAGACCTGATGTCAGCAATCCGCCATCCCACAGGCATCCCCCCTGAAGTGCAGGTGCTGTCAGTGCTCCATTTCCTTGCAAGTGGGTCATTTCAAACAACTGTGGCCATGGCATCAGGGATGTCCCAGCCTATGTTTTCCAACATATTGTCCAGAGTGTTGTCTGCCCTGCTGAAACACATGCGCAGCTACATCGTGTTCCCTCAGGTGGAGGACTTGCCTACAGTGAAAGGTGATTTCTATGCCCTTGGACATATCCCCAACATCATAGGTGCCATTGATGGGACCCATGTGGCTTTGGCCTCCCCCCACAGGAGTGAACAGGTGTACAGGAACCGGAAGAGTTATCATTCCATGAATGTACAGATGGTATGTTTGGCAGACCAGTACATCTCCCATGTGAATGCCATGTTCCCTGGCTCAGTGCATGACGCCTACATCATGCGGAATAGCAGCATCCCTTATGTGATGGGTCAACTACAGAGGCACCGGGTGTGGTTATTAGGTGACTCTGGTTACCCCAACCTGTCATGGCTACTGACCCCAGTGAGGAATCCCAGGACCAGGGCAGAGGAACGCTACAATGAGGCCCATGGGCGGACTAGGAGGGTGATCGAACGCACCTTTGGCCTCCTGAAGGCCAGGTTTAGGTGCCTCCATATGACAGGTGGATCCCTATTCTACTCACCAAAGAAGGTGTGCCAGATCATCGTGGCCTGCTGTATGCTTCACAACTTGGCTTTGCGACGACAGGTGCCTTTTCTGCAGGAGGATGGTCCAGATGGCGGTGTTATGGCAGCTGTGGAGCCTGTAGACAGTGATGAGGAGGAAGCAGAGGAAGAAGACATTGACAACAGGGACTCCGTCATCCAGCAATATTTCCAGTGAAACACAGTTGAGAATACATTCCTGCCTACTACATGTACTTTTACACTTCTACCTTTATCCTGTCTGTCGATTTCACCCAGTGTATGGTCACTGAGTTGTCACTTTCCCTTATGGTTTCACAGGTGTGGGTCCCAACGTGTGTCATCTGCTTAGATTCCTCATGGACTAGAGCTGTGGGACAAAGGTATGTTGACATTACTAATTCCTGGAAATGTTGTCACTGTCATTGCAAATACACTATTTCAAAATCACAGACAGACTCCAGATCTTTTGGTGCTTTAGGTGTGTTTATTTACATACAAAAGATTGGAGGGTGAAGTTAAATGGTGAGGGGTGATGGCGGAGGAGTGTCCATGGCAGAGTCCAGTCTATTTGTCTCATAGGTGCATTGCCCATATGGGCATAGGAAGTGGAGCTGGGGCAGTTCCAATATGGACAGGGTGTCAAAGTGGGACAGTGGGTTGACAATCAGGGTGGTCTCATTTCTTGGCAGGGGTCTTGGCATCATGCTCTGTCTTGTTCCTGGATCTCAGGGACCGCTTGCGGGGTAGTTCTCCATCTGCAGGGGGTGGGGTGCTGGTGTGGTGGTCCTGTGGCGGTGCCTCCTGTCCACTAGCGCCGGCGGAGGTGGTAGGCAGTTCATCGTCCATGCTAGTGTCAGGGGCCCCTTGGAGTGCCACAGTGTCCCTCCTGGTGTTGAGTATTTCCTTCAGCACCCCTACGATAGTGCCCAGGGCGGAGCTGATGGTTCTGAGTTCCTCCCTGAACCCCAAATATTGTTCCTCCTGCATGCGCTGGGTCTCCTGAAACTTGGCCAGGACCGTTGCCATCGTCTCCTGGGAGTGGTGGTATACTCCCATGATGGAGGAGAGGGCCTCATGTAGAGTGGGTTCCCTTGGCCTGTCCGCCCCCTGTCGCACAGCAGCCCTCCCAGTTCTCCTGTGTTCCTGGGCCTCCGTCATCTGGACCGTGTGCCCACTGCCACTGCCCCCAGGTCCCTGTTGTTGGGGTGGCGGGTTATCCTGGGTTCTCTGTAGTGGTGGACACACAGCTGATTGACGTGTCCTGGGGGCGGAGGTATGGGCCTGCTGGGTGGGTGCTGTGCTGGTGTTACCAGAGGGGGTAGAGAGGCCTGTGCCTGTGTGAGGGGAACCGACTGTCCCGAGGCCCATGATGGTCCGGGCTGGTCATCTAGATCCAGTTGGACACAGCTGCTGTCATCACTGTAGGCCTCTTCTGTGGGTGGGGTGGAGATGTCTGGACCCTCCTGTCTGGTGACGTTGGGTAGTGGTCCTGCAGGGATGTAAAAGCATGATTATTGCATCTGTGTGTCTCATGGTGTGCAATGGGTGGATGAGCGTGTACCCCAGTGCTTGCATTCCTGTGTGGGTGCTTGTGTGATGCTGGTTTAGGGGGGTGTTTGGGTATGTGCAGTGGGCATGCTTTAGTGATGGGTGTCCATGCATTGTTGTTGCATGCAGGGCTTGGTGGTTTGTGATATTGGTACATTTGTGAGGAGTTGGAGTGATAGGGGTGGGGCGAGGGTGGGGGTATGTGATAGCATGCAGGTAGGGTGGGGGATATGGTAGTTAAAGGTTTGACTTACCAGAGTCCATTCCTCCACCGACTCCTGCGAGGCCCTTAGAATGCAGAATCGCCAAGACCTGCTCCTCCCATGTTGTTAGTTGTGGATGAGGAGGTGGGGGTCTGCCGCCAGTCTGCTGGACCGCCAGGTGGTGTCTGGAGACCACGGAACGCACCTTCCCCCGTAGTTCGTTCCACCTCTTCCTGATGTCATCCCGATTTCTTGGGTGTTGTCCCACTGCGTTGACCCTGTCGACTATTCTTCTCCATAGCTCCATCTTCCTTGCAATTGAGGTGTCCTGCACCTGTGCTCCAAATAGCTGTGGCTCTACCCGGACGATTTCCTCCACCATGACCCTGAGCTCCTCCTCCGAGAACCTGGGGTGTCTTTTCTGTGCCATGGGGTGGTGTAGGTGATGTGTGGGGTGGTGTGTGTGGTGATAAGTGTGGTAACATGTAGTGGTGTGTGGTGTTTTGTGCGTGGAAGTTGTTTGGATGATGGTGTTGAGTGCCTGTGGCTGCTAGTTTGTGGATGGTGGTGTCTCTCTCTGGCCTTCTCTCTGTAATAGTGGTCGTAGGGGTTTGTGGGTGATGTGGGTGTGTGTTTTTTATTGTAATGGGTGTGTGGGAGTGGTGTGTGTAAGTGTATCAGGTGTGTGTATTTCGAATTGTCCAATGTGGTGGTGTTTTGTAGAAGTGTGTGTATTTTGATTCGTGTGTCGTGATAGCGTGGGCGTATTTCTGTTGGCGTGACGGTGGAGTTTTTGTTTTCGCCAGTTTATCACTGACCTTTGGTGTGACGGACTTGTGTGGGTGTCTGAATTTTGTCGGATTTCGAGATGTGGGTCATAATAGCTGTGGCGGAATTCCACGGCTGCGGCGGTGTGTTGGCGGTCTTCTGCACGGCGGTAAGCGGCTTTTACCGCCAATGTTGTAATGACCCCCTAAGTCTTTCTGTGCCATTGTGAGGTTGCTGAGGTGGGTGATTCTGGTACACTATTGGGGACAGGGCTGCTTTGCATGAGGATGTCACCCTCTTCTTTCCCACCTTCCACAGTGATTTGACCAGTTGTAGCTGACGTTTCCTGGCTCTCCTCACCTTCACCACTGCGTTGAGCCATTTTTTTTAAGTGCTCCTCCCACCAGATTGTGTGATGTTCTTTCATATGATTTGTCTAGCCTCCAGTATCATAATGTGAACCAGGCTTACCTCAATGAACACCTGCATGGCAAATGGAGCACATGGGAATGTTCTCCTCCTTTTTGCTACTAATAAAAAGTCCCAAAATGGGGAGAAGTACTTTCTTGTACCAATGCCTAAAGAAGAACTGGATGTAGGTGGGTGTGTTGACTGCTTCTCTGCAGTGCATACTTCTATTAAGGTATGGCTTGGTGCAGGTCTCTGCTGGGGGCTTACAAATATGGGAGCTGGCAATGCTGCCTGTGCCATATCCCTCAGAGCAGCTTTGATAGTAATTTCGGACTCCTCTGTGCCAGCTTCCACGATGACTGGCTCATCATCATCATCCTCCTCATCATCCCCTTCCATGATTCTAGGGCTTTCTGGAAGTTTTATTTTCTCTTGCTTTTCCTGGCGCCTCCTGGAATCTGCTAGGGTACACTCCATGTCCCTATCAATGTAATCAGAAGTGGTGCTTAGAGAAGATGGTGGATTATTACCCTTTCTTTTCTTGCTGGAAATCTGGGAGCCATTAATTTTAAAAGAATAGGTTCTTGCTCAGCAGGAAGCTTGACTGCCAGTTCTGCTCTAACTTTAGGATGAACTGACTGCAGCTACTGTCCACTTTGCTTTGTTTCCTGAAACAATTGGGTACCACATTGCAAAAGGGAAAAATCCAATTCAAAATCACTGTTTGTCTGCGTCACCATGATTGCAGTGGCTGCCTCATTGACAGACATGGTCTTGGGCTTTGGTTGGGGGGGTGCTGTTGATGCAGGAGTGCAGCTCCCAGGTTCCTCGCCGGAGGCCGGTGTAGCAGGCACATGTCTCCCAAAAAAGGTTGCGATTGTCATGCTAACTGGCGGAAAGCTGCCTCTTCTCACTGCCCACTTTCTTCAGAGCAACTTTCTTTAGGACCATCTTAAGCTCTAGGTTGGCAGTGGCACTAAGATGCCCAAGCAAAAGAGTTTGGTGCCTGTGGACTGAAGTAACTGTAAGGCCTTCTCTTTGGCAGTACAGCAGGTGGTGTGGGGTCTCTTCTCTTGTGCACCTAAAAACAACCAAGCAAGAAAAACCTGTAGTTATTGAAACATGGCATTGTTGCAGGTTGAAAATAGAACAGAGAAATGCAATCTTAATGAAGTTGGTTACTTATGTAATATACCTATTTATTCAAACATTGTAAACGCAAACCACACTATCACACCATAAAAAATACATTTCAAATCAGACAGCACAAAAGGCAGCTATAGCTCTGTCCTTTATCTCTATCTGTTTTAAAGGAGACACCTGGGGTAGTCAGAGTGGGGTGAGTGGGTAAATGGAATAATCCTTTAAATAACCTAAGGTGGGAAGACGGTCCAGGGGAAATGAATAATCATTAACAAAATGAATTATGTTGTTGATTAGTCTGCAGTGCTCCGCAGCCAGGGTGTCCTGGAGGAAACTGAATTACACCTAAGAAACTGAATTCTGTAGTGCAGCTATGAGTCTTTGGTAGATGGATGGAGGAATAAAATGGATCAGATGGATAGAGCCAGGCAGAATGCAGAATTAAATACAAATAAATATAAAAAAATTAAAAAAAAGTTTTTTTTAAAAAATTATAATTAAAATAACAAAATTAACAAAAAGAAAAAGAAAAAGAAAAAAGAAAAAAGTAAAAAAATAAAACATAAAAATTAAAAATCAAATATAAAAAAGAAATTAAAAAACAATGAAATAAAAAATTGCATAAACATTAGTAAGAAAACTACAAATGTAAAAATTAAAATAGAAAAAAAAAACTGAAAATACAAATGATCAATAATTACAATGTTTGTATAGAAGCCTATGTCAAAGACACACTGACTGCACACACAAAATGTCGGCCAGCCAGCCACATGGTCAAACAAGTAGCAAGGAGGAGGCACGGAGAACAAAGAATACATGCAAGCCAATGGCAAGGGACACTGGTTAAATGGACAAAATGGCCACCAGAGAGCCACATGGACAAACAACAACAGCAAGGAGCAAGGAGGCATGGCAGACGAAGAACACATGCAAGCCTATGCCAAAGGGAGAGACACTGGTTGCATGCACAAAATGGCTGCCAGCAATGTGATCAAACAACAACAACAAGTAGCAAGGAAGCATGGCAAACAAAGAACACTTGCAAGCCTATGGCAAGGTACACTAGCTGGATTGACAAAATGGCTTCCAGCCACATGGTCAAACAACAACAATAAGGAGCAAGGAGGCATGACAAACAAAGAACATGTGCAAACCTATGGCAAAGGGAGGTAAACTGGCTGTATGCACAAAATGGTTGCCAGAAACATGATCAAACAACAAGGAGCAAAGAGGCATGTCAAACAAAGAACACATGCAAGTCTGTGGCAAGGGACAGTAGCTGGATGGATAAAACGGCTGCCAGCCAGCCACATGGTCAAATAACTACAAAGGAGCAAGGAGGCATTGCAAACAAAAAACACATGCAAGCCTATGGCAAAGGGAGGGAAACTGGCTGCATGCACAAAATGGCTGCCAGCCAGCCACAAGACAAAACAACAACAATTAGCAAGAAGGCAAGGCAAATAAACAACACATGCAAGCCTATGGCATAGGGGGACACTGGCTGCATGCACAGAATTGCTGCCTTCCACATGGTCAAACAACAACAAGGAGCAAGGAGAACAAAGAAGAACACATGCCAGCCTATGGAAAAGGGACACGGCCTGCATGCACAAAATGGCTGCCAGCCACAAGGGCAGACAACATCCTCCTATGCCATCAAATATTATTACCCCACAATATATAAACTTTTTGCAAATAAACAAAATGCAAATAATAGCCAACATTTTAAATGTAATCCAATGCCGTCCCTGCACTAAATGAAGTTTTAAAGACACATGCCCTTAAAATATGTATTTCATGCATGGATGACTACTACTACTGGGTGGGCTGCCTAAATGGCCCTTTGGAAATCTAGGCCACATACTAAAATAATATTGCAAATGTTACACAGATGTAGAAAAGGTAATGAGCTGTAAAACAATATTCCTTTACAAAAGGTGAAAAATATATGAAATGCAAAATAAATAAAAACTAGACTCATACTGAAACCCCAGCTCACTCAACACTAAAAACTTTTAAAATCAAAGTAAAGAAAAAAGAAATACTAGTGCATGCCCAAGCAAACAACACAACACCCATATACAATAGTTTTTTAAGTTACTTGTGCGATTCAACAAAAGCAAAGTCCTTATCCAAAGGCAAATCCAGACAAAGAGAGTCACCCTTACACCTTGAAATCCAAGTGAAAAGTGACCAGGAGCTAGACAAAGCCCTGGGACGAGACTGTTGGACAGGAACAGGAAGTTGGAGCCTCCAACACACGTCCTTCCTGTTTAGAAAAAAAAGGCTTCTGAATCTAGAAAACAAATTGCAGGGTCCATTGGAGAAGAAAACCTAGTTAGAATCTTTTTTTAATAGATTTAGTGGCTCTGGAGTCGAAAATCTACATCAGAAGTAACTTTACACTCGTGAGCAGCCCTGTTTGGCCACCAGCACAGCTGGAAGCAATGCGAGAGAATGCAAAGTCTTGCACGCGCTCACTAGTGGCCCAGGAATATCATCCCTCTCGCAAGAGAACGCCAAAACCCAATCTCGCAAGAGCGAACAAACTCCGCTCCTCACAGGAGTGCAGAATTCGGGAACTCCGTGCTACTCTGTGTAGCATGAAGTGTCCAAATTCCGCAAACTCCGTCGATGGACTGGAGTTCTACACCTAGGCCTATTTTCCACTACTGTGAAGGGTGTTCTTCTCATAGGTTAGCATTGGGAATTCCCTTATATATTTTTAAGTGGTAATTCCTGATCTGAAAGGAGTAGCATGGGCATATTTGGTATATTTGGATTCCTAGTGAGAAATCCTGCTTACTGGTGTAGGTGGATTTTTCATTACTAATTTAGAAATGTCTCTTATAGAAAGTGCAAAAACATCAAATGATGGACGAAATGCAGAACAAATCAAACATTCGCCCCATTCACAGATATGGGTTTAATCCATCAGTATTTTTTCCTTGCCATGCCATTCCAGTTTAGACCTAGCCTTATGCAAATCAGTCTTGACCCTGTTCCCCATGAGAACAGTCCAGCAGGAATTGCCAGGCCAGTTCTCCCTGGACCAGAAACAAGCATTCTAGGACCGGTTTCAGGGTATCACCCTTCATCAGCCAGGCTGCTTGAATCTGGTGGACGAACAAGCACAGGACCCACGTCTGGGCATACCCTTCCCACTTAAGGAGACAAATACAAAAACAACAGAAGATGGACAGAATGCAGAACAAATCAAACATTCACCCTCAAGTCACAGATCTTGGTTTAATCCATCATCTTTTTTGCTTGCTATGCCATTCCAGTTTAGACGCAGCCATATGGAAACCAGTCTTGACCCTGCAGCCTGAATTTCCAGGCCAGGTCCTCCCTGGACCAGAAACAAGCATCGTAGGACCAGTTTTAGGGTATCACCCTTCATCAGCCAGGCTAGCTTGAATGTGGTGGCACAACAAGATAGGGAAACATGTCTGGGCATACCCTTCCCACTTAGGGCTCTCAGGCCAGGTCATCCCTGGATCAGAAACCAGCATAATAGGAGAGTGGGTAAGCTGTCCACTGTACTCTGAGGGTGATATTCTGTGACTAGGTACTGCTAGTGGTACGTGGGGATTTTTCTTTCTTCTCCCAACCAACTGTGGCATTTTCTTGTCCTAATACTATGATGTATATCAATCTGATTCTTGTTTCTTTCTGGATAATGAGTACTAAGTCAGGATCTGTATAATATGCCCAGTAATTATGAATATTGTAATTTTGGTCTATGTTGTAAGTATAATATATTTTTATATATAACCCTGTGTGGAGTCTTTCTTTGTGTGTATCAATTGCATCACTGGTGTGGGTGTGTTGCGCAAACGCTTTAAACATGACCTCTGGGGATGAGCCTGACTGCTCTGCGCCAGCTACCAGGGGGTGAGCACAGGTTATCTTTGAGGTGTAACTACTTGCCCTGAGTAGAGTGGTGGGTTCTGCCTAGCTTAGGTACATACTCTAGCCACCAGAAACCACATTTCTAACATTTGACAGCAGTGTGGTTAATACATGGAGTAATATTATTGCCAATCTCCACGTTTCAATTCATAGTATGTTTGAAACATTTTCAGGTTGCAGATTTGAGGATGATGGGGAGAATGGTATGCATAAGGTGTGAGAATTACCTTTCCATTACAAATGTATGACCAGGGAAAAAGGAAGTCTTTCTCAATGGAAGTGATTGTGAAACTTCTGGAAGCCATTCAATGACTTGTAAACAGGTGACATTGCACAGCGAATGCAATCTGTCAGTGGCCAATTGGCATGTTACTTGAAGGGAGTGCCTGTCCCCTTGATTTGTCCAGGGTTTCAAGTTACTTTTGAACAGAAGTTACTTGATGCTGAGTGATCAAAGCTGTTGTGGGATGACAGCAAGTGTCACATATGAGATTTCTGTGTCTCAAATAGTGGCCTGCTGTGGTAATGTACTATTTCCCCCCATGCATGACATTAGGGTAGTGAGTTGTGGCCTTCTATTCCTACCTTTGATGTTACCTTTGACAAGCTGAGCCGACTAAAAGCAATATTGTTTCAAAAACATGTGGCATTTACACCTGCCCGTGAATCATTTGAATTGTAAGTGGCGAGGTTATCAAAAGATACAGTCGATTTTAAATACCAATTTTCCAAGATACTTTGGTGAACTTGTGAGCTAAACTTTTAATGCCTCTAAAACTGCAGGTGTAGAACACTTTTTTAAGGCAACTGCGTCTGGTTTTATCTGCACTTTCCAGACTGTCTTTGGAGTAATTCCATCCGTTATACACTCTCTATTTTCTGGTTTATTTGGTGGCATTCCATTTGTGTTGTTCTTAATTGTTGTATTTCAGCTGTATCGTGAATACATGATATGTTATTTTGGAGTAACTTTGTTGGAGGAACTAAATGGCAACTGGTATTTATGTTTTCAACCAGTGTGGTTCTACTGCATGCAGCCTGTGTTCCGCTGTCTTTGGTGCCCTTTCGAGTGTGCACTTGATGTGTGTCTTGCAACGTAATTGGTACTATGTATAAACATGGATCCTTAATGTTCCCATTAAGGATTCATTCCCAGAGTTATCCTATGAGACTATGGTTGCTTCAATATTCCTTTTATGAGCCACCTTACATGGATATGAATGCTACAGCTCCTGGAGTTCTTCCTTTTGGCTCAAAAACTGCTGGAATTCCACAGGATGCCACTTCCTCAGCAGAGGTTGAGATCCTCAAACAAATCTGTTCCTTTGTCTTACACACCGAGGCTTTGGTGGTTATGTCATTTGAGGATGCTGAATCTCTCTTGGAATTCCGTCCCCACTTATGTTTTGGATGATATCATGACTGCCTTCGATGACTTTTTAAAATTGGCCTTCTGTTTTTAACGAATTTGGGGCCAGATGTACGAAGCATTTTTCAAGTCGCAAATGGGCCGATTCGCAGATTCGGCCCGTTTGCAACTTGAAAAATGCTTTTTGGGATGTACAAAGCCCAAACTGCGATTCGGTAACTTGTTACCGAATTGCAGTTTGGGTTTTATGATTTGGTATTAGGAAGGGGCGTGTCAAGGGCGTCCCTTCCTAATACCGAATCCAAATGGTATGTATGATTGTTTTGTGACCGCGAATGCGGTCGCAAAACAATCGCAGTTAGCACCACCCATTTGCAAACGGGAAGGGGTCCCCATGGGACACCTTCTCCGGTGTGAATGGCAGCAAAAATATTTTTTCAGAGCAGGCAGTGGTCTCACGGACCACTGCCTGCTCTGAAAAAATGAAAAAAAAAACTTTTCATTTTTGATTTTGAAATGCAAGTCGTTTTCCTTTAGGGAAAATGGGCTGCATTTAAAAAATATATATTTATTTAAAAGCAGTCACAGACATGGTGTTCTGCTGTCTCCAGCAGTCCATCATTCCTGTGAGGGTGGCCATTCCCAATGGGGTTGCAAATTGCGACCTACCTCATGAATATTCATGAGGTAGGTCATTTGCGACCCCATTGGGACCCGCAAACAGTGCAAAGTACACTGATGTACATCCGGTTTTGCGACTCGCAAATTGTGAGGCGCTAAGACTCGCAGTTTGCGAATCACAAAACCTGATCTTTGTACATGTGGCCCTTGATGCTTTTATTGGCTTATTCTTCTTTTCTTTGCTCTTTTGGCTGGTGTGAACATTTTTATGCCTTTTGAGAATGTTTTAGAAGAGTGTATTTCCTGACTGGCAGGGGGAGGGTGTCTTGAGGACCCCTGTGACCCGTGTTGGTTCCAGCTGTATTAGTTTCATATAGCTTCATTTTATAGTTCAGATTTTATATTTATTCATATTAGTCAGACTGCTATTAGAAATGGCTTTTTACATACATTTATCAACTCGCTTTTATTCTAGGGTTTTAAAGAACAAGCTGTTTCTTTGGTAAGCCTTTGCGCACAATGTAATCAGTACTTTCCGTCCAAGGCTAGGAATACTGTACACAATATGCTAGTTTGTGTTGCTCGTTCAGGCTACAGCTTCTAACACCTGGACACAGCAGCCAGCTGTCCTGGGATGAATGTTCTTTGACATGCTGTTCAGCTGCGCTAATATACCAGCCCCCAATAGGATTGCCATCTACACCGCAAGACATCTCCTGACACTATCCTCAGGTATGAGCTGAGGCTAATCACCTTAAATTGGGCCAGGAAGAAGGGTACATCCGCAAATCTTTTGAGTATAGACTTGGGGCTAGGTAGGAACTTCTAGACCCTCTAGGACATCAAGAATCACATTCACCATGGTTGGATTTTTTATTTTCCTTACCATATTTATAAGCTTATTACTTTGCTTTGTTCCATCAGCCTAATTATCACAGCTAATTTGCTTTATCCTAGATTTCAATTGTTTCTAGAAATGTATTGAAAACACCTCTCACATCTCTTTTGCATCTCACCTGGGCATACATGTTTAATAAAACAAAATGGTAAGATATGTTTCCACGACTTCCCGGGGGAGTCAGAGCATCATGTTCAGGTTGCCAAAATCACCTTCCATTCTGGTTGGTTTGGGGTGCAGTTGAGGCACTGTGAGCTAGCCATGAATTGAGCTAACAGTTCTGACGGGGTGGACAGACTCAGTCACCCACAATGTGAAGCTTTGTTATCCTAAAACGCAGTCCTATCATCATAGTAGAAATTGCATAACAGCAGCCTCTAAAATGGCTGCTCTGTATGTAGTGGTAAGAAGAATGGATATTCTGGCTGTGTTGGAGAGGAGGAGGAGAAGACAGGAGAGGACTTTCTAGGGAAGAAATATATACAAAGTGCAGGGTAAATAGCACTGTTATTCTAGAGCTTATAGTGGAGTTAAAGCCTCAGTTTTAGAGAAGCATCTTGTGCAGGTGTTATGCAGTTTGCATTACCTAGCTTGTGGTAGCTGCCAAGGTTTTATTACTGACATTAGTAGTGTGTCACCGAGACCCTTTCTCACTTTTTTCACACATTTCTAGATGCAATGTTAATACACATTCACTCTATATAAGTTTTCCCAGAAACTCACAGTAATTGCACAACACCAAAATTGTTTTTTAGGATTGCAATTCTCCTCATCTCATTGAATGCATAGATGGTACACATTTGCCTATAAACCCACCACCTAACAGAGTATTTATACAGAAATCACAAAAATACTCATTCCCTGAACATCCAAGTGGTGTGTGGTGCAAAAAATGTGTTCACAGATATAGTTGCCCTATTTCCAGGGAGAACCCACAGCTCCTTTATTTTCCACCATGGTGGCAATTATACAAAGCAAATAGGAGATTTTAATGAATAATATTTATTGGTTAAAAACACATAGATTTGTTTCACATATACCTTAAATGTGACTTTAATCATGTAGCTAAATTTATTTTGTTTGTGGGTGAATATTCATAGGCCTTATGACCATGGATTATGACACTGTATCTGTCCCCTATAACACCTAATGAACATTCTTACAAAAGTAGCATTATTAAACATACTTTTGGACTACTAAAATGTTGTTCTGGGTGTTTTCATAAGGGTGGTGTCACCCTACAATATTCACCTGAATGTAAAGAATATCTGCTATTCTGCACAAAATAGCTACCAGAAAAGTTATGGTTGTAACACTGTAAGATTGTGACTCTGATGAACAGATCCCACCATCTCTTACATATGATGAAACTAGAGCTGCAGAAGGGTGATTGAGACGTGCAAATCTAGCTAACCATTATTTCTCAATGTAAAGTAAATATTACATCAATACATTGGAAGATGCATTGTAGCTTGTACAACTGAATATACCTTTTTTCAGGTGAGATAATGCATATCTGAAATAATGCATCTCTTTTCAGGTGGTTGTTTCTAAAACAGGAAACAACATGCAATTGTTTTGCAATGAAGGCAAATTACAATCAACGTTATTTTAGGGCTTGGGTTTGCAGTGAGCAGATGTCTTTGACCCAACATTTTCCCCAGCCCCACTCCAGCTACTGCTTCAATGCAGATTCATACTCTCTGTTGCAGAGTTGCTGCTCACACTGGACTGATCCTTGCTTTCTCCCACTCCAACTTGTGTGCCACTTGCACTTTTGGCTGTTTGCATTGTGTCCACAGCATTAATGACTTGTATGAGTCTCCTTGCTACATCTGTACTGTAGTGCCCCATTTCCACTTGTAAGCTCTTGGTGTGTCATGATAAAGTGGTTGTGGCTTATGCTAGATGATTGTTTGTGCAAATTAGGCCATCAACAGGGAATGAGGCATGGTGCTCCCTATCTAATAAATGTACATTTTCCTGATGTGCTTCCATACACAAGGTCTTTATTACACCAGTCAAGTTATCAAATTTGTAGCACATGAACATTTGATTGGCAGCTAGGGTATTGAACACAATTTGAAATCTAGTTGTAATGTTTTTATTCAGTGTTACCAGTTTTTGGTTAATTAATCTTATTTGCTTCTATTGCAGGTGCTGTACTTTTAGCCTTGATGTCTCTAACCCTAAAAATAGTTGCTGATTTTAAAGCACTGAACACATTAAACCAAGTGATTGGGACTGAGTGTTTGAAGAACAATGAGTGTCAACTTGCTATCTTTGCCACAGTTATTGCGGCCTCCCTAACGTTTTTTTGGGTAACAGTTGTTGTAATTTGCTCACTCCATTCTTCAGCTGTATTATAAGCTGCAAAGCTGCAGGACTCAACATTTGCAGTGTGTGTTGGACTGGCCTAGCTGCCCCTATCAATTGTGTCATCTACATTCATATGTGAAGTGAATCTTATAGACAAACCCATTCTGAATTGTCACTTTCTTGACCAGGGATTTCTGCTTAAAAATGGATTGTGATTAATATAGTGATTCATATTTGCCTGTACTTTCATGCTATTTGTATGCTTACAATTAAATGCGTTTTGCATACCATTTGTTCGCTTTTTATTTTCTACTACATGTTCCATAATGTACTTTGAAAGTACAATGAACTACTACTTTATTATATATTATGTTGGATACTTTAGGTATTGGGATTAACTACATTAGCATGGGTTGTCTATATGTATAACTGTGTGACTTACAACTATAATATATAATGTTTTGTGTTACAATTCAATTTTGTACATACCTTGTGAGATTCCTGAAAGGTCCGAGGTGTCAATTGACCTAAATTCACTGACAGATTCCAGCTCCAGTGTGCTTTGTACTAGTTACTCAATAGCAGTTGGTGGTGGGATGAAGTTGTCACAACTCCATCTTGTGCCCTATGTGTTGTGGGTTTTACTCATCAGGCTCATGTCACCCTTCCCTTGAGGTGCATCCCTGCCCTGAGTACTCCAAGTCATCTTTCCCTTGTGTCACCTTCCAGTCTCAAGGACTCCATGCTTCCCCCTCCCCCCAGAAAGCTTGAACCATTGACCCTCTGTTCTGTTGCTAAACAAGTTTATCCACTGTGACCTATTATATTGTACCAACATGCACTTGGGGTTTTGTTACACTTGTTAATTGTTGCCAATTACTGTTTGCACCTGCAAGGCCTCATATTTGTTCTACATAACACATGCCCTTCCCCATATTCATTGGAATATTCCATGCTTCCACATGGGACATGTGCCTTCTTGAACACTCTTTTCTTCCACCATAAATACCCCACTCTGACCTTGCATCTGTGCTTGGCCTCGTTCCAGTCATGCGCAAGCATTGTCCCTGCACTCACCTACCGAGTTGCCTGGACCTTCCAGGGCACTAGTTTTCCAAGCCTTCCTGATGATCTTGTGATGCTGGAATCTGCAACGCTTCCAATTTCTTCTTTTATGTCTACAATTCTGCCTTCTCTTCAGCTTCTTGCACCGGGTATCCTGTCTTCTTTGGATTACAGTTAAAGTACTAGACATGGATACGTTCCTTCCCCTCAGGTTAGCATGCACTTATCCATAGGTTAGCAAATAATTTCAAGACTGCTTCCCATGAAGGTGTGAGCACGTTTTCAGAGATTGACTTTGTTTGAGTGTTAACACCCATAAGGTCACGGCTCGGAACTCTTGCACTGCAGCGCTCTGAACTTTACTGTATCCAAAATGAGAGTTTGCCACTGTGTTATTGACAAGTTGTACCTAGGGTCTGATTTATACTTTTTTAGCACTGCATTTGCGTTATTTTTTTATGCATAAGTGGCACAAATTTACAAAATTCAATTATATTTTGTAAATTTGTGCCAGTTTTGCGTCAAAAAATGATGCAAATGCGGCGCTAAAAAAGTATAGATCAGGCCCTAGTATTTTGGGAGAAACATCTAGAGCTTAAAGTTGTATTCGAGATTGAATCTGAACCTCATATGTTTGAGAGTGCCAGAAAATCAACAGTTTGTTCTTGAAATGGTTTCTGCACTCATGCAAAATTTGTGATGATGTCTACAAGTGTACAAATAGTGTAAGCAACTGATAGGTCATTTGGGATTGAGAACCTATGGGTAACATTGCCTCTTGCTGTTTTTAGTGTTCCACACCTGCACAAGGATAACGAGGTCCAGGGAGTTCGGATCCTACCAGGCAATGGACAAAACAGCAGAGCAGTCCCGTCAGTGAAGCAAGTTAATTTTTTTTCTTTGTTTGTCCCATCCCTCTTTCACCTCTGGGACAGCTGATGAAATTAAACAATTGTTCCTTGTTTCACTAAGCTGCCCCAGCTGAGATCGGGGTCCAGCATTTTATCCACGGTTAGAACCAGGTGAGTGCATGACAGAAAGCCAAGCCTTGCACTTTCCATCACTCAAACGATGTGGATGACCAGTTAGATATTGACGATTTAGCTCAGGCATTATCTGATATTCAAAGTGAAGTTCAATCCTTACGACAGAAAAATCTGTCACTTAGGGATGTGTTAGCTAGATATCGCCCCGGTTTCCTGTTGAAGGGGCTGGGGCAACTCCTAAAGACATGTGGCCTGTTCTGACAAACAGGCCAAGCTAGAAAGAGGCTAATTTCCTACACTCTCTATCCCTCCCATTACCATCCTGTTTTCAACCACAATTGGTGCTCTTGTTCACAACCACACCCTCCCCTCACCGAGCGTTCCTTAAGCAATTATTCTAAGATTCAGCCAAACGTACTCCTCACATTTCCACTCCTCATTAACATTGAGACTCTTAAACACATCCGCTCGTTAAAGCCTTCACTTCGCAGCGAAACATCTACCTTCCAACATACTTTATTTCCTCCGGACCTTCTGCAGAGGAAGATTGTTGCCAATAATGATTAAGATTTCTTGTACCACTAGCCTAACGAGACCACATTCTAAAACAGAAAACCAAACACAAAATGAATTAAAGTGTCTGTTTTACTTCAACTATTTTCTATTAGACCGTGCCAATGATCCAAACATGCCAGATCTCCTCGTGTTGCCACTGTTGCTGAATTAAGAATTCTCATACCGCTATTTCAAAATGACCCCACTCTAGAATAAATAAGAGAGCAGTTGTTGGTACAGTGTATCCACTATGCTCAGAATGACATCTCTCATATCCTGCTATATAGCTCCAACCGGGCTTTCCGCACTTGCGCTGACGCTCTCCCACGTCGGTTATCAGAAACACCCTTACCGGCGCTATCTGTCCATTTAAATACTAGTCTCAATTAAGGTCCAACCGTCATTGCCACCCCTATTGGTCGAATTAAAATTACATTCCAAAATACAAACACGTACACACCTTCCAATCTTCCTTTAATTCTTTACAAAAAATCTACTGTTACACTTTCAGGCATTCAAATGTTCCATGCTTAATTTCAACCTTTCCAACGAGAGGAATGTGAAAACATCTCAAAATCTATAATCCCAAAGAAATGTATATTAAAAAAATTACGAGTCAAAAACAGATACATCACCAGAGGGGACCGTAACCCTACATGCCTTGGTTTAAAATTTACCACAATCTAACCCTTGCGCTATTTATGTCGCCTTCTTTTATTGATTAATACAAAAGGATCTATTCCTTGAGACACATTTCTGATAATTTAGCACTGAGAGGAAACTTCTCATGTCGCAAGATTATACCTCCAACCTTAGTCTTTACAAAATCATTTTGTATAACCTCTCAAGACACAATATTTTTTCAATACATCTTCATCGGGGACCAAACCCTCATCAGAACTGACATACAACTCATTTAAACCGAACAGATACGCTATCAGTGTTCTATCTAACCGTATTCACTCCATTCCAAAGAGGTGTTCTTAGTCTCACCTCTTATATTAATAATGTTTCCAATCACTCCATAACTAATGCAAATATACTTAAATATTTGACTACATACCAAGATATACAAATCTGTACCCATTCCATTTTATAATATTTGAAGTGTCACATATCCCAGCTCTGTACCCATTCCGTATTATAATGTTTGAGAAGTCGCATATCCCAGACATCAGCATCATATAGTTATCAACTGACAGTAAATCCATATCTTCCAAAGGACATTAGGTGCAAGACTCTAATGTATTGCCACCCAAACTTAATGACATCTTGTACCCTACCATCACCAAATCATTCACGTTGTGCATATACCATCTAATCCCACTTACACATTCCAAAGGATCTTATTCTTTAGGAGTGATCATATGGGACGCGCACTCCGGCACCTGGGGCAAGGAGGAGGCACCAGCATCTTGTCAATGGGCAGGAGCCCTTTAAATCTTTGAAAGCGCTCCCGCCTCGCGGGTCGCGCACTCCGGCACCTGGGGCAAGGAGGAGGCAACGGCATCTTGTCAAAGGGCAGGAGCCCTTTAAAGCTTTGAAAGCGCTCCCGCCTCGCGGGCCACCCCCCTGAGAACTTCCTCTTGATCTCAGGACCTGGCTCCTAGGACTCCAAACATGTACTGCATCCTTCTCTCTTGACTCCCTGTGATTGTCCCTTCATAGCCTGAACCTCTTTCCTTCAGTTAAAAAAAAAAAAAAAAAACATCTCCAAATACTGTAAAAAATCTATCTACCCTTCCTTGTCTCCACTTCTTTATAAACGCCAGCTACCATACCTTTCAAAAATAACTTTTACCCTGTAGGCAATTATTATAGAACTCTTCTGCCCAAAGTAGTCAGTAACAATGGGAAAAAGGAAGCAATCTAGCGTAAATTATATTTCCTCCCAAAAAAATCATACGTCAATATTGAGATTCATCTCAGGATCCATGGGGGAAATTGACAAACAGATTACTAATGTTGAAGGAAAAATACTTACCCAGAATAGGCCACTAGTTCCTCTTAATTCCCCCTCACTAGCAATAACTCCTGATAACCAGGCAAAGCCTGTGGAAAGTGGAACTCAGATTAGAAGTATAAACGGTTGCATTCAAGATACAATTGATTCTATCTCAGATGCTGACGAGCACCCACCTTCACCAAAACGCAAAAGTAGCTAAGAAGGATAAAGTGTCTAGACAAGAGCCACCTGTTAATATCAGACCTGGCTCTTTGGAAGCCCAATCCAACGCACCTATGCAAAACCCACAAACTGGCTCCCAAAATGTAAAACCTGATCATAAGAATAAATTTCATACGGCGAAAGGGAAAACTAGTGCTGCAGAGTTGACGATTGCCTTAGGAAATTTAGTTAGCTCATGTTTTGACCAAGTAATAAAACGCCTAACTCAATTGGAGGGAAAAATGGACTATCTGCTCAACTCACTGAAGGCACAATCTATAAACCCACTGGCTTCAACTATCCAGTATTCTGGCGACACTGACCCTAACGCTAGCTCGCCTCTGACGCATCAGATCTTACCACCTATTCCCCAGATCACCCAAAGACAAGCTGACTCCTGTGTTTTACCTGATAGAATTAATAATCTCCAACCTCATAAAAAGGCGCTAAATAGTGGGGAACATGTAAATATCGCCAAACCTCACCAGGGCACTTCTCCAATAGGGAGAGGTACACTTGATCTCCCACCTGCGGCAACCCCCTATGTGGTAGTCCTTGCCAACGACCCCACCCTACCTGGTGTACAGGGGGAATCATGGGTAGCCTTGAGGAACAAGTCCCTGAATTGGATTGCAACCCGTTCGAAACCTGGCTTGACAAATAAACTCTTTGAAGACATTAAGATGGTTAGAAGGGTGAAATGGGTGAAATGGGTGGGTAGAAACCACAAAATATTCAGGGGCGATTGTGTAGTTCTCTCATTTAAAACACCTACACTGGTCGAAGATATCCTAAGAAACTTAAGCCCACAGTGGATTACTGATCATGGCATTGTCCTGCTTCCTTTGGCTTTCTTTTACACGAGTACTATACGCCATGATGGTCCTGGCCTTCACCTTGGGGAACAGACAAGTAGGCCCGAGACCCAATATATGATCCCTACTGTGAATAGATTCCGGGGGCTCAGCCTGGAAGATACAGATTGACTATCCCCTGATAAGGAATTCCTCAGGTCCATGCATCCTTTAGAAGTATTAGTCCCCGTCCAATTGGGTGTCGACAGCCTGGCAGCAGATCCCGGAGAAGAATGGCTGGATATGGAACCTTTTCTTAATCAATCTGCCAAAGACAAATCGCTTCCAAGTACCTTGTCAAAAAAATTGTCCACCTGTGTATTGACTTCTTTTGCACGCAAAGAAAGCAACACCTTTCCAGGGAGAATCCAGGCAACCGACAAGCTCCCCATGGGGCAGCCCACAAAAACGTATAGAGAGCATTTTTCACTTTTATTTTGGAACGTGGCAGGCCTTCGATCTAAAGTGGAGAACGAGGTTTGGTCAGAATATATTCAGCGTTTTTCCTGGGTGTGGTTTCAAGAGACTTGGCCCATGAATCCAATTCACATAAATGGCTACAGGACACTACATACTCCAGCTATTCCTTCTGTACGGGGCAGGGCTAAGGGTGGCCTATGCACCTTCATTTCTAACAAGTGTGATATAATCAAGGACATTTTTTTAACTTCCAATACGTTTTATCACGTGATTACTTGTGATTTAAAAAATACTGCACAATTGGTGGTCATTAATTTCTATAATAACGTACCTCATCAAGACTTTCGATCAGTACTTAACTCCTTACAGCAAGATCTAGATTGAGCTTGCAACTCTTCAAATAAACAGTCTTATATTGTGTGGGGTGGCGATTTTAATACACATCTGTGTCCTCGATCGATTGAGGGTCTCTGCCCTCACGTCCCTGGCGGAGACGAGGATCTATTACACTTCACACATAATAACTCATGCAATCTGTTGAATGAAGCCTTATTTAGTTTTGACCTCATCATGTGCAATAGTCTCACCCACGGTAGACAACAATTGAAACCCACTTTTAATGGTAGGCATGCCAATACGATAATTGACTTTATTTTACTTTCCAACAACCTTCTTTCTCACGTATCTGAATATAATATTAAAGATACTATTCTCAGCGACCATAATCCTCAAATCTTAGGCCTCACACTTCCTAAACATACTCCCAAACATAGGGAACTGGAAGAGGTAGTAGAAAACATCGAATTGGGAGCAAGAAACGGCTATACAATCCGGTGGTCAGAGATTGAACCCATAGGTTTTATGAAACGACTAAAGAGTAATTATTCTAAAGAATTTAACATCTGCCTCTCAGACAACACGAGTCCCAAGCCTTTACCGCAATTACCGCTGGAATAAAACAGTCCCTCAAAGTAAGCTTTAGCAAATCGAGACCGCAGGAGGAGAAAGGTTGGTTTGACGCTGAATGCACACAAGCCTGTAAGAACTTAAAACGCTATTTACATCTACAAAACCCTGATAAACGTGAAATAAGCTTAAAGAGGATGGAGTATAAAAACGCCATAAAGAAAAGAAAACAGAACCTAAAAAATGAGGCATGGCAATCTCTTTACGACGCAAGCCTCCAGAATGATAATGTTAAGTTCTGGAAAATTGTGAATTCCCCCCTCCTATGTGATGGAAAGTCACCAAAAATTGAAATTGCCATAACGGAAGAGGATTGGGTTGCTTTCTATTCTGCCATATATTCCACAGAAAATCTGGCATTGGAATCAAATCTCCCTAGACTAGACTCTCACACTACCATCTTACCATTTAGCTTAAATGAGGTTATTGACGCCATTAATGCAAGCAAAAGCGGAAAAGCCCCAGGCCCAGCTGATATTTATAAAATTAATGTGTCACTCTGGGGTCCACTATTGACGCAGGTGCTACGCGCCTGCTGTTCTACAGCTCTCATCTCGACCTGGGCTGAGTCTATAATTATTCCAATCTATAAAAAGGGAGATCGCCAAAACCCCGCATGTTATCGCCCAATTTCTTTGCTCGATACACTTGCAAAGATTGTGGGACGCATTGTTCTAAATAGACTGCAAGAATGGACAGAAGAAAACCATATCCTCTCTGACTTACAATATGGGTTTAGGGCTGGGATAGGGACGACGGAACAGGCCCTTAACTTAGAGATCTTACTTGGTAAATACACAAGGGCCAAGGCCGGAGCCCTATATCTCGTGTTTGTCGACCTGACCTCCGCATTTGACTGCGTGGTGCATTCAAAATTGAGGTCTATTTTACTGGACTTGGGGGTTGATACTACCATTGTTCACTTCATTAGGGAATTGTATGCCGGAGCAAACGCTAGAGTTTGTTACGGGCTCCAGGGGGAATGTACCCCATCTTTCCCTATTAAACGAGGGGTGCGTCAAGGCTGCGTGCTAGCTCCCTTATTGTTCACCTTATATATTAATAGGTTAGAGGGGACCCTATCCGATGCCTGCAGCGATCTCCCACAAGTAGGCCCTCGAAAGATCCCGGTGCTTCTGTATGCAGATGACGCCGTTTTGATGGCTCGTACCCCAGTGGCCTTGCAACGATTAACAACAACCTTTGATAATTGCATGGATGCCCTGGGTCTTGGAATTAATCACACTAAAACTTTTTCAATGACATACTGCAGAAGTCGCACAAAGAACTGTCACATCGTGTTAAAAGACGCGAAATGAGCCAATACAGGGACATTCTCGTACCTAGGTATCACGTTCGATAACAAAGGTACATGGGTACAAGCTATAAAAGCGAGGAAACTGCTATTTGCAAAAACCGTTATGGCGATAAAAAACTTCTCTAAAAAGGTTGGGAGAGTAACTCCTAAAGATATGATGACTCTTTACAACGTGAAATGCGTTCCAGTTGCATTGTACGGGGCAGGACTTTGGGGTCATCGGGACTGCAACACCTTACAGCTAGCTGAAAATGCTCTTCTGAAGACAGTCTTAAGCGTCCCGAAATCAACCTCAACATTAGTATGCCACTCAGAAATGGGAGTAACATGTCTCACAGATCTTATTCGCGTCCAACCAATTTTACTTTGGCATAAAGTGTGGACCTCTGATTCTGCAAGGTTGAACAGGGCCATTATAGCAGACGCTCTAGCACTCACTCACTCGCTCAAAATCCCATGGTTAAACTATATAAAGAATTTTTGTGTCAAGCTGGGTCACCCTGAGCTGTATTTTACCCCCGACAAAATGAAAACAATCTCCAGGAAAAATATTTGCCTCACCCACCTGGCCAAAATTGAGATGGGATATAGAAGCAAATAAACATAGTGTTAGGAGAAATTGTATGATACAGCAAACAAACGGTATGGAACCATACCTATGTAACGTTTTGAACCCAAGACACCGGTTTGTCCTTACGCGTTTAAGAATAGAGTCCTTTCATCGCCTTGTCAGTTTTCCCCTGATTAATGATTGGTCTCCACAATTAGAAAAATACCTTTGCGACACAGTCTCTGACCAAAATACAATGCACACACTTCTTTTTTGTAAATTTTATTCAACCTCGAGGAAAACGTTTGTGATACCACTTTTAAAATCAATGCATTTTAAACAATGTCGCCCCGCTTTTCTGTATCTTTTATCTCTCCCATCTATCATGGTTTGTAATGGATTAGCTTTATTCCTGTGCTCAGTGATTAAGACCAGATTACACCTTGAGGCAAATGAGTGAGATTCCTTAAGCGTTATATCAGAGAGTATCCTTCCTGTTTTAACTAAACTGTTTATTGATCCCTTTTAACTCTTTTAATCTCTTACATGGTCGTATTTATATTTATATTTACATATGTTTTGTATCTGCTTTTTTCTTGAATATTGTTTTTATGTACAACTGCTTTTATGATTGTTAAATTCAATCGAATAAAGTATCTTTGATGATGATGATGATGATGAGTGATCATATACACAAAATATTTTGCTATTCCTAAATATGTATCAAATGCGGGATCTGAAAACTCCACGGTTGTCACCTTGTATCTTACCACAACCAAACCATTACCACTTTGGTCTGACCATTTCCTTGGTAAGAACCCACATTGTAAAAAATTGATAGATTATTTGGGGTTGAGAACCTATGAGTAATAGTGCGTGACAGCAATGATGTAACAAGAAATTATGGCCCTCCCCTGTACAATGTGATTATGACTCCCCTGAGTCTTGTATACCTTTAAATCAATATCCAGAAAAACTCATTGGTGACTGTCAACAAACCTTATGAAAGTCAACCCTATGAAATTCCAAATACTATTTACAAATCCCAATTGTATTCTCTTGAACCCCACATTTTAACCCCTCAAAATTGTATTTTTTCCTACATTAATGCCTTGAACAATTTAGAGCTTGTTCTTAATGGGGGTGAGTGATACTGGCAAACTCCACTTTAGTCAAGTTCAAGACTTTAAAAAAATCCCAATTTTAGAAAGTTTTACAAGTTTGCAATAGTTTAAAAAAGTGGAAAAGTTGATGAACACTCACAAAATGTAGATGTTTCCAGAGTAATACAACAGTACATATATGTTACAGGGGCATTTTTCAATACAAAACTTGTTTTGCAGCTATAATCTCTAGGTACACATTGGAAAATGTCATTGCACACTAATTTGTGCAAGTTTGCAAATTAACAAATTTACTTGTGTGTCAGCTTTGCACACTTAACTAGAAAAAATTGAATTCCACAAACCCATGCTATAAATGCAAAAATAAATGTATGATCAATAAATCTACGAGCACACAAAGAACCTGATTTGCTTTTGATGGCATAAGCATGTGGGAGCTGAGGGGTGGGGGTAATTGAATGAACTACTGTATATCTGGATGGATGAGGCTATAAAAAGCCCCCTGCTACCTAGTCAGTCATTGGAGTCAGCAACACAGGAGCATCTGTGATAACACAGCCACTGTCAAGTTAATATTTATACAGCATCACAAAATATTAACATCCCCATCATGCGGGGGAGGCAGTATAACCTACAGACAGTATCACAAACCATGAACATTAATGACACACTCCAGTTTTGCGACTGGAAAGGATTTTGAGACTTATTGTACATTAGACGAGAGCATTATTCTTTGCAACTTTGGGAGTGTGTAGCAAACGTCTCAGGACCCACACATGTACATGCATCCATATGTAGCAAACATAGACCTACTACCTTGATTGTCTTATAACACAATCATGTATCACATATTGTCAGCTTTAAGGTGTTACATCCACACATTATTGTACTATTGTCACATATATGTTTCACCCATAGGGTTGCAGAGAAATCAGACAGAGCACTTTGAAGATGAGAAATGGTGGGAGGTGGGGTCAGTAATTCTACAGGACACAGCTACACAGCCCCAACCAGTGCCCCTCTACAGAGGCAGCTGTCATATGGTGCAAACTGCCTCATCACAAGACCTTACACCAAAACAACCCACTGCTACAAGTTCACAAACTTGACCCCTCATACCATAAGGTCTCCACAGTGAGACAGAGACTAATATGTGTTGTGAAACCTAGGTTGCTTACTGAGCCTGAGGATGGAGCTGGTTTCATAACATAGAAGGAACAAAGCTCTCCGTACAGAACCATCAAGCTGCATCTATATAGGAAATGGGAAGAAGGGTAGAATGCACAGTTGCTGTGCTCAATAGATGTCTTTGTGCACTCTCAGAATATTTTATTATTGAGTACCTGTCACCCATGGCAGTTATTGTTTTTGTTTTGATTTAGCTCACCTGTGAAAAGAAATAAAGAAATGTTTGTCACTGTAAAAAATAGGCTTCATGCATCATTGCCATACACAAATAAATGAGTTTTCTTTACCTCTGAAGTGGATTGTTGTGTTTTCTTTCCTTTGCACACTTTCCTCAGTTACCCTTGTTGCATCCTGTCCAGCGGGTGGAGGTCTTCCTCATCATCTGCATTTACAACTTTTTGGACAATAGGAAGACCTTTTAAGGATGCAATATTATGTTACAATGCACAACAGGCAATGGTTTGTATACTCTCTCAGACAAATGCTGCAGAAATCCAATTAATGTGTACGCATCTGAATCTTCTCTTCATGTGCTCAAACATACCATTCACTACAACCTTGACATGTTTGTGTGCCATGTTGAGTCACCTTTCCCTGAGTTTAACAAGACTGAGATACAACATACGAAACCTGTTGTCCAGACTCCAAATTGTGCCCTATGTGCGGTGGGTTTTACTCAACAGGCTCATGTCACCCTTCCTTTGTGGCACTCCCCTGCCCCAAGTAGTCCCAGTCATGCTTCTCTTGTGGCACCTTCCATCCCCAAGCTCTCCATGGGTTCCCCTCTCCTGGGAATCCTGAACCATTAACTCTCCTGTTTGTTGCTATGCAAGTATTGTCTAGTTTGCACCTGTAGATGTCATATGTCTATTTGGGATAACCACGTTTCAACTGTGAACCACTGTATTGTACCATCATGCACTTGGGGTTCTGTTGTACTTGTTATTGTTGTAAATTGCTGTTTGCACCTGCTTCCTCCTAGGCCTTATGTCCGTTGTTATGTAACATGTGATTTCCTCGGTTTATTGGAATATTCCATGTTGTCAAGTGGGGTATGTGCCTTTCTGGAACACTCTTGGCTTCTTGTATAATACCCCCCTCTGATATGTCATTGATGCTCAGCCTTGAACCAGTTTCCGTCATGGGTAAGCATCATTCCTGCACTCATCTTCCAGTGTTCCATTCCTGCACAGGTCTCTTCCCTGTGCTCATCTCCTAAGTCGCCCGGAGTTTCCAGCGTTCTAGTCTTCTGAGCATTTCTGATGATTCTGTGATTCTGGTGTCAACCCTTCTAGTATCTTCCTTTTTGAGCTATGATTCTGCCTCTTCTAGAGCTTCTCGCATTTGGGGCCAGATGTAGCAAGCGTTTTGCATGGTGCAAATTTCTCTGTTTGCGCCATGCAAAACACACATCGCAATGCTCATTCCCATTTTGCGAGTCGGTGCCCTGGTTACATGATTACTCACTCAAATGAAATCAAGCATTCCAATTCATCAAGTTTTTCTCAGTGTGACACACTAAGGGTGTCATTCCGACCCTGGCGGTCCGTGACCGCCATGGCGGAGGGCAGCGGAAGCACCGCCAACAGGCTGGCGGTGCTTCCTGGGCTATTCTGACCGCGGCGGTAAAGCCGCGGTCAGAAAAGGGGAACCAGCGTTTTCCCGCCGGTTTTCCCCTGGCCCAGGGAATCCTCTGTGGCGGCGCTGCTTGCAGGACCGCCATGGGGATTCCGACCCCCTTCCCACCAGCCTGTTTCTGGCGGTCTTCACCGCCAGAACCAGGATGGCGGGAACGGGTGTCGTGGGGCCCCTGGCATGGGCAGTGCAGGGGCCCCCTCACAGGGCCCCATACAGATTTTCACTGTCTGCTAAGCAGACAGTGAAAATCGCGACGGGTGCCACTGCACCCGTCGCACCCCTGCAACTCCGCCGGCTCCATTCGGAGCCGGCTTCCTCGTTGCAGGGGCTTTCCCGCTGGGCCGGCGGGCGGCCTTTTGGCGGTCGCCCGCCGGCCCAGCGGGAAAGTTGGAATGGCCGCCGCGGTCTTTTGACCGCGGGGCGGTCATTCGGCGGTAACCGCATGGAGGGCGGCGACCGCCGCCCGCTGCGGTCAGAATGACCGCCTAAGTGTGACGGATATGCCCAGTTGTGGCTTGCAAACTCACTGTGCCATAGCTCTCCAGCAATACCTAATTGATGAGGCTTAAATAGACTGAAACATGGTTGGGGTTGCTTTCATTCCCATACACAGAGGACCTGATTTGGCTGTTCAGGCTGGACTGTCCCAGCTGGAGCAGAATCAAGGTTGATTAACACATGACATTTTGAAGTAAAAGGTGGCATGATTGTCAAAACAAATGACTGGGATGCTACCTGAAAATTATGTGTTCCAGAGATTATTTCAAGCATTCTTCCCATCACTTTTTTGTATTCTTGAGTTCTATTCCTGAAGGAAAACAGGTACGGACAGGCATGGGTCTTGGGCTGACTATGCTGCACATCTAATACTACAATTTATGGGGGAGCCTAAATAGGCTTAAACAAGTCAGGGGTAGCACATGTTCCCATTCAGGGGGGACTTGGCCTGGCAGTTTAAGCTGAGCTGGTCCTATTAGAGCAGGGACAGTGCCCAATGCTGATTTTTACATTAGTGGTTCCATTCTGAAGTGCCACAGTAGGCATAAAATGATGCACTGTGATGAGGCCCCCAGCAAATACCAGTGGATGAGATTAATTCAAGCATTCCACCTATCACTTTTGTCTTTTCCTTGTTGATGAATAATGACACATGCAGCATGGCTTACCGAACATTGATGGTGTCTCCAAAGTTGCCACTAGCCAGACAATTGCAAAAACCACAGATTTTGAGCATATAGAAGTCACATTAACTGCCAGGCATCTGTGCCACAAGTTCTGAAATAATGCATTGTGCATTACATATGACCTCATTTTTTAGGGAGTGCTTGTTTTTACTGTTATACTGCCAGAACCTGTCTGTGAGGGTAAACACATCAGGACATGTGTGCCATCTATACAACTTATGACCTGAGGAAATGTATAATAGTATGAAATTCAATCTTGGTACTTTTTCTACTCAGGTTTGTCTCTTTCAACATGAATTCCTGGCGATTACAAAAAAAACATAGTGCACTTTGTGACACTCCACCT
Organism: Pleurodeles waltl; assembly: GCF_031143425.1. Lineage (NCBI taxonomy): Eukaryota > Metazoa > Chordata > Amphibia > Caudata > Salamandridae > Pleurodeles > Pleurodeles waltl. The sequence goes on from NC_090444.1 coordinate 877,495,087, forward strand.
ACTTTGGCTACTATGCACCTGAAAATTCTTAGGCTAAATAGATGTAGAGAAAAAAATACCTGAACAAATGTGGCTCATAAATCAACTATCTCATTTAGCCTCTTCTCTTCGGTCTAGGATTGTGAAATTTACTCTCAAAATTCTCTCCTGTCTATTCCTTCTCCAGGCTGTGCTGCAAGGATCCTCATTCATCTTGACATGGGAGTCTAGAGTGCAACAATTTCTAGAAACAGATTTGCTTTCTGGCCCTCCTTTTATGGTTTGCTCCTGGTTATTAGCTGTTAATTTGCAAGTGCAGAAGACCTTTCTGGTAATTATTTGCAGATTCCAGATTTTTCATATATTTCATTTGCGGATTACATTTGAGTAATTGCACTTTAGCAATCACAGTTTCATGTTGTTAATTGTGTACCTTGTACTTTATTCAACTCACAATGCATATTTAGTTATCTCACTATTTTTGGGCAAGTAACATAGCAAACAGTTTTTTTTGCAATTGCTAACCAGTTTGCTACTAGTTGGCAATACATTCTTACCTTAAGCCCAACATCTTCTACTTGCTCTAAATTTCCACACCCCAGAGTTGGCTGGACTTGGAGGAAGATCTTCACTCCCCAGAATCCAAAACCTTTAACAGTTGATTATTGTTTTTCTAGTACATTTAACCGCTTAGCTGCTGACCTCCCCTCCACCCACTGGTGAGCCCTTTTTTCAGCTATTTGGGGTAGTTTTCAAAACCTTAAGACATAGTAAGTGTACAGGTTAGCCATAGCAACTACATGTGCTGGATGCTGATCATTACAACCTCTCTGAATACGGGGTTGTTTGGTATCAAACAGTTCAAAATAATAAACCCATACTGATACCAGTGTTGGATTTATTATAAAATGTACCCAGATGGCACCTTGGAGGTGCCCCCTGCAAAACCTAAACTGCCAAGCCATGGTTTCTGACTGTTCTTAACCAGCCTGCCACCAGCAGACAATATTCTAGACTCCTGAGGGGAGAGCCTTTTGCTCTCAGGAACCAAAACACAAAGCCTTTCCTGGCAGAGATGTTACACATCTTCCCCCAGGCAGGTATCCTGGACCAGTGTTCTGCTTTAAAGGCTGTACTGCCTTAGACATCTGACCCCCCACCTCTGCTGCTTGCAGGAGATGGCCACCCAATGTGTTTTCCCCCACTAAAGTGGGAAAACTGGCAGGAAAACCTAATAAGAGTAGGAGGAGTGCCCCCTCAGCCTGCACCACCCCTCAGGTGTGGCAGGCAAGGTAACCACTCCATTTCATTTTTCTCCATCTTGGATGGCAGGAAAATATCCAATCAGTGTTAGGGATGTGACTCCTTCCCACAGGAAGTGGTCACTTAGTGGGTGTAGCCATCCTAAGGTAGGTGGCCCATCGGCCACTGCCAGGTACTCCCCCTAATGCCCACTAAATGCAGTATTTATTGGACATCCCTAGACCAACAGATCAGATTCAATGGACAAGGAACAATGAAGAACCGCAGCACGAGAACAGAAGTCTTGATGCACGTAGAAAAAGGTGCCAAACCTTGCCTGCTGTTCCTGGGACTCGACAATCGCCACTGAGGTGTCTCCTGGAAACCTGAAGGACTCTACGAAACCCCGGAGCACCTCCAGCCTTCTGAAAATTGCCAAGAACCTCCCTCAGAGTGAAGGTATCACTCTCCTGCAACCTGCAAGTAGGGAACCAGTGAAGTCCAGTTCACTTACTAACCGCTGAACAATGAACCGGACCAAGCAGCCTGACAAAACTCTACACAACAGACGCGAAGGACAAAATCTACTAGTGTGCCAATGGGACTTTCAGGGCATGAGACATAGCATTGCCCTGGGTACTAGACCCCCAACATTGGACCCCCAGAGGAAAAGTCCACTCTGGACTCTCCAAAGCCCAGTACCAAGCACCATTTAAGGGACTTCCTAGAACCATCCCCCCAGAGTAGCCCTGCTGATCTGTAATCTACCCTCCAAGTGATCTGCTCCTGGCTCCAAGGACTCCAAAGCGAACCACTCCTGACTGACCTATTTGCACTGCACCCAGCATCTCTGGCCCCTGCATTATCAAACCAGCTGTGCTATAAGATCCCTAGCCCCTTGCGACCTCTAGCTTCCAAGGGGACCCACCGGAATTACTCCAAACTTCTCTGTCTGGCCCACAGTACATCTCCACCTAAAAATGGAAGGTGACACCTGTGAGAGCATTGCCTGATTTTGTATGCATTTTAAAGAGTTTCTCAAACATTCCTATGGTGCGTAATTACGCACAAAAAGCATATATTTTCTAAAATTTGAAAAATCATAACATATTTACAGTATATTGATGATCTTGATCTTAAAAAAATTATAAAAATTTGAACTATTTTTGTAAATTGGTTTCGAGTTATTCTTTTAAGTGTGTGTCCTCATTTATTGATACTGTGAGTACAACAAATGCTAGGCACATCTCCAAGATAAGTCTATATGCTCACCCACACTACCACAAAAACAGAGCATTAGGAGGTCTGCTTTTTCCCTCTAGGCACCGAAAAGGAGTTGCTTGAAAACTTTGCCGGGACTCGAGGAGGAGGTGGGCAGCAGCTGTGTGCTGCCATTAATCAGGGCAGGAGCCCTTTAAAAGCACGTAAGCGCTCCCGCTCCGCGGGACGCGCCGAAAACTTTGCCGGGACTCGAGGAGGAGGTGGGCAGCAGCTGTGTGCTGCCATTAATCAGGGCAGGAGCCCTTTAAAAGCACGTAAGCGCTCCCGCTCCGCGGGACGCGCCGATAACTTTGCCGGGACTCGAGGAGGAGGTGGGCAGCAGCTGTGTGCTGCCATTAATCAGGGCAGGAGCCCTTTAAAAGCACGTAAGCGCTCCCGCTCCGCGGGACGCGCCGAAAACTTTGTCGGGACTCGAGGAGGAGGTGGGCAGCAGCTGTGTGCTGCCATTAATCAGGGCAGGAGCCCTTTAAAAGCACGTAAGCGCTCCCGCTCCGCGGGACGCGCCGAAAACTTTGCCGGGACTCGAGGAGGAGGTGGGCAGCAGCTGTGTGCTGCCATTAATCAGGGCAGGAGCCCTTTAAAAGCACGTAAGCGCTCCCGCTCCGCGGGACGCGCCGAAAACTTTGCCGGGACTCGAGGAGGAGGTGGGCAGCAGCTGTGTGCTGCCATTAATCAGGGCAGGAGCCCTTTAAAAGCACGTAAGCGCTCCCGCTCCGCGGGACGCGCCGAAAACTTTGCCGGGACTCGAGGAGGAGGTGGGCAGCAGCTGTGTGCTGCCATTAATCAGGGCAGGAGCCCTTTAAAAGCACGTAAGCGCTCCCGCTCCGCGGGACGCGCCGATAACTTTGCCGGGACTCGAGGAGGAGGTGGGCAGCAGCTGTGTGCTGCCATTAATCAGGGCAGGAGCCCTTTAAAAGCACGTAAGCGCTCCCGCTCCGCGGGACGCGCGCGGGCGGCGCCCGGGCGAAGTCCGGGCCAAGGGCGGGCCCGTCCTTGCCCGTCATTGCCAGGAAGAGGCAGGGCAGGGCCACCCCCCTGTCATTTACCTTAAACTGTGGTCCCAGATAAACCCTTTCCACCTGTCTGCCCGAAGGTCAAACTCAACCCTATTTACACTGCGGAGGGGTAGCTTTCCCCCAAAGCTCCAGGCCTCTACCTAGCTATTGGTCAATTACTAATATTAACCTGCCTTTGCTCGCCCCGCTGTGATCTTACTTGAATCTCCCACTAAATATAAGGCCCTTGGTTTTTAGTAAAATGGGCCGACGACGTGGGGGGGGTTTGGACGGGAAATTGCACTCTAACAAAACCCTGGACGGCTTTTTACAAAAGGCCGTTGGGGAACTTGAAAGAGAAATAGAATTAGTGCAACGTCGTCTTGCTGCCCCTCCTTCTGTATCCATTAGTTCACCCCATGTTAGCCCAGTCTCACAGCCCCACCCGCGGCTAGAGCTCCAGTCTGTCCCGATTATCCACTCCCCTTCTCCATCCAAAATCCCCCAAGAGACCCAAGACGACACTCCAATTGCACCTGCCTTTTGTGCCGCACCAACTCCATTGGTCCAGTGTCCCCCAATAGAAGGTTCCCTTACTTTAACTGAATCTAATACCAAAGGGAAAAGGAAGCGTAGGGAACCTGTCCCCAAAAATAAACGATCTAGAACCTTGAGTCCCTCTAATCTGGCCCAACCTTCTATCAATGATATGGCTCCAATCTCCTTACACAATACCAATAACTCCCATGCAAATGAGTTCTTTAGGGATCTCATAAGAGATGAGCTCTCTAAATTACTTCTTCCTATCTCCAACCGTCTTCAAATAATTGAGGACAAACTTGATAGTCTTACGAGCAGTCAGCTACCAACAATTTCTTTACCTGTAGAAATTCATTCTAATCATGACCCTATTGTTGCCATTAGTCACACTGACCAAATACCTAAAACTTCTCCTCCTATTCTAAATCATGACTGGTCTAGTTCTGCTAAAACCCCCAGTATCCCGACGAACAAGCCCCATATGGCCTTAGCTCCCTTATTAAAAGGAACCGCCACATGGAACAATTCAGCAACTAACTCGGGAGACGGCCCCCCTATTAGGGAATCCCCACAACCAGCATACCAGAAGATGGATAAGAGTAGTGTCTCTCAAGAACCTAAAGTGCTTCATTTACCACCTGAATCATGCCCCTATGTTCTTATTATTTCAAATGTTCCTGAACTCAAACCTCATTTTTCCGAATCCTTCATCGAACTCAAAAATAAGGTTATCCACTGGTTACATGTGAATGCGGGGTTTGCTTTTTCCATGTCATCTTCAATATTGATGGTGAGAAGGGTAGGGTGGGTGGGCCCTCTAGCGAAGATCGGTGTTGGGGATTGCATTGTCATTAATTTTAATTCCCCCGATCTTGTCCATCGACTTTCTCTAAATGCTAACAGATTTTATCCTACAACTGGTAAAACTTCTCTTTGCAGGTTACAAGTGTTCTATCCACCTTCTATGTCGTCCTGGAGTACTCAATCACCACCATTATACGGGGCCGGCTCGGTTTTTCACACACTGCCCACCCCCGTAATTGGTCCTAGACGTCCTCTATCCTCTCTCTCTGAGGCAGATTGACTAGGAGATGCCTTTCAGGATGTGGTATTGTCTAACTGCGAAGCTGAGTCCATTTGCCCTATTGGTCTTAACATCTCAGCCGATTTTGTTGTCCCGGGTTCACCCAAAAGTTTAACATGTCAAGCAACTGAGGAATGCATTTCTAATCAGTCAAACGCTCCCTATACCTTGGGTCACACCTGCATGGTCAACTCACCAAATCCAAACACTATTGGGGTTATATCCAGCGAGGTTCTAAAGACACAGAGTAAGAAATCTTCTGATCTTAATCCACCCGAGGGAAGCACCATGGTTTTTAACAGTCCCCCCCCTAGTATTCTATATGCCCAGAATAAAGTTGGGTCCTCATGCTCAGAGGATCTCGATAAGGTGCTCAGCTGGAATATAGCTGGATTGGAAAGCAAATTACATAGCCCAGGTTGGGGTAACCTTATTGATGATCACTTGATTTGCCTTTTTCAAGAAACATGGGCATTAGAACCCAAATATAGACTCGGTTTCAAAAGTTTTTGGGTTTCGGCCCGTAAGTCATCTTCTGGGAGACCTTCAGGAGGGTTGCTCGTGTGGATAAATACTTCTCTCAGGTGCAAGATAGAAGAATTAGACACTGGTTGCCCGGACCTGCAAGCCCTATCGTTAATGATTTCTGAAGAAAAACCCCTCCTTTTAATTAATATCTATAACAGGAATGTGAGTCCCCACTTTGAGTCTGACGTTCTGTCGAATTTGGACTATGTTCTTAAAAGTAATCCCTCCTCTTTTGTTTTAATTGGAGGAGATTTTAATGTTACCTTCGAACCTAATCCTTTAGTCCAAGGAATTTGTAAAGAAGAGGATGCCCATTGGGGCATCCCCCAGTTAGTCTCCAACAAAAAACCAAGATTGAACAAATTTGCTCGCTTTTTGGCTGACATTGCACTAGCTCATGGCCTCCGAGCCTGTAATGGCCGTTCACACTCGGATGCTATTTTGCGACCTACTTTTAGGCGCGGGAAACATAGCAGTCGCATCGACTACATACTTCTTGATATCCGTCTTTGGCGTTACATGGTAGATATGAGGGTTGATGAGCAGCCCGTGAGCGACCACGATCCTCTGATTCTATCAACCAGAGGTCTTTTTCCTTCGTTCATAGTGCCTCACTCTAGGTCCAATGTGTCCCAACTGGCCCTAACCAATAACAGATGCAATTTAAAATGGGAATCTGTTACCTCCTCTCCTAAACATCTAGCATCCATTTACAGCTTGCTTGCGAATCATATGGAGTGTATGATCCGGTTAGATGAGTCTGAGGAGGGCGATAGCCTTCTTACAGCCCACACTGACCTGTTCCAATCTTTAAAACAATTTTTCACTAAAGAGACTGCTAACAACTCCAATAAAAAATACAATGCCCCTTGGTTCAACAATTCTTGTAGAACAGCACAACTAGCTCTCCTGGATGCAATCAAAGAAGGCCATGCTGCGACGTTGAGAATAGCCAGGGGCGCTTACAAGAAGGAATGCTCAAAGGCGCGCAGAAGTTGGGAGGAGGCCAGATGGGCCACTATTCTGGTTTCAGCCTTATCTAATAATACTTCCAAGTTCTGGAAACTAATAGCTGATAATGACAGTGACTCCCCAGCCGCGCCTGGTTCTACAATCCTTTCAGCAACTTGGGTAGAGCATTTTGGGCAACTTTATGGAGGTCCACCAGAAGCTTCTCTGTGGCCCCCCAATGATTCAACAAACCAAGAGATCATTCCAATTTCTTTTTCTCTTTCCGAAACTAGAGCTGCAATAGACTCCCTGAAATGGGGGAAGGCTCCTGGCCCAGATAAAATTCCAGGTGATTTATATAAATCTAGACCTGATATATGGGCTCCCTACCTCAATTTTATCTGCAATGCTATTGCAGCAGGCGCACCAGTTCCATCTACTTGGAAAGGGGCTGAAATTGTACCGATCTTCAAAAAAGGAAATCCAAACATTCCGGCTAACTACCGTCCAATTAGTCTCCTCGATAACTTCCAAAAAATGTATGCGAAACATCTTCTGTCCCACCTTGAGGAATGGATTATAGAGTCTGAAGCCCTTTCTGATTTACATGCGGGTTTCAGACCCGCAGTGAGCACAGTTGACCAAGCTCTAAGATTTATGTCAATAAAATGGAAGAATGTTGACCTGGGGGGGGTAACCTTTACGTGGTCTTTATAGACTTAAGAGCCGCATTTGACCTGATCCCCAGGAATCTGCTGTGGTCAACATTATTAAACATGGGAGTGCCATTTGGCCTCCTGAAACTCATAGCTCAGTTGCACCAAAATACCTTTGCCCAAATCAGGTGTGGACAGGGGGGCGAGCTGACTGACCCTGTAGCTATCAAAAAAGGAGTTAGACAAGGTTGTGTTTTGGCACCTACTCTTTTTCTGCTCTACATTAATAATTGCATCCACTACCTAGAGAACTGCATAAATGATTCTCCGAAACTAGGTGGGAAAAAAATCCCCTGCCTGCTATATGCAGATGATACGATCCTACTATCAAAATCGCCAATGGGAATTCAACACCTGATTAACCAGTTCTGTGCTTATTGTAGTGATTATGGTTTAGATGTAAACATTAAGAAAACCAAATTTATGATATTCACTACCTCTAAAAAACGATTGCGCACTAATATTAAGATGAATTCGATCCCATTGGAGAAAGTTGAAGAGTTTGATTACTTGGGTTTCAGATTATCTACATCAGGCAAATGGAAGGCAGCAATTGACAAAGGGGCTCTGATCATAAGCCAAAGAGGTGGGGCCTTAGTCCGCAGATCTAGAAAGGCTCCGAGCCCCCCTCTGAACATTCTTGCGGAGATTTATAATGTTCAAATCAGAGCAGCAGCCCTATATGGAGCGGAACTTTGGGGGTCCCATAAAAACCTGGACATTCTGCAAACTAAGGAAAATATTTTCCTCAGGCAGGTGTCCAGGCTAGGTACGGGCACTCCAATGACCCCTTTAAGGCTTGACCTTGGCTTAAATGGCATTAAAACCATAGCGGCCTTAAGACCCCTTACCTACTGGATTCGTCTATGGAAATCTGCTGAACTAGAACCATACAGGCTGGCTATAAGAGAGTTGATAGCCGCTCCCAAGGCATTGGAGAGAATCCCTTGGCTGAAAGAGATGAAAATTGCCTGGGACAAAATGGGTCTTTCCCATTATTGGAACCACCCGGATCAAATCCCTGATAAGGCTAGGAGATTTGTTGCGAGCAGATATTGGGAGAAAGTTAACGAAGATTCCCTGCACCAAAAGAGGGCGGGTAGGTTAACAATGGATTTTCCTCAAATCAAGCATGAACCCTGGGCTGAGAATTTCCTGAACCTCCCTATCCCTCCGTATGCACGCACTCTATACCTGCAGTTAAGATATGGTACATTGCCTACCAATGGTTTCACGGCCCATTGGCCTTCTAACACCGCTACAAACGACAGGTGTATTTTCTGTCAACATTGTAAAGAAACATCAGAGCATGTATTATTCTTCTGCCCTTTGTACAAGACACCAAGAAAGAGGTGGATTATCCCCCTCTGTAAAAACATGTCATTTCAGGATAGAGTAACTGCCATTAGAATCTGTACACATGATTTTTCTCCCAGGGTTGCCATTCCAGTTACCAAATACTTATCGGAGGCCTGGTACATCCGTCGGAAGTTCATTGCACCCAAAGGCTCCTGAGTCATTTCTATACTAGTTTTTAGAAGGATTTTAATCTTCTCTTTTTATCCTTTTTGTATTGCTTTTAGTAGGAAATTTCCATTACGAATTTGTTGCCTTTTTTATGACTACCAAGACTGCACAAGCTTATATAGCCTTCCCATATAGTTTTTTTTTTTTGTATTTTTTTTTTATTTTTTTTTTTTTATTGGTACTCTGATAATGTTTCCTTTTAGTCCAAGTAGACTATTTTCAGTCTTTTTTGTCTTCTGGTTGTGCACACTGGTCCTCCAGACAAAAAGTTCTACATTTTAGTTTTTAGCTCTGTCCCCCTTTCTATTATATTTTTTTATGTCTTATTTTATTGTATTTATATATATGATGAAATGCTTTGTCCTGTTGTTCTTATTGTTTCAATGATTTGAGGTCTATTGGTTTTATATCGTTACTATGTTTTTATCACATTCCTTTTTAAGTATGATTGTTATTACTATCTTAAATGGACTAGATTTCTAGACCGAATGAACTTATAAATAAATAGAGTTGCTTGGACTCTCTGCCCAGTGCTTGTCATTTGCGTACACTATATAGAGAGTCAGCCACCTACATTTTCTAAGAACCAAAGTACCAATAGTCAACAACTGAGCTGTACCATGAACTGTTTTTTCATTGAGTGCCAAGTATAGACCAAATGTTACAGGAAAATAGGCTGAGTGAAAAATTGGTATAAAAAAAAACATATATATTTCTGAAATGGGCACAAGATATAGAGTTTAGAAGCAGTGGCAATTTCTCCATCTCTGAGTTTGTGGGTGTCGATACTAGAGTATGATTTGGAGGGTATTTTTCAAAATGTCAACTTTCTTGTACACTGGCTTACTTTGAAAGACACAAATGCAGTGAAAGTCAATAGGAAATAGAATTTGTTCTACTATTCCATGCTCCCACACATCTCACAATACAAATGGTACCTCACTTGTGTGGATAGGCCTAGTTCGTGCGACTGAAAATGGCCAAAACACAACGTGGTTGCAGTGCATTTTTCCACCAAAAATAGGTCCCTTTTTTTTCCAATATGAGTAGCTCTGGATTTTGGACCCTAGCTCAGCCAGCTCCTAGGGAAACCTAGCCAAGCTGTACAATGTTGAAAACTAGACACCTAGGGGTATCCAAGGTGGGCTGACTTGCGTGGCTCACACCACTTTTTTACTCAGAGTCCCTTGCAAACCTCAATTTTTGACTAAAATAACACATTTAACTCACATCATTGTGATGAAAGTTCTGTAATCTGTGGGGAGCCACAAACTTCCTTCCACCGGGCATTCCTCCAAATCTCCCAATGAAAATGGTACCTCATTTGTGTGGGTAGCCTAGTGTCCACAACAGCTCAAAACGCAACATGGACGCAGCACATTTTTCCTCTGAAAACGGATCCTTTTTTCCCCAATTGGGTAGCTCCAGATCTTGGACCCTAGCTCAGCCGGCACCTAGGGAAACCTAGCCAGCCTGTAGAATTGTGAAAACTAGACAATTAGGGGTATCCAAGGTGGGCTGACTTGCATAGCTCACGCCACATGTTTTGACGCTGAATCTCTTGCAAAGCTCAATCTTTGACTAAACAAACACATTTTCCTCACTTTTCTGTGATGGAAAGTTCTGGAATCTGCCGGAAGCCACAAACCTCCTTAAGATTGACATTCCCCCAGGTCTTCCTATAAAAATGGCACCTTACTTGTGTGGGTAGGCCAAGTGGCTGCAACAGGAAAGGGCCCAAAAAAGCAATATGGACAAAGCACATTTTTCCACTGAAAACTGAACCTTTTTTCCCAAAGTGGGTAGCTTGAGATTTTGGGTCCTAGCTCAGCCTGCAACTAGAGAAACATAGCCAACCTGTACAATTTTGAAAACTAGACACCAAGGGGTTTCCAAGGTGGCCTGATTTGCATGGTTCACACAACGTTTTTTTACCCAGAATCCCTTGCAAACCTCAAACTTTCAATAAAAAAACATATTTTCCACATATTTCTGTGATGGACAGTTCTGGAATCTGCAGGAAGCCACAAAATTTCTTCCACCCAGGGTTCCCCCAGGTCCCTCAATAAAATGATTCCTCACTTGTGTGGGTAGTCCTAGAGCTCACAACAGGAAACATCCCAAAACGCAACCTGGACGCAGCACATTTTTCCAATGAAGTCTGACCCTTTTTTTCAAAGGAGGGTAGCTCAAGATTTTAAACCCTATCTAAGCTGGTACCTCGGGAAACCTAGCCAACCTGTACATTTTTCTAAACTAGACACCTACGGGTATCCAAGGTGGGCTGACTTGCATTCTATCACCACATTTATTTACTCAGAATCCCTTGCAGACCTCGAATTTTCACAAAAAAATACACATTTTTCTCACCTTTCTGTGATGGAAAGTTCTGAAATCTGTGGGGGGACACAGACTTGCTTCCACCCTTCATTCCCCAGGTCTCCCAATAAAAATGGTACCTCACTTGTGTGGGTGGGCAAATGCAAGCGACAGGGAAAGGCCAACAACATATTGCGGAGATTAATATAGCTAAGGTGGGTGTATTAATTAGCCCTGGGATCAGGAACCATTTAAGGAAACTTGTCAAAGCCAGACATTTCTGAGAAGTAGACATCAAGGCAATCCATTGACCCTTGTGTGATCCATTTCTGAAGTGGGCACTAGGCACAGGCACACAAGTTGGGTAGAGTTTTTATAAGGACAAATGGGAGCATGCTGGGTGGTAGGAATTTTGTGCGTCCCTGAACATTTCTGTAGGTTAAGTCACAGAAATGCAAGGAAAAATAGTGCTTTCATTCAATGTTTCACATTTGCAGGGTATTCTGGGTAAGAGAACTTTGGGGAATCCACACAAGCCACACCTCCCTGGACTCCCCAGCGTGTCTAGTTTTCAGAAATGTCTGGGTTTGATAGGTTTACCTATATGGCCGCCAAGCCCTGGACCAAAAACGCAGCTATCAGCCTTACAAAACCAGGTTGTTTGGTGATAGACAATTTTGATTTCTTCACAATACATTTTGGGCCCTTCCCTGTCGCAGCCATTTGCCCATCTACACAAGTGAGGCGCAGTTTTTCGCAGGAGATTTGGGGGAACACTGGGTGTTAGGAAATTTGTGGCTATGTTTTTTAAGCAAAGTTTGTGCTCTGCAGGGGATTCTGGGTAAAAACAACTGGTGAGAGCCATGCAAGTCATGCACCCCTGGACTCCCCTGGTTGTTTACTTTGAATAAATGTGCAAGTTCGCCTAGGTTCCTGCTGAGCTAGGGCCTGAAATTCACAGCTACCCATAATGGCAAACAAAAAAACAAAAAAACAAGGAGTTCTTAGTAAGGACCATCTTACTGCCACAGATATAAATGTGGTATTAATTTGTTCAAGTAAATCCACCACTCACACTGGTTGGTTTCAACACATCCAGAAATGCTGGTTTCAAAGCATAAATACTTATCAAAGCATCTGAAAATTGAAACCAAGCCTTCTGAAGGTAAGCCATAAAGCCTCTTCACAGCACCAACCACTTAATGGTCCATTCACATGCCATTCACGCACAACACACAAGATTTTCATATCGCCAGCCAGAGATCCATTAGAACCGATCAGTGCACTCACATCAACTTACCACTGCCAGACAAGGGCCCATCACATTCATACACCACAGGACGGAATAAGTTTGACTGCATTTTACCACCTGTCAAGTAACTGCCTCCTTCTTCCTAAACATTACCGAACACATACGTAGTAAACATTTACTAATGGCTCCCATGACAGTCACATGAGGCTCAGGAAGACATATGTTTCATGCGCCTTTAGTGCACTCGCTGTGGTAAATCCAACTCCTTCCAGTTTGTGGATGCAAGTTGGGGGTGTCCAAAGATGCCTTGTGAGGCCTATTCCTCAATCTGAGGGAGCATATCTACCTTTGAAACTAAGATAGACATTTCGGAGACATGTTCATAGTTATTCAGTGCAAGGGCAGCATCAATGGGTTTTAATCCATAGGTGAAGATGAAGTAATTGCATGTGTATTTGTACTACCTTTACTATCTGCCTTCTACCTGTGCAATAACCCTGGGAAAGCACACGGAACAGTAAATGTTTATTTCCCGTTCATGTCTCTGTCCTCATCAGAATCCTGACTAATCCTATATAATTGTCAAGTGAAACTATACGAATGCCTTCCATCCCTAGCTACTTGAAGATCAAGAAACATGTTTTTCATGCGCCATCAGCACAGCAAACATACTGAGCAAAATCCAACTCTTCCCAGTTTGTGGATGCAAGTTGGAGGTGTCTGAGTATGTCCTGTGAGGCCTATTCCTCGAACTGAGCAAGCATATCTACGGTTGAAACTAAGTCAGGCATGCTGGTGAATACTGCCTACGGTCTCTAAAGTAAAAAGCCAAACAAATATCATATGGGACTCAATCATCAACACTTTCACTTTTGCTTTGAAAGTGTAAAAACTCAATTGCTAACTTGTATCATACCCAATGTTATTGAAAAATGGTACAGGACACAATATCTTATATGATGATTGTTTTCACATCTTATACTAAAGATGTGAAAACAATCATCATAAAAGATATTGTGCCCCTTTTTGATAAATTGGTTATGATGCAAGTTACAAATTGAGTTTGCATACATTTAAAGCAAGTAGAAATGTTGAGGAATAAGTCCCACAGGTTATTTGTTTGACTTATTACACTTACTCTGGTTGTTGTGGGCAATCAGGGTGGTCCTTATGTAGCATACATAAGGTCCCTAACAAGCACTTTAATATTCAGTACCGACTTTACCATCAGTACCGCCGTGTGTACTCTGTGACTACGTGGCATATGTCCTGACCACCAGTATGTGCAGTGAGGGGACTATAATGCACATGTTAATCGGCAAACAGAACATGTTGGACTTTTTTCCTTTTGCGGGGCCATCCCCAGTCTGTTTGCCTCCTATTTTTCTGACCTGTTTTGTTGGCTTTAGAAATCTGAGCACTTTACCACTGCTACCCAGTGCTAAAGTGCATATGCTCTTTGTGTAAATTGTAATGTTGATTGGATTTCCATGATTGGCATATTTGATTTACTGGTAAGTCCCTAGTACAGTGCGCTAGTGGTGCCCAGGGCCTGTAAATCAAATGCTACTTGTGGGCCTGCAGCACTGGTTGTGCCACCCACATTAGTAGCCCTGTAAACATGGCTCAGACCTGCCACTGCTGTGTCTGTGTGTACAGATTTTAACTGCCAATTCGACTTGGCAAGTGTACCCATTTGCCAGGCCTAAACCTTCCCTTTTCTTACATGTATGACACCCCTAAGGTAGGCCCTAGGTAGTCTCATTGGCAGGGTGCAGTGTATGTTTAAGGTAGGACATATACTAATGTGTTTTATATGTCCTGATAGTGAAATACTGCCAAATTCGGTGTTCACTGTTGCAAGGACTATCTCTCTCATAGGATAACCTTTGGGCTACCTTTAAATTTGATAAAAGCATAGATTCCCTTTGGGAGGAAATAGAAATGTGGAGTTTGGGTTCTCTGAGCTCACAATTTAAAAAAACATATTTTAGTAATGCTAGTTTTGAGATTGTGTGTTTGAAAATGCCACTTTTCGAAAGTGGACATTTTCTTGCTTAAATCATTCTGTGACTCTGCCTGTTTGTGGATTCCCGGTCTGGGTTAGTTTGACAGTTGGGCTGTTTGCACTTTGCTCTAGACAGTGACACAAAGGGAGCTGGGGCGTATCCTGCATATGCTGATGAGCCATCTGTGCTAGGAGAGAGGGGAGGAGTCGTCCCTTACACCTGAAAAGTCTGTGCCTGCCTTCACACAATGCAGTCTCCAACCCCCTGGTGTGTGTCTGTGGCCTGGCCTGGGCAAGGCAAGATTTCACAAACAAGAGAGATTTTCCTTTGAAGTAGGCCTACTTCAAAGGCCAAAATGGGTATGAGAAGAGCACCCAAACCCCTGGAAATTAGATCACTTCCGGACATCAAGAGGAACCTCTGCCTGGAGAAGAGCTGAAGAGCTGAGAAGTGCTGCCCTGCCTGTGACTGTGCTTTGTGGAGCTATCCTGCAGTTGCTGCTTCTGCCTGTGCAAGGGGACAAAGACTGTACTTTGTTGTGCATTCCTGCTTGTGAGGAAATCTCCAAGGGCTTGTCTTGAGCTTGCCTCCTGTTGTTGAAGCCTCAGGGCCATCAAAGACTTCTCCTGCCAGCACCAGGACTCTCTGCTGAGACTCCTGCCCTGCCAAGTGGTGCCCTATCCAGTTCCTGGGGCCTTGGAAGGTGAAGCTGGCAGACCAAGACTGAAAGTCCACGCACAGACCGCCGTGCAGGGAAAATTTCGAAGCACCTTCTGAGACGCGGCTGAGAAATGACGCGCCGTCGGCTTCGGGGCTGAAATTGATGCTCCAATTGCATTGCGGCTGGAAGACCGACGCACACAGCTGAAGAAACGACTCGCAACACCCGCTGACTGAGGCTGATAACGTCGCAACCCACACAGTGCAGTTTTCCTGATACCGTGCGGCCGTATTTTCGATGCAACATCACTGGCCGTGGAAAAACGACGCACCGCTCTCCTGTGGAGAGAAGAAACGATGCACACCGATGCGACTGGAGGAGGAGAAATGACGCACGGTCTCACTTGCGGGTGAGAAATCAACACATCGCTGGGCCTTTCTGATGCACATTCGCCTGTGCGTGTTATTTTCACGCTACCCAGGTACTTTTCAACGCTAACAGTGTTTTTACTGTTTCTCAAGGATTTAAGACTATTTTTTCTTTTTAATTTATAACTTGACTTATGCATGGTGGATTTTTGTCGTTTTGGTCTTGTTTTGTTTAGATAAATATTTCCTGTTTTTCTAAATCTGTGTTGTATCATTTTGTAGTGTTTTCACTGAGTTACTGTGTGTGTTAGTACAAATACTTTACACCTAGACTCTGGAGTTAAGCCTGCCTGCTTGTGCCAAGCTACCAAGGGGTGAACGGGGGTTAAATAAGGGTGATTGTCCTTTACCCTGACAAGGGTGAGTGAAGTCAAGCAGATTCTGCTTGACTTCAGGCTGGAGCTGGACGTCAGTTGCCAGTCTCCCGTGTGGGTAGAAAATCTCTTTCTCGCAGTTGACCGGAGTCATCAACTTGCAGAACCCAGAAAGATGAAGCTGAATATTTAGGCCCTGCCGCCTTGCTCATACGGTGATGAATTTGACTTTTATGCTTTGCTTTGAATATATTATATATTTGCTGTGTACATTGCAACTGAGAAGTACTGTGATATATTTTGCTTTCATTGCTGCGACTACTTTTACTCTTTTGAACGTGTGCTTGAAATCTACTAATTCGTCTCTCAAGAACTTGTGGGTGGGGAAGAATTAACAACAATAAAGGTCTTCTTTGAACTCAGAAGTGCATTCAAGAGAGGTTCTGTAAGCTCCGATAGGAGATATGTAGGAAAGCAGAACAGAGCTAAAACTTAAAGAGCTGGAAGTCATGAGGGCTGAGTCCAGCGGGAATGGTGGTAGCAACAATTCTATTTTCAGTACTGAAGAAGTACACATGCACAGGGATGTGGTGCCCTACTTGAAGGAGGGGGTTAACATACACCCAGAGGTTCAGGGGTATGAGGTAGCTCCAGTGATGCACAGGGTCCCTGAGGTGGATTGGGGAACTGGCATGGGGAGTCATATTCCTACTGGTAGGAGGGACACTCTACTGGCTCTAGGTGAGAGTGACAGGGAGAGGGGTGCCCCCCAGGTAGAGGTACTGGTTATGGAGTGTGGAGAGATCCCAGAAGAGTGTGGATTGAGTGTTAGGGACAGTCAGGTACTGTCTCACCAGGTTCAGGAGGGTGATGTGGGGTACTTTTTCAAGGCTGAGGCACTGGATGATTGGGTGAAGGGTAGTTTGGTTAATTCATGTGAGGTGCTGAGTGATGTAATTGCTGGAGAGCATATGTCTAGTCCTTATTTTCCAACACCAGGTGGAGTGTGTTCGAGATTTAGTCCCAGGTCCTGGAGGGTTCCATGAGGGAACGCCAGGAGGGGAGCCTAGCTGTGCCGTATGGCCATCTGCTGAGGGAGACCCCACAGAGTCAGGAGAATTGGGGGGGGGGCAGCGTCCCACCAGTTCTGGTGTCTGGCAGTACCACTATTAGGAAGGGGGTGCAGAAGTCCAGACAGAGGGCTGAAAGGAAGGTGAGGGTCCCAGTGGAGAACCTGGAGGGTCAGGGGTGAGCTCTGAGGCCAGAGCACCCCAGGAATGACCTTGGAGAGACCATTTCTGGGTTGGGGGAATCCAGACTCTGCCAGATGGGCAGGTGTCAGGAGACCTGCGCCAGCCAGACTCTTGTGTGACCTATGGGGAAGGTGTTTCCCTTGTGGGTGGTAGGTGTGCCCCCAGGAAGTCCTAGTGTTCCGGCCAATGGTTCAACTGCAGGGTGGTAAATCTGGGTTGGATGGTCAGGTTTAGAGAGTAAACTCTGACCTGATGGGGGGTAGGTGTGCCCCCCAGGATGTCCTGGTGTGCCAGGCAGTGGTCCACTCTGAGGGTACAGACCCTAGACTGGAGGATCAGGTGCAGGGGGTAAACCGTGACATGAAGGGTGGGGCGGTTTGCCTAATCACACCCACTGGTGTGACTTCTAGGGGTACTTTCTGTGGTGTGGGGGTGCAGAACCCTGGGAGTAGGGGCAGGGGAGAGAGAGACTCACCCCTGACCCCAGTTCAATCTAAGGGTACAGACCCTGGATTGAAAGGCAAGGTTCAGGGTGTCCTGCCTGACCTGGAGGGAGGGGCTACTGCTAACAGAGCCCCTACCATGTTGTATTCTGGGGGGCCACTCCTAGTTGGGGGTAAAGGATCCGAGAAGGAAGGGCAGGGGGAGGGAAGCCTGGCCTCTGGCCCTGGTCCAATCTGAAGGTACAGACCCCAGGTTGGGAAACTGGTTACAGGTTAACATCCCTGCACTGGTAGGTAAATTGTGCAGGACTGCTTCTACAAGCACCCTGACAATTCTGGACTCTGGGGGTGCCGCTCCTAGAGGGAGGGTACAGAGCCCCAGAGGGGATGACCAGGGTCAGGCTGTCAACTCTGACCTGGTGGAAGGTAGAGTGTTGAAAGGGTGCTAGGCACCTGGGGCTACCACCCCTCCACTCTCCACAGTCACAGTGGTTGGAGAGCCTTGAGAAGCCTGGGGCCTGGCTCTCATCCCTGACAGCTGTCAGTGGCTGTAGGAAAGTACCATCTTCCTTGGCATTTTTACCTGTATGTCAATATGTTTTTGCCTGTCTCACTGGGATCCTGCTGGTCAGGACCCCATAACTTCTAAGTCACCTACAAGTCTAACCTTTATTTGCTGAAGGTTAGGTGAAGCAAAGGTGCCCCCACATAGTTCAGGGCCATTTCCTGGGACTTTGTGAGTGTGGGTACGCCATTATAGGCGTGCACTACATATAGGTCAATACCTATATGTAGCTTCACAATGTTAACTCCGAATATGGCCATGTTACATGTCTAAGATCATGGAATTGTCCCCCCATTCCACATCTGGTATTGGGGTGCCAATTCCATGCATCCTGGATGCTCCACCATGGACCACCAGTACTGCCAAACCAACTCTCTGCGCTTGCACTGCAGCTACAGCTGCTGCCACCTCACAGACAGGGTTCTGCCCTTCTGGGGTCTGAGCAGCTCAGTCCCAGGAAGGCAAAACAAAGCATTTCCTCTGAGAGCAGGGTGTTACACCCTCTCCCTTTGGAAATAGGTGTTACAGGCTGTGGAGGGGTAGCCTCCCCCAGCCTCTGGAAATGCTTTGAAGGGCACAGGTGGTGCCCTCCTTGCATAAGCCAGTCTACACTGGTTCAGGGACCCCTTGTCCCCTGCTCGGCCACGAAACTGGACAAAGGAAAGGGGAGTGACCAATCCTCTGTCCATCATCACCCTAGGGGTAGTGGCCAGAGCTCCTCCAGTGTGTCCAAGACTTCAGCCATCTTTGTTTTGCAAGGTGTGGGGGCATTCTGGAGGGCTCTGAGTGGTTAGTGCCAGCAGGTGACATCAGAGACCCCTCCTGATAGGTCGATACCTGATAAGGTAGCCAATCCCCCTCTCAGGGCTATTTAGGGTCTCTCTTGTGGGTTCTCTTCAGATTCTGCTTTCAAGTTTACTTTAGGAATCCTACGCAACTACTACTTCATCCTCTGACCTCGAATGAACCACAGCCTGCTCCAGGAACCACTGTAACTGCATCAAAGTATCCACAAGGGATACTTTTCTTCTGCAACTTCAGCTCCAGCCAGCAACTGCAACAGTTTCCACGGTGTGCATGCTCTGGGTACTCCCTGTCTTCACCCTGCACCAGAAGGACTGAAGAAAACTCCCCTGCTCAAGCAGACACCTTCTAAGATGACGACCGGTACCCTTGGGCTCCTCTCATAATGACAAGCATGCTCCTATGGGCACAGAAGGTGGACCTTATTGACATAGACTGTTCTGAGGTCCTGCTGACGCAATTTGGAGGAGGTAAGACCTTGCCTTCCCTGAGAGCGAGGGTACCCCTATTTATTGTGTTTTCTTCACCTCTTGAGATCTCTGTGCACTATTTGCAAAATTCCTTTGTGCACAGCCTTGCCCAGGTCCCCAGCACTCCATCCTGTGACGCTCAACTCGCTGAGTTGTTCTCCGGAGGTGTAGGACCTTCCTTTGTTGTGCTGAACAAACAGCGTATTGCACCTCCTTTGTCCCTGTGTCCTGGGACTCCCGTGTGTGCTGCCTGGCATCCTGAGGGCTCTCCAAAGTGCTGAGAGCCCCTTCTTCCTCCTCACACAGAGTTGCGGCCCCCATGTCCCTCCTGGGTCCAGCCAGCGCCATTTTGAAGCAAAAAATATATTTGTCGTGACCAAGGTTTGTTGGTGACTTCCAAAACAAAATCACATCTGTATCCATCTTCACATCGTGGGACATCTTTTGCGTTATGCAGGAACCCGCTTGCATCTTCCTAGGGTGCATTTCTGCCGTCTGCGACTAACCAGGGACTCTTCTTTGCACCCTCTTCTGGGTTGGCAGGGGCTCCTGTCCTTCCTGGAACTTCTTTTGACTTCTGGACTTTGTCCCCTTGTTTTGCAGGTCTTCAGATCCAGGAATCCAGCAGTTGTTGTTTGCAGATTTGGTTGGTTACTGCAATAATCCACCCACGTGTGTCCTAAGGAAACTTGCAGTACTTTACTCCTACTTTTCTGGGCTCTGGGGTGGGGTAATTTACTTACCTTTACTGTATTCTTACTCTCCCAGTGATTCTGCACACACTACACTTGTCTAGGGGGAATTTGTGATTCGCGTTCCACTTTCTTAGTATATGGTTTGTGTTGCCCCTAGTCCTATTTTCTCCCATTGCATTCAATAGCATTTCCTATTGCTTGCAATATCCTATGACTAATTACATTCTAATTTTGGTGTATATATTGTGTATAATACTTACCTCCAGAAGAAGTATTGCCTCTAAGATATTTTTGGTACTGTGTCACCCAAAGAAATACCTTTATTTTTGGTAACACTGAGAATTGTCTTTACTTGTGTATAAGTACTGTGTAACTATAAGTGGTATTGCATGAGCTTTGCATGTCTCCTAGTTCAGCCTAGTATCCTGTGCTATAGCTACCTCCAGCAGCCTAAGCTGCCAGAACACTACTACTTCACTAATAAGGGATAACTGGACCTGGTATAAGGTGTAAGTACCCAAGGTACCCTTTACAAACCAGGCCAGCCTCCTACATTGGTGGTGCAGCGGTGGGATAAATACTTGCTTTACCAATTTGTTACTTGTGCTTTTCACAAGAAAAGCGTGCTCCAATACTTAAAGCATATATAATATATACCTAAAAGTAATTTTCTAACTTTCTAAAAGTTCTGTTTAACTTTGCAAAAGTTTTAACAAAGTACTGAAAAGTTTTTTTTCTTTTCTCTAAAAAGTTTGCTCTGTTATTCTACAAACTTCTTACTCACTTTCCCAAACTTTTATTCTCTTTCAATATGTCTTCTGTAGAATCTACCGCTAGAGGTGTGAAAACAACATATGAAAGTCTTAACTTTAAAAGTTTGAGGGGTCTCTGTATTGAAAGAAGTTTAGGGATTGGGAAGAACCCCAATAAGAAGTTCCTCTTAAATCTTCTCCTCCAGGATGACCAGGGACCCAGCACTGGTCCAGATCAGACAGGGATAGAGGTAGAGGATGATTCCAACCAGGAAGGCTCAGAGTAGCAACTGACAATCCTGGGGAAGGTACTTCCACAGATCTGTCAATAAGCCACTTAGTACAACTGGTAGTAGGAAGGGTTCACACACAAGTAGGGCTCCCTTCACCCCTAGGAACCAGGTCACTAGAGTGGCCCCTGTTAAGGATAAATCTACCTCTGCACACTCTCATGTTACCTCTGTTTCAGAGGCATCCCACAATTCTAACACTGAGGACCAGTCTCTAGATAGGGAACTCAGAAAGCTGAGGTTAGAGGAGGCCAGACTGAGGCTAATGCAGCAACAGTTGGCCTTAGACAGGTAATCCCTGGCTGTGGAGAAAGAGAGGCAGGGTTTAGGGATAGTTCCCCACGGTGAAAGCAGCAGTTTTAGAAATTCAAATGTTAGGGAACCTTAATTTGACTCTAGAAATCTGCACAAAGTTGTCTCTCCCTAAAAGGATGGTGATGAGATCTACAAGTGGTTTGCTGCACTTAAGAGGGCCTGTAAAGTTCAAAGGGTCCCTCATGGACAGTGGGCTGCTATCCTTTGGTTACCTTTCTCTGGCAAGGGGAGAGACAGACTTCTTATTGTCAGAGAGTATGATGCAGATAACTATCAAATTCTTAAAAATGCACTCTTGGATAGTCTGGGCTTAACCACTGAACAGTACAGACTTAAGTTCAGAGAGACCAGAAAGGAGTCCTCACAGGATTGGACAGACTTTGTAGACTGTTCTGTGAAGACCCTAGAAGGTTGGTTAAATGGCAGTAAGGTGACTGACTATGAAAGCCTGTATAGCTTGACTCTGAGAGAGCTTATTTTGAATAATTGTGTGTCTGACTTGTTACATTAGTATCTTGTGGACTCAGAACTGACCTCTCCTCAAGAATTGGGAAAGAAGGCAGACAAATGGGTCAGAACAAGGGTGAGCAGAAAAGCTCATACAGGGGGTGACAAGGATGGCAAGAAGAAGGATGTTAAGTCACATGACAAGGGTGGGGACAAAGATAAAAAATCATCAGAGTCTTGATCAGGCCCACAAACATCCTCTGGGGGGGGTGGGTCCAAATCCTCTTCTCACAAAGATAAGAAACCTTGGTGTTATTTGTGTAGAGCCAAAGGCCATTAGGCAACTGACATTCATTGTCCAAAAAAGAAACACAAAACCTCCCACTACCACAACCCCAACTGCAACCACTAGTGCCCCTAGTAGTAGCAGTGGTGGTGGGAAGAGCACTACTAATAGCCAATCAAAGGGTATAGCTGGGCTCACCATTGGTATGGTAGTTGGGGTTGGTCTACTTAGGGAGATCATTGAGGCTGTTTTAGTCTCTGTTGGTGGCATTGACTTAGCCACTTTAGTTGCTTGTCCCTTAATATGGATAAGTACAAGCAGCTACCCCTGATTAATGGTGTTCAGGTTGAGGCCTACAGGGACACAGGTGCCAGTGTCACAATGGGAATGGACAAACTGGTTGCCCCTGAGCAGCACCTACTTGGTCACTAGTACCAAGTGACAGACGCCCATAGCAACACTGTAAGCCACCCCATGGCTGTTGTGAATCTCAACTGGGGGGTGGGGGGATACTGGTCCAAAGAATGTTGTGGTAGCCACTGACTTACCTGTAGAATGTCTGCTTGGCAATGATTTGTAGACTTCAGTTGGACGCCCATGAGGCAATGCTGGGCATTCCTGGGCATATCTTTGCTCTTACCATGGCTCAGACCAAGAAGCAAAGAGGACAGGGAAACTTGAATCCTGGAACAATGGACCAAGTGCTCCCAAAAACTAGGGGTAAGAAGGGCAAACCCTTGTCCACTATCCCCCCTTCACAGATGATTCCCCTTTTGATGAAGAGGAATTCTCTCCCTGTGCAGAACCTAAACCAGAGGAGCTGGAAGCTGACACAGCTGAGCTTTTGGGTGCGGGGGGCTGCTAGGGAAGAGCTCAGTGTGGCACAGCAAACCTGTCCCACATTGGATTACCTCAGACAGCAAGCTGTCAAGCAGCAAAATGGTGATGTCACTGACACCCACAGAGTTTATTGGGAGAATAATCTCCTTTGTACTGAAGCAAGGGACCCTAAACCTGGTGCCACCAGGAGACTAGTCATCCCTCTTCAGTACAGGGAATTCCTCCTAACTCTGGCTCATGAAATCCCTTTAGCTGGGCATTTAGGCCAGAGTAAAACATGGGACAGATTTGTTCCACATTTTCACTGGCCCCATATGTCAGAAGACACAAAGGAGTTTTGTTGCTCCTGTGTCACCTGCCAAGCCAGTGGCAAGACTGGTGGCACCCTAAAGACCCCCTTAATGCCACTGCCAGTGGTTGGAGTGCCCTTTGAAAGGGTAGGGGTTGGTATTATTGGGACTCTCTGAAAAACTCAGAAGGAGATGGGATGTCCTATTACCATGCCTCCTTTTCGCCTACAGGGAGGTACCCCAAGAAGGAGTCGGCTTCAGCCCCTTTGAACTCCTATTTGGTCACCCTGTTAGGGACCCCTTGCACTTGTTAAGGAGGGTTGGGAACAACCTTTAAAAGCTCCAAAGCAAGACATTGTGGACCATGTACTAGGCCTGAGAAGTAAAATGGCTGAGTATATGTAAAAGGTCACTAAAAACCTTCAGGCCAGCCAAGAGCTCCAAAAGCAATGGTTTGATCAGAAGGCTGTCCTGACAGAGTACCACCCAGGACAGAAGGAGTGGGTATTGGAGCCTGTGGCCTCAGGAGAACTCCAGGACAAATGGAGTGGACCCCATCTAATTGTAGAAAAGAAAGGTGAGGTCAACTACCTGGTGGACCTGGGCACTGACAGAAGCTCACTTATGGTGCTTCATGTCAATTGCCTAAAGCCTTACTATGACAGGGCTGACTTAACCCTGCTCATGGCTACAGATGAGGGACAGGAAGAAGAGAGTGACCCTCTCCCTGATCTCTTCTCCAACACTGAAGGTGATGGCTTAGTGGAAGGAGTGGTTTTAGCAGACTGCCTTATTGCTGAGCAGAAGGACTACTGTAAAAATCTCCTTGATCAGTTTTCTGAACTCTTCTCCATCACACCTGGTACAACTACTTGGTGTGAACATACAGTTGATACTGGAGACAGTTTACCTGTAAAATGTAAAATTTACAGGCAACCTGACCATGTCAGAGATTGCATAAAAGCTGACGTTCAGAAAATGTTAGACCTTTGAGTTATTGAGCCTTCTGATAGCCCCTGGGCAAGCCCAGTGGTGCTTGTCCCCAAACCACATAGCAAAGAAGGAAAGAGAGAAATTTAGTTTTGTGTGGACAATAGGGGTCTTAATACAGTAACCAAAACAGATGCTCACCCTATACCCAGGGCAGATGAGCTAATAGATACACTGACATCTGCCAAGTATCTAAACACTTTTGATTTGACCGCAGGGTATTGGCAGATCAAAATGTCAGAAGATGCTAAAGCAAAAACAGCATTTTCTACCATAGGAGGGCATTATCAATTCACAGTTATGCCCTTTGATTTGAAAAATGCAGCTGCCACTTTTCAGAGGCTGGTGAATACAGTCCCCCAAGGTTTGGAAGATTTTAGTGCAGCATATTTGGAGGATTTTTCTGTCTTTAGCTCCACCTGGGATGATCACCTGGTCCACCTCTGGAAAGTTTTGGAGGCCCTGCAAAAGGCAGGCCTAACTATCACGGCTTGAAAGTGCCAGATAGGGCAGGGGAACGTGGTTTATCTGGGCCACCTAGTAGGTGGAGAACAGATTGCACCACTACAGGGAAAGATTCAGACCATTATGGACTGGGTTCCTCTTACTACTCAGACCCAGGTCAGAGCCTTCTTAGGTCTCACTGGGTATTACAGGAGGTTCATTAAGAACTGTGGCTCCATTGCAGCCCCTCCTAATGACCTCACCAGTAAGAAGATGCCTAAAAAGGTATTGTGGACAGCTAGCTGTCAAAACACTTTTGAGGAGCTTAAGCAGGCAATGTGCTGTGCACCTGTCTTGAAGAGCCCGAACTACTCCAAAAAATTCATTGTTCAAAAAGATGCTTCTGATTTAGGGGTAGGGGCTGTACTATCACAACTGAACTCAGAGGGCCAGGATTAACCTGTTGCTTTCATTAGCAGGAGATTGACCCCTAGAGAAAAGCGTTGGTCTGCCATAGAGAGGGAGGACTTTGCTGTGGATGGTCTGGGCACTGAAGAAGCTGAGACCTTACTTGTTTGGGACTCACTTTCTTGTTCAGACAGACCACAAACCTCTGTTATGGATTAAACCAATTAAAGGTGAAAACCCTAAATTGTTGATGTGGTCCATTTCCCTACAGGGAATGGGCTATACTTTGGAACATAGACCTGGGAGTACCAACTCCAATGCAGATGGACTCTCCAGATATTTGAACTTAGACAATGAAGACTCATTTGGGCAAGGTTAGCCTTATTGTCCCTCGTGTGGGTGGGATTGTGTAGGAAAGTACCATCTTCCTTGGAATGTTACCCCCATTTTTACCCGTATGTCAGTATGTTTTTGCCTGTCTCACTGGGATCCTGCTGGTCAGGACCCCAATTCTCATAGTTTATGGCCTAATGTGTGTGTCTGTATAGTGCTTGACTGTGTCACTGAGGCTCTGCTAATCAGAACCTCAGTGCTTATGCTCTCTCTGCTTTTAAATTTATCACTGTAAGCTAATGACTTCATTTACCAATTTCAATTGGCACACTGGACCCCCTTGTAAGTCCCTAGTATGTGGTACCTAGGTACCCAGGGCATTGGGGTTCCAGGAGATCCATATGGGCTACAGCATTTCTTTTGCCACCCATAGGGAGGTCAGACAAACCCTTGCACAGGCCTGCCATTGCAGCCTGCGTGAAATAACGTACACGTTATTCCACAGCCATTTTCACTGCACTTAAGTAACTTATAAGTTGTCTACATGTCTAACTTTCACATGCTGAAGGTTAGGTGCAAAGTTACTACGTGTGAGGGCACCCTTGGACTAGCAAAGGTGCCCCCACATAGTTCAGGGCCATTTCCTGGGACTTTGTGAGTGTGGGACGCCTTTACACGCGTGCACTACATATAGGTCAATACCTATATGTAGCTTCACAATGGTAACTCTGGATATGGTCATGCAACATGTCTAAGATCATGGAATTGTCCCCCCATTCCAAATCTGGTACTGGGGAGCCAGTTCCATATATCCTGGGTATTCCACCATGGACCCCCAGTACTGCCAAACCAGCTCTCTGAGGCTTGCACTGCAGCTACAGCTGCTGCCACCTCACCGACAGGGTTCTGCCCTCCTGGGGTCTGTCTGAGCAGCTCAGTCCCAGGAAGGCAGAACAAAGCATTTCCTCTGAGAGCAGGGTGTTACACCCTCTCCCTTTGGAAATAGGTGTTACAAGTTGGGGAGGGGTAGCCTCCCCCAGCCTCTGGATATGCTTTGAAGGGCACAGATGGTGCCCTCCTTGCATAAGCCAGTCTACACCGGTTCAGGGACCCCTTGTCCCCTACTCGGGTGCGAAACTGGACAAAGGAAAGGGGAGTGACCAATCCCCTGTCCATCACCACCCTAGGGGTGGTGCCCAGATCTCCTACAGTGTGTCCCAGACTTCAGCCATCTTACTTTGCAAGGTGTGGGGTCACTCTGGAGGGCTCTGAGTGGCCAGTGCCAGCAGGTGACATCAGAGACCCCTCCTGATAGGTCTATGCCTGATAAGGTAGCCAATCTCCCTTTCAGGGCTATTTAGGGTCTCTCCTGTGGGTCCTTTTCAGACTCTGCTTGCAAGTTTCCTTCAGGAGTCCTCTGCAACTACTACTTCACACTCTGACCTTGGATCAACTGCAGCCTGCTCCAGGAACCGCTGTAACAGCAACAAAGTATCCACAAGGGACAATTTTCTTCTGCAACTGTAGCTCCAGCCAGCAACTGCAACAGTTTCCATGGTGTGCACGCTCTGGGTACTCCCTGTCTTCACCCTGCACCAGAAGGACCAAAGAAATCTCCTGTGGGGTGACCGAGTCAATCCCCTGCTCACGCAGGCACCTTCTAAGATGACAACCGGTACCCTTGGACTCCTCTCACAGTGACGAGCTTGCTCCTAAGGACACAGAGGGTGGACCCCATCAACATAGACTGTCCTGAGGTCCTGTTGATGCAATTTGGAGGAGGTAAGACTTTGCCTTCTCTGAGAGTTACGGTACCCCTATTTACTGCGTCTTCTTCACCTCCTGAGTCCTCTGTGCCTTATTTGCTAAATTCCTTCGTACATAGCCTGGCCCAGATCCCCAGCAATCCGTCCTGCAATGCTTAACTCACTGAGTTGTTCTTCGGCGGCGTGGGGCCTTACTTTTTTGTGCTGCACCAACTGCATTTTGCACATCCTTTGTCCCTGTGTCCTGGGACTCTCGTGGGTGCTGCCTGGCATCCTGAGGGCTCTCTAAAGTGGTGAGATTCCCCTCATCCTCCGCACACAGATTTGGGGTCCCCAGGTCCCTCCTGGGTCCAGCCAGCTCCATTTTGATGCCAATTGCATATTTGTTGTTACCAATGCTTGTTGGCAACTTCCAACACAAAATCACTTCTGCATCCATCTTCACATCATGGGATATCATTTGCATCATGCAGGAACCCACTGGCGTCTTCCTAGGGTGCATTTCTGCAGTCTTTGACTAACCGGAGACTCTTCTTTTACACCCTCTTCTGGGTTGGCAGGGGCTCCTTCCCTTCTTGGAACTTCTTTTGACTTCTGGACTTGGTCACCTTCTTTTGTAGGTCTTCAGATCCAGGAATCCAGCATTTGTTTTTTGCAGACTTGGTTAGTTACTGCAATTTTCCATATCACGAGGTATAGTGTGTCCTAAGGAAACTTGCAGTACTTTACTCCTGCTTTTCTGGACTCTGGAGTGGGGTAATTTACTTACATTTACTGTATTCTTACTCTCCCAGTGATTCTGCACACACTACACTTTTCTAGGGGGAATTCGTGATCGCATTCCACTTTCTTAGTATATGGTTTGTGTTGCCCCTAGTCCTATTTTCTCACATTGCATTCTATTGCATTTACTATTACTTGCACTGTCCTATGGCTAATTACTTGTCTAATTTTGGTGTCTAGTGTATATATTGTGTATAATACTTACCTCCAAAAGGAGTATTGCCTCTAAGATATTTTTGGTACTGTGTCACCCAAATAAATACCTTTATTTTTGGTAACCCTGAGTATTGTCTTTACTTGTGTAGAAGTACTGTGTAACTGTAAGTGGTATTGCATGAGCTTTGCATGTCTCCTAGTTCAGCCTAAGCTGATCTGCTATAGCTACCTCTATCAGCCTAAGCTGCTAGAACTCTATAGTGGTCACTATGGCTAACTGTCCTGGTGGACAGAGTTTCCCCCGGGGGAAATAAGAGTCACACCCCAGGGGTAGAGTGAGACACACCACTGTGTTGGCTATGGTGGTACTATCTGCCCCCTGGGATACATCTGTGAGCGAAGTAAGGTTAGGTGCTGCACAGATGGTATCTTCAGATGAGGAGAAGGGTTCCCCATAGGTTAAGTTAGTGGGCCATGAGAGTATGGACAGAGGGATCCAACTGGAGTCAGGAAGGCATAGAACTGGAACATGCCCCTGCTGCTGTGGGCCTGGGTCCCTGTTCTATCGCCCTAATCAGGGAAGTCCATCAAGGTACTGATTTTGTTTCCCATGGCTTTAGGCTGGTAGGGGGTCGTGATGGACTGTTTTCCTTTTGCAGGTCATCTGCAATCTTTTTGCCTCCTGCTCCCTATTTTTTATGACCTGTTTTTGTTTCCTTCAGAACTCTGAGCACCTTACCACTCCTAACCAGTGCCAAAGTGCATATGCTCTTGGTGTAAATTGTATTGTTGATTGAATTTCCATGATTGGCATATTTGATTAATGGTAAGTCCCTAGTACAGTGCACTAGATGTGCCCAGGGACAACTGTAAATCAAATGCAACTAGTGGGCCTGCAGCACTAGTTGTGCCACTCACATTAGTAGCCCTGTAACCATGGCTCAGACCTGCCACTGCAGTGTCTGTGTGTGTAGATTTTGGCTGCCAATTCTACTTGGCAAGAGTACCCACTTGCCAGGCCTAAACCTTCCCTTTTCTTACATGTAAGACACCCCTAAGATAGGCCCTAGGTAGCCCCATGGGCAGAGTGCAGTGTATGCTTAAGGTAGGACATATACTAATGTATTTTATATGTCTTGACAGTGAAATACTGCCAAATTTGGTTTTCACTGCTGCAAGGCCTATCTCTCTCATAGGTTAACCTGGGGGCTACCTTTAAATAGGATTAAAGCATAGATTCCCTTTGGGAGCAGATAGACTTGTGGAGTTTGGGGTCTCTGAGCTCACAATTTAAAAATACATCTTTTAGAAAAGTTGGTTTTGAGATTGTGTGTTTGAAAATGCCACTTTTAGAAAGTGGGCATTTTCTTGCTTAAACAATTCTGTGACTCTGCCTGTTTGTGGATTCCCTGTCTGGGTTAGTTTGACAGTTGGGATGTTTGCACCTCTCTCTAGACAGTGACACAAAGGGAACTGGGGTGTAGCCTGCATATCCCGATGAGCCAGCTGTGCTAGGAGGAAGGAGAGGAGTGGTCACTTACAACTGAAAGGTTTGTGTCTGCCCTCACACAATGCAGTCTCCAACCCCCTGGTGTGTGTCTGGGGCCTGGCCTGGGCAAGGCAAGATTTCACAAACAAGAAAGACTTTCCTTTGAAGTAGGCCTGCTTCAAAGGCCAAAATGGGTAAAAGAAGAGCACCCAAACCCCTGGAAATTAGATCACTTCCGGACATCAAGAGGAACCTCTGCCTGGAGAAGAGCTGAGGAGAAGTGCTGCCCTGCCTGTGACTGTGCTTTGTGGAGCTATCCTGCAGTTGTTGCATCTGTCTGTGCAAGGGGACAAAGACTGGACTTTGTTGTGCATTCCTGCTTGTCAAGAAATCTCCAAGGGCTTGTCCTGAGCTTGCCTGCTGTTGCTGATGTCTCAGGGCCATCAAAACCTTCTCCTGCCAGCACTTGGACTCTCTGCTGAGACTCCTGCCCTGCCAAGTGGTTTCCTATACAGTTCTTGGGGCCTTGGAAGGTGAAGCTGGCAGACCAAGACTGAAAATTCATGCACAGACTGCCGTGCAGGGCAAATTTCGACACACCTTCCGAGACGCGGCTGAGAAACAACACGCCGCTGGCTTCACGGCTAAAATTAACACTCCACCTGCATTGCGGCTGGAAGATCGACGCACGCAGATGAGACGACTCCCTGAGTAGGCTTCGGGGCTCCTCAATTGTCCATGGGCCACAGGTTAAAAATCACTGCTCATGAGTGTCACTTCTAGAATTTACTATCATGTTAGAATAGGGAAGAGGAAAAGAAAAGAAAAAGAAAAAAATAAGAGAGGCGAATGAAAACAAAAATACATTCAAGAAAATCAATCCAATACTATACAAGTTCTATTTCACACATAGATCTATCTCTTCCAGCCGTTTAATCGAAGGTGCCCAAATTCGTTCCCCCTACGCCTCTTCTTAATCAATCAGTCAATCAATCATTGCATTTGTAGAGCGCGCTACTCACCTGTGAGGGTCTCAAGGCACTTGAGGGGGGGAGCTGCTACTGCTCGAACAGCCAGGTCTTGAGAAGTCTCCTGAAGGTCAGTAGGTCCTTGGTCTGACGTAGATGGATGTGGAGGGTGTTCCAGGCTCTTCTTATAGCCTTTAAGTCTGTATCAGCTCAATTCAATACTATGGCCGCTAATAATCTTAACCTCCATGCTTCAAATGTCGGGGGATCTTTTTTAATCCAGTCCGTAGTTATACACAGTCGGAGTATCACCATCGCCATATATAAAAAATGTCTTGTTCTTTTTATTACATGGCTCATATTTTCCATCGGGTCCATCACTCCTAACAATACCATTGTTGGTGATAGTTTCACATTTCCTCCAATTATATCACTAATTCACCCAGCAATGGTTTCAACCTGGGGCATGTATAAAATACATGCAATATCTCTGCTTCCATCCCCCCCCATCAGATCCTCCCTACTTTCTCAATTTTGCTGGTGTGCAATACAGGTCAAATGCCATCTTATAATGCTGGGTTTTTAGATTGGCTGAAAGAAAAGCTTTTCCTGCTAGTTCTAGTGACTCTCTCAACCACCCCCCCCTCCTCACCCACATGATTAACCCATCTATCATTCTGTTGCCCAAGGTCATCCTGTTGGGCATCTATTAACAAGGCACATAATATACCTATCTTCTCCCTGCGACATATAGCCTCTATCAATGTTATCTTATCCATTAATTGCATAGCCTGTCTATGATGATGGAGAAAACCCATATTTGTAAGAACTTTAAAAAATGGGTCCTGGGTAAACCATATTGTATCTGAAGCTCCTGAAAAGATTTACAGACTGAGTTTGCGTATAGATCCCCAATTCTCCTTATCCCTTGCCGTCGCCAAATTATCAGTATAGAATCCCTAAAAATGGAACAGGGGAGGCCTGAGGAACTCAATGGAGTATGTGCAGTAATCTTGCCCCACCCGATCCTTCGTTTTAGCTGCACCCAAACCTTAAATACGGCTTGTTAGGCTTTAAATCTTAC
This sequence comes from Pleurodeles waltl, assembly GCF_031143425.1. NCBI lineage: Eukaryota > Metazoa > Chordata > Amphibia > Caudata > Salamandridae > Pleurodeles > Pleurodeles waltl. Next base: position 877,526,784 of record NC_090444.1, read on the forward strand.
GTTTTTAGAGTAGCTAGGTTACACAAATTTCGACAACCAGCCTTTTGCTTCCCCACACAACATCATTTCATACAAGGAAGGTTGCGCTTCTTGATTACTCTATCTGACCTCACCAGTTATCAATCCATCCATATATTGGAGGCAGCAGGCATAATAATATAGCAGTAATTTTTATCCCCAGATACATAGCCTCTGCCACCACCCGCTTATCCTTGGTCAAGGTGTGCACTGAATATAAAATAGGTGTCTTGTCCACATTTAATTTGTATCTGGAGTATCCTTCAAAGTTTCTAGCTACCTCTTCAATTTCCTTAATGGTCTTCTCCGGGTCCATTGTTGTTACTGCTATATCATCTGCCTATGCAAACACTTTATATGCTTCCCCATGATAAGTCACTGGCTTAATGTTTATGCACCTCTCCAATTTGGATAAAAGAGATCAATATATAATGCAAAAAGCAAGGGGGAATACAGACATCCCTGCCTAGTACCCTTGGAGATCGATATGATTTCTGATTCTAGCCCTCTCAATCAAACTTGTGCTTTGGGGGCCTTGTATATAGCTCTAACAGCTGTTAAATAGCCTTCCTCTACCCCCTTTCATTTTAACGTTTCTCATAAAAAAATTCCAAGACACGCGATCAAATGCCTTTTCGGCGTCTAATCGCACCAAGCCAAGAGGTGTCCGATAAGTTTCTGCAAGATCAAATAAGGAAATTATCATTCTTACATGATCAACCATTCCTCGACCCGGTAACAACCCATGCTGTTGTTTACAGACTAGCATGCATAAAACTCTTGCCAATCTAGTTGCTAAGACCTTTGCATAAATCTTCCCATCTGCGTGTAACAAAGATATTGGTCTTACGATCCGGGAGAATTTGATGGCTTACCTTTTTCTTTAAACACTATGATGTTAGCATACTCCCAGGATGATGGAATCTGCCCTTGTTGTGCCTTAAAAAAAGTTTCATGTGTGTCCCTCCTTACTTCTTCATAAAACATTTTATAAAACTCTAATGGTAAGGCATCCAGACCTGCCACTTTTCCTGCCGCTAATGAGTTCACAGCTTCCAATATTTCTCCTGATTGAATTGGTTCATCCAACATATTTTGATCCTCAAGGAGAATATAGCTGTTTTTAACCCTCCCAGAAATTCTATAACCTCCCTCTGAAGCCCTTCAGAATATACTATATCTTCCCTTTACAGCTTCTGATAGAAGTCTTTGAAGACCTCTACAATCTCTTCTGATTTTTCACATTTCCGCACCTGTGCATCCATGATAGTCTCTATACTCCCTTTTGCTGCTTTCTGCCTTACACGTCTTGCTAAAACATTACCGGTATTCTCACCATATTCATAGTTTGTTGCCTTATGATTCTGATAATTAGCTGCTACTGTCTTGTTCAGATATGAATGTATTTTAGCCTTTAAGACCGATATCTGAATCTGTGTTGAGCTACAATCCTCCTTGTTTATTATATTTTGAATAGGTTTCCTTTCTGCTAAATTAAGTGTTGCCTGAAACTCTTTGACCTCTCTAGACCTCGCCCTCTGTAAATGCAGACTATAGGTTAAGGTTCCTCCCCTGACACCCGCTTTAAGTGCATCCCATACCGTCCCTACAATAGCCGTGCTTCTATTAACCTCAAAAAATTGTTGAATCCATATCTTCATATGTTTCACATGTCCAGGATCATCTAATAATTTCTTATCAAATGACCAAGCATGGCGTGGCTTCACTAATCCCTTTACCAAGATGGTTAGAACTAATGGATTGTGATCCGAGAGAAACCTGGGCATGAGATCTATACTTGCATCCTTTAGTAGATTAGCCAAGATGAAAAAATAGTCCAGTCATACTAATTTAGCATGTGGGGAGGAATAATAGGTGAAACCAGGGTCTGGAGCCATAAATCTCTCCCAGACATCTACCAGGCTATGATCCCTTGCTAATCTTCTTAAAGCCCTCCAAACTTTGGGCTTCCATCCTCGATACTGATCCTGATTATCCATATTTCATCCCACTTCTATATGGATATTCAAATGTCCACATAACACGAGCGGTAATGGTCATTCTATCAATTCAGAATTTAAGGTATCTAACACTTCGGCCTCATCAAACTTCGATCCATAAATGGTACAGAGAGTAAACTTAATTGCGCCTATTATACATTCTAGAATGACCCAATTCCTAGTCTTAACGACCAATGAGCGACCGACTTGACAGCAAGAATTTCTGGCTAGTATCGCCACTCCCCATGTTGACACCTTCTGTTGAGTGCAAGCTAAGGGTATCAGCCCTAATTCTTTTAAGAGCCCTTGCCTTTCCCAGGAGATGTGAGTCTCTTGCAAACAATATAACTCTGTCTGAATTAATTTAAGTCCTAATGCTACTTGTTTCCTCTTTTGGGGGTTATTAAGTCCACATATGTTCATTGAGCATATCTTTAAATTACTAGCCATTCTTTCTTTTCTAAATGTCTGCCTTTCTTTGATATCGCCATATCTTCTCTGTCCAATCTTCTTCTTCTATAATTCGACCCTTGTCGTGTACTAGCTCTCATATCCATCGTTTCCAACAACCCCATTTGTCCCTTTACATATTTACCCTGAATGTCCTTCCCCTTATCCCTCCTGTTCTCTTTGCCTACCTGAGATTCCCCCACCCAGCCCACAAGCCTCACCTTGCCTAATCCCACCACTTCCTCACACCCTGTCCTCACACAATGCAGTCTTTAACCCCCTGGTGTGTGTCTGGGGCCAGGCCTGGACAAGGCAGGATCTTGCCAACAGCAAGAACTTTCCTTTGAAGTTTTCCTACTTCAAAGGCAGAAATGGGTATAAGTAGTGGACCCAAAAACACAGACTTTTAGAACACTTCTGGATCAAGAGGAACCTCTGCCAAGGAGAAGAGCTGAAGAGCTGGAGGAGATGTACTGCCCCATTGCTGTGTGTGCTTTGCTGGGTTGGCCTGGAGTTGCTGCTTCTGCCTTAGAGAGGTCAAACACTAGACTATGCTGTGTAGCCTGCTTGTGAAGTTTCTCCAAGGGCTTGGATTGAGCTTGCCTCTGGTTAAGAAGTCTCAGGGACAGCAAAGACTTCAACTAGCAACCTCTGGGTTCACTTGCTGTGGACTCCAACTGGCCAGGTGATGCCCACTCCAGGTTCTGGGCCCTTGGGAGTGAAAGCTGGTGCAAAACCAAGAAAAACACAGTGCACTAACTTTGGACGACACCTCGACTGAAGCCGCTGCCTGACCCTGCAACGCTGCCTGTAACTGAAGTCGTGGTTCCCACTAGAGTGAGACCACCCTGACTGGCATTGCAGGTCTGACGCTGCAACAGCGGCTGATGTGCCGTTACTTTGTGAGTCCAAGGTGCCGTATCACCGATATCCGTGATGCCCAACTCCGCCACGGAGTCTGCAGCCCCATGGTGTGACTGCAACGGCGTGAGGTCGCCCCCACCCACCGGACATCGACCCCACTGGAAGCGTAAGGAACTAAAGGTTTGCCCGAACGCCACCTCATCCCCACCAGTCCTCAGCAAGGACCCGATGTCTCGCCTCTGCTCCTCTGGGCTGCAGCACCGGAACCGATGGCGCACCAGATCCAGCAACACCTCACTCCGCAAGTCAGCTCACCACCTTGCAATTGTGGGAAAATCACTTAAACTTCCCAATTCTTAGAAAAAAATTGGTGTGACCTAGTATAATGTATCTGTTGCTCAAGTAAAGCGCTCCCCTGTGGGTTTAGTTTACACTATATAAACTGCTAAAAATAGGAGAAAACTCTTTTGAAAGTCAAATGTATTTTTGTCAGTGGTTTAGTCATCCTGAAAGCTTTTTCAAGACTGCTTGTAAAAGCATGATGGGTATATTTGGTTGAAGACTAGACTTTCCTGTGATGTCTACCTGTGCTGCTATTTATCAGTTTCATAGAAGAAGTCCATGTTAGCATTCGTATCAGCTTTCTTTCAGGACAAACGTAGATACTTTATTGCAGCACAAATACAAACCATTCTCAGGAAATCACAACATGTAACCAATTACAGCTATCATGATTGTATGTGAAGAGTTTAAAATTCCTGTTTTGCCTCTGTTGCTTCTTCTGTTCAAGAACACTACTACTGTGCTATTGTTTTTCCTTTGTCGAGTTCTGTTATTGGCGGTGTATTTAATTCTGTTTTTGAACTCCTGTGAATGTCAGGTTCATGATTCTTTGCATTTGGGCTCCATATTAGTATTTTAGTGTTCAAGGTAACAAATGTACTAAAATTTCATCCTCAAAAAGCGGTTGCAAAATAAGTATTGACTTTTTGCAAATTGGATCCGATTTTGCGAGCCAACCAATCTACTAATTGATCATTTCACAAAATATGGAATAGCAACAGGTTGCAGAATGACCTGCCTGATTAATATTTATTAGGCAGATCTCAACTTGTGACCCCTTGCAATTGATTACAATCACAGTGATGGTAGGCTGCCAGGGGAGACCACCACCTATATATTTGTGTTCCAAAACAGATAACTTTGTTTTTAAGCAAAGTTTGAAATCCCTAAAGAAACTGGGGCTACTTAAAAAACAGGTTTCTGTTTTGGATATTTGACCACTGCCTATCCCACCCAAAGATGTCAACCCTATTTCCAAAGGTGAAGGAGTCGAAAGAGGAACTTCCCCTTTCTGAATAAGCTACCAGCCCAACATGGGAGTCAGTAAGTGACCAATGCTTCGCAACTGGAATTTCGGTCACAAACCATTGATACATACCGACTAACAATTTGGAGGGAATTGGCCTTTTTTTCAAACTTCTTCCAAACAGTGGTTCTGTATGGGTCGGACCCTATTTTGCTGTTTGAAAAGGTTTTCTGAATAACAAAATGGGGCTAGTACATGTGAAAAAAAGGTATTTTGAATCCGTGAATCCTGTGATTTCACAAAGCCCAGGGTTTGTGACCTCAAAAAACTCTTAGTACATATGGCCCATTTCTTTTCTGCTTAATTCCAATCCTTGCTCCAGGGGCTTGTCAGCCTTCCTAGTATCCTATTGCTGCTGCTCTCCCAGTTAGTTAGTTAGCTTTGGTCTTTCTGCTCTTTTTGTATTCTGTTACACTTGCTCCATTCCCTATTTCTTAGAATCCAGTCCTGCCTTTCCTGAACAATCAACCAGTATTGCTACTCATGCTTTATTACTTGTTTCTAAGAATCTAGTCCTTCCTTTTCTGAACAAGCTTCTTGTATTCTAGTGCCCTGCTCCTTTCTCCTTGCTTCTTTTGTGTTTGTGATATAAAAAAGATATAGGCCCTCATTACAACCCTGGCGGTCGGTGTTAAAGCGGCGGTAATACCGCCAACAGGCCGGCAGAAAAAAAATGGGATTATGACCGTGGCGGAATCCTCCAACATAGACAGCCACTTTAACACTCTGACAGCCACGGCGGTACAAACAAACAGCGCGGCGGTCACCGCCAACAGACAGGTGGAAGACAATGTACCGCCCACCCTATCAGAAGATGCCAATCCGCCACCTTTTCCGGGGCGGAACCTACGCAAACAAAAACACGGCGGAAACAGGACTTGGAAGGGAAAACACTCACCTCTCCACACCCGACGAGGAACCAGGACGTCATGGAGCCAGAACTCCAGATACTCCCTGCGATGGTCTTCCTGCTCCTCTATCAGGAGCACCAAAGACGGAGGCGACGACCACAGTGAGTACTGCACCTACAACACAGGGGAGGGGGAGGGAAAAGAGAGTGACACACACATGCAACACGCAACACCCCCACCCTCACCCACAACAACATACACACAAATACATGCTGCCACATTACATATACACCCCCCACCCCTCCTTGAAGAACGCAAGGACAAAAGGAAATGAGTTGAACGATTGTAATCATGAAAAATCCAGTAGTCAAAACTCGAAATACAGTATATACAATTATGTACACCAACTACACAAGTCCAGATAGTGCACCAATTATTGTCCGTGGACCACTGGGCCCAAAATGCATGGGCGAGGCCCACACATGATACCAGACTTCAAACGGAGAGAACACTGCAGGGGCATCAGATCGAAATGAAACAGGCACTTCAGGGGGAGGGGGGCACCTCAGCCTGATGAATGCACGACACCACTGCTCCACGAGGGGGCTCTATGCCCACTGCTGTATCCTGGGGAGTGCAAAGCCACAGTCTCTTAAGTCTCTCCAGTGGGTGGTTTGCCCACTGCTTTATCCAGGGGAGTGCAAAGCCACAGTCTCTCAAATCTCTCCAATGGGTGGTTTGCCCACTGCTTTATTCTGGGGAGTGCAAAGCCACAGTCTCTCAAGTCTCTCCAGTGGGTGGTTTGCCCACTGCTTTATCCTGGGGAATGCAAAGCCACAGTCTCTCAATTGGATGCCTTTCTCCACTGGTTCTGGAGGGGGCTTTGTGCCCAGAGTGCTTCATCCTGCCAAGGACTGAGGTAGTGGATGTGATACTCCACTGGTTCTAGAGGGGGCTTTGTGCCCAGAGTGCTTCATCCTGCCAAGGACTGAGGTAGTGGATGCCTTTCTCCACTGGTTCTGGAGGGGGCTTTGTGCCCAGAGTGCTTCATCCTGCCAAGGACTGAGGTAGTGCATGTGATACTCCACTGGTTCTGGATGGGGCTTTGTGCCCAGAGTGTTTCATCCTGCCAAGGACTGAGGTTGTGGATGCCTTTCTCCACTGGTTCTGGAGGGGGCTTTGTGCCCAGAGTGCTTCATCCTGCAAAAGGACTGAGGTAGTGGATGCCTTTCTCCACTGAAAGTGGTACATCATGGAAGCTGCCCAGGCTCCTGGAACTGACCACCAGCTTCGGACGACTGACCACTGGGGATGGCAGCCATGTCTGCGGTGGTGACACTAGCTCAGGATGTCGCAGGGCCGCTGGCGGTGCTTGCGGTGGTGTCAGTCGCGGCGGTGCTTGCGGCGGCGTCAGTCGCAGCGGTGCTGGGCGCGGCTCCTGTGGCAGCGGTGCTGGCGGTGGCCTCTGTGGCATCGGTGCTGGCGGCGGGCTCTGTGGCAGCGGTGCTAGTGGCGAGTTCTGTGGTGGCGGTGCTGGTGGCGGTGCTGGTGGCGGTGCTGGTGGCGGGCCCTGTGGCGGCGGTGCTGGTAGTGGGCTCAGTGACTGCGGTGCTGGTGGCGGCCTCAATGACAGCGGTGCTGGTGGCGGTGCAGGTGGCGGTCTTCTTCGTAGTACAGGTTGGCGTCAACGTGGACAGAAGGTGTGACACTGGTCCCATTGTCGGTGCCACCATGCCCTCTCCTAACCTGCCCTTTATTTTCTGGCACTTCCCCACCTTGGATAGTGGCACAGCTGTCTTGCCACTATCCCCTTTTGTTTTCCCTGAGCCCTTGGTGGCAGGTGTTTTCTGCTTCTCCCTCCGGGATGTGGGCAACTTTTTAACTTTTGCAAGTGGCGGAATGTCCTTGCCCTCGCTCCGTGGCACACTGGCAGCCCTGATGGTTGGCGCACTCCAATAGCCCGCAGTTGCTGGCACCATTGTGCCTGGTGATGTGGTGGCTGAGGTGCTGGGTTGGGACCTGGAAAGCCTGGCCCTAGGGGATGGACGGGGGGGAGGTGTAGGGAAGAGGTCAATATTAGCCAGGAAATGTTTTTTAGACACACTGGGACAGGTAGATGGAGGGGGTTTGGGAGTGGAGGAAGAGTCAGTGGTTGTAGGAGGTGTACTTTGCTGAATTTGTGTGAAGGTGCATGGGCTGGAGGCTGTTGTGAGGTGGATGGCTGTTGGGTGGGTGTGTGTCTGCGTTTGTGTACTTTGGGAGGAGGGCTCACAGACACACACACACTGGGAGAGGACACAGGGGATGGGTGAATAGTAGTGGGGGTGGTGAGTGCACGTGAGTGGTGTGTGGTGATGGGTGTGCTGGTGATGGAGGTAGTGGCTGAAGATGTAGTGCATGCAAGTGTGAGTGGAGACGAGACAGGGAGGGAGGAGGATGACATGGAGGAGGAGGACACAGTGGAGGCAGTGGATGTTGGTATGTCTGCATGGGTATGATGCTGCTGTTAGTGCCTGTGGGATGTGTGGTGCTTATGTTTGCCTGAGCCACCCTTGTGTGTTGAGGTGTGTGCATGCTGGTCTGATGGTGTGCTTGGGATAGGCTGAGATATAGGGGATTGGGTCTGGGTGGAGGAAGTTGGAGGGGGGAGGCTGGACACATGGACAATGGCTGCCATCAGTGCTGAGGCCAGAGCCTGAAATACTCTCTGTTGGGCTGCCTGGCCAGAATGAATGCCCTCCAGGTATGCATTTGTTTGTTGCAAATGCCTCTCGACACCCTGGATGGCATTCACAATGGTATATTGCCCAACAGTGAGGGATCTCAGGAGGTCAATAGCCTCCTCACTGAGGGCTGCAGGGCTGACTGGGGCAGGGCCTGAGGTGCCTGGGGCGAAGGGGATGCCCACCCTCCTGGGTGAGCGGCCACGGGACACATGCTGAGGGGCTGCTGGGAGGGCGGTTCTGGTAGGGGGGGTGGCAGCTGTACCTGTTGATGCGGGGGGCACAGAGGGGCCCGACATCGCAAGGGAGCTCCCATCAGAGGAGGAGTCGCTGTTGCTGCTGTCAACTCCTGTCCCTGCCGTGGAGCTCCCCTGGACCTCTGTCCCACTGGTGGCTTCAGACTCCGTTGTCTCGCCCTCCAGGGCCAAGTGGGATGCAGCTCCCTCCTGCTCCGGTGCCACTGCTCCTCCGCCTGATGATGCTATTGCACACAAGAACAGGGAGACCACAAAAAGGGGGGGGGAGACAGAAGAAAGACATGTTCAGTGCATGCAATACCACTACCGTTGGCGGACACTACAGACACAGCAGCCCTCTGCACTACGCCATGCACTTAAAGTTCCTAGATTATTCACAGGGCCATGGGGTACAAGGCCTATGCCTGATTGCTGCACACATGGAAGTCACGGGAGCCTGACTAGGTGTAGATGGCTCTTACCACTGGTGGGGTTGGGGTGCCACATAGCCTGCCTCACAAAGGGACTTTACCTACAAAGCTCGCCCTGGCCTAGGGTAACCCACTGACCACCTCCCCCACCCAGACACCTCGTAACACTCGCAGAGTCAGATGGATGTGACTGTACTCACCCCCTTGCGGCTGCTGTGATGCCCTCAAGCGCTCATCCAACTCCAGATACGCCACCGCCAGGATCCGGAACATTAGGGGGGTCATGGTGCGACGGCACCCCTCCCACGTTGGGAGGCCATCCCCAGCAGGGCCTCCGCCGTCTTCTTGCTCCAGTTGCAAATGTCCTCCCATCTTTTCCGGCAGTGGGTGCTCCATCTGTGGTGGACCCCCAGGGTCCGGACGTCCTTGGCGATGGCACGCCAAATATCCTTCTTCTGGTGGGTGCTGACCTACAGGAATAGTACAGGGGAAAAGGAAAACCTTTAACCGTCCGGACCGTCACAGTCATTGGCCCATGTTCCCACCCTTGCCCTGACGCACATACACTCACCGTCCGCTCATGCAGGGCTCAGTTCCCCCCCATGTATCTTCCATCCACATCACTCCAAACAGGCATTGCCCATGCAGCATGCTCACAGTGTACTCATCTGTTTGTCTGGAGGACCGTAGAGTAGCGTGTACTGGGGGAGGACCCCATCCACTAACTTTTCCAACTCCTCCGAAGTGAAGGCAGGGGCCCTTTCCCCAGACACATGAGCCATTGTCGCTTCCAGACTGAGGTCACAGCAGCACTTGCAGTGTAGGTCCTCTCCTGTAGAAGGTCAGGTATCAAGTGAGTGAACAGACAGAAAATGGTGGTCACGTCCGCGGCGGTGTGTACCGTCACCACCGGCGTACATCGTCATTTGCTCCTGGGACCCATACATGTTTGATGATCCTCATTTGTTAACCACAAACTCTAGGTCTGTCTTGAAGTCTACTTACTCCAAGCACATATCAGAGCAGAGATTTTATAGTTCCCTGAAATTGAAATCTTTTGATTCCTACTCTCGGATTGTGACTGTTCCATGCCTTGAACCCTATTTGACTTGGTTTTCAAGTTTTAGAACAATTTCCTTTTTAACACTTTTTAGACTTAATCTAATTCATTTTAAGGTAGCTTTCCCCGAACCATGTTTCTGGAAAAAGGACTTACCACTTTGTCCCTGTGACTCCAAATCAACTCAGAGCACTTTGCACTTTTTTCTTTTTTGCCCTTTATACGCTGCTCCTAGAGGGGCCTTTATTTTACCCACGTTACGCCTTCTTAGACCCATTCATTTTAAGGAAGCCCTACTATATCTTCAGAGATTGCCTGATATTCAAATTTGTCATCATGTATTAGACTTCGTCACAGCTTCTTTAAGTATTAGGAAAAGGCCTACTCCTTTTTAAAATTTTATGTACGTATAGTATATCATTTTAAAGCTAATATTTGTACTTTTCTGACTTTGTGATTTTTAATCATGTCTTGTATATTTATCTATGTATGTCAAGGGGTTTCAGAATGGATGCTCATGTGGTGTTTTCAGCAATGGTTTTAAGTTTTATTTTTTACTATTTATAGATCGGTAAATGTGTCTTGATTTGTACTTTTATGGCAATTGCCGAATAAAGTTATTTGACTGACTGACATAGGGTCCAATGTTAACCAATGCAGGATTGCGCTGCGGTCTTCGACCGCCTACTGCGACGGTGTAGAACACCAGTACAGTTACCTCATATCCCCTTGTCCCACCTTACAGGTCAGGCAGCCGCCATTTCAGGGGGTCACATGGCATTAATAATAACTGCGTCACACCTATCTAGGCCTTGCAAACACACAGTAACAGGCACATTGCGGATTAACAAATGTGTACAATTGACATTTTGTAATACCTCAGTGTTGGCTGAATCTCTGATCACTGTTCTCATCCATAGGGCACGTCCGCTGAGATGGCGGCATCCTCCGGTGTACAGACCGCTGGTGGACCTGTCGTCAATGGAAGAGAGACACGTAATAGTCACCTACAGACTTGATTGTGCAACAATCCATGAACTGTGTGCCCAGTTGGAGCCAGACCTGATGTCAGCAATCCGCCATCCCACAGGGATACCCCATCTAGTGCAGGTCCTGTCAGTACTCCATTTCCTGGCAAGTGGGTCTTTTCAAACTACAGTGGCCATTGCATCAGGGATGTCCCAGCCAATGTTCTCGAACGTGTTGTCCAGAGTGTTATCTGCCCTGCTGAAACACATGCGCAGCAACATCGTTTTCCCTCAGGTGGAGGATTTTGCCTACAGTGAAAGGTGACTTCTTTGTGGTAAATCTCCCCTCTTTCATTAAAGATACCAAACATATCGTGAGTACCCTAGCGGATGTTACTTGAGAACCCGGTATGATTTTGGTTACCCTTGAGGTGAAATCACTTTATACTAGCATCAATCATGATTTGGGAATGGTTGCCTAACGCTACTTCCTCCATAATAGGTCTGCTAGTCTGTATGAACATACTGAAATGCTACATGCTATGGTTGAAATGATTTTGAATAATAATGTTTTTCTTTTTAAAAAAGAATGGTATCACCAGAAACAAGGGGTTTCCATGGGTTCCAGATTTTCACCGGCATATGCAAACCTCTTTATGGGGTACTTTGAACAGAAGGTCATTTGGATTACTGAAGGTAATACATGGAATATGGATATACTGCTCTGGGGCCGATATATTGATGACCGCATAATGATATGGACAGGGGACATACAGAAACTCAAAGATTTTATAGTATATCTGAATTCTAATGACCTCAATATCAGATTCACTTGGCAGTATAGTACGGGTAGTATTCCATTTTTGGATGTGGAACTTTTTATACATGAAGATAGGATTGAAAGTCGTCTATTTAGAAAAAGCACAGCGTGTAACTCCATTCTACATGCAACCAGCTCACATCCTAAGCATCAAATAAATTTGATTCCATATGGTGAAATGGTACGGGCAAGGAGGAACTGCAGTTTGGAAACTGATTTTTTAAAATGTGTTAATGATATGGAGGCCAGATTTAGACAACGTGGTTATCCGCCACACACTCTCAAAAAAGCACGCAATAGAGCCATTTGTATGGCAAGGAGAGAGACTCAGTCATAAAACCAGACCCACTAATACTGACATTAGGGGGATAGTCAACTACACACAGACTTCTGCGTTATTACGTAAATGCATGACGAAACATTGGCATGTGCTGACAGCAGATGCAACCCTCAAGGGATTTATTTCTAACACCCCAATTTTTACATACCGTAGGGGACGGACCCTTAAGAGCATATTGTGCCCCAGTTATCCCAGTGTACGTCCACATGATGATTGGCTTACCAGGCGTAACAAGGGTTTCTACAAATTTGGTCACTGTGGTATGCGCAAATGGGCAAAATCGGAAATTTCCACTTTCAACAATCAGGTTGGTGACCAATTCCGCATTATTTCAAACATCACCTGTAACAGTACTTATGTTATATACATGATTGTTTGTAAATGTGGATTATATTATGTGGGTAGCACGATTAGATAGCTAAAAATAAGAATAAGTGAACATCATAGGGCTTTGAGACAAGAGGATGTTCGATATCCTATAGTAGTACACATGATACAATGCCACAAGCAGGGTCAGATGAAGAGTTTTGAGTTTTTTGGCTTTCAGCACATAAACAAGGGTCCCCGTGGAGGAAATAGGGAGTTATCCATTACAAAGCAGGAATGTTATTGGATTCTCAAATTAAGGGCAGTGGAAGAAGGTCTTAATTCAAATTATGAAATGGAATATTTCCTGGGTGAATGATTTGGCTTTATACAACATGTGCTGTATGTCAATTTGGAATTGAAATGCAAGAGAATATGTAACTGGTCGTTTGTCATCCAAGTCTTACTCATGTTGGGCGGAAAGAAAGAGAATGCATATCTTTCTTTTGGCCGGTTTTGGATTACCTACTTTGTCAACATTTATTTTGTATTGATTAATTCCAAGTCGAGTGTAAATAGGTTTTTACATTGGATGATATGGATTATATTTTGCTTTGGAGGATGTACTCTCATCTGAATGGATATATTCCATGACTGCTCATGACACACACGTGAAATGTTTTGCCTTAAGTGGTACGTGGTCCTATTTCTATTGTCGCTGATTCAGGCGTTGACTATTATATACACCCTTTTCATATATTCAGGTTGCCCACGTATGACTCAAGACTTTAATCTTGTAAATTTTGGTTTATTGTTCGTGTTTTGACAAACATTATGTCACTACGGTGTGGGAATTGACAGGGATTCTAGTGCCTAGTTGATCTCCATCTGCTCTGTGTTGATGTGTAGATTGGTGCCCACTGACTATGAAATACTTTCACCTCTTTAATCCAAGTATCCACCGGGCCGTTTTTTGTTTAATTGATTCTATTTTGGAAATGTACACATCTCAAGATGACGCTCGTGAATAAGGACCTTATTCCTTCCTTGCTGTTTATACATGATCGGCAACCCGTCATTAAAAGACAGACTTCTCTCGCAGAGTGAGAGTAGGCTCTTCCTGACACGTTAATCCGTGTCATTGCTGTTCTTGATAGGTAAGCGTTCTGCCATCTCACTTTACTGCTGGTGACCTCAAACTTGTGGATCCTCTCTATATTTTATTCTTATTATTTTCTTCGTTTTGACTTGTAGATAAATGGTGTTTACACTTACACCCCTCATGAGAAGGTAAGCGTTCTGCCTTCTCTCTTTACTGCTGGTGATCGCGAATATGCAGATCCTCTCTATATTATCTTCTTATTTTTTTAATTTTCTTCGTTTTGACTTGTAGATAAATGGTGTTTACACTTACTCCGCTCACAAGCAAACGCGGACTTAGTGAGTTGGCTTTAAGTACTGGGTGGGTATCGGTTTTAACTTTTCATTCTCTATGTAAATTCGGGAGTAACCGCTACTCTTGGCCATTACGCTTATGGATTTTCTCACAGATCCTCTCGTTTGTAATTGAGGGATAGGAATATTTCTGACCATTACTGTATCGGTAATACTTTTTGTTCTACGTTCTACTGAGGTATGCACCTCCTTTTCTGTTTTCACTTTTTCAATAATTAGTCCATTTATAAAAAATGTGGGAGTTTGGCTCACTTTCATTCTACAAAACAAGCTGATATTTAGTTTGTGGGGCCTGTTTAAGGTTGCCCCTCGATGTTTCACACGGGTGTCATGACGGGCCATGTGTGCTTCTTAGCTTTAAATGATTGTCTCTTATTCTTTGTACTGTCTCCTTATATTTAATTGTCATACCTTTGGATGGCTCCATGTTTTTTCGCCAATTATTCACGATTTGTCACATTTTAGTAATCACAATTATCTATACAAAGACGTTCACCACAGAATCACTTTGGCATGGTTTTTGGAGTTCGTGCTAATGACTTACCAATATGTTATAACTTTTATGACATAACACAAGGTTATGTGTTTAATACTGGTCATAATTGCATTTTTACAGCCCTGAGGAAGTCTTTGAGATGATTCTCTCATAGGACGAAACACGTGTTGGCTGTTGTCTGTTTCACCAGTACACGGAAATCACACCTGGAGATTAAATTGGATGTTGTCTGTTCTTCCAGTATACGAAAAGTACATCTGGCAAATAAAAGTTGGACTGATGATTTATGTTACCAATCTATAGTATGCTTGACCACTGAAGAGGACTTTACCGCATCCGAACACTGACATTTTTCACCATTTGTTAATTCACGTGTGCCCTGACGGTCTTTTTTCATTTTCTGTTTCTCTCAGGGGAACATTGGAGGGGTGGGGAGGACCCTCCTGCTAGGAGCACCGTGCTTATGATTGATTCTCTTATGGAATAATTAGGTATAATTTTGTGAGCGCCTATTCCTATATACCCTCTTCCCTCTCATCCCTTTTTATGTGTAGGTGACTTCTATGCCCTGGGACATATCCCCAACATCATAGGTGCCATTGATGGGACACATGTGGCCTGGGTACCCCCCGCAGGAGTGAACAGGTGGACAAAAACCGGAAGAGCTACCATTCTATGAATGTGCAGATGGTGTGTTTGGCCGACCAGTACATCTCCCATGTGAATGCCAAGTTTCCTGACTCAGTGCATGACGCTTACATTCTGAGGAATAGAAGAATCCCTTATGTGATGGGGCAACTCCAGAGGCACCGTGTGTGGCTAATAGGTGAGGACAAGGACCCTATACCCTGTGAATAGTTGGCTGGGTCTGGGGTTGTCCTATGGGTTAGTGTGTGTCTAACAGTTGTCCCTCAACATTTGCAGGTGACTCTGGGTACCCCAACCTGTCATGGCTACTGACCCCAGTGAGAAATCCCAGGACAAGGGCAGAGGAACGCTACAATGAGGCACATGGGCTAACTAGGAGGGTGATCAAACGGACCTTTGGCCTCCTGAAGGCCAGGTTCTGGTGCCTGCATATGACAGGTGGTTCTCTCTACTACTCACCAAAGAAGGTGTGCCAGATCATCGTGGCCTGCTGTATGCTGCACAACCTGGCTTTGCGACAACAGATGCCTTTTCTGCAGGAGGATGGCCCAGATGGAGGCCTTGTGGCAGCTGTGGAGCCTGTGGACAGTGAAGAAGAGGAGGCAGAAGAAGAGGATATCGACAACAGAAACAACGTTATCCAGCAATACGTCCAGTGAGACACAGGTAAGAAGATATCACTGCCTCACACATCTCATACAATTGTTTGACCTATCATAAGTCTGTCACTTTCCCCCGGTGTATGGACCCTGACTTGTCACTTTGCCTTTCCATTTAACAGATATGGGTCCCACTGTGTGACCTCTGCTGTATTACCTCATGGACTAGAGCTGTGTTACATTGGTATGTTGACAATAAAATTGACATTGCTATCTTCCATAGTTATTGCAAATACACATTTGTGAAAGCACAGACTGACTCCAGATTGTTTTGTGATTCAAGGGTGTTTATTTCTGTGCTACTTAGTGGAGGGGGTTGTAAAATGGGCAGGGGTGATGGTGGAGGAATGTCCATGGCAGAGTCCAGTCTATTTGTTTCACAGGTGCATTGTCCAAAGGGGCATATGAGGTGGAGCTAGGGCAGTTGAAGGAAGGACAGGGTGACAAAGTGGGACAGAAGGATGACATTCAGGGGGGTCTCATTTCCTGGCGGGGGTCTTGGCATTGTTCTCTGTCTTGTTCCTGGATCTCAGGGACCGTTTGCGGGGTGGTTCTCCATCTGCAGGGGGTGGGGTGCCGGTGTCGTGGTGCTGTGGCGGTGCCTCCTGTCCACTAGCGCCGGCGGAGGTGGTGGGCTGTTCATCATCCAGGCTAGTGTCAGGGGCCCCTTGTTGTGCCACAGTGTCCCTCCTGGTGTTGACAAGGTCCTTCAGCACCCCTTCAATGGTGACCAGGGTGGTGTTGATGGACTTGAGTTCCTCCCTGATCCCCAGATAGTGTTACTCCTGCAGCCGCTGGGTCTCCTGAAAGTTGGCCAGTACCGTTGCCATCGTCTCCTGGGAATGATGGTACGCTCCCATGATGGTGGAGACGGCCTTGTGGAGAGTGGGTTCCCTGGGCCTGTCCTCCCCCTGTCGCGCAGCAGTCCTCCCAGTTCCCCGGTTTTCCTGTGCCTCTGTCCGCTGAACAGTGTGCCCACTGCCACTGCACCCAGGTCCCTGATTTTCTTGGGGTGGTGGGTTTGCCTGGGTTCCCTGTAGTGGTGGACACACTGCTGCTTGACGTGTCCTGGGGACAGAGGGATGGGCCCGCTGGGTGGGTGCTGTGCTGGTGTTTCCTGAGGGAGGAGGCTCTGTGGTGGCATGTGCCAGTGGAACCGACTGTCCCGAGGTCCCAGTTGGGCAGGGCTGGTCATCTTGATCCAGTTGGACAGAGCTGCTGTCATCACTGTGGGCCTCTTCTGTGGGGGGAGTGGACATGTCTGGAACCTCCTGTCCGGTGACGTTGGGTAGGGGTCCTGCAGGGGTGTAAAGGCATGATTATTGCATCTGTGTGTGCCATCATGTGCAATGGGTGAGTGACCCTGTACTCCAGTGCTTGCATTCTTGTCTAGGACCTTGTGTGATAATTGGTTTGGGGTCTGTGTGGGTATCTGTTGTGGACATGCTTTGGTGATGGGTGTCCATGTTTTGGTGTTGCATGCAGGGCTTGGTGTTGGGACGGGTGGGTTGTGATAGTGGGGCATTTGTGAGGTGTTGGAGTGATGGGGGTGAGGGTGAGGGTGGGGGTATGTGATAGCATGCAGGTAGGGTGGGGGATGTAATAGTTAAGATTTGACTCACCAGAGTCCATTCCTCCTGCTACTCCTGCGAGGCCCTCAGGATGCAGTATAGCCAAGACTTGCTCCTCCGATGTTGTTAGTTGTGTGGGAGGAGGTGGGGGTCCGCCGCCAGTCCTCTGTACTGCAATCTGGTGTCTGGAGACCATGGAACGCACCTTCCCCCGTAGGTCGTTCCACCTCTTCCTGATGTCACCCCGTGTTCTTGGATGCTGTCCCACTGCGTTGACCCTGTCAACGATTCTGCGCCATAGCTCCATCTTCCTAGCAATGGAGGTGTGCTGCACCTGTGATCGGAATAGCTGTGGCTCTACCCGGACAATTTCCTCCACCATGACCCTGACCTCCTCCTCAGAGAACCTAGGGTGTCGTTGAGGTGCCATGATGTGGTGTGGGTGATGTGTGAGGTGGTGTCAGTTGTGATGTGTGAGGGGATGTGTTTGTGTGTGTTGTCTGAGGTGCGTGGATGTTGTGTGAGTAATGGTGTTGTGTGCCTGTGGATGCTAGTGTTGTTTCTGGTGGTGTCTCTCTCTGGCCTTCTTTCTCAATTTTGGTAGTAAGGGTTTGTGGGTGATGTGGGTGTGTGTTTTATATTGGATTGGGTGTGTGGGAGTGGTGTGTGTATGTGTATCAGGTGTGTGCATTTCGAATTGCCCAATGTAGTTGTGTTTTGTAAATGTGTGTGTATTTTGAGCGCGGCGGTGTGTACCGCCAATGGAATACCGCGGTTGAAAGACCGCCACGTGGATTTGTGGGTCGTGATAGTGTGGGCGTATTCCTGTTGGCATGACGGTGGAGGTTTTGTTATCGCCAGTTTATCACTGACCTTTGGTGTGGTGGACTTGAGTGGGTGTCTGGATTTTGGCGGATTCCGAGCTGTGGGTCGTAATAGCTGTAGCGGAATTCCGCCGCCGCAGCGGTGTGTTGGCGGTCTTCTGCACGGTGGTAAGCGGGATCTACCACCAATGTTGTAATGAGGGCCGTAGTGCCTACTCACCAAAGCCATTTTGGAGTAAATAAAGTAGCAGTATCTTAAGTACTCCAAAATGCAATTCACAAACCTCTGGCTCAAGATATCAGTCTCTGCTTCTTATGCCTTTTCTTTACAGAGAACATCTCAACTGTGGCGGATGTCTGCACAAACACTGGTCTAGAACTTAGGGCCTGACTAAGTACTTCATGATGTTACCACCAAGCCACGTCAGCGGCAAACCTGAGTACTTCGTTGAGTTGACAGTGTTCCTCCTTCCATATTTTGATGCATTGAGGCTGAGCCGAATACTGTCAAGACAGAGTGTCCTTCCCAACTGTCAGGAAGGTAGGTTCCTGCCAACCATATTTAGAGGTTTCAGCTCTGCAAGCAATGTCATACCAGCGGACTGCTGATGGAGGGAGCCCTTTGCTGAACCCAATTGACATTGAACAATGGCAGTGGCAATAGAATACAGGTAAGTCACACACACATTCTACCTTACCCATTGGTGTTCACCTGCACAACACTCAACACAACACGCCACATGCACATCATTATCCATTGCCAGTCCAAATCCACACACCCCATACATGCCGACAACACCCATTGCCATACATCCATGACACCACACACACACACCATTGACAGTGCACCTACACATGACACAACCACAGCAAACAACACAACTATACACTCATCTACATAGACACACTCACACGACACCAAACTACACACATCACAACAATGACATCCACACAACAACACTCACTTGAATGTGTCACACAGCAACACAACACACAACCATACTTACACAACAACATCAGACCCATATGCAAGTGGCACACAGATGGACACAACCACATCACCCACTACTGCTCCCTTCACCTCAACCAGCCAATCCAATAGCACACACACATACACATACTGACTCACATACACAACTGGAAGCACAACTGTACGATTGCAGGTCCCCTTCAAATGCTCAAACATGGATACAGTTGTCAAGCATGATTGTACCGTCATTTTGTTGTCAGCATTCATTTGACAATGAATAACAACACCACAATGACATGTGGGTATGTGTGCGATGTGGGTGTTGTTGTGCCAGTGTGTCCTCAGCCATATCTCACACACTTGTGTCCCGACATATGCATGTTGCAGTAATTTAAAAAAAATAATACTTTGATATGTTTATCCCTGCAGTGGTTCCAAGTCCAGGTGCAGTTCCCACCAAATGTATACTGGCAAAACTGGTTTCTTGCCTTTGAGTCCGGCGATGGGAGGGGTCGTGTTTTGTCTGTGGGTCAGTGGCAGCAGAGATGGAAGGCATTGTCCAGTTATGCCCAGTCAAAAAAAAGAAGTGGAATTGTGGGAAAAGGTAAATTTCTACCTCACTTCACCCTAATCCACCAACTCAAGTGTGGTGGTCAGACTGCCACAGCTGCCTTGGCGTTAAGGCACATCCAAAACTGCATGGCAGTAAAGGTGGCTGGAGTCCCACTGGCAGCCACTATTTCCAATGGCGCTGTCAATGCAGGTGGAGTTTCTTAGCAGAGAGAGCAGTCAAATAAGGGTGATTGCCAATGGGACCACCCACATCTAAATACGGCGGGCAGACCGTCATGGTGGTGGATGGGTTTTCAGTTGAAAAACAACTGCGGGACTTTCACTGCCAACATCTGAACCAGGCCTGTTGTGTTAAATGTGAGTGAGGATAGGAAAAATGGCTAGAAATTGAGGAACAATTACTGTAAAAAGGGTGGTGTTAAGGGACATTGAAGGATTGGTTTAAAGAGGGCCAAGCAAATACAAATCATCCATCCACAAAAGAGTAAGACAATATACACATTTAAGTCTACTACAGTTGTACTGCTGACAAAAAGGCTTAAAGCTCCCTGCTATTTTCTACAGGGAGATCTATGCCTCAGAGGTGAATATTGAAGTCTACATCTAGATGCAAATCTACACATGAAATGGTAAATTATATCCATGAGGAGATTTACATCTAGGTGTAGCTACTCATGAGGTGATCTAAACATGCACAATTATTTTGCGGATAGATGCCAAAGATAATATCATTACTGTTATTAGGGTATGCACGTGAGTGCTTAGGCCTGTTGTCTTATACACTGTAGCTCAACTTACCTCTCTTCTTAAGACTCAGAAGAATACATTACTGAAAGATCATTTTTTGCGGACCATACACCCTACCATTTATGGCAGTCTAATGTTTATCTGCTTTGTGCTTTTCTATTGTTTGGGCTTGTGCCACTTCAGAGTTTCTTATGACGTATATGTGATTTTTCCCTACTTTTGTCTTCTTATGGAGTAACACAGTTCCTCTCCAGTTTCTACATCTGAGTCTACTCCAGCAAGTCTTCAATTGTTTTCTGGTGTTTCCTCTTCTAAGTTTCAGATATTCTCTAACTTGTCCTAATCCCTTTCACCAAAATGACTTCTTCCAGCAAAAACCAAGAGCCAAACTTACTAAGACGTCATGCAACACAGCACAGAGACTAAAGTTGCTGCCCTGTGTTGCGTAAAACAGAGCAAGCCCAGTTGCAAACTTAGTGCAAGGGTATCTGCATTCTCTAAAATGTAGATTTTGAACTGGGAGGTGCCCCCCTTCTATTATGAAAACTATGTTTTAAGGCTTTTGCCACTTTGTACATGTACTGTGCAGTGCAGCATATGTGCAAAGTAGGAAGCCTATGGAGAAATGAAAACATTTCTCCTCATTGTGCCTGCCTCAAAGAGGTGCATTCTGGCCCAAATCCCAGTTTATGATTCTAGGTAGATAGAGAGTTGCATCAAAAGTCATGGGTGGTTGCATGGGTGGAACATCCATGCACTACCCATGGAATTCCACCTTGATGCAAAGTAACTCAATACAGTGATTGTGCAACTTTGTATTACTTTGGGATATTATCCAATGCAAATCCAGATTCACATTGGATAGAAAATCATATCTTAACACTGCATTGAGTATGTGCTACAAAGATTACGCAAACCCAACACAAAGCACTAGTAAATCTGGGTCTAGTTTTCCCCATTAGCTCTTGAAATCATAGGCTGAAAAAGGGTCCATCGACAATGCTGCACAATGATATCCTACACCATATCATGATACTGTGCCCCTCACAATATGCACACAGCTGAGAATAAGGCTGCCATACTGAATATGCAACACATACTATATTTGTGCAGTACAGATGACAATGCTGGAGATATGTAAGTTTTGGAGTTACAGATTCTGTTCTACTTCTCTTTGACTTGTACCCCTTCCCTCATTGATGCCTAGAATGTTGCACCAACTACCTGGCACCAGATGTTACCAGACATTACCATAGCTGGAACCACACCTACCAAGAGCACAGTGCCTTTATTTGCCAAAGTTACCCAACATGATTCATATTCTATGCCTCATTGGTATTCGATCTGGTGACAGCCATGGTGAATGAGCAGAAGAAACAAGTGAGTGTGTTCCTGTAGGTTTGGCTCCAGTACTGTTTCCCTTGCCAGTATCAACAGATACATAGTCCATGCCAATTAGTAACTTGTTTTATGTAGTACATTTATGCTCATTGATTAGCAAGTGAAGGAGGAACTATATATGATATGGCGAATGTGGTTGAAAGTAATGACTTAAGGATGCCATGGATGACTGTCTCCATTGATGGATTCAAGTGGAAGACACAACATAATTTTGTAAATTTCCAGCCGTGGTCATATTTTCCACTATGTGCATATGTGCTGGGCATTTTACATGTGTGCCACTGTGTTGGTGTACATATGATTGTGAGGTATAGGTGTCATCTAATGATTGGCATGAGGAATTGTCTTGACTTGTAAACTTTGACAACCCCATATCACTTACCCCTAATTGAATGTATATCAAGATATATATGTATGATGTACTCACTCCATTTGGATCACTATGAGCACATGCAACTAGCTACTTGTGCTGTCTGGTGCTGTCACCCCATTGTTTGGAGGACATGGTGTTATCTTATATTGCTTTCTTTCAGTAGCTTCCTCAGATGTAACTCTGTATAGTGTATTCACATGCTCTGTCTAATCTCTTTAATGCACGCTTCCTGTTTATGCACCTGCATGTGTCACCCTGTGCTGACAGTACACACTTCCTCTTCTCCCCACAAATCAATGATCTGCAATTTTAACAAGACCATAAAACTACTTTAAAGTAAAGTAATATATAATTAACATAAGTTAATATAACCGTTGCCCTGCAGCCAACCCCCCCATGTACCCAACCACACACTGCGCACAGTTGGGTATGAGTGTGTGCTTAATTATTTTTTCATTTTGCTTTGATCTGTTGGTCATTTGCGAAGGTACACTGGGGGCCGTGCTGAGCGCCACAGTGGATCAGTTGAAAAAAATGTATTTGGGCAATTTGTCGCCCCTGAGGGGTCCCTCAAGGAACCCTGCATGTTTCCCATGGGGTCAGAATTCCTGCATCCTGACCCCCTATGTCATTTTTCACTTTATCCACGCTGGGCTGACCAGAAAACAAAATGGCAGCCACAACTTTTCTCTCAGGTTGTGGCTAGCCAATCAGGACCTTCCTTTTCAGCTGGATCTATGAATCCCCTGTGGGTGGATCTGTGAAAGGATCTGTGTCCCTAGATAGCTATATATTTTCCCTTTGATAACTCTGAAACTATGGAACAGATTTACACCAAATCACAAAAATCACGCTCTTCTGACAAACATCTAGCTTCCTGCCAAATTTGGTGTAATTTTGTTCAGCGATTAGGGCTGTAGCCGAGTCTAAAGAATGCTAAATCCCCATAGATATAGAATGGGGAAAATGTGTTTTGGGAGTCCCCCTTTGGTCACTAGTAGGTAGTTGTAGTTAGGGTCTAGTTTCTATAGGAAAAGTGTTTTTTTGTTTTGCCAATAACTTTAGTGCCTTTTGACGAATCTTAACAAAGTTTTCAAAATTAGTACACCACTCAATTTAGCTGCTGTCTTGAAAGTTTCAAAGTGATTCGTCAAGTGGGGTCCAAGAAACAGGGGGGTCCCAAAATGCTTTTTCCCCATGCAATTTCCCATAGTGATTTTGAACACAACTACAGCCCGTAATTACACCAAATTTGGCAGAAAGGTGTCTCTTGGTCTAGAAAGAGCCCTTTTTGTTAAGGTGTAAATCCATTCAGTAGTTTCTGAGATATTAAAGGAAAAACAAATATAGATGTCTAGTGAGGTGGACTTCCACAGATCCAGCAGTCCCTGTGCTGATGTGTGATTGGCTGCCAACATTTCAATCAGGAATTGTTGGCAGCCATTTTTGGATTCAGATTCAGCTAAGTCCCAAAAAAAAGAAAACACATGCACACACTCACAGACACACACACCTACTCACACAGCACACTCATTCACGTACTCATACACCAACTTACACACCCATACAACTCACATACTCACTCACACACCCTTACAACCACTCACACACCCACATACAGACCCACAAATCCACTCATACATCCACTCATCGACCCACACAGCAGTCACACACCCACTCACACAGCGACTTACACACTGTGTGAAAGTCATCCTTTTTAACGTGATCACCCCATTTTGTTACTGATACTGGTGGTTACTGATTCTGACCTTAGATTTAGTGACCCCAGTGGAGTTAATGCACATATGGGAGCACTGCTCTGGTGCCTGCTGTCATTTAAAAGGCAGCCCAGCCTTGCAGGATAGTTTTAAAATAAAATTAAGCCCAACTTTGACTTTGGAATTAAAAGTACTTCCAAAGTCTCAAACAGCCTTATTTTTACACATGGGTCCCTCTAAAGTCTGCCCTTGGTGCCCCAAACGGACATTATAAACATTGTTTTAAAAGCCCTGGTGAGGGAAAAACGGCCAATTTTGCTTTTCCCTATTGTAATACAGTAGCTCAATAGGCTAGCATGGGAAGACTTTATTTAAAGCCAATAAAGTCCATATTTTAATAGGAGTGAGCTAAACATCTGCTTCAAAGTGTCAAAATATGTTATGTTATGTTATGTTAATTGGACTTATAAAGCGCCTGACTACCCGAAGGCCTTGCAGCGCTAAAGGACAACAACGAGAGCTATAAGGAGGGGACGGCTAGATCTAAAAAAAGCCAGGTCTTGAGTGCCTTTTGGAAATTAAGATCATGGCTAGTTAGATGGATATTGAGGGGAAGGGAAATCCACAGTTTAGCCCCCAGATTGCCATTGTAGCACCGCCCCATCTGGCTTTTTTGATTTTGGGTAGTATAGCCAACGCTGATGATACAGACCTAAGGTCTCTGGCGGGCTTATAAAAGGTAGCCAAGGTCTTTAACAAAGGAGGTCCTCTATTATATAATGATCTGTGGATGACGCATAAGGTTTTGAATTTTATACGTTGTTCCACTGGGAGCCAGTGAAGAGAGGCAAGGGCTGGCTTTGCCGAGGTATGCCTTAGGATGTCTAGTAGGAGGCGTGCCGTGGCATTCTGAACCACCTGTAATTTCCTAGTCACATATTTGGGAGAGCCAAGTAACAGACCATTGCCGTAGTCGAGTTGTGACATAATAATTGCCTGAACAATGAGCCTTTTCACAAGGGGTGGGAATATTACAAACACCTTCCTTAAGAGTCTTAATGATCCAAAGCATGCAGCAGAGATTTTCTTGGCATGATTTTCCAATGTAAGATGGGGATCTAACCAGATTCCTAAACTTTTAGGGGCATATTTATACTCCGTTTGCGGCGAATTTGCGTCGTTTTTTTCGACGCAAAACTAACTCCATATTTATACTTTGGCGTTAGACGCGTCTAGCGCCAAAGTTCATGGAGTTAGCGTCAAATGACTGCGATGCATATGCGTCGTATTTATACTCCCGGGCAAAAATGACGCCCGGGAGTGGGCGGGACTAAAAAACCCGCATTTGCGCCGGATTTTAGCGCCTGGGTCAGGGCAGGCGTTAAGGGACCTGTGGGCTCAGAATGAGCCCAGAGGTGCCCTCCCAAGCCCCCAGGGACACCCCCTGCCACCCTTGCCCACCCCAGGAGGACACCCAAGGATGGAGGGACCCACCCCAGGGAAGAAAAGGTAAGTTATGGTAAGTATTTTTTTTAATTTTTTTTTTGTGGCATAGGGGGGCCTGATTTGTGCCCCCCTACATGCCACTATGCCCAATGACCATGCCCAGGGGACAGAAGTCCCCTGGGCATGGCCATTGGGCAAGGGGGCATGACTCCTGTCTTTGCTAAGACAGGAGTCATGTTAATGGGGTCTGGGCGCCCAAAAAAAATGGCGCAAATCGGGTTAAGACGATTTTTTTGCCTCAGCCTGACTTGCCCCATTTTTGGACGCCCAAACACCATTTTTCCCTATGCCGGCGCTGCCTGGTGTACGTGTTTTTTTTTCACGCACACCAGGCAGCGCCGGTCGGCTAACGCCGGCTAACGGCATTCAATAAATACGGCGCCCGCATGGCGCTTCAGAAAGGCGTTAGCCTGCGCAAATATTTTTGGCGCAAAACTGCGTTAGCGCAGTTTTGCGTCAAAAAGTATAAATATGGGCCTTAATGTACTTCTTGGGGGGAGGCAAATCCCCCAGAGGGCTAAGAAGCAGAGGATTATTACCCGGATCTGGGTGATGGCCTAAAACCATTATTTCTGTTTTGTCCCCATTTAGTTGGAGCATACTATTTGTCATCCATCCTGACATTGCCCGTAGGCATGAGGACAGTGAAGATCCCTCTGACACTCCATTTGTGGAAAATGAGACCACCAACTGGGTATCGTCTGCAAAGGAGACAAGTGAAAGTCCAAAAGACTCCACCAGCTTCGCCAGGGGGGGCCATATATACCTAAATAGTGTAGGGCTAAGCGAAGAGCCCTGAGGTACCCCACAGCTTCAGTTGAACCTATCGGAAAAGTAAGATCGATCAAGAACCTGGAATGTTCTGTCCTCAAGAAACGAGGTAAGCCAATTAAGTGATGGGCCCTCGATTCCAATCTCCTTCATCCTTTGGGCAAGCAAATGATGATCCACTGTATCGAAAGCAGCACTCAAGTCGAGAAGTATAACAGCCGTCATGTGGCCCTGATCCACCCGCTTTCTCACCTCTTCCATGACGGCTATTAGTGCTGATTCGGTGCTGTGGAGGGTCCTAAACCCATCTGAGGGGGATGGAGGATATTATTATCTTCCAAAAACATGGATAATTGGGAGTTGATGTATTTATCCAGTATTTTAGACATGGCAGCAAGTAATGATATGGGCCTATAGTTTTTGAGCTCTGTGGCATCCAGGTTAGATTTCTCAAGCAGGGGCTTAACTATGGCATGTTTCCACTGTCAGGGACAGTGCCTCTAGACAGTGAGGAGTTCAACAGCTCAGTCAGAGTAGGAATGATAACAGGAGCACCAAGAGTTAGTACAAAAGGGAGAGCCGGATCAAGAGGGGACCCTGACTTCAGTAAGGTAAGGAGAGAAACAGCCTGGTCCTGAGATAGAAGAGTGAAGTGTGAAATGGTAGCTACACCATTTTGAGGATGTTTAGCCTGACCTTCCAGCTTGGCCTTACTCTTCGACAGATTCGAGTAAATTACACCAATTTTTTGTTGAAAGAACCTGGCTAGATTGTTACTGTGTTCTTCTGAGGCTTCAATTGAGTCCCCATCCAAGGAAGAGTGAAGAATTTCTTTGAGCACCTGAAAGACCTCTTCAGGGGAGCCAGAGGCCTGTTCAATTCTGCTAGAATAGTGTGCGCTTTGTGCTGATCTTATTTCTGAGTGATAAAATCTGATTGACTTCCTAAATTCATCCCTTGCTACTGGGTCTAAAGATTTCATCCACTTTCTTTCAAGTCCTCTACAATTTCTTTTGAGAAGTAATAAATGTGGGGTAAACCACTGGGCGCCAACTCTCCAACGCATCCTGGTTTTAGTCCTGTGGGGGAGTCGGGTGTCTAGACAGTCGGTCATCCAATCTTTGAATGGATCAGTTTCTGTCTCATTCTCCTTGAGAAAGATAGATTTACGACTTTCCAACATCCTGATCTATTCCCCTGTATTGAGATTATGCCATTGCCTGTAAGACTAAACCATAGGCTGGGAGGGACCACTTACGGTGGATATAGCTAGCTTTAGTGGGATTAGGAAATGATCTGACCATACCAGTGGAAGGGGAGGCCTAGAGGATAGAGCTGCTAAATTGGTGAAAACTAGGTCAATGGTATGCCCCTTATCATGAGTAGGGCCTTTAATCAATTGCCTTAGACCAAGGGCTTCCATGTCAGCCAGAAGACGTCTGGCCATTGCCTGTTCTAGATTATCTACCTGGATGTTGAAATCACCTAGGATAGTAAAATTGGGTCTATTACATATTAAATCGGCAAGTTGATCGGAGAGGGAATTTAAGAAGTTATCCGGTGGTCACGGGGGTGGTAAAGCAGGACTCCTGAGAAGGTGAAATGTGGATTAAGAGTCAAAGAAAAGAACATACATTCACATTCTGTTAACTGAATGGGGTGAAAGATAAGCTCAAAATCTTCTTTATAAATGATAGCAACTCCTCCCCCCCTTGAGGTAGTTCTATCCATCCTTGCTATTAGATATCCTGGGGGTAATGCCAAAGCTATGTCAAGCCAAGACCCTTTGTGCAGCCATGTCTCTGTAAGGAACAAGGCTGTAGGAGAAGCATTGCTTAGCAGAAGATTGATGTCTAGTTTATGAGCTGACATCGATCGACAGCTCAGAAGAAGCGGTTGATCCTTTGAGTTGATATAAATCCAGCAACTTACCAATGTTAGATTTATCATAAATATTACAGGAAAAGGGTTTTAAAACTTTTTCCTAAAGTTAGCCTTGTAACATCCTCTAATAATGGCCAGCCATTGACAGGCTGACCAGGTTGCTTTGATAAGGTGTGATGTGGCCTGGGCTGAGACAAAGGAGCCATCTGGTGGGAGGAGAACTACAGCAGCAGATGCCAGAGCAGAAAGGGACTAGGTAGCCAAACTGGTCTTCAAAGGGGAAAAACAGTTGGGACAGAAGCCAGACCTGCCCCATTTCCTGCACCCCCAGCCAGATTGGAACCCCTGTAATTAGGTAAGGAGAGGGGCTGGAAGGGGAATTTCGGGAAAAGTTAGCCACACCTGTGGGTGGGCTTAGCCAGACCTGAACCTCCAGAAGAGGGTTTTTCCATCTTGCATTTTTAATAAACAGTGCTTTCTGTGACAGAAATGTGCAACACTTTGCAGGAAGTGGTTATCACGAAGGGGTGCTCCCTGTACCCCATTGGTCAGGATACCCCCCTGCTTGCCATCCCAGAAACCTGGATAAAAGTAAGAGAGTTGCCCAGCAACTCAAATCCCTGCTGGAAGAAATCAGAAGAAGTAGGACTGCCCTGCTGAACCCCTGGTCTGTACCAAGTAGGACTGTACTCTGAAGTACTGTACCTGCTGCACACTCTGCGTTTCACCACAAAGAAGACTTTGCCTTGCTTCAAACGATCCAGGAGCGGACTCCTTGTAAGCAACAGGCACAAAGAAGTTACCAAGCATCCCCTGCATCATCTCCTGTAAGAACAGCCCAGCTGACCAGTGCCCAATGGACGTCTAAGGATTTGACCAGGTAAATTGTGGGAATTGTAGTTCCAACTCTCCAAGGAGCAACACAGAGCTTCTAGAAATTAAGCTGGTGTTGTGGATCATTCAAGACCCCAAAACAACCTTCTGGAAGAAGACCCAAAAGTTTGGAGACATTGAAAACAATTCTGGAAAAAAGCTCCATAAGGTGACTGACCCATCGGAGAGAGTCAAGCTAGAAACATCAAACCTTGATCTGACTTGAAGCTCTGGAGCCTTTTGCTGTTGTCGCGTAGGCTCTCATTATTCTAATGAGACTACTGGATTTCGAAAGGCAGAATTGCCCGCGGTGTGGGAGACTGAGGCCCTCATTACGAACATGGAGATCCGTTCCGCTATGCCGGGGGTGGCGGTAGAAACTGTCAACAGAGGAGCGGTCCGGACCGCCAAATAATGATCCAAACAAAACACACGTATCCCACGGACCACCCACCGCCAGGAAAGGAGTCCCGCCGACGCCGGCAGAGTCCACCCACAGGCCATCGGGAAGGCCCAACCCGCCCATCAAATAATGAACCACCATTCCGCCTTCAGTTCCGGGGTGCGAACCACCACCACACAAAGGCAGGCGGAAATGAACCAAATATAGGGAACCACATACCGGAGTCTCACAGAACGAGGAGCGGCAGCCATGGATAGAGAGCTGCAGATCATGCCAGCCCTGCTCCTTGCTATATACCTACACGACCGAGACCGCCGACGAAGAAGACGGCGGTAAGTACCTTAACCTATGACACAAGGGAGGAAAGGGCACAGTTGCATACCCACCCACTCCACCCATCAGGCAACGCCCCCTCAACCTTTCCCAGCAGCACTAGTCATACACCCCACACCAAGTGTTACTTACCCGACCGAAGGCTAATGCAACTTGACCATAGTATATACAAAAGCCCCACACCCATTAAAATTCAAAACAAACACAAGGGTGTAACTGCGTGCAGCCCAAACACAGGCCACACAGAAACTTTAATAAGAAGCTCACTGAGCCAAACAGTGCAAACAGGGCCAATGGCCAGTCTGTAAAATCCCAATTGTCATGGGCCACAACGGGCCACACCTGACTCCCACAGGTGTGGGGTACTCCACAGAACGGGGCACCATAATGGCATCCAGGCACCTCACGGAAGGGGGGAAGGGGGTGGTGGGGGTGGAGATTTTAGACGGGGTGGACCTTGGACTTTCTTGTGGAGGGTGGAGGGGGGGTGGCTTCTCCTTTGAAGGGGGTGGGGTCTGTATGGCTCGGGTGGAGCTGGATGGCCTAGGCTCTGACCGGGCCTTCTTCTTCTCTGGGGAAGGGGCACGTGAATGTGAAGGGTGGACCGGGATGGGCTGTGATGTGGAAGAAGTGGTAAGGGCAAGGAGGTGGGCACGTTTGGGGACAAGACGGGGTGGGCCAGTGGGTTTGAAGAGGTCAGCACAGGAGAGGAAAAGTTTCTTGGGAGCAATTGGGTTGGGCGTGGATGAGGGCGTGGGAGTGGAGGCAGAGGGAGTGGATGTATTGGGTGTAGGGGTGCGTGTAGTGGGTGCAGGTGACTGCTCAATATGCTGTCGTGTGGGGGATGTCTGATGGGTGGGTGTCTTGGTGCGTTTGTGTGTCTTGGGAGGTGGGGTGGTGGACACAGTGGGAGAAGACAGACAGCTAGTGTGGATGTATGTTGTGTGGGTGTCTGCAAGTCTGGTGAGTGTGCTGCATGTGTCAACTACAGTAGAGGTGGTGAGTGCAGGTGTGGTGTATGGGGTGCATGTATGGCTGTCTGCTATTGTGGTGAGTGCAGGAAGAGGAGCAGTAACAGTGAGTGAAGGTGCAGTGCATGAGGGGGTGGATGTAGAGGGGACAGACAGGGAGGCAGAAGAGGTGGGCACATTGGGGGAAGTGGACGTTGTTGTGTGTGCAGGTGTCTGTTGGCTGTGTGAATGCTTCTGGTGGGAGGTGTGGTGCTTGTGTTTTGAAGTGTGCTTCTTGTGTGTTGATGTGCCTGTCAGCGGGTCTGATTGTGTGCCTTGGACGAGTGAAGGGAGTGGGGTGCTGGAAGGGGTAGAGGAGGTTGGAGGGGGGACGGAATGGACAGGGAAACTGGCTGCCGTCCGAGAGGAGGCCAGAGCCTAAAAAGATCTCTGTAGGGCAGACACCGCACCATGAATGCCATCCAGATAGGCATTGGTCTGCTGCACCTCTGATGCTAGCCCCTGGATGGCATTGACAATGGTTGTCTGCCCTACAGAGATGGTTCTCAGGAGGTCAATAGCTTCCTCTGTGAGGGCAGCAGGGCTGACTGGGGCAGGGGAGGAGGTGCCTGGGGCGAAGGAGACGCCTACCTTTCTGGGTGGGTGGGCATGGGCAACTAGGCGGGGAGCAGAAGGGAGGGCGGTGATGGTATGGGGGGTGGCGGAGGATCTCACAGTAGTGGTGTGTGCACTAGGGTCCACCACCACCGGGGAACCCCCATCGGAGGAGGTCTCAGAGTCACTACCTCCTATGGTAGTAGCCTCCCCGTGGAAGTTCCCTCGCCCTCCCACCCACTGGTCCCCTGGGCATCCGTTGTCTGCCTCAGAGGATCCGTGGGCCGCTGCCTCCCCACTTGCTGGTGCCGCTGCTCCCTCGCCTGATGTTGATGCTGTACCAAACCAACACAAGAGAACAGGGATGGGGAGACAAAACATGGGAGACACTTGTAAATAGCTGAATGCTGATACAGAATGGTCAGACATACACCCACCCAGCAAACACACCCAACAGGCAGCACCGTACACTATGACCATGGCCATGCCCCTGACTACTGACCAGAATACTCCTCTATACCCATACCCTGAAATACTTGTGGAGCTGAGGTAGGGGGAACCTGACAGGGACACCCCCACACCCTTTGGGGAACATACAGTATATGGACACCAGTCAAATTCCCTGCTCTGAGCAGCATGAGCCCTATTGCACACCCAGTCATCCTTCCAGACTGAAGTATGGTCAATGAGTACTCACCCCCTTGTGACTGCTGTGCAGCCTTCAAGGGCCCATCCAGATCTGGGTACGCCACCACCAGAATCCGTCGCATGAGGGGGGGTCAGTGCCCGATAGGCACCCCTTCCACGTGGGGAGGACTTCCCCAACTGGGCCTCACTGATCTTTCACGCCCAGCGCCGCAGGTCCTCCCACCACTTTCGACAGTGGGTGCTCTGCCGGTTGTAGACCCCCACGGTCTGCACCTCCTTGGCGATGGCATGCCAATGTGCCCTCTTCTGGCGCGCTGACCTAGAAGGGCGACACAGAAATGGAACACAGAGGTCAGGCACTTGCACGATAGGAACAGTTGGCAAATTGTCCAACAATGGACTGACAGTACTCTCATACATACAGGACAGTCGCACGCAGCATTCCATGCACCATGGCCCATGCAGGCTCAGAGGAGCACAAATATGTCCAATCCACACCATCCATTGCACACACAGTTCCCTCCAAACCCAGACTCACCTGGACCTTTGGCTGTCCGTAGACTTCGCTGTACAGGGGCAGGACCCCGTCCACTAGCTTCTCCCGTTCTTCCTGGGTGAAGGCCGGGGCCCTTTCACCTACACAATGTGGCACATCCATTGCCAGAGGCAGGCCACAGCAGTACACACAGTGAACACGCACGCGACCAGGGAGTCAAGTGATCAAACGATGACGAACGCGTGTACGTTCTGCGGCGGTATGCACTGTCACCGCCGGCGGCGATCATGATACGCCAGGATTCCCCATTTGCATCCATGTTAGCCAATGAGGGTGCGAACAGCGGTCAACACCGCCTTACGCTGTGACGTCAACCGCTAGCGGTATGAGGTCACTTCCACAACAAAGGGGCAGATCTACAGTGGGCAGACATTTTGCCATTACCTACGCATCTTGAATTTCCTACTACTCACAATGCACGGCCTACTAGCCACATGAGGCACCTAGGCCTCTATCCATTCCGTATAGTAGCACACATGAATTACTCTGTTCCCTCTTAGTGATGTGCATGTATATCTGTCAGGTAGCAGTTATTGTAGGGACACTACAATGAACAATGCAGTGCAGAAATGTTGAGAAGTGAGCCTATGTATGTGTCTTCATCACTCCTTTTTGTAACCCCTCATAGGTACCGTCCCTTGTGGCAAGGAAGGACACCATCGGTGTACAGACCACTTGTGGATATGGGAACCATGGTGGAGCGACAGATCATAATCACTGACAGACTCACATGTGCAACTATGCTGGACCTTTGTGCATTACTGGATCCTCCACTAACTCCGGGAAATCGTAATCAGCATGCCATTCCAACTGAGGTAAAGGTGCTCTCTGCACTCCATTTCCTGGCCACAGGCTCATTTCAAGTGACAGTGGGCATGGGTGCTGGTTTCTCACAGCCAATGTTCAGCCAGGTACTGACAAGATTTCTGAATACATTTGTACAACATCTGCAATCCTATGTGCTGTTTCCCCAAAGTACTGACCTCCCTGCCATCAAGTCTGACTTCTATGCATTTGTAAACATTCCCCATGTCATAGGTGCCATTGATGGCACACACATACCCATCATACCCCCAAGAGTGAGTGAACAGGTGTACGGAAACAGGAAGAACTTTCACTCCATGAACATCTAATTGATGTGTACTGCAGACCAGTACATTTCCCATGTGAATGCCATGTTTCCAGGTTCAGTCCATGATTCATTTGTGTTGAGGAACAATAGTGTGCCACAGAAGATGGAACAACTACAAGAGGACAGAGGGTGGATCATAGGTAAGTTTGCCTGTCAATAACAGACACATTGCAGAAAACCAGCCTGTCTGACTAAGGGACATAACAATGACGAGTCTGTATTGAACCGTTTTGTAGGTGATTCAGGCTATTCGAACTTGCGTTGGCTCCTGACACCAGTGAGGAATCCCAGGACGGATGCAGAGAGGAAATACAATGAGGCCCATGGACGTACTAGGAGGGTAATAGAGAGTACCATAGGTCTCCTGAAGGCTAGATTCCGGTGTCTATATATCTCTGGGGGTTCCCTGGCCTATGGGCCTGATAAGGTGTGTAGAATAGTGGTGGCCTGCTGCATGCTGCACAACGTGGCAGTGAGACATTCTATCCCCCTCTTGGAGGTGGAGGGTGCTATAGGTCCTGATCAGCTATCTCAGAGAGGTGAGGAGAGTGATGGTGAGGATGAGGAAGGAAAAGATGTCCATTCCAGGAACCAACTGATACAACTCTACTTCCAATAACTGTGTGGGACTTAAGCCTGTCATTGGGGTAAGTGACTAATACCGTCAGTGTGCTCTGTCATGTAGGGGGGATTGGTCATGATAAGCGATACATGGACCACTTCTGCATGTTACAGACAGAAAATATATGCATTCCCTCCTTGCCACCATTTGGGCACACTGTACCACCATCAAGCAGAAATTGACAATTAAGTTTTTCTCTGCCAGTTGCATCCATACTCCACTTTGTTCACAATTTAAGACAGGGGACAGTGTTACAGGTGTGAAATGTGGTTTACTGGTAGATTCAAGTGAATTGTGCTATATACAGTGATGGGAGTCGGAAGGGTTGGGTGTCCTCACAACCAACTTGGTGGCAGTCTTGTTGGATGGTTTAGATGTGCCCATTTTGTCGAACTGTACTTCATATTGCCCTCAGCTAAGTATTGTTGGTGAATGAGTGGGATGGTTGCTTTGCATTAGTAGCAGAGTCAATTGTTGGAGGGGGCCTTGTTCTTAGCTGGGTTTCCAGTGCCATTTCTTGACCTAAGAGTTTGTTTGTGCGCCTGCTGTAGAGCTTCTTGGGGTGGCATGGTTGGCCCTTGGGTTTCCTGGGAGGGTATTTCATGGGATGTTTCTGCTGCTTGGGTATTCAGATGCTGGTTGTCCAGGGCTGTTGTGGGGGCCTCTTGTCCAGTGTGGGTGTCAGACTGGTTTTTGACCAACTGCAGCAGTGCTCCAGCAATGGTGGCCATTGTGGCATTGTGCTCTTTCCACTGCTCCATGGCCTGTTGGTGTTGTTGATGCTGCATCCTCTGACTTTGCTCCAGGGTGGACACAATCTGTGCCAACCTGTCTTGGGTTTGTTGGTAGGCCCCTAATACCTCTGCAATAACGTCCTGGGCTGCTGCATCCATCCTGTGGCCTCCCCCCTGGCCCACTGGGACACTTGAACTTGCCCTAGCCCCCTGTGCCTGTGTCCCCTGCACAGGTCTGGACGTGCCACTTGTACTGGGGCCTGCCTTCCTGCATGTTGAGAGTGGGACACTGTGGCCTCTGTAGCTGTGTTCCACCAGTCTGTGCCCTGGGTACACTGGTGTGGGTATGCCTCCCCTGGCCTGCTGGTCTTGACTGGGTGTTAGGGGTGACAGTGGTTCCCTGGGTGGGGCTGCTGCATGGTGAGAATCCAGGACTGTGTGAGGGCCCTGCCTGCTCATCAGTGTCCAGGGATCCTTTGCCAAGATCTTGTGAGGTGGCTCTGTCTCCCTGAAGGGCAGTGGCACTCCTTGTCCCATCCGTTAGGGTTGCATGGGTGGTGGTGCCTGCTGGGGGACATAGACATGTTTGTTACATATGCATGTAGGTTTGAGGTGTACAGGGCTGTGCTATTTTGTGCTGGTGTTAATTTCAGTGGCCTTCCAGGGTGCCTTTGTGAGGTTGACATAGCATGTAGCGCCAGTGGTGGGGTTGCATTGTGGTGGGGGGGTATTGTTCCATTGTGGGTACATGCAGGGGTGAGTGGCTGTGCACAGCGGGAGTGATGTGGGCCTGTTAGTCGGTTGTAGGTAATACAGGGTGGTGGATGTGGTTGGTAATGGCTGGGTGGGGTGTAGGTCCAGGTGGGTGGGGGTGGGTGCATGCATTGCACATGTGTTGTATATGGGATAATTGTAGATGACTTACCCAAGTCCATTCCTCCAGTGAGTCCTGAGAGTCCCTCTGGGTGCAGGATGGTGAGGACCTTCTCCTCCTAGTCGGTGTTGTCGGGTGGTGTTGGTGGCGGTCCACCATGGTCCTTAGCTCCCTTTTGGTGAAGCGTGGATTTTTGGGGGGGACATGGTGAGTGTGGTGGATGGCGTCAGGACTGGGGACATGGTAAGGGTGCACCTCTGTGGGTCGATGTGCGTCTCCTGTATGCTGCCGTTTGCTGTCTGGCTCTGGTGCACTCCGTCTTCTGGTCCTGGTTTCGTTGCAAGGGATTGTGGGGTGTGTCTGCAGGTGTTTTATAGGGTTCTGGATGTGTGTCAGGTGTGTGGGTTATATGCCTATCCAATGTGTGCGCATGACATACTTGTTTTCTCAGGGAAGCCGTGGTCACTCAGGTCTCATCTGTTTCTCTCATTTACCTTAGTCTCATACATAAATGACAGATGCACTGTCCGCCGAGGTGATCTGTGCATCATTATTTGGAGGGCAGGATGTGGGTGTGCGTGGCGGTGGCGGGGTGGGGTGGGCCGGGATTCCCGCCGACAAAGTCATGGCGGGGACTGGTGCTCTGGAAATATTTGGCAGGGTTGGGTTTTTCGTTCATTATATGGCGGGTTTCCATTCACTGCCAACGGTGGGATTCTGTTCACCGCCGACACGGCGGTCGGCGGTCTTTCCTGCCATGTTCATAATGACCGCCTAAGTGTAATCTACTGTGGGTGACACCTGTCGCCCCAATCCGGGTTTTGCTCCTACTAACTAGCAGTGCCTCATCTCTACCCAAGAACAGGGATGACAGGGCAGCCAAGCGCATGACATACTTGGTTTCTCAGGGAAGCTGTGGTCACTCAGGTCTCATCTGTTTCTCTCAGTTACCTTAGTCTCATACATAAATGACAGATGCACTGTCCGCCGAGGTGATCTGTGCATCATTATTTGGAGGGCAGGATGTGGGTGTGCGTGGCGGTGGCGGGGTGGGGTGGGCCGGGATTCCCGCCGACAAAGTCATGGCGGGGCGGGGAGTGGTGCTCTGGAAATATTTGGCAGGGTTGGGTTTTTCGTTCATTATATGGCGGGTTTCCATTCACCGCCAACGGCGGGATTCTGTTCACCGCCGACACGGCGGTCGGCGGTCTTTCCTGCCTTGTTCATAATGACCGCCTAAGTCTAGTCTACTGTGGGTGACACCTGTCGCTCCAATCCGGGTTTTGCTCCGGCTAACTAACAGTGCCTCATCTCTACCCAAGAACAGGGATGACTGGGCAGCCAAGCGCATGACATACTTGGGGCCATATTTATACTTTTTGACGCAAAATTGCGCTAACGCAGTTTTGCGTCAAAAAAATTTGCGCCGTCTAACGCCATTTTGAAGCGCCATGCGGGCGTCAAATTTATACTTTGACGTACGGCGGCGCAACCAACAGGTGGGAGTCATTATTTTGTGACGCACACAGCGTCCGTCTGTCGTAAAGAAACCAACGTAAATGCGACGCACATCACTGTGGGTCGATTTACGACAGCGCAATCGTGAAAGGCTGTTTTTTTCACGCTATTGCGTTTAATTTTTGTGCGAAAACTGCCCTTTCAGCAGAGGAGAGCCAAAATGGATCCTAGATGCCCCAACAGACCCCAGGAGGATGAGAGCAGACCAGGAACCAGCCAGGAGGATCCATACAGGAACCAGGACATTTTTTAAAAAAAAAGAAAGTGTCGCTTCAGTGCAGAGGAACAGGAAATCCTGGTGAAAGAGGTGACGGAACACCAGCACCAACTTTTCATCTCCTCAAAATTGCCACTCAGTAGGAGAGAGGCCATCTGGAAACAAATTGTGGACAAGATTAACAGTGTGGCTGAAGAATGCCAGACAGTCACCGAGTGTAAGAAACGCTCGCATTACTGCAAACGTAGGACCAAAGAGAAAATGGCCAGGAACAGGAAGGCAGCAATGCAGACTGGAGGGGGGAGTCCAGCACAACAGGAGGCCCTGGACCACATGGAGGAGATGGTCGCAGCCGTCATCCCGGAGGAGATCGTCACAGGGATTCAAGGACTGGACAGCGCAGACTACCACGACACAACGCGCATGCAGGGTAAGTCGCATGGGGAATTCAAATGCAATAATGGGGACTGTAAGCAGGGGGGGGGATACCTACTACACAATGCATGTAACTTAGCACATATATGAAGTGGCATGGGGAAAGGGGCACGGCAGGGGGGCATGCCCAGTACTGACCGAAGCTGGGGCACGACAAAATACAGCAACAACAACAGTCCCACGGGGACATCCTGTAATTACAACAAGAGAGCCAAGGGAAAGCAGTGACAGGTGGGAAGGACACTACCTCAAATCCACATCCAGGCACTTGTATTGCAAAATCTATTCTACATAAACTAGGTCCCTACCTGTAATGCAGTAGCAAATACAACAACTGCAACGTAACTGCCACAACAGTTGACAATAACACCTCTCATCTCTGTGCAGCTATAGTACCAAATGGCAGGAACCCCACCCTGGAACATACATACCTAAATTAGGGGGTGAGGATGACATCTGCAACTACTCCTAGAAATAAGACAAAGGTACCAGTACACTCAAATGCCGAATGTCCATAACTGACACATACATAAGCCTAAGTAAACAGCAATAGGAGCCACACAGCACCAACGACACACACATGCTGCATACGTCAGGGTCCCTCATGTGCCTGGCTAACAAGGCTACATCACTAATGTCATACTGCTCAGACATTGAGGAGGGGACACAGGCAACTGGTCACTGAAACACATCTGCACAGTCTGACAAACAAATTGGACATTCATACGATAAACAGGCCAATCCAGTAAGACACACATGATACCCCATCATATTCAAACATCAACAATGTTTACATCCATACCTCATCCTAACATTGACATGCATAGGTAATGCCACGTAACATGTACAGATCATGCAATGTGAATAAAAAGTGTATGGGGCAGGGCCTGAGAGGCAAGTGTGCTGCCAGGGCAGTCACAACACCCACAGTCAGTCAAAGTGTAGTGTGGCAAGTGAAACGTATACTTTGCGCATTAGCCTCAGGCTGGAGGCCTTTGTGCATCTTACCCTGAATGTACTTATACTCATTTGCTCACATCTAAGAGCATCAGAGCACTTTGCACTAAATGAATCTCATTGCTCTTCCTATCAGTTAATGTATAAAATAGTCAGTCCTAAGGTGTTGTCAATTAGTCAAATCACACTGTTTTGCCTACTTCTGCACTGGAGTTTGCCAGAACATATTCACTCCGTGCCCCAGTCAAGGATACCGTCTGGTACATTGCTGATAGATGTGGTAGGGGTTAAGGTTTGGCATTCCTGCGTAGGGAAACTTTGTCATCACCATGACATATGTCTTTTAAATTCACTTCCTCGTCCCAAGACACGCATGGGGGAGTTTCCAAACAGAAAATCACAACTAGATGCTGCCTGCCTTGCTGCTGATGCACAACCAGATCCCAGCCCATTCCTCTGATATGAGGGATGATGTCTCCCCTGTGATTCAGACAGGCAAGCTCCAAACTTAACATGCTGTGCTATACATAGAACAAGCAGAGGGAGAGTAGAAACTGTTAGGCACCATGATAGCTGTGTACTAATGTATTACTCTCCTGCGGAATATTTCAATTCTAACAGTGTGTATTGTTTGGGTTATTGGGGCTCACACCTAAATTTCTACAAGTCAGTTGTACAATGAAACTTCATATTAAACAAATACTGTCTTTGTCATTTGTGTATGGGAACATACCGGAAAAGATTGAATTGTGTAGTATCTGAGTGACCACCACTTCCCTGAGAAGTTCCAAAGATGTCATGCGCTCGGATGTCTAAACATTCCTTTCATGTGGGAGACCAGAGGCACTGCTAGTCTGTCTGAGCTAAATTGAATATCTGGGTGACAGAGTTATTTACAAGTGGGTCAAACTTAGTCCCCCACACCATTAGCTATCCTGCTGCCTAGAAAGCCAAGACTCACATGTAGGATAATGAGAGCCCACCCAACAAAATGTCCCTCCATAACAATAGTGAAACACCGAGGGAGGAGTAGGACAAAAACACGCCTATTCCTAAATAATTACAAAGCAACACCTAGAGGCGACCTGGCAGACATGTCTGATAGCTCCATATCATACATGTGACACACAGGTGGGCCATAGGCCTACAACAATGCCCTATGACGGACAGCAGATACCAAGACAAACACAGAGTACAAAGTTAAGGCATCCAAAGGCTTGTATCTTAGTGCAAAATTGTCACAACACAGACACACTAATTGTACCCTGTTACATTGCAGAGGAACACGGATCTCCTGCCGATATGCCTGTCCATGAGTTCCCTGATGACATGGATGACGAGACCATCAACCTCCCACAAGAGACCATTGACATGGTCCTTGAAAGCCTCCAAACCCCACCTTCAGTCACAAGGAGGATCACAGAAGAAGCAGCCACCACAGTAGAACCACCCGCCACCCCAATTGTAAGACCTGCCAGCTCCAAGACAGCTGAGGACTCTGACGACACTGGCACCAGCTTCGAAAGAACAGTCGTTGGGGTCCAGCGGGAGCTGGCCAAGGAGGTGCGGGTGGGGATGCAAACTATGGCAGCCAGCCTTGAGGGGGTGCATTCGTGCATGTTGTCAACTGCTGATCAGGCAGCTGCAATGCAAGCCAGAACATCGCTCTTGGAGGAACTTTTAAAAACACAGAAGGAAATCTGCACAGCTGTCATCCAGTTGACACAACAACTCCAACTGCAAGCCAGTCAACGTGTGCACGAATGCAACATATAACCCCTCAGGGCCGACCTGGCTGCCTACCATCGGGATGTGGCTGCCATTCTGAAAAACCAGCAGGCCCTCCTTGCTGCAGTACTGCCCTTCATTACTCGACAGGGATCAGCCCCCGGGATGTCTGCCTCCATGTCTTCTAACACTGAGGTGTGTGTTGCCCCTTCACAACCAACAACAACAAGGATACACCAGGCAACACACACATCAGAAGAAGAAGACATGGAACAGATAACATTCACACGCAAGAGTACCCGGAAGCCCTAGTCCCTGCACCATGGCCTACTCTGACCAAGGTCCTACGTTTTGACACATGCCAGTCTCACTACAACTACCCTCAATGACTGTTCGGCAATCCACTGTATGACTTTTCCCCATTGGCAGTGAATGTTTCTCTCCTACTATTTGGCAATTCTTGTTCCTCTGCACTGTCTGTGACATCCCCCCAGCATGTCAGGAGCATCATCCACACCCCGTCTGTAGGATCACCATGTAAGAATGCACCCGAACGGACTCAGCTAACATTGTGAATGGACATTTTGCACTACACCACCTAAAAATAAATATCACTTGCACACCTATTGTGTCTCTGTGTTATTTCACACTTCAACTGTGCAGTACATAACTCCAAAGTGGCTGTGTGGCAACCATGTCGATTCTCTATACTACTGTCCTGATTTCATGTATACTGAAACATCTGTGCAGTGGCCAGGATTGCATCATAGCTTTACTATACTGAGGAAAATAACTGATGAAGGGACTAAGCACACACAATCATGCTGTGTTGGACAGAATGATACACCATCTATAGCTATTCTAGACAACTAATGGTGGCTGAGAAATGTAG
Source organism: Pleurodeles waltl (assembly GCF_031143425.1). Lineage (NCBI taxonomy): Eukaryota > Metazoa > Chordata > Amphibia > Caudata > Salamandridae > Pleurodeles > Pleurodeles waltl. Next base: position 877,568,303 of record NC_090444.1, read on the forward strand.
GCACCATGCAATACTAAAATTAGAAATTATGCTGTAAAATGAAAGGAATGATAAACAAATTACACAGCATCAATCACCCTTACGGCGTATACTTCCATGAAGGAAAGTCATGCTGAATCAGTACACACATGATGTAGGTCAGCAATGACAGCAACAAGACAAGAGTGTGAACAAATCCTCATCTACAAAGATCTCCCTGAACTTCACACTGCTGTCCGACCTATCTATTTACCTACAATAACAAGTCTGGAAGCACTCTTTGTGAAGTAGGATACATACCAACCCCAAACCTTGATGATCAATGCACACTACCAATGGTGGCTCTCCCACATGGTGGATACTTACCAAGTTAGCACACGGGTAGCTGGCATGTTAAACCTCAATAGCCTGGGGATAGCGAGCATAGGACACAAATGTCATACTAAAACTTTCTGCTACACTGATGTCAAGGCCATGAAAAGGTAGCACCTAACGCATCATGTAAAGGGTTAACAATTTTTTTATTTCAAAGTAGTAATAAAAGAGGCAACTAAGGGAAAGGTAAACCTACACTAATCTAACCTGACTACTACTAACCCACAACTGTCCCTAACTAACCTAAGTTAAACTTACTCTACACATGTAACGAAACGATCTAAACATCAACCCCCCACCCACCATTATGAGACAAGACACATGCAGGACAACACTTACTAACCTACACACATACTATACTATCCTAAACAAACAAATATTTTTTGGAATATTTTTTAATTTCTTTTTTATTTCATTTTTTTTTTAAACAGGAATCTCAACATTGCTCCCCACCCACCCACCCACACAAAAATATAAGATAGAAAGAATAAGGACCCCCCACCCTCTTACCTAACACTAACTAAGCTAATTTACTATACTTATCCTATAACTAACCCCCCAAACCCAACTAACAGTATGAAATAGGAAAGAGGTGAGAGGGGAGGGGTAAAAGTTCAGGAGGGCAAAATGACTACAGATTTGCCCTCCGTAGTGTGCGCCGGATGGAGCGCACCTTCTTCTTGACCTCATTCATGTCCTCCGTCAGATTGTCAACCTTTTGAATCAACCTGTCCAATTTTCGGGACAATGCCTGGAAGGCCGCAGGGTCGATAGGAGGGTCAGTGCTGGTTTGCGTGCCGGTGGAGGTGGATGTTGTTGCTGGAGTTGTGTGGCCACGGGACAGCCCTGCTCCCACCACACGGCTGGGTCCAGGTCTGGAGGAAGATGCTTGGTCTGTTGCTGGGTCCACTTGGGCAGACCTGGTGGATGTAGTGGCGGTGGTTGTTGGTGGCACCGTTGGGGGAGCCTGTGGTGTGGCATACCACGCCCCGGAGGCCCGATCCGAATGATATCTGTGGGCCATCCTCCGATACCCACACTGCACCTGCAGGATGTGCCTGTACCTCATCGCACGGCGCTCGAAATGGTTGCGATCTGCGGCACTCAGGTTTGCAGCTGTGAAGAGAAAAGGGAAATATTGAGCATTGAATTTACAGTGGGTTGAATACCACAATGGGTCATTTGTCCATTACTAGAAATGTATTGGTTGCAGCAATTGTTACAACATAGTTCACGGAAAGGCTCAGAGGAAGTACATGTGAATCATGCATACATAAGGGCATATCACACATAGCATATCCATGTATCTACATGATGGATGACATCACCCTAAACTACTCATCCAAATCATACCTAAGGCATTAGACATTATGGCACCAGCTCTTCCGCATACTGACTTCACTACATATGTCATTCTATGTGATAACAATCACACTCCTCACTCAATGGCATTTGGAATTAGTTGTGTGCTAAGATTGAAACCCCTGGCCCAGAATCATATGTCCACACTAGGGGCCAGATGTAGGAATTTTGAAAAATCAACTAGCAATTTGCAAAGCAGAACGGTGTCTCTGACACCGTCTGCGAGTCGCTATGGGGTCCCTAAAACCCACCTCATGAACATCAATGATGTGGGTTCCAAGTTGCCCCACCTTAGCAACTATGGGCACTCACGGGGATGGAGGCCTGCTGGGAACAGCAGAACTCCATAGACGTGACTGCTTTTAAATAAAGCAAGTTATTTTTCCCCAAGTGTAGGCCGTTTACCTGAAAGGAAAATGAGCTGCAATTAGTTAAAAATCACAACAATTCAACTTGGAAATTTTCACGGTAATTATTGGTCCCTTAGACCACTGGCTGTTTTGCGCAGGATTATTTTGGTCCACTCACAAAGGTGAAGTTTTACAATGAGGACCCCTTCCAGTCAGCAAGTTGGTTACCATCCACTTCAAGTGGATGATAACAGCTACTCACTTTGAAACCACGTACTCGGTTGCAAATGGGATTGCCTACCACTGTGAGTTGCAAGTAGGTCTGGTAAACCCCTTTAATATTTGCGTTTTGAAAAGCATTTTGCTAATATGTACATGACCACCAAATACATTTTGGAATAGGAAACAGACGTTTGCAACTCACCAACAGAAATTTATGCCATTTGCAACGTGTAGACATTTTGCTACATCTGGCCCTAGGTACTAACTCAAGTCACAAAAGGTGTTAAGTACGTGTAACATACTGGTTGCTACAGTCCTAGGTACCCTGTTTCACAGTAACATCCCAGTCTTTGTGGGTGGTGTGGGAAGAACAACCAACAATCCCATGTTCAATGCACACCCAGGAGTGTACAGAAAGTTCAACAAGTATGTGCCTTCACACACAACACCTATGAAGGGCTAGCAACACGTTGTAGTCAGCCCAACCTTGTCACATCCCAGGTCCACACATGTCAAAATGATATGACTTAGCCCAACATAACATACTATTAGTGAGGCATGTTTTACAACACACACAGAGGAGGTAGAACACCCATTCACATGATTCATCAGAACACCTAGGCCATTGCACTCAAGTCACACACACTTCGAGTTCACCTTGTGGAAGTACATGCCCCCGGAAGATCCGACCTACAGTGTACACAGTCCATCCTCAACTAGGAATAAGCACTTGTCATCAAAGCCATGTGCCTAAGCTATCTGGGAGACTGTCAGTCTGATATGCAGACTCAGTTAATGGCAAGTCCCTGACCAAGTCTAACATTGACCAGTGTATTCCAAATGAGTCATACCATTCCCAATTGCCGCCCTAATTGAATGACCTACAGCCCCTCAATCTGAGAGATGACTAGGTATTGCTTTACAGAAACATTATTCCTATTTGATATCACACTAAAACAACCAAACCAATGAACGGCCAGCACATCAAATCATGAATTCTCTTGAACACACAGTAATCCATCATGCTTCATTACCAAACAATGAAAATAGCACTCAGGCGACACTCACTGTAGGTATCGGGGTCGTCAAAATGGGCCACCTCTCCCACGGTGTACGGGGCTGGTCCACCTGTAAAGCATGAAAGGAAGAATATACTCAGACTGGGTGAACGGACAAATAATTTCTGTTACAATGACACTGTGTGAATATGACATGGTAATGATACACTTTCACACATGCTCATCCTGCATGGATGACTTTGTATTCAACATTATCATTGGATGAGTCTCCTGCTCCAGTGACACACCCTACTACACTCATGCAGTGGCCAGGACAGTCATGTGTCGTCCAAGTTAATCCTCCATTAGTATGCCCCAACAATAATGTTATCCATACATCTCAGCATGTGCATCCCAGAGAGACATTCCAAAACTGGTTCCATGAGGACTGCATGACCACTCACAATCAAACAGGCTATGTGGACAGGTTCAACACACAGCAACCAGACACACATGTGACATATGTGTGGACAACATGACTAACTTCATGTGACGTGAAGGCAACACACATGTATAGCATCATCATGTGTTTCCAATTTTCTGTCTAGCTATGGCGTCTACATATGTAGGTATGTTGTTTCTACATGACGTACTCACTGGCCATTATGACCAGTAGAGTACAAATAGAGCAGTTCACGTGTTGCTTTTCTGACACAAATGCAACACTACATTACATGCAGCTACAGGCATCTGGTATGTGTTGCAAAAATGAGCCATCGGACTGGTAGCATAGGTCTTCATACACATTCTGCAACAAATACACATTAGGACACATATGTATACCTTTGTATCGCAGCATTTGCATCATTTTGTGACGCAGAGAGGGGGCTACTTAGCAAAATACAAATAGATGTTGGATTTTACTGCTGTTATTGCGTGTACATGTGTTGCAAAAATGGGGATTTATGTGTATGACCATGGGCCTAGGTTTCCCTAGCATTACACACAGTCAGCTACTTATTTTGCAGATTGGCTAACAATCATCACATGTTCACACACAGATTTCTATTATTCCCATGTAATTGATTTGTACTCACCAACATGGCCACCAATCCAGAGTCCCAGGTGGTCCAGCAGGTCCTGTTCCCTGGTGATCAGATCTGCCCAGCGGTGCTTGAGTTGATGGACATTTCGCAGACTCCCGTAGACCCGGACCAGGTGATGGCGCACCTTCTCCCACCGGATTTTCCTCGCCTCCGTGTGATACCCCTGTATCACACGGCCCCCAGCCTCCAGCATCAGTGGGAGGAAATGGCTTACTAGCCATATGAACCCCCCCAATTCGTCTTCACCCATCCTGGACAGGCGAGGCCTACCTGACATATTGAGAGGTCTAAAAATGGACAAATGAAATATGAAAGTAAAAGTGGGAAATGGGGAAAGGTAGAGGTGTGAAAGAAAAAGAAGAAGGAGAAAAATAGCCCAACTAACCCCCCAAACTATGCTACCCACAACAGACTCCCACAGACAATACAAACTATCACAGGTATAGACAAAACAAGACTAAACAGACTGAGACAATGTTATACAACAATAATAGATTGACACTAAGACAAAATACAAGGCACACAGGACACTAAAGCAGTAAAACACAGGACAACACCTTTTACACAACCACACAGTCTAGATAAATCTGAGACTGCAAAGTGAAAGTGAAAGTTAACTCCCAGTACAGATTTGGTAAACAGGATATCCTATTACATCACTTCCTGCATAAAATGGCCGCAGTTTTTATTTTCCCGTTATGCGTCATATTTTCACGCATACACAGTTGTGCGTCATTTTTTTTTTACGCATTACAGTGCACATGATGCGGAGTGAAAAAATATGATATGAATATTAATAATTTTTTATGTACATGAGATGACCAACATATTGTCCATGTAGCGTCAATTTTACCACGCATACATCATGGGCGTCAATTTTTTTACACGTACAGTAGTGCACATGATGCAGAGTGAAAAAATATGATATGAATATTAATAAATTTTTATGTACATGAGATGACCAACATATTGTCCATGTAGCGTCAATTTTACCACGCATACATCATGGGCGTCAATTTTTTTACACGTACAGTAGTGCACATGATGCAGAGTGAAAAAATATGATATGAATATTAATAATTTTTTATGTACATGAGATGACCAACATATTGTCCATGTAGCGTCAATTTTACCACGCATACATCATGGGTGTCAATTTTTTTACACGTACAGTAGTGCACATGATGCAGAGTCAAAAATATTGTGGATGTAAAATATACTTTGAAGGCGAAATATTAAGACACTTTTGGATACATTTGTATTTGACTCTGCATTGTGTGCACTCATGTACGTGAACAAATTATGACGCCCATGCTGTATGCGTAGAATATGGAGCAAATTTATCCTTATGTCTTCATGTTTTTACCTTTGGAAAGGTGATTTGTCATGGTCAAACGGTGCGATGTGATACACATTTGTGTTTGGATATGACACATGTCCGTTGTTTTATGTATAGAAGGCATTCACACTGTAATGTTTGGGATACGTTGACTAACGTATTGACCATATTTGACGACATATTTGGTGTAATTGCTGATGGCTATTTTGAAATGATGGATGGGATACCATTATGTATTCCGTCTCCAAAATGTGTCCACATTTATGATGGTGATGCTTTTATCTGTAGTCCTAACAGGGAATGGAAGAGTCACTTACAGTTTTTATGGGGCTAACCATGTCCCATTATGATTTTGTGTTTCAGATTTGTGTTGGACTTATGACATGGAGGCCACACATGTGCCTTATGCATGTGTTTAGTTCACAAGTACATGATTCTTGTATGTTTTGGGGGCGGTAGAGGTGGACTTAGGCCCCCAGCACCCTAGGATTTGACCATCCAGAATAGCTACTGTATCCATGGAGTATATTTATTATATCATGGCAAACCTGCAGCAGCAGGCTAATGTAAGGCCATATGGTATGAATGACTGTTGACCATTCATTCATCTCATTAGCCCATTTGACGTTTGCAGTAATGATGAATTGGAGCTAACTTGCATACCATTTTCCTATGACTATGTTTGGAAGACTCTCAGCGTTCCCGATGTGATAATGAGAAGAATATTTTGGTTGTCTGTGTCCCTTTCTGCATAAACTGGTTTAGTGTCATGTTACAATCTTCCTGCTAGGTTCAAACTGGGACACAACTGTGATGGTCTACTTCCAAATATTAGGTTGATTGTATGACATATGTGTACATGTGTGTGGGAATGTGGATCCACTATCACCTGTCTGGGTGTAGGTTGTCACTGTAACTTCAAGGTCTCCGGCTGAGTTAGTGGCAGCTGATGTTGTACCAATTGTGTATTGCTCATATCACACACTTGAGAGAAGCCATTGATGACATGGTCACGTACACATGGATGGTCCCACCCTGTCTCTGAACACGTGTGATGTGACTTTCAAATGATCTCCAATTTTGGGCTGGATGAGAGACTGTTTCAGTTGTTTGGATCTGGCATCTGTAATTGTCACATTTGTACTCTTGTTGGGCTCTGTGTATGGTAATGTATCATGTCACATCCTACCCTCTGTGCATACATTTGTGATGTTTATTTTTGGTGTGATGAATGTTATAGCATTCTTGCTCAATGAGACGACATTCATCTTCAGCAATTTCAAACTAAAGGTGGTCTGAAATGAATAGGCCAAAGCATGATGTGGTGTTTGTTATCTGTGTTTATATACAAGTGTGGAATACAAGTGATTATAATAACTTAAGTAAAAAAATTGTTGACAATCTGTTGGCGCCTACGCACTCCTGCTGCCGTGTTAGGTTGTTCCCCCTCCTGTTGCAGGCCAGCATCCTCCTCATCGTCGTCCTCAGGCATGTCTGGGTCCGGTTCAAGGAGGGGAATGTTCCTTTTCACACAAATATTGTGTAATATGGCACAAGTGAGTATGATCTTACAAACCATCTCTGGGGAATATAGTAGGCTTCCGCCAGTGATGTCAAGGCAGCGGAACCTTGACTTTAGGATCCCAAAGGTCCGCTCCACAATGCTGCGTGTCCTCTTGTGGGCGTCATTGTATGCCCGCTCAGCAGCAGTATTTGGGTTCCCATATGGTGTCATTATCCAAGGCTGGATGCCATACCCCTGATCAGCTGAAAGAGAAACACAGAATGGTATCAATTAGATGTAGGAGGCACTGTTGTACGTATCTTTGATGGCAGTAGTTGTGTTGTGTTGTCTGTGACTATTTTGTGTACTAATGTGACAACCTATGGTTGTTGGTGAAAACTTTGGCATTGTTTTTTTTCCTTGGCTGAGCAAGTGTTTGTTAGCAGGATGTATTGGTTTCTCAAGTACAGTGTGCCCTCCCTTGCATTGTGACTTGTGACACAGGTGTCCGTGTGTCCTCACTGGGGGTGTGATGATAGTTCCATGCAGAGTTGAAACATGAAAGTGTATTATAAACGTTCATATGAACATACCCAGGCCATCCCATCCCTTAAAACTTATGCATTGTATTACTGTACAGGTTATTGTGAGCCTTCAAATTTGCAAGGTGACATTTAGGCAACCACAGTCATTAATGTCTTCACACTAAGCTGTAGAGTAAATTCCAATGTGTGAGAGGTTCAATGGTGACTTGTGAAACATGGCTAGTGATGTGAGTACCTCAGTGTGTTCCTGTCTAGGTGTTGCTATTGTGGTGTATGGGTTGTTTATCCTAGAGGGTTTCTGTGCAGTGAGTATATAAGTAGATTTTTGTCCTTACCAACAAGTAGTCCATTGCCATACCGTCCATCCTGGAAGTGTTGGTTGATGGTGCAGTGACGGAAGATGAATGCGTCATGTACACTCCCAGGATATTTAGCCACGATGTTGCTGATCAGTCCTTGGTGATCGACTATGACCTGCACGTTGATGGAATGTGTGTGCTTCCTGTTGCGGTAGAGGTGTTCACTCGCAGCAGGTGGCACAAGGCGTACGTGTGTGCAGTCGATTGCACCAAGGACGTGCGGGAAGCCACTGATGGCGTAGAACCCATGTTTGGTTTCCTGCTGCTTCTGCAGTGTGTTAGGGAAGCAGATGTGGCGGGGTGTCAGTCCAATTATGGCATCCAGTACTTTAGGCAGGAATGCAGAGAAAGATGGTTGTGATATTCCACCAACCAGGGCACCAGTTGTCTGAAAGGAGCCACTTGCCAGCATGTGAAGTACGGCAAGCAGCTTTATTTCTGTTGGGATAGTGCGTGGAGTCACCAAAGTGGGGGCCAATTGATGTTCAATATTTGTCAGCAGCTGCTGAATGGCCTGCCAGTTCAACCGGTACCTCTGGATGATGTCTCGTTCCCTGAGGCCATGTAGGGTTGTTCTTGGGCAGAATATCCTCTCCTGCCTTCTGCGCTGTCTTTGGGGTCCCTGCTGTTGTTGTTGTAGCTGCTGTTGTTGCTGCAGGGCTCTGCGTCTACGTGCACGCTGAAGAAAAAGCACCTCCATGTCTCCCTGTTGCTGCTCTGCTGCTCTGCTGCTCTGCTGCTCTGTTGTTTGTTCTGTGTGTTCTGATTAAGTACAGGTGTGTTTGCACCATTTTAACGCCTGCCCTGACCCAGGGGTTAAAATTTCACGATATTCGTGCTTTGGGTGATTTTTTTGCACCGCCTGCCGCGCGGGAGTGATTTTTGCCCGGAAGCATAAATACGACGCACCTCTGTGTGCGTCGGTTTTTGGACGGGAACGCCTACCCTGCATGTCATTAACGCAGGGCGGGGTGCCGCTTCCAAAAACTGGCGCACATAGCGCCATTTTCCTTGTGCGCCGGATCGGGCGTCAGGGTTTAAATATAGGGCAACGTTTGCGCTGAAAGTGCGTCAAAATTTTTGACGCACATTCGGCGCAAACGGAGTATAAATATGCCCCTTGGTTTCTCAGGGAAGCTGTGGTCACATATATAAATGACAAACAGAGGCAGTATAGGTTTTAATAATGACTTTAATAAAACAACTGCATGTTAGATAGGAAAGCGCGAGCTACAATAACCAGGACGACAGAGCATAACAGTATTAAAATTGTGACGGGGAGAGTGAGGCATAAAAATAACGCTATCATATTGTCACTATGGTCAATAGACTAACTCCTACCTAGACTATGATAGAGCACAACATGTTAAGCTCTAAATCTGCCCTTCAGGTTCCCCTGGGAAGACATCATCCCCCATACCGGAGCAAAGGCCTGCGGTCTGCGTCATCATCTGTAGCGAAGTATTCAGCCATCAGCATACAGTCGTGGTTCTCTGGCTGGAATCTCCGTCTAACATGTAAGGGACTCAGAAGTGTTTTTATAACAACACAGCTGATGTTCTGAGAAAATGTCCCTACGTAAGGATGTGTGTTTTCTACGAATGTTGGAGACTAAACTTCTACCACGTTCACCGGCAATTTACCGTGCAGTAGCCTTGGAAGAAGAACAGAGTGAGCAAGAATGTCTTATTTGAGAACAGAGTGCTAGTCTAGGCAAAAACAGTTAGATAAACAGAAAATAAAACAAGACCGTAAAAGTGGCTATTGTAACAATAACAAAATAAAGCCAAATAAAATATATCTAGGTTAAGGTGCACAGCGTCTTGGCCTAGTGTGTTAAAATAACGTGCATGGAGCTATAGCTAAAATGGCTGCATAACACTGTTGACAACAAGAACCAAAACCTCCAGGGTTTCACCAAGGCCTCTCACTGAACCAAGGTGTTGTCATCAAACTGCAAGCTCACTTACCGAGGAGCATAGCTTGAAGTCAAGGAAAACAGAACCAAAAAAGTGAATAAGGTCAAAGCAAAAATTGTAAACGAGGTCTACTGCTCAGCATATCTGACTTGATCTCCATTGCAGTCGGCATCAAACTTTGACTTTGACCCAGTCAAGCACGACCAGATAGCTTAGTTGGTTCTTTTCACTCTTTAGCACCAGAAAGCACATTTTTGATTTATTCTTTAAAATTCATATCTCCTGTCCCTACATTGGATGTTTGTCATTTTGGTGTCATTTTAAAGCTACAACTATTTCCTATTTTTATAAATTGGTGTTGGATTTTTGTTGTGTGTTGTATTTTACCTATCTACTGCTTTGCTGATATTAAATGCTTTACACATCTGTCTCCTAAGTTAAGCCTAACTGCTCATGGGCCAAGCTTCAGGGGGTTGAGCAAGGATTATTTTATGGGGAACTTAACTGAACCCTATTTTTTATTGTGGATTATTATTAAGTGTAAGTACCTACCTTCCCCTACTAATAAACCACCTTCCAACACACATCCACAAAACTACTCACACACCCATACAGCCATTCACACACCTACTTACACACCGACAAAACCACTCAAACACCCACTCAGAGACCCACACAGCCAATCACACCCATGAACACATCTACTCACACATTCACGCATACAGTTAAAGTCTCATACAACCACTTACACACCCATGCAGCCACTCACACGCCCACTCAAAGACCCACAATACCACTCAAACAGCCAATCACACACTTACTCACACACCCAAAGAGCCACTTTGTTAGAAATGCGGTCTCTAGTTGGAAGTTGGTTTGCACCCTGTCCAAGTAGGGACGCTCACTTTACTCAGGATAAGGTAGATGCCGCTCAGATAACCCCTGCTGAACCCCTTGGTAGCTTGACATAAGCAGTCAGGCTTATATCAGAAGCAATGTGTTAAGCATTTGCACATATCACACAGTAATAAGGGAAAACAGTACAAAAGGACACCACACCAGTTTTGGGAAAATAGCCAATATTTATCTATATAAAACAAGACCAAATACAAAACAAATACAGAATACAGTAATAAATATACAAATTCTGCAAAAGTGACTTAAAAAGACAGTTCCTTGAAGTCGATAGCTCTATCTGGGGCTATCACGGCGTCATGATCAACAAAACCAACAGTTCAGGCCGGCCGCGGTATTGTGGGCCAGCTACGTTGTCAGGAAGACCTGCAAACAGTACCTTTGAAATTGCAGGGTGTTGTGATCCTCGTGAGGAGATCCAGAGAGCGGTGTTGCTGGCGTCCCAGTGTTGGTTCCAGAGGTCAGTGCAGGGATTAAACTCTGGGCTGATGAAGACAGGAGCACTGGCGAGGATGGTGTCAGGCTGCGGTGCGAAGCGGTAGGATGCGACGTACTGCGCCCACAGTTCACAGTGGCTCGGGGATGGCATCCAGCGGCGTCGGTGAGACCAGGGCTGCAGTGAAAAGCGGGGCAGTGCGATGTGCAGTGTCACCAGGGCACAGTGCAGGTAGGCTCATCGTTGCTGAAGAGTTGTTGTTGGTAGGCCCAAGTCGGCGTAGGGACGTGGGATGGGCTCTGTGCAGTGTCCACGGTTGCGGTACAGACAGGGATGCCTGGTGACGATACTGGAGTCAATGGTGCTGCCGTCGGTGGACCAGGGCTGTGGTTCGGGATGGGACAGTGCTTCATGTACCTCATGAGCGGTGTCCACAGGCAACGCAGGCAGTGGCACCAGTGTCAGCAGGAGTGGCATCGTCAGGGATGTCCAGGTTGCAGTGTGAGCAAGGCAATACCGAAGTGTGGGGCCGACAGGTCACGGTGCAAGCAGCGGCTCAGTGGCAGCGTCAGGTGGCAGCGGCGGTGAAACCAGGGTTGCGGTGTGAAGCAAGGGCAGTACAGCTCCGTGCGATGTCGGCAGGTCACCGTGCAGGCCAGCAGCATCGTTGGTGGTGTTGCAGTGGTTTTTCTTCCTGAACAGCACAAAACACAAAGTTCCCAGTGTTGTAGGCAGATGAAACTTAAGTATTTGGTATCCCTGAGACTTCCAACAGGAAGCTAGCCCTACTTCAAGCCCTTGGAGAACTCTCTCAAGCAGGATACACAGCAAAGTTCACCCTTTTCTCTCTTTTAAGGCCGAAGCAGCAACTGCAGGCCAACCAGCAAAGCAACACAGTAAAGGGGCAGTACTCCTCCTGCAGCTCTTCAGCTCTTCTCCTTGGCAGACGTTCCTCTTGATCCAGATAGATTCTAAAAGACTGGGGTTTTGGGTCCACTACTTATACCTGTTCTGCCTTTGAAGTAGGCAAGCTTCAATGGAAAATCTCTGTTGTTGACAAGCTCTTGCCTTGCCCAGGCTTGGCCCCAGACACACACCAGGGGGTCGGAAACTGCATTGTGTGAGGGCAAGCACATTCCTTTCAGGTGTAAGTGACCACTCCTCCCTCTAATCTAGCCCAGATGGCCCAGCAGGATATGCAGGCTATACCCCAGCTCCCTTTGTGGGAGACCGCCAGTGTTGCCGGTCTGACCGCGGCTTTACCGCCGCGGTCAGAATGCCCTGCGGGGCACCGCCGGCCTGTCGGCGGTGCTCCCGCCGACCCTGGCCCCGGCGGTCTAAGACCGCCGGGGTCAAAATTACCCCCTATTTCTTTAGCCCATCAGTTCTTATGCAAACAGATGCCTGGTCATGCTCAAAGACATTCCACATGTGTCAAGAGGCTCGAGCATAGCAGTTCAAGGTTTTTCTACTTTAGACATTTTCAGGCTACTAGATGGTCAGTACCATCTATCTTTGTACACTGGATTTGAGTTACTAAATTCCTTTGTCATTTGGTACTGGCATTATTTCTGCTGCCCTCAAGAAATTTGGTTTGTGATGTATCGTTAAAAAAATACAATGGAGTATTGTATTCCACTTATGTGTCAATCTGTGTTTTCTTCAATTGGTGTGTCCCAAAACCGATGAACCGATTTGGGCGTGTACTCCTATGTAAGGACAGGACTGGGGAAGGGAAATGAGGAGGTAATGTCCAGATTACTTGTTGTTAATCCCATTACTCTGATTTTTCCTTCCTCGCTCTAGGCTTTAGTTTATCCCTACCACCCTTTTAGTCTGCAGCTTGAGCTTTATGCTTGGGTGGTCCCAACCTGGAGGGATTGTGGGAACTATACACTTACAGGGTGCTACTACTAGAGAGACATTAAAAAACGTTTGAGAAGACATAGCTGTGAGAAAGTAGCCTCTTTCTAGCCTTGTTACCCCCACTTTTGGCCTATTTGTGAGTGTATGTCAGGGTGTTTTCACTGTCTCACTGGTATCCTGCTAGCCAGGGCCCAGTGCTCATAGTGAAAACCCTATGTTTTCAGTATGTTTGTTATGTGTCACTGGGACCCTGCTAGTCAGGACCCCAGTGCTCATAAGTTTGGGACCTATAGGTATGTGTTCCCTGTGTGATGCCTAACTGTCTCACTGAGGCTCTGCTAACCAGAACCTCAGTGGTTATGCTCTTTCTTTACAAATTGTCACTAACAGGCTAGTGACCAATTTTACCAATTTACATTGGCATACTGGAACACCCTTATAATTCCCTAGTATATGGTACTGAGGTACCCAGGGTATTGGGGTTCCAGGAGATCCCTATGGGCTGCAGCATTTCTTTTGCCACCCATAGGGAGCTCTGACAATTCTTACACAGGCCTGCCACTGCAGCCTGAGTGAAATAACGTCCACGTTATTTCACAGCCATTTTTACACTGCGCTTAAGTAACTTATAAGTCACCTATATGTCTAACCTTTACCTGGTAAAGGTTGGGTGCTAAGTTACTTAGTGTGTGGGCACCCTGGCACTAGCCAAGGTGCCCCCACATTGTTCAGGGCAAATTCCCCAGACTTTGTGAGTGCGGGGACACCATTACACGCGTGCACTACACATAGGTCAATACCTATGTGTAGCTTCACAATGGTAACTCCGAATATGGCCATGTAACATGTCTAAGATCATGGAATTGCCCCCTCTATGCCATCCTGGCATTCTTGGCACAATCCCATGATCCCACGGGTCTGTAGCACAGACCCGGGTACTGCCAAACTGCCTTTTCAGGGGTTTCACTGCAGCTGCTGCTGCTGTCAACCCCTCAGACAGGTTTCTGCCCTCCTGGGGTCCAGCCAGGCTTGGCCCAGGATGGCAGAGCAAAGGACTTCCTCAGAGAGAGGGTGTTACACCCTCTCCCTTTGGAAAAAGGTGTTAAAGCAGGGGAGGAGTAGCCTCCCCCAGCCTCTGGAAATGCTTTCATGGGCACAAATGGTGCCCATTTCTGCATAAGCCAGTCTACACCGGTTCAGGGACCCCTCAGCCCTGCTCTGGCGCGAAACTGGACAAAGGAAAGGGGAGTGACCACTCCCCTGACCTGCACCTCCCCTGGGAGGTGCCCAGAGCTCCTCCAGTGTGCTCCAGACCTCTGCCATCTTGGAAACAGAGGTGCTGCTGGCACACTGGACTGCTCTGAGTGGCCAGGGCCAGCAGGTGACGTCAGAGACTCCTTCTGATAGGCTCCTCCAGGTGTTGCTAGCCTATCTTCTCTCCTAAGAAGCCAAACCCTCTTTTCTGGCCATTTAGGGTCTCTGCTTTGGGGATTTCCTTAGATAACGAATGCAAGAGCTCATCCGAGTTCCTCTGCATCTCTCTCTTCACCTTCTGCCAAGGAATCGACTGCTGACCGCGCTGGAAGCCTGCAAAACTGCAACAAAGTAGCAAAGACGACTACTGCAACTCTGTAACTCTGATCCTGCCGCCTTCTCGACTGTTTTCCTGGTGGTGCATGCTGTGGGGGTAGTCTGCCTCCTCTCTGCACTAGAAGCTCCGAAGAAATCTCCCGTGGGTCGACGGAATCGTCCCCCTGCTACCGCAGGCACCAAAGAACTGCATCACCGGTACCCTGGGTCTCCTCTCAGCACAACGAGCGAGGTCCCTTGAATCCAGCAACTCTGTCCAAGTGACTCCCACAGTCCAGTGACTCTTCAGTCCAAGTTTGGTGGTGGTAAGTCCTTGCCTCCCCACATCAGACTGCATTGCTGGGAACCACGACTTTTGCAGCTACTCCGGCCTCCGTGCACTTCCGGCGGAAATCCTTTGTGCACAGTCCAGCCTGGGTCCACAGCACTCTAACCTGCATTGCACGACCTCCTAAGTTGTCCTCCGGCGACGTAGGACTCCTTTGTGCGACTTCGGGTGAGCACCGTTTCACTCCATTCTGTAGTGCCTGTTCCGGCACTTCTGCGGGTGCTGCCTGCTTTTGAGAGGGCTCCTTGTCTTGCTCGATGCCCCCTCTGTCCCCAGACGCAATTGGCGACATCCTGATCGCTCCTGGGCCACAGCAGCATCCAAAAACCCTAACCGCATGACTTGCAGCTAGCAAGGCTTGTTTGCAGTCTTTCTTCAGGAAACACTTCTGAACAACTCTCCACGGCGTGAGGGATCTGTCCTCCAAAGGGGAAGTTCCTAGCCCTTGTCGTTCCTGCAGAACCTTCAGCTTCTACTGTCCAGTAGCAGCTTCTTTGCATCCACAGCTGGCATTTCCTGGGCATCTGCCCATCTCCGACTTGCTTGTGACTTTTGGACTTGGTCCCCTTGTTCCACAGGTACCCTCGACTGGAAATCCATCGTTGTTGCAATGCTGGTTTGTGTCTTTCCTGCAGCATTCCCCTATCACGACTTCTATGTCCTTTGGGGAACTTTAGTGCACTTTTGCACTCACTTTTCAGGGTCTTAGGGTGGGCTATTTTTCTAACCCTCACTGCTTTCTTACAGTCCCAGCGACCCTCTACAAGGTCACATAGGTTTGGGGTCCATTCGTGGTTCGCATTCCACTTTTGGAGTATATGGTTTGTGTTGCCCCTATCCCTATGTGTCCCCATTGCATCCTATTGTAACTATACATTGTTTGCACTGTTTTCTAACACTATACTGCATATTTTTGGTATTGTGTACATATATCTTGTGTATATTTGCTATCCTCATACTGAGGGTACTCACTGAGATACTTTTGGCATATTGTCATAAAAATAAAGTATCTTTATTTTTAGTATATCTGTGTATTGTGTTTTCTTATGATATTGTGCATATGACACTAGTGGTACTGTAGGAGCTTCACTCGTCTCCTAGTTCAGCCTAAGCTGCTCTGCTAAGCTACCATTATCTATCAGCCTAAGCTGCTAGACACCCTATACACTAATAAGGGATAACTGGGCCTGGTGCAAGGTGTAAGTACCCCTTGGTACTCACTACAAGCCAGTCCAGCCTCCTACAATAGCTTTTAGGGCCCAACTTGCTGCAGCGAGAAGCGGCCTTCTTGTGCATTAGGCCAGGGTCAATGAAGAAAAATAGAGAGTCATTGTTTTACTGGTAAGTAATCTAGATATTACACAGTCACCATATGAAACCCCCATTTGTTTGCTCTATTACTCTTTTACATATTATCCAACCTGTCTGTTCAAAAGTTTGACAGGTAGGTAAACAGCTATTTCAAAATATATCAAAAATGTGCAGCGCAAAAAAACTGTACATTTGGCTGTCAACACGTAGGGTCGAAGCACGAAACAATTTTGACTGGTGCTATTAACTGTTCTTGTTTCTAAAGCTGTGGTTGCCGGCAAACACCTTTTACCACCATATTATGAAAACAGATTTCTTGAGGTGGAAATGTGTGACAAAAATGTTTGTGTGTATTTGTTGTGTAACATTTTGGCGTGATTGTGAGTTATTGTGTCGTATTTTGGGTCGTTGTGGTTTTGTGCTGCATTATTCCATTGTGTTGTTGTTTTGCACTCTGACTGTTGTGATACAGTTTGTTTTGACTGTTTTATGTTGTACCATATTCTATTTTAGTTGTGTTATTGTATTGATTTGAGTTATGTTAACAAATACTGCTACAATGCCTACCAAAAGCAGCGCACTGCTTCAAAGTTCCAGTTATAAACAACCTTTTGCCACAGTTTAATGCATTAACGCATTATTGGTCCAGTTCTTCCACAATTTAGGGCATCATTCAGTCTGAAACTATGACAGAGCCCTCTAATAAACCACGTTCAGTGCTCACTTTGTACGGTAAGGCCCGGAGTGAAATTTCAGCTCCTGGAATGTCTACAATACATAATGTTTTACATTGAATATAAGTGAGCAAATGCTGGGTCCCAGGGCCTTTTCAGAGGGTTCTGATTCCGACCCAGCTGTATTTGCTTGCTGTCTGTTTCTGTCAAACCCTGTCATAATGAGCAGAGCGAGCAAAACCACCCTTTGAACCCGGGGACCCCAAGCTAAGCCCTCCTTAGGAATGCCTGACTCACAGAAATAAAGCTTGCGTGAAGCAAGAGTTTCTGTGCATATGAGTCATAAATTCTCATGTCTGCCCTGAAATGGAAGATGTCTGGCTTCGCTGGTTTTAAGCCGTCCTGCACAATAAAACCCACCGACATTAAACCAACGTCTGCAGATCCTTTCACTGGTTTTCTATTACAAACCAGCTTTCCACTGTTTAGCTCACGATGTCATAGGCATGTAATGTCAGCAATAACATAAATATGGGTTAAATGCAAACTGTTATCATCGGGGCGGGCTCATTTATGGCAAACACATTTAACTGTAGACAAAAGGGCTAAAATTCAAAGTTAAGTCGTTCTCTTCGTTGTTTCATTCTTTGTTCTCTTCAAAGTTATGAGATTTAGTGGGGCTGTCAGAATCCCGAAATCTGCCAGCCTGTGGCCTTCTCATTGCTATGGTTATAGGACTAATGGGAAACAGCTGAGTGAAGAATGAAGCCTGGCCTGAAACACAAACAGTGCTGCCCCAGTTAGAACGACTTTATTACAACAACAATTTTATTGTAAACCTATATGTGTAAGAAAGCTGTTATTTACGCGAGCAGTTACATTTGCAGCCACTCTTTTCTGTGATATTTTAACGTTGGAATTTCTCTCTCCCTCCCTCCCTGTCCATGAATCAAACCGACCTCTATTCCTGATGGAAATCATGGAAATCACACTGAACCGCGTGGATGAAAGGAAAAATTAAAAACAGTTACAAGAATGCAAAATGATTAGGAGGACTTCACTCTTGTCCACTGTCAGCGAATCCTCTTGCATGGTTGCTGAATGGACGTCAATTCACCAAAATGCAAGGGGTAGCGAAAGTGACATCAATCAATCACTGCATTTCTAAAGCGCGCTACATACCCGTGAGGGTCTCAAGGCGCTGGGGGGGAGGGGGCCACTACTGATCGAAGAGCCAGGTCTTGAGAAGTCTTCTGAAGGCCAGCAGATCCTGAGTCTGTCGTAGGTTGGTAGGTAGAGTGTTCTAGGTCTTGGCGGCGAGGTAGGAGAAGGATCTGCTGCCGGTGGTGGTTTTCCGGATACGGGGAATTATGGAGAGGGCGAGGTTGGCTGAGCGGAGGCTTCGGGTCAGGGTGTGGAAGCTGAGTCGGTTGTTGAGGTATGTAGGTCCGGTGTTGTGTAGTGCTTTGTGTGCGTGGGTGAGGAGTTTGAAGGTGATCCTCTTGTTGACGGGGAGCCAGTGCAGGCCTCTTCGGTGGGGTGTGATGTGGCTGCGTCAGGGAATGTCGAGGATTAGTCGTGCCGAGGCGTTCTGGATTCATTGTAGTCGTCTCAGGAGCTTGGTTGTTGTTCCTGAGTAGAGGGCGTTCCCGTAGTCGAGTCTGCTGGTGATGAGGGCCTGGGTGACGGTTTTCCTCGTGTCAGGGGGAATCCATTTGAAGATCCTGTGGACCATCCGCAGGGTGTTTAAGCAGGACGCGGAGACGGCGTTGACTTGCCTGGTCATGGAGAGGGTGGAGTCGAGGATGACCCCCAGGTTGCGAGCGTGGTCTGTGGGTTCCGGGGCTGTGCCTAGCGATGTGGGCCACCAAGAATCATCCCAGGCTAATAGGGTGGGTCAGAGAATGAGGACCTCCGTTTTGTCTGAGTTCAGCTTCAGTCTGCTGTCCTTCATCCAGTCGGCTACGGCCTTCATTCCTCTGTGGAGGTTGGCTTTGGCGGTGTGGGGGTCTTCGGTGAGGGATATGATCAGTTGGGTGTCGTCGGCATAGGAGATGATGTTGAGGTTATGTTGTCGTGCGATGTGGGCTAGCGGTGCCTTGGAGATATTGAACAGCGTCGGGCTGGGGGAGGATCGCTGTGGGACGCCGCAGATGATCTCTGTGGTTTTTGAGCGGAAGGGTGGGAGGCGGACGCTCTGGGTTCTGCCGGAGAGGAAGGATGTGGTCCAGGCCAGGGCCTTCTCTTGAATTCCGGTGTCATGGAGGCGTGCTGATCGGGTGCGGTGGCAGACTGTGTCAAAGGCTGCTGATAGGTCCAGGAGGATGAGGGCGGCTGTTTCTCCTTTGTCCATCAGGATCCTGATGTCGTCAGTGGCGGCGATGAGGGCGGTGCCGTGGTTGCTGCGGAAGCCGGATTGGGAAGGGTCCAGGATGTTGTTGTCTTAGAGGTAGCGGGTTAGATGTTTGTTGACAATCTTCTCTGTCACTTTTGCCGGGAACGGGAGCAGGGAGATGGGCCGGAAGTTCTTGAGGTCTTTGGGGTCCACCTTGGGCTTCTTCAGAAGGGCATTGATCTCGGCGTGCTACCAGCTTTCCGGGAAGGTTGCTGTTTCGAAGGAACTGTTGATTGTTTTCCGGAGGTGGAGCGCAATGGTTGTGCTGGCTTTGTTGAAGACGTGGTGAGGGCAGGGGTCAGATGGGGATCCGAAGTGAATGGAGTTCATGGTTTTGATGGTGTCTTCGTCGCTGACGTAGGACCAAGCGGTCAGGCGGCTGGTGCGGGTGGTGGTCTCGGTGATGGGTGCAGGGGTGTCGAAGTTGAAGCTGTCGTGGATGTCGATGATCTTGCGGTGAAAGAAGGTGGCCAGAGAGTCGCACAGGTCTTGTGAATGTGAGATGTCGTTGGTGTTGGAGCTGGGGTTGGAGAGTTCTTTCACGATACTGAAGAGCTCTTTGGTGTTGTGTGCGTTGTTGTCTAAGCGGTCCTTGAAGGCAGTCCTCTTGGCGGTCCTGATGAGTTGGTGGTGTCTGCGGGTGGCGCTCTTGTGTGCTGTGTGGCTGTCTGGTGTTCGGTCGTGGAGCCATTTCTTCTCCAGTTTCCGACAGGTGCGCTTGGAGATCCGGAGGTCTTCGGTGAACCAGGCGGCTTTCTTGTTGGTGTGGTTGGTTGTGGAGGTCTTGAGAGGGGCGAGGGTGTCGGCGCAGTCGTTGATCCACTGTTTGAGGTTAGTCGCAGCGGTGTCTGGGTCGGTGGGGTCGGCGGGTGGTCTCAGGGCGAGGGTGGTAGTCAGTTGGTCTTTGGTGACCTTGCCCCAGCAGCGGCGTGGTAGCTGTTGGGTGCGGTGGTGTGTGGTGGTGTCTGGTGGGTTTCCTGAAGGTGAAGTGGACGCATCTGTGGTCGGTCCAGTGGGGTTCGGTGGTGTGGCTGAAGGACACGTGGGGGCTTGTGGAGAAGATGGGGTCCAGCGTGTGTCCAGCGGCGTGGGTGTTGTCACAAGCTATTTGAGTCCGAGGTTGGCGAAGTTGGCGATCAGGGCGGTGGAGTTGGCGTCGTTGTTGTTCTCGAGGTGGAAGTTCAGGTCCCCGAGGAGGATGTAGTCCATGGAGGCGAGGGCGTGGGTGCTGACGAGGTCGGCGATGGTGTCGCTGAACTGTGATCGTGGTCTGGGTGGTCTGTAGACAAGTGTTCCTCTGAGGGTGGTGTTGGGGTTGGTGTGGATCTGGAAGTGCATGTGCTCGCCGGTGGTGAGGGTGTCGTCGGTGTTGGTTGAGACTCGGAGGGTGTCCTTGTGGATGATGGCGATTCCCCCTCCCACTCCATTGGTGCGGTCTCTGCAGGAGATCTTGTAGCCCTGTGGGACGGCTATGGCGATGTGTGGTGCTGAGGTGGCGTTCAGCCAGGTCTCCGTCAGGAAGGCAACGTCGGGGGTGGTTGTGTCTAGGAGGTCCCAGAGTTCGACGGCGTGCTTATGAGCGGAGCGGGTGTTGAGGAGGAGGCAGTGGAGGTGGTTGGGTTCTCTGGTTGGTGGTTTGGTGGGCTGGATGCTGGTGAATCTGCAGTTCCGGCAGGCGAAGGGCCCTTGGACACGCTTCGGGGGGCCCAATAGCAGGGGTGGTCTCGTCCAGTGTGGAGTGCATGGAGGGTGCTGGAGTCGTAGTGCAGTCTGGCGTTGCGGGGCGCGGGGTCCAGGGTCCTGGCACTGGGCGCGGTCCAGGCACGGATCCGTGCGGCGACCTCCATAAGAGGCAAAGTGGGAGGGAGGAGCAGCTGGGAGGCAGGAGCGGGACGGCCAATGGGCGAGGGCACGGGAGACAGAAGGTAAAAGGGGGTGGGCCATAGGGGAGCAGAAATGGGAAGCAGGGGTGGGGGGGGCACAGAGGGCAGTGGCGCAAAAGGGAGCGCCTAGCAGAGAGACAAAAATGAGAGACAAAAAGCAAAAGCAGAATGCCAAAGTATAAACAACAAGTTACAAGACAATGTGGGAGAAAAAAAAAAGATTAGCAGTACAACCAACAGTCCCCAGGGGCGGCGAACCCTCAGCAGCCGCTGGAGTGAGACACGGGCACCCAGGAGGAGCCATGCGGCGTGGGGAGCGACCCGTGCCCTTTGATCTCTACTTTCACTGACACACACATGCTTACATATACATACAAATTCACACTTACAAACACGCTCTCTCTTACAGAAACACACTCTCACCTTCAAGCATGCACACCACATACACTTTAAAGTATTTTTAAGTTACCTCAGCTCCATGGGAGGGCATATTCCAGCTGATTGTACTCCACTTTTATTAGACTAATAGTGATTAATACATTATTAATAATTATTGTAATAAAAAAAATCACAGAAAATGAATAAAGTGCCCCAGCTGACATCCATAAAGACGCGCTTTCACTGTGTTCCTGGCATTGAATTTGCCACACCTGAGGTCAGGGGTCGCAAAAACAATTTAAGGGGTCACAAAAGGCGATCCTGGGGTCGGAGCTGCAACCCCTGGTGATCCCTAAATTACGTCCATGTTGCTGATGTTCTTCCCTTATGTTGCACATTGGTAATTTTATTAAAGACCTGCATGGACACCATAATTAAAGAAATCCGGCATTTGCAATGCAATAGGTCTCACAGTTGCAAGAGTTAGAGATACTGGTGTTGTAAATTACATTGTATTTTACCGATATGTTTTGGTTTTGAGTGTAGTGGTTGTATGATGTTTGGAGTGGAATTATGTGGGTTGCGTTGGAATTGTTAGTTGTGGAATTTTGTGGTGTGGAATCGTGTAGTGTAGAGTGTATTTGTGTAGTGGAATTATGTGGCATAGTGAAGAAGTAGGGGTGACAGCTGCACAGAATAGATAGAAAGGAAGATAGAGAGGGATAGGTAGTTTGTTTAGTAGGTGGTGAATGAACTTAAGACAGAAGAGCCGAAAGTGTGTGAGAAAGGTTAAAATAAAAGGGGAGAGCAGGTTACATACGCATAAAGAGGTAGCAGTTGTGTACATAGAAGACACTTTAAGAAGAGGAGAGAGTGGGCTTGAGAGACGGAAACCTTGAAAAGGCATGGTAAAGAAACTGCTTTCAGACTTGAAGTTAATGATATGAGAGATGCGGGAAGAGTGTGAGAGGTGAGAGAGAGAGATTGAAGGCAGAGTGAGAGGGGACAGGTGCGGGTTGGTAGGCAAGAGGTCGTCCAGTGCACAGCGTGAGGGGGTACAGGTAGGTAACATGTGTGAGCAGGCAGTATAGAGAGGAGACAGGAAATATGAGGGAGGGATTCCAAGTTGGCAAGGGATTTCAAGCACTGGCTTAGCCAATATGGTTCACTTTTAGGGTCTTATTAGTGCTTAGCCAGAGCTATTGGCTTTGCCAATGTCTTTAAGCTATGTTGTAGAGCAGTGTGGTTGCTGGGCAGCATGTTGAAAAGTTATAGTACAGCAAAAAAAAATGGGAAAATCTATGTATTAAAAATAGCCTTCTGAAATCAATTAAAACAATGACACCAACAACCAGCTTCATTATGCCAGTGAGAGAACATCCATTTTCCAGCGAGCAATGTGTTATATGCCCAAGCACCCATTTAGTAACAAGTAGCAGGTATACTCCAACTGCCTGCTGTTCAGTATTCAGGGATGCAAAGCCAACCAAATGCATCTGGCTCTGCAGTCTCCTAAAGAGACTGGCTGGTATACTCAGCACTGTGGACTGTTATCGAAGATGGGTCATGGTCTCAGCAATGCACACTGCATCAACGAGATGCCTGTATGTATCGAACATGGCCCAGGTAATCAGTACTGTTGAGTGTGTTTGCGCTAAGAACTGCACGCTACAGCGCACTGGACAGTGTAGTGTAACTGTGTCTCCTAAATCATTGTATTGAGCACTTACACGACGCATGCTTGTGGCTCACACTTTACTAAGTATTACAAAGTGCAGTTTGTTAATTAGAGTTCCATCCTTTTTTCGTTATACTGTACATCTTCATACAGAAAACATTGTGTCCGGTGTTTTATACAACGCAGTGTACTATGCGGATCACAGCACGGGTACTAAGCATATGCACTTTCCTCATAATGTGTATTACAGGCCAGATCCTGAGTACTCCTCACTATTGGTGCTTGAAACTAAGATATGTTATCACAGGCACTAACTGTCTGAGAGTACCTGCCTGTCGTTGGGAAATGTGGTACTCTGCCATTAAAAACACTGCCGACCCTCTTCCACTGAGGTGTGCAGGTACTTTCCCTTTCAAATTAAACACACGACGACTGCTCATCATTCTGCTTTGCGTGCACGGCATCAACCATGTACCCAGCAACATACACTGCAGCAGGTGACAGCGCAGACAGGCCACCGATTCAGTGAGCTGCAGGACACTAAACCATGCGGCCCATGTATTCGGCACTGTGCAGTGCTGCAGACCACAGCCTGTGCACTCAACTGTACAATGTTAATAACAAGACTACTTCTAGGCAGCAGAACTGTTTCTAAAGCGCCCCCAGTGGCATACAAAACACAGACCAGTCGCAGCAAAGAAGGCAGGGAGGAAGAGGCAGTAAATCATCACTGGTTCAACAAGCATTTGCAATGCAACGGGTCTCGCATTTCTCCGAGTTAGAACTATTAGCAGTTGTAAACTCCCAACCGGACTTTTCTTGCCTCATTAAATGGAAAAAAAGTGCAATCGCGCTGCTAAACAAGCGAGATCGTGCTGCGAACAAAGAGAAAAAGTAGTCCACAAACAGGACGGAAAACTGCGAGCCTCGTATGTTTTCAATACTTGGTCGCTGCGCTCGAGGAGGGCTAACCACCGGAAAAGGCATGACGTATGCATGCCTTCCACTAATGAAAGCAAGCAGATTTTAAAAGGCAAGCCCACGAACCAATGAAAGACACTGACGTGACAAGGGCAGGGCTCCGAGACCTTTTCTAACTACTACAGCGTCTCGCAAGCAATACGCATACGCAAGCACATGCTACGCAGGCTCGACCCTAAAAATGCAATATGTAAGGCAGAAAATAGGGGACGGCATAAAAGTAAACGTTGCTCGGAATGAAAGTGATATGTTTATGAGTTGCCTCCAACAAGTAGAGGAGGGATAAAGTTTTCTCTGTGCCTTTAATAAAACGAAAACATTCTTTTTCTAGACAGATGGGAAAGTTTGCATTTTATTACCAGACCAGAAACTATTATGCCTTTGTACAGACCTTCCTAAAGCTGAAATGAAGCAGGAGCCACTGTTTCATAATAGAATTTTTGAAAAATATGAACTCTTGACCAATTGGCTGATAAAAGACCATGTTATAAGTATTGCTCCTGCCCTAGAGGCCGTAAATGCTATATCAACACTAGCTAAATGTGCTTCAAAATTGCCAGTATTGACAAACATCAGTGATCCTCCATTTTACCCATCTTGACAATTTCGGAGTGGAAATCACTGGCACAATGTTGTGATAAACAATATAATTGACAAAACTATTGTGTCAAAAATATTGTTTACCATAAGATCATGTTCCTATACTTATGATGGTAAGTGCAAAAATATTAGAAAAAATATCGTTGACACTAATATGGTCCAAAATAAACACAAATATCGAATTTTTAAATATAAAGTTTAAAGTAGTAAATGTCAAATATTTGAATAAATAATGTTACTATCTATAAATAAAATATATTCCACTAATATTTAATACTAAACATAAATCTATGTATATAAACATACAAACATATGTACATGTGTATATATATATATATAGCATAACATAATATACATTTTAATTTTACACCAAACATTTTATATTTTAAATGGATTATTATGAAAATATATACATATTTAATATACATATTTATTTTACATTAGAATATTTCTTATATTTAAAATGTATTAATATGAATATATCTGTCTATCTATTTCTCTCTCTCTTCGTGTATATATATGTGTGTATCACATCACTCGTCTCATCACTGCAAAAACAATGGCTCAGATGCTCCTGAGTTGTGCATATCACCAATTTATACGTGACCTCTATGGGAAGCCTTTCATGTCAACATTACAGCTCCCTATATAGGATACCTCCTGAAATGCATAGTGTGCTGCAAAATGAATATGACACACACCAGAATTAATGTACTATGTGTCAAAATAAATATGATACCTGGCAGAGTTAATCTGACTTGAACTAAACCAAATATGAAACCAGGCAAAGTGACAATGCTACTTAGTGATTATTATTTATAACTCACACTCAGAATTGATTAGGAGATACACTGAAATATATATCAATCATACTGAAAAAAATATGGCCCTCAATGTAAATAATAAAGCAATCACTGAAGCATATATAATATGCATAAAAAAAGACATTTCTTGAAATAACTGACACATGCCAAAAGGAAGATGACACACAATGGAATGAATATGACAGATTGAAATGAATATAAGGTACTGACATGAAAATGCATTATTCTGAAAGGACTGTAATGTGCAATGAACATTATATTTAGAAAAAAATGAATATGGTTTGCATTGAAAGTAATATGATACACATTGACATGATTATGATATGTGTTGCAATTGGTGTGAGTCATGTTGAAATCAATATCATGCGTTAACATGAATGAGACATCTATTGAAAGGAATATGACACATGCTAAGATGAATATGACATTCACTGAAATGAAGATGAGCCCATTTGAAATCAATTCAACATGCCTTAAACTGAATATTGTGGGATTCTTTTTCCTTATAACCCCTAATGATGGATAATTTCCAGGGGCTCAGTTTTGATGATGAAATCGTGTCTGCAATTCTACAGACTCCATCAATCTTGGGAAACAACGGGGCTGGACCCTCGGGTCCATCTAAGGAAGAGTGGGACAAATTGTCTACACTCAAGCGTGATGTTATCAAAACAGTCCTACATGGGACCATTATGACTGAATATCTGAGAGCAAACATAGCTCCAAATGGTCTCCTTGTATCTAGCATACCCAGGATCTTTCTTCAGGATTTAGCCTTTAGAAAAGACTGGGCCCAGATCGCCTGGAAATGCACCAGGGATTGGTTGGTGCTGATCATAAATGCATCCAAACGAATAGCAGAGTCTATCATGGTACAGATTAATCTCATGGAGGGAACACTCAAAACAACAGTTTTCGCTTGCCGCTTTTAAGAGTCGGTTGACAGAAATCAACTCCGAACTCAATGAGATGAAAGAATTCTTAACCCAACAGAAAATTACTAAATTACAAAAGGATATCACGAGGTTCAGCAGAGAAAAAGTCTATCCTTATATTACAGATGACTTCACTGCTGAGACACAATCTTTTTCCTCAGATGAATCCTCCTCCTCAATTAGGAAACCTCGGAAATACAGTAATAGTTCTTCATCTGATGGGTGGAGTACGGATGATGATGGAGCACATCCTTTCTATCACTATCCCCAATACCCTCCTGGGCAACCCCTTACATGGCAACAGCCCTTCCCGTTTTACCAACCACGCCCCATGTTACCATACTTGCATTTTTTAGGTCGCGGACGGAGCAGAGGAAGAGGCAGAAGGAGAGGAAGAGGCAGGAGGGTACACTGGGCCCAGGACGAACCACAAATGGTGACTCGCAGCCAAGGGAAGAACCCACCAAATCGGACCTAGTGGTAAACCTTTCATCTAGACCGCTCTCCCCAGCCGAGACCCAGGTCTTGAATAAAGGTTTGGGCTTTGTACCCACACCAAAAGAAGATTTCTTTCGTCTCCATTGTGAACTGTCCCAGTTGTTTAGAAAGATCAGACTACGGTTTTTCTTTAACGATAGACCTAGTATGGAACAGTCCCTGGACTCAGGTCTCAAGAGACCGTCCAAATGTATGCCCCCAGCCACATCGATGCCGTGCGAAGTATTGGCATTCGAAAAAGCAGTACTAAGTGACATCACTACATTGCAACCTAAACAGAGTTTTTTCAATACTTCCAATATTGAAAAAAGTGCCCTTAAGACTTTGGCATCCGACACAAGTATTGTTATCAAACCAGCGGATAAAAGTGGGGACATAGTCGTGATGAACTCAACTGACTACAGACAGGAGTGTCTGCGTCTACTTGGGGATTCTACCTACTACACCCAGATTTGTAATGATCCCACTGAGAGACTACAAGCTGAAATACGTGGGATGATAGAGGAGCCCTTAAGTAATTCATGGATCTCGCACAGAGAAGCAGAATTTCTGGATACTGTGAATCCGCGTACCCCCTATTTCTACTGCCTTCCCAAAATTCACAAAGGCAAAGTGCCTCCACCAGGTCGTCCAATAGTCTCTGGGATAGGCTCAGTCCTTGAACCGTTGTCGATTTTCTGTGACCACTTTCTACAACCTATTGTCCATGAATCTGCTACTTATCTCAAAGACACTAAAGGTGTCCTCAATTTGATAGAGACTATTAATTCTACGGTTCATGTTCATGCCTTGATTACCTTGGATGTCGAGGCTCTGTACACTAACATTCTGCAAGAGGCCACATTGCAAGTAGTTGAAACTGCTCTTCTGTCCGCTAATCAGCCATTCACCACCCCGGTTCATTTTATAATGCACTGTGCTTCCCTAGCCATGAAAGATTTTTTTTTTCAATTTGAGGACCTCCTTTTCCACCAGATTCGCAGGACATCAATAAGCAGCACCTTTGCCCCCAGTCTCGCTTGTCTCTACATGTTTGACTTTGAGTCACGGTTCATATTGCCGTATACTAATCCATTTTACGGCAACATCAAAATATTGCGTAGATATATTGACGACATCCTGATAGTTTGGCAAGGCACTCTTGCTGAGGTCGACCAATTCACAACTTGGGTCAATGCTTTGGATCCTTTATTGAATTTCACTTCTTCTGTATCTAGTACACAGATACCTTTTCTGGACCTTCTGATCAGCATAGAGGGTGGCAAATTATACACGTGCACCTACCAAAAATCCACTGACCGCAATAGTCTTTTGTTATATGAGAGCTACCATCCAAAAGCACTGAGAGATAATCTACCTTACAGTCAGTTTCTTCGATTACGACGTAATTGCAGAAGCACGCATACGTTTAATTCTCAAGCAAGAGACTTGTCCAACAAACTCGGCAACCGCCACTACCCAAACCCGGTGGTAAATGCAGCTTACAAGCGGGCTAAATCTTGCAATAGAGACACTTTGCTATCTACTATTCCACGTACTTCAGACACTAAACTAACCTGTGTGTCCACTTTCACCCCTCTGTCTAATTCCATTAAGAAAGTTGTGAATAAGAGGTGGTCCATATTATG
Source organism: Pleurodeles waltl (assembly GCF_031143425.1). NCBI lineage: Eukaryota > Metazoa > Chordata > Amphibia > Caudata > Salamandridae > Pleurodeles > Pleurodeles waltl. The sequence goes on from NC_090444.1 coordinate 877,597,281, forward strand.
CAGTGGAGGAGAACAGATTCCAAAACCCCTCTTTGCTTTCAAACAAACCACTACTATTAAAGACCTATTAGTCCATACTAGATCCCGTCCTGTCTTTCTACCGCCTAGACAGAAATCTCTTTGGGACATTCCTCCCGTCACCGGTCATTTTCCGAATGGCAACTGTAACGTATGTGCCCTTACAAAACGTTTAAAGACCCTTGATCTTGAACCAGTAGGTACATGGCACCTATTTAAACATACCAATTGTAATACTCGTAACTGTGTATATTTGATCACATGCCCTTGTGGGTTACACTACGTGGGGATGACCACACGAGCAGTGAAACTGCGAATTAATGAACGTCGCAGCAACATTGGATGCGGTCACACTACCACCAAATTAAGCATTCACTTCTTAGAAGTTAAACATAGCCCAGATGACATGTGGTGGGTTGTTTTACAGACTAGCCCACATAACAACACCAGTTCCCTTTTCGAACTAGAACAACAGTGGGTGTTTAAATTACGCACCCATATTAATGGACTCAATGATGACACCCCTTGGACCAGTCTAGCCCATTAGTTTCTCTATACTGGTGCTATACCTATGTGCTCACAACCATTGTCTTGATTATGACCATGTGTCATTCTTCTATGTCATGAATAGTTTTTTCATGTCTACTTGATTCCATTCGTTACTTTTCATATGCACATCATCTCTAATTAGGAAAGTAACTGTAAATATAACGTTTTGACTGGATGCTCCATCTTCTGTTGATCCATGGACTCTTGATTGTTTTGAGTCCTCTCTTTGTTTCCACTCGTATGGCTCACAAGATAGAGTCCTTCTTCTCTTCAGTTTCCCTTTGCTGCGCCCCGGCAGACGTCATGCCAGGTGACTCAGCAATGCGCTCTGAGTCACATGGGAACTATTTCCAGGCCACGGTCTCTTTTAATTTGAGCGTACCGTGGGGTTCCCCATCCATTCGGGAACACGGACCCGGGTAGGTTACCCGTTTTGGCGGCAGCGAAATCAAGTAAGCTATGATTATCTAATACTGCCGCATTTTGACGGTCACTGTTACTCGTATCCCTTAATAAGACTTGAACCGTTTTGAGCCCTCCTATTTCAATATCGGTTCTGTTTATTTGTTTTACTACGCATACTCGACTCTCTGATTGAACTCCTTGGGAGAGTGAGATTGACTCGCCCGTGTTGTGTCTTGTTCAACGAGCGTTACTTTTTATATTAGCCACTGCCGAATCCAGCTTTACCAATGCATTCCTTCAGTATGTAACCAACGGATTGCTTCCGTCTTGACTCACATTGGGTGCCTGATTGTGTACCATTAGACCTTTTCTTTATGTAGAAATAGGTTGAGTTCATCCTTGTCATACTGATTGTTTTTGATTTGATTACCTACCATGTATATATAATTTTTGCAATTTGACAAAGATTTCTGGGCTGTATTTGAGATAATGACATCAGCACTAAGATATGTATATTGCCCTTTGGGCATAAATATATTTGATGTACTTCCCATATGTTTGACCAAGACATTCCACTACATACATTATCTAATTGTTGTACTGCTTCTTGATTTTTTGTACTCTGTTTTTAGAGTAGTTTTGCGCCTGACCACTGGTCTGTGTGGTCCCATGAAGCGTGTTCCCTAATGGGGACGGTAAGCTGGTTTTCTTCCATGTGCATGCATATTTGTATCACGTGTTGACACTTTCACTGTGCCGTACCACTGTTTGACACCGTCGTTTTATTATCTTATATTGATGACATCGTCACTATGTAAATACATACTGACTTTGTTTCCCCTGATTGACATGTGTTTATTCAATTACAGGGCGACAGTTAGGAATAATACATCCTTTTTTTCCCAGACTAGTGTAAGTGACTGGATACATTTTACTGAGAATTTCAGGTTGTAGTAATCCACGCATTTTACAATTAGGAGAAAACACATAGTCATTAGGTCCTGAAGAAGCGTCGCTGGATCCGTATGAACCACAGAGACGCAAAACATGTTGACCCTTGATAGGGATGGTTTGGAAATTCCCCACCCTCGCTTTTCTTGTGGTATAGAGTGATTGACCATTACCTCTGTTTCACTCTTGTGACTATCTTTTAATCTTGGCCTCCATCCTTTGTATGGATTAATAAACTGATTAACCGGTGTTTAGGTTTGAGAGCCAATTTTTATTCCTAGCTTTATTCTCCTATATTTCAGTTTTTCATACTCATACTTGGGGTTGTGGCATCATCACTAAAAAGATCTCCGGCAAAGAGCCCCCCCTTTTTGGGGTGGTGCCCGTCAGACATTGCAGTGCCGGTCTGACGAGGAGCAACTCCGATGATGAAGCATGACACCCACATGGGTGTGTGAGGTTTCTTGCTCCTAAAATTTAGGACCCCCCTTCTCTATCCTTTCTCTTCTTTCAGCTGGAACAGTGTACTGTATATATTGACATATTATTCGGGAGGTTATACACTGGACCAAAACTCCTCCCCATCCCCCCTGTTTGTTATTCTATTAAACTGAATATGACCAATGCTGAAATTTAAATGAAACTTGTCAAAATGAATGTTCTGCTTTGAAGTCAATATGATACACATTGACATGAATATTACATATATTAAAATTAATTTGACCTATGTTGAAATGGATATGACCCATGTTAAAATTATAATGTCAGGTGGTAAGATGAATATGACATCCATTGACACGAATATGCCATTCATTAAGAGCGATATGACACATGTTAAGATTATTATAAACCACTCTCAAATGAATGACATCTGATGAACTTGATATGACCCATATCAAAATTAATATGAAATTCATTAAAATTAATATGACACTTATTGAAATGGATATGAAACTATGTGAAATAAATATAGCATGCTTTGAAATGAATAAAGCACACATCGAAATGAACACAAGCCATGTGTAAATTAAAATGACCACTGTTTAAATAAATATGGCTTGCCTTGAATCGATGTTGATTTGCTTTAAAATTAACATTACACATTGAAATTAATATTAAATATTCTCAAAGGATATGATATGAAGAAAAATTAATTAACTAAAATAAATATATGTTTTCGACTATGTGCTACATTTAGTTTTTGCCAGCTTTTGGACTCTGAGCACTTTACCACTGCTGACCAGTGCTAAAATGCAAGTAATCTCTGTCTAAATTGCACTGATGATTGATTTATCCATGATTGGCATATTTGTTTTACCAGTAAGTCCCTAGCATAGTGCAACATGTGTGCCCAGGTCCTGTAAATCAAATGCTACTTTTGGGTCTGCAGCACTGATTGTGCCACCCACATGAGTAGCGCTGTAAACATGTTTCAGACCTGCCACTGCAGTGTCTGTGTGGGTAGTTTTAAACTGCCATTTCAATCTGGCAAGTGCACCCACTTGTCAGGCCCAAACCTTCCCTTTTACTAAATGTAAGGCACCACAAAGGTAGGCCCAAGGCAGCCCCATGGGCAAGGTGCAGTGTATTTAAAAGGTAGAACAGATACTGGGGTATTTTACATGTCCTGATAATGAAATACTGCTAAAATCATTTTTCACTATTGTAAGGCCTATCTCTCCCATAGGGTAACATGGGGATTGCCTTGAAATATCTTTTAACTCTCATTTCCCCTTTGGAGCAGATAGAGGTCTGGAGTTTGGGGTCTCTGAACTCATAATTTAAAAATACATATTTTGGTGTAGTCGGTTGTCAAACTGTAGGTTTTAAAATGCCACTTTTAGAAAGTGAGCATTTTATTGCTTAACCATTCTTTGTCTCTGGCTGGCTGTGGAATACATGTCTGGGCCAGGATGACAGTTGGGCTGTTTGTGAATTCACCCTAAACAGCCATATAAAGGGATCAGAGGTGTGCCATGCTTATCCTGATGGGACTTCCTCAGCTAGAGTGGTTGGGGGAGCTGACACAGGCACCTGAGTAGGGCTGTGCCTGTCCTTAAACAAAGCAGTCTCCAACCAACTGAAGTGTGTCTGGAGCCAGGGCAAAAAAGGCAGGGTCTTGTGCACTATACACACTTCTCTCTGACGTTTTCCTACTTTAAAGGCAGAAATGGGTAAGAGGACTGGACCTCTGACCCCAGAAATTTAAAATCCTTCTGGACTGAGGACATTCTGCCAGGAAGAAGAGCTGGATGCTGTAGTAGGGACTGCCACTGTATCTGTTGCTTTGCTGTGCTGGCCCACTGCTTTCTGCTTCTGTCATGGGATTGAAGGAACTGGACTTTGCTTTCTACATCCTGCTTCCAAAGGTTCTCTAGGGGCTTGGACTGAGCGTTCCTCCTGTTAGAAAGTCTCAGGGATTTCAAAGACTTCATCTGCCAGCACCTGGGCTCTCTTGCTGAGAGTCATGACTTGATAAGTGGTGCCAAATCCAGTTCCCGGACCCTTGGGAGTGAGTTCTGATGCAACCAAGATGAAACCATGTACATTGACTCCAGAGCGACTTTGGAACAGGTGCCTCTTCAGCTGCCGAGACCCAAGCTGTGGTCCCCACTGAGGGCAACGATGAGTCCTGAGTGCAGTGTCACTGACACCTGTAACACCCAACTCTGATTCCACTGCAGTACCATTGGCCCCATGGTGTGATTGCGACACCATGAAGTCGACTCCACGGTTCTTGACCTGCTGGATTTATCGACCCCACCTTGTCGAAAGGAAGCAATGCCCAGCGACTGATGCCACATCACCTCCCCTGCAACCGTAAGGAACCGATGCCTCAACTCCCCTGCCTAGCAGTAAGGAACCAACTCCTCCCTTCCACGATAGCAGTAAGGAACTGATACCGCACTGACTCCAGTGACGCCTCACCTCCGTGACTCCATGCAAAGTCTTTGTTTCCTCATTTTCCAAGGTACTGTACCTGGTGTTCGTGCGACTCCGTGACTAGCCACAGTCCCACGCAAGTGACGTTGGACTGTTGCAAATGATTCTGTCAAGATGTCGTGGTAGCCCCAGTTGGAGCTATTGTGCTTCTAACTGCTATTTTAAGATTTAGGGCCTGATTACATGTTTCGCGGTCAGGCCACCAGACCGTCATGTTGGCGGTCCCAAAATTATCACCGCGCTAGTGGTTACCAGACCACCATATTGTGATTCATACAGGCAGGACCACCATCCGCCAAGCAAAAAAGACAGACTGCCAGCAGCGCAACAGCTTGGATTTAGGTGGTCTGACCTCCAGTGCAATCATTGCAGCAGCAAAACACCAAGCCTATTACAAACACACAGTTCCCGCAGCAGTCAGCCAGTGGTGGTCGACCACCGCAGTCTGGATTCAGCAAAGTAACAGACAAGTGCTCTCTGGATGAATTAAAAAACAACACAGCTGATGCACATTGGCTAAGTGAATGCACCTGCAAAGGACACTATAAAACACACCCCTTCACAGACCACAATCTTTTGCATTTCCACTGCAGCATAGCAAGACAAACCACATATCATTTCGTCCATTTTTTGTCATAAGGCAGCCCTTTTTCCCCCATCCCATTTTACACCTTTCACGCAATCGCCTTTTTTTCCCCATATTCACTTGTCTTGTTCAGTTAGTCGCTGTCACCCTCTTTAATTTCCAGGCATGTCACGGGCCAAAAATCCATGATTTTCAGAGGATGATTTGAGAGTCATGGTGGATGAAATCATTATAGTAGAGCCACAAATGTTAGGAGCCCAATGCAGCACACTCCTCTCAGCAAGGAAATGAAAATATGGGACAGGATAGTTGACAGAGTGAATGCTGTAGACACCACCCTGCTCACAAAGGAGGAGATTAGGAAGAGGTGGAATTACCTCAGGGGCAATGTCAGTTGCATGGTCTCCAGGCAGCAGGTAGAGGCCAAGAAGACTACTAGTGGCCCTACCGTTGCCTTGTTAAGACTCTTTCCCTGGGAGGCCATCCTACATCCTCAGGGCTTGACAGGAATAACTGGGGGAGTGGAGTCTGGAAAGTCACACACAAATAATGTCACAAAACTGCAATGCCATGCATGCTCACAGCAGAGCTGTTGCCACTGTCTTGTTAATATACCTCAACACAATTCAATGCCCAGAGTACCTGAGATTGTAACACTGTCAGTCTGTATAATTGGATCCAACCTCACAGCTACCAAGGCCCATCACATGCCATATGTCAGAATGGTGTTTGGAAATCTCCCAAAAACACATTCCAGGATTCATTGTATGTCCCAAAATGTAGACTTATGCTCAAACCTAAATGCAGCCTACATGCATGTGAAGTTTTGGGGAGTAGAGAGTGTTACCTGACTACAACTCACAGGAGGCACTGTTCCAGTAACTCTGAACACCAGTCCAGTGGTCACTTGTCCAAATACCCTTGTTTGTGAACTCTCAATTGTAGTGTACTCACCAGGAAGGATGCAATTTGTTAAGTGTGTGCAGTAGAGGGAGTGACTGCACTACAACTTCCAGGAGGTCCTGTTCCACTAACTCCAAACACCAGCCCAGGGGTCACTTGTCCAAATACCCTAGGTTTTAAACTCTCAATTAAGTGTACTCACCTGTGAGTATAACATCTGTCAAGTGTATATAGTAAGGGGAGTGACCGGACTGCAACTCCCAGGAGGCACTGTTTCAGTAACTCCAAACACAAGCCCAATAGTTACTTGTCCACTTACCCCTGTTTGTGAACTCTCAATTGAAGTGTACTCACCTGGGAGGATACCATTTGTCAAGTGTGTGTAGTAGAGGGAGTGACCTGACTGCAACTAACAGGACACACTATTTCAGTAACAAGAGTGACCTGACTGCAAAGCACAATAGGCCCTGTTCCAGTAACTCCAAACACCAGTCCAGTGGTCATTTGTCCAAATACGCTCATTTATGAACTCTCAATTGAAGTGTACTCACCTAGGAGTGATCAAGCTACAGATCATGCTCAAATCAAAGAAGTGTGTGTCTACTACCTAGCTCCATCTTGACGTGTTAACCCACGATGAAACTATTGAGGACAGGAATGACACTTTACCCAGTGTGTACAACAAGTATTTCTAAGGCCTCAAGATGCATCACCAGATTGGTATTGGCAGCATACACATTGACATAGCACAGTGTACACAATGACTCCAGTCACATATACAACAAAGTCCTGGGTTTGCTTGCATCTCACTCAACAAGGCCTCAAAATGGTCAAATCCATATCTTCCCTCTCCACTGTGTTGGCTGCACTGGTGGGAAAATGACATTTTCCGGCCATCTTCCAAAGTGCAAGCGATCTGCACATCTCATCAGCTGTTTGAGTCAAATTGCGTTGCCATGCTTCATACATGTCATGCCAAATCACCCAATACCATGATTACTTGGCAGGATTGGATTACCTACAACTTAACTTTGTCCAAGGTCTCTGCTTACTGTAACACAAAAACTTTGGAGGTAAATGTAATAATTCAACAAGTAACAATGTATTTTTTTCATCAACATGCGGATCTGCCGGCAGGCATACTGAGGCCACAGAGCAAACTAACACCTCCCCTAAATGAAGCCCTGAGTGATGCCAACACTCCTGGACTTGTGGACATGGAGGATGGTTCTGGCCCATCTGGGCAACCTGGTCAGACAACAACAGTGAGTCTTGCTGTGCCCACAACATCACCTCCCAGCCCCATTCCTTCAACATCACAGGAAACCATTTGCCCCCCACCAAGGCTGTGTAACTACCACAATTTTCAGCATCTTGTGCCCCCCTCAATCCTGGATCCTGAGTTGCAGCGCAACACTTTGGACAATGAGGGTCCATTAACAAGTTGGAGAGGTCACCCTGTGGCAAGAGCACATGTCCTTGGCATTACGGTACGTGGGACAGTGCTCTGGGCCAGTTTAGTGAGGCCACTAGGGCTGTTCTTGGCCCGGACAACTTCAGCCATGTCTTGGGGGTCTATCAGGAGTCCAAAGGAGTGATGGGCCAGGTGTTGACGGAACTCTGGGAAATCAAGCAGCTACAGAGGGACATGCATAGGGATGTGCATGAACAGATGGACGCCCACAATTCCAACATGGCCTCCCTAATAGGGGTGTTGAGGGACAAGCACACAACCCCGAGTAGCGCTTTTCAAAACCAATCTTCTCCTGCCTTTGGCTCATCAACAACAGGCCCATCAACATCGGCAGCAGCCACAGGAAGGGATGCCCTGCCAGAGGAACAACCAGTCACAGACACCCCTTCCTCTGTAGCAGCTGATCCCCTGCTGATTTTGCTTTGATATTTAGCCATGTAGCTATGTCAAATCATGTTAACCATACAATGATGATCCAAGGTACTTGTTTAATAAGGGCTATGTTGCATGTACACAGTTTCCAGCTCAGGATTACAATCATCCCATACAAACACTTACATACAAGTGTCTGGTCAAACTAAAAAATATATTTCAATGTTCAGCACATAGGCTGTCAATATGTCTGAACTCTTGTAAATCATAAATGATTGTCTCATACTAAGCAAATTAACATATTTACAGATATAGCCCTCCAGACCACGATAGGAAGGGATTTGTCAGACATTGTCCTGTGGAATAGGCAAACACAAAGAGGTTGATGTCACCAGCTTGAGCCCTATCACATACCGCACCAAAGGAATCCAATACCACATAATCCAAGATTCAGACAGATGGCAGTACAACAGTTCCTGATCACAGGGCCTTTATAATCCAACGCTCATGCATCTGGTGATATGACACAAACATATTTCAGTTTTGTGTCACAGGCACTGTGGCCTACAATGATGAAACACATCTACAGCTACATACAGGTCATACAAAACGTGTTTAGTCAATGTGAGGGAACAATGACTTGGTTGTAAGCTAGGACTACATATTTGTTGACGACATGAGGACATACAAGATGCATCATGCCCACCACAGGACACAAAACAAGTGCAATGGGTACTTCTGAACCTCCAGCCAAACACTGTGCAAACTGTCTTGGCACAGGTCTCATGCACCCAAATTCTGCGACCTACATTACCTGGAACAATCCATGCCCACTTTGTATGTCAGAACAGCATCACATACCTGCCAATGTCACAACTCTGAAATGTCCCCATGAAGATGACATGATGAAGGTACCTGTACAAAGAACAAAACAAGGAGTATAGGCTTAAAACCATACAAACGTCACAAGTCACATAGCAAGCATCTGGAAAACAAGTTACATTGGAAAGAAACTGATGCAAACAAAGTAACATCATCAAGGCGGGGATGTGTCAAAAGCTATCTTATCAATCAGCCTTTGGCTGATTTTTGCGGAGTATCAGCTCCCTCACTGTTTCAAAAACACTAAACTCCACACATTCCCACAACTACAGTTAATTTTACAGTCACATTCCATATATCACATGACATACTTACACTCACAAGAAGTAGCTGTGGATGAGATCTTCTCACACGTCATCTCCTTCTTTTTACCACTGTCATCTTCATTTGGCATTTCAGGATTCTCACCTGGTGGCACTGCAGACTCCCCCTCCTCTGGGATGTACGGGATATTTCTCCGCAGGGCGATGTTGTGGAGCACTCAGCATGCAACAGTGATCTGACACACTTTCCTGGGTGAGTAGAGGAGGGCTCCACCAGTCCTGTTCAGATAGCAGAATATAACCAAGGACGTGTTGGATATACTAAGTCTCCTGTTAAGTAAGGGGACAAAAGTGCAACAATGAGTCACTCACTTCATGAGTGTAGCACCTGACATTGCTCACACACAATCAGTACAGATGTGACTTACCAACCAGCCAGGCTCTCTCTAGTTGCAGTTGTGACATCAGCTGGTGTCTGGCGATGTTCTACATTACCAAGGAATCATGGGCTGATCCAGGATAACAGGCATACACATTTTAGATGAAGAGATCCGCCAAACAGACAACTTGCATGTTGATGGAATGGACATTTTTTCTGTTGCAATAGACTTGTTCCATGGCTTGTGGTGGCACTAAGCCAACAAGTGTGCCATCAATGGCCCCCACCACGTGTGGGATGCAGGCAAAACCTTAGATGTCAGCCTTCACATTGCTTGAATCCTCACGTAAAGGGAACATGACATAGCTGTCTATATGTTTCAACACTGCTGATAGGAAATCTTTCAACACCAGACTGAACATACGTTGCGACATACCACCAGATATGGCCACTGTATGTTGGAAGTCCCCTATTTCCAGGAAGTGCAATACTGACAGGACTTGTACAATGGGTGGTATGCAGTATGGATTACTGTTAGCTGGCATCAGTTCTGGCTCCAACTGATTGCACAAATCCACTATTGTTGGCTTATTCAGGTGACAGAGCTGGATGACGTAGCATTCTTCCATGGTCTGAAGGTCTGGCAATGGCCGGTAGACAGGAGGTTGAAAAGACTTATTTTGTTTTTGTGATGCATATAACAGGGCCATATATAGCCTTTCAAGCTGCCAAAATGGCGGATGCCTGACGTACTCCACTGGACATCAGGAACCGCCCACGGCCGGCGGCAGAAGTCATCTGTGCGGTAGGTGGTTTCAAACAGCGGCAGACACAGTCATAGGCTAACATTGTTGCCTGTGGTGGTAGCTGCCCAATGGCTATGTCCGTCCACGGTGATGACCGCATATGTGGCATAAGTGTACGCCGTGTTGTGCAAAATAAACCACTTGACTCCTGACACTGCTGCCAGCAACACCTCCACCACTTCAGCTGCTGTGTGCCGCCTTCAGGACCAATCATGCCACGTCCAGCAGGTGAAAGGACCACTGCTTTCTCTCCAGAGGAGTTGGAGAGGCTTGTGAGCAAGGTTCTTCCCCTATAGTGTCCGCTCTACTGCTCACCAGAGGAGCAGGCAAGTACCTCATAATTGACTCTGTTCAACACCTTCCTTTCCCTCCTCACAGGGTACAAAGTGCCCCTGTGTACCAGTTAGACTTCTTGTGTGCCTGTTGTGGCAGTCTGTGTGGCACCAATGGGATGTAAATAGTGCCGGTATTGGAGACCATTACTATATGTTGTGCTCATTCTCATTGTGATGTGTGATATTTTTGGGGGCCCTAGATCCTCCTTGTGTTAGAAGCACATAGCTACGCAAGCAGACTTTACTGCCATCCAGTGACTTTTTTTGGTTTATGATGGCTATAAATGTTAGAAAACATGTATGTGCATGACAGCATGAGCCAGGTATGCATCTTGTCTGAGTCATTGAGGGTATTGCAAGCAATGTGTATTGTGCCACAGATCTTTCACCCCACATCTGGCCTTGCCAAACCATTGTCCGGAAGGCATATCATGACTCACTGTGTCCTTCAGGTTGCCCCACAAGCCACACTGCCTATGGCCACATGATGCACTGTCATGCATGGAAGTGATGGAAATGTGAGTGTCATGTAGGTTCTGTATACTCAGCCTGCAGAGATTAGGGCCTGTCAAATGCATCGCCCAATATGAGAGATAGTACAGGCTGTGGGAGAGTCACTGTGGCTATGCAACTGTGGCACTGTGCCCACTTCCTGTAGACATGCAGATCCTATCAGGTGGCCAACATGAGGCTCAAGTGGAACCACTTGCCCTGAATGCCTCAGTCCATTGACTGGATTAGGAATGGGTACTGAGGTAAATCCCTGAACTAGCCCATATGTGCATTTTGCATCATTGTCAATGTGTGTCTTTGACTCATGACAGGTCCCTTACTACCACAGCTCTGCTGTCACCTTCACTGAAGCCATATTTGTCCTGTACAGGCTTATTGTACAAATGTCCGACCCACAGTGCAGACAGTGTGTAGATTCATTTGGGGGCCATGACATGTCACTCAATAGCTTGGTTACTTAGCAGAAATTGTACAATGCATACTTTTGTATGTTGGATGCCGTCTCTGTAGGTTAGAAACATATGTTTAATGGAGTGTTTTGTGGTACAGGTACATACCACTGAAACCTACTCTGAAGTGACATGAGTCTGCAATTGGTAGGCCACGTGTTCACACATGCACAAGGAAGACACATTCCGTACCCACCATGCCAGCCCTTTCATTGTCACTCAAGTGTAAGGGTGAAGTCTGTACTATTATAGTTGCCTGTAGGGACTGTATGCATTGAGTCAATGTTGTAAATGCGTTTTTCCAGTCAGGCCTAAGGAGTTTACCCTTCAGAAACCACATTGCTGTGTGGTGTTTCATTGTGGCTCACATTACAGTACATGTTGCTGGAGCATCGAATACCTGATGTCATTAGGCTTCCTTAGTCATTGTAGGCCTTGAGCAGGGTAGTGGGTTACTCTGCAGAAGAATCCAAAAGTGTGTAGTCATGTCCCTGTACTTATTGGCATGTGCTTCACACTTGTGATGTGTTGACAAATTGCCCATTTTATGCTTGGTGTTTCTGATGTGTGTGACAAAACCATATGAGCAAAACCTTGTGTTTGTAATTGCTTGATTTTTTGCATCCATATAGGTAAACACCCATCAAAAGAAGGAGATTTGGAGAGCCCTCGCCCAGGACGTGCAGACCCTGGGGATCCATAGCCGGCAAAGCGCCCACTGTTGCAAGAGGTGGAAGGATCGGAGGTGCTGGGCCAGAAGATCTCAGAGATTCAGCTGGGGCTGCCCAACCAACGGAGGCAGACACACCTCGAAGCATGTCCCCCCTATGGGCCTACATTCTGGCATTAGCATACCCGGACCTTGATGGGCGTTTGCAGGGAGCACAACAGCCACAAGGGGGTGAGTACAGGACATATTACAGCCAAGTTAATGTGTTAGGTTCTGACATCTCCTCCTGATGATTGGGGATGGACCATGTGTGACACACAAGATGAGTAACTGTTTGTGTAGACATGTAGGCCCATATTTATGCTTTTTTTGTGCTGCATTTGCGTCATTTTTTGACGCAAAAGAGGCGCAAACTTACAAAATATAATTGTATTTTGTAAGTTTGCGCCGCTTTTGTATCAAACAATGACACAAATTGCAGCACAAAAAAGGTATAAATATGGGCCGTAATTTGGTACACAACTGAGTACAATCCACAACACAATTGCTCTCCAGGGACAACACATTGCTTTGTACAGTGATCAGTCACAGAAGGTTTGTTGTTGTAGTGGGTCTAAATTCTACGCAACAGACAACTACTCCTCAGTGTTACAGTCCAAAGAAAAATAAGTGATGGATCACTGTCCTCAGCCATGTGTCTGGTCAAGTGAGTAAATTGGCATCTGCTCCCCAGAGGCCACTTGTTTTCAATGTGTGATGAGTGCTGGTGCCTCACTGCTGTCTGACTTGTGAAGGTGGCATCACACACGGGACAGAGCATACATTGTTCTTGCAGCTACAGATGAAAACTTTCCCTTGGTAAGTGGGGAATGTCCATTGCCATGATTTATGGCCCATCACTGTTGCCAAAATTCCTTGTGCTGACATGTTGGCATGTGTCCCATTCTCTTTTAACAAAATGTGTACACTGCTGTTTCATGCTTCATCTACCTGTGTTCATGGAAAGATTTCTGTATTCCCTCACATATAGTTGCATGCCAACCTGTCTTTGGAATTGGACATATGCAATGGGGCTACATCTTATGTAGTGCCACAGACGGGAGTGTGTCACCATTGATCGTTGGCTCACACATACCCTCACCCATCATTGCATGTCATTTGGCATGTACAACTGCAGTAGCAATGAGAGACATGACAGGTAGGACTAGAGTTTTTACACACAATGTCCATGTCCCTGCCATTGATGTGGCATCAAGTGGCAAAGTGCACCGCACATGTGAAATGGGAAAGATTTGTTACCTGTCTATTGGCACACATCATGGAGTGACTTGCAGTTATGTTGGAATCACATGTGGTTGGGTAGAACCATCCATCCACAGACATCTAGGTTTGCAGGACCATAATGGAGACCTCGATGTAGCTTCCCTTTGGGCAACAGGTCCAGGGCCTTCTACAAGTGCTTGTAAATCCCTGGGCCTTTCCAATATACAAAGGACTAATGGCTTCTACTGATGCAATCAGAGTTTGTCATTTTAAGGGGTGCCATATAGTAGTGGTGATTTTCCTGGGGCTAGCTGTTTGATTGTGTTATGCATTTTAGCGACATATCTCCCTGTCAATTTGCACATTTTGAATACAGTGTACATTTCCATGCCAAATATGTAGTATATCTGAGCAACATTAGTACTACCTCCATGACTCAATTAGGACAATTTACACATGGTGACGTGTGCAATGTTGACATGTTTCCAGTGTGACATGATTATTTCCATGTCACCTTCTTCAGGATACTGTACTGCTGTCTGCAACATGGCAGGATTTGGAGCACCATCTCTTATTGTTGTGTTATTGCATATGTGACAAACAGATGTCTGCATGACATTGTGTGGGATATGTTGGAAAGAACTTGGCATTGGACTACTATTGTCATTGGACTACTATTATATGACAACAGGTAACAGGTATGCTCCATGAGGCAAAGCATTGAAGGTGATATGGTCTCCTACTTGTTCAATGGTTATTGTGATTGCACAACTTCACACAACGTCACCCATGCAATTGGAGATCTGAGACCTGATTTTCCTGAGGGCAACTGTTGACAGTTCATGTAGCATGCATGCATATGGTATGGATCATGTAGGAGCCACCTTGAAGTAGTTTGTTGCTGGGGCCTACTTGACATCATGGTATTGGTTGTAAATCACAGCTTTTGTTCAAGTGTGATCAGGAACATGTGGAGAACCTTTTCCCCTTTGTATTTGCAGCATCATCCCAGGCAAGCCAAGGAGACAGGGCGAAACCAAGTGGGGAAGCATCTGACCATGGTACCTCCAGGCATGACACCACGACACAGAGGGACCCAGTGGCCCGGAAGGTGAGGGGAGTGCCACCGAGGACACAGGATCAACCTTGTCATCTTTAGATTCTACCCCCAGTGGCCACTCCGTAGTGGTGGGGGACCCATCAGGACCTATTCCTGTACCATCCTTGTCCACCACCCCCAGTCCTAGCAAAACCCTTCCTGTTGCTCCCCACCCAGTTGGCCATGCCCACTCACCTAAGAGGGTGGGCGTCTCCTTTGCCCTAGCTGCCTCAGTGCCAGTCCCTGTTACTCCTGCTGCCCTGAGTGAGAAGGCTATGAACCTCCTGAGGAGTATCAGGAGGTCAATAGCCTTCTGTGGGGCAGACTGCCATTGTGAATGCCATCCAGGGGTTGGTAAGCCAACTTCAGACAAACTCCTTCCTGGAAGACATTCATAGTGACATGTCTGGCCTACAGAGATCTTTTCAGACCCTGGCCTCCTCACTTATGACAGCAATCTATCCCCACTCCTCCCTCCCACCACACCTGTCTTCCCTATCCAAATTCCCTATTCCCCTACTTGTCCTAAGCACACAGACACATCCACATGCACCAAACTCAACACACACAAGCATCACACAGCGACACAAACTCTAGCAGACAAACTGGCATGTAGGCACTCAACCTTCACCCACAGACACCCCATCAGCCACCATTTCAACAGACAGCCCCATCGACCCACACACCATATCTACCATACCCACAGACACCACCACAACACCCAGTGACACATCCATCACACCCACCAGACACCCAGACAACAGCTCACAACCCACAGCCCCACACATTTCAGACACCATACCCCAGACACCACCACAACACCCACAGACGCATCTACCACATTTGATGTTGTTTCCAATATCTGACTTTGTGGGAAGTGTTGATCACCCAAGACAAGGGTAGATGTTCACTGTATGGATATGTGGGTGTTGATCTAATTGGTGTGGCATTACATTGCCTTATGCTTGCTAGGGTAAGTATTTCATCTTGTGTTGGCCAGTGTCAGCATGTATGGTGTAGATTTGTCCCCTGATATGGATTGTACTTTTGTCTCATGTGCAGGAGCTAGAGTTGTGTTTGTCCACACATGGAGGGTGTTCAATTGTGGTAGCTTCCTTTGCATTTGACTGACCATGTGTCCATTTTGATGTGTGCACCTTACAGCTATATCATCTAGATGTCTGGACCATGCAGTTGCCATTGTATGTGCTTTCTTGACTTGCACTTACACATTTGGTAGCTAGGTATATAATTTGGCTCAAATATTGTTTGTCACTGAGATACATGAAAGGCCAGTTCCTATGCAAATACTGTTTTAGGGGCATGTGCAAAGTGAAATGTGTCCATGAATGCTCCTGATGCCAACATCACTATTATGCAGGTATTGTTTTCTTTGTGACCTTTGGATATTTGTTTCACAGCCTATTGTGCATCCCATTGACCTTCCATTGTGTTGCAATGTGGGTGCAGTGTGGGTCCATCAATGAGCAGCACCTGCGGCAGGACGTGTGTGTGATGGGCTCCATGGCGGCACGGGTCATGTAACACTGCCTGCAGGTGAGTTGCTTCCTTTATGCTTTCCGTTTCCACCTGCTGGGATGTGGTGGTTGGACTGCCACGGTCATGCTGGTGGTAGGCAACATCATAATGTTTGCATATGAAAAACTGGCTGTGTCTGCCTGTTTGGCTTGCCTCGCCAATGCGGTGGTCTGCGCTGCCTAGTGGTGCTGGCGGGACTGCAGCAGTCTTTCCCTATGGGATTGACAGCATCGTAATACTGTGGTCCGACCGCCAAGCAGAAGTCGGTTAGGCTGCCGCCATGGTGGTGCACAAACCGTCAAACTCGTAATGCAACCATTTGAGAATATGTAACATTAATTTCAATATGTAATATTAATTTTAAAGCAAATCAACATAAGTTAAGTGCAAGCCATATTCACTTAAACACGGATAGTGTTCATTTTGATATTTGCTTAATTCATTTCAAAGCATGCTACATTTATCTCACAGTTTCATATTCATTTAAAAAACTGTCATATTCATGTTACAGAATGCGATATTACTTTTGATGAGGGCCATATTAATTTCACCAGGTGTCATATTCATTTTAAAGTGGCTCATACTCACCTTAACAACTGTCATAATAATTTTAACACAGGTAATATCCATTTCAACATAGGTCATATTCATTTCAATATATGCAGTATTTATTTTGCTGTGTATCACATCAATTTTAAAGCATAACATATTCTTTTTGACAAGCTTCATTTTAATTTCAGCATTGGTCATATTCAGTTTAAGATATGTTGAATTCATTTCAGTGGAGCTCATATTTGTTTCAATGCATGTCATATTCATCTTAGCATGTGTCATATTCCTTTCAATGGATTCTTCATTCATATTAACACATCTTAATGTTAACATGAATCATAGCCATTGTAACATATATCATAATCATGTCAATGTAAATCATATCACTTTCACTGCAAGCCATAATAATTGTGATGAATGTCATGATCATTTTAACGTTACTCGTATTCATTTTAAAACGTCAAATTCATTTCAAAGAAGGTCATATTCATTTCAACTCATGTCATGTTCATTTTGACATGTGTTATATTCTTTTCAATCAAGTTTAAATTCATTTCAATGGATGTCAAATTCATATTAACAATTGTCATATTAATTTTAAGATGCAACTCATCAATTTTAGCATACATCATATTAATTTGAATATTTGTCATATTAATTTCAAGGTGTGCCATATTCATTTTAACAAATGTCATGTGAATTTCAGCTGTGGTCATAATCATTTGAAGGCATGTCAACTTCAATTCAATGGAATTACATTAATTTCAACACAAACCATATTAATTTTTAATTATCTCCTATTCATTTCTGAGTGTCTCATGTTTATTGCCATCTCGGTAATATTCATTTCAACACAATACAAATTGATTGCAACATGTTTAATGTTCATTTCAGTGTACTGTGTATTAGTTTCAATGTGCATTGTTTTCTTTTCAGAATATAATATATTCATTTATGTACTTTATATTATTTTCAATCAGCCTTATTAATTTCAGTGTATGTCATATTTCTCTTGGCATAAGTCAATCATTTGAAGAAATGTCCCATTCTTTTTAGTGAATATTGTATTTGTTTCAGTGATTGCTTTATTGTTTACAGTGAGGGCCATATTAATTTCAGTATGATTTATATATATTTCAGTATATTTCTAATTCAATTTAGTGTGTGTGTTATTCATGTTAATCACTAAGTAGCATATTCACTCTGTCAGGTTTCATATTTGTTTTGGTTCAATTCCGCTTCACTCTGCCAGGTATCATAATTATTTTGGCACTAGGCCAACAAGTGTGCCATCAATGGCCCCCACCACGTGTGGGATGCAGGTAAAACCTTAGACGTCAGCCTTCAAATTGCTTGAATCCTCACGTAAAGGGAACATGACATAGCTGTCTATATGTTTCAACACTGCTGATAGGAAATCTTTCAACACCCGACTGAACATAGGTTGGGACAAACCACCAGATAGGGCCACTGTATGTTGGAAGGCCCCTATTTCCAGGAAGTGCAATACTGACAGGACTTGTACAATGGGTGGTATGCAGTATGGATTACTGTTAGCTGGCATCAGTTCTGGCTCCAACTGATTGCACAAATCCACTATTGATGGCTTATTCAGGTGGCAGAGCTGGATGACGTGGCATTCCTCCATGGTCTGAAGGTCTGGCAATGGACGGTAGACAGGAGGTTGAAAAGACGTATTTTGTTTTTGTGATGCATATAACAGGGCCATATATAGCCTTTCAAGCTGCCAAAATGGCGGATGCCTGACGTACTCCACTGGACATCAGGAACCGCCCACGGCCGGCGGCAGAAGTCATCTGTGCGGTAGGTGGTTTCAAACAGCGGCAGACACAGACATAGGCTAACATTGTTGCCTGTGGTGGTAGCTGCCCAATGGCTATGTCCGTCCACGGTGATGACCGCATATGTGGCATAAGTGTACGCCGTGTTGTGCAAAATCAACCACTTGACTCCTGACACTGCTGCCAGCAACACCTCCACCACTTCAGCTGCTGTGTGCCGCCTTCGGGACCAATAATGCCACGTCCAGCAGGTGAAAGGACCACTGCTTTCTCTCCAGAGGAGTTGGAGAGGCTTGTGAGCAAGGTTCTTCCCCTATAGTGTCCGCTCTACTGCTCACCAGAGGAGCAGGCAAGTACCTCATAATTGACTCTGTTCAACACCTTCCTTTCCCTCCTCACAGGGTACAAAGTGCCCCTGTGTATCAGTTAGACTTCTTGTGTGCCTGTTGTGGCAGTCTGTGTGGCACCAATGGGATGTAAATAGTGCCGGTATTGGAGACCATTACTATATGTTGTGCTCATTCTCATTGTGATGTGTGATTTTTTGGGGGGCCCTAGATCCTCCTTGTGTTAGAAGCACATAGCTACGCAAGCAGACTTTACTGCCATCCAGTGACTTTTTTTGGTTTATGATGGCTATAAATGTTAGAAAACGTGTATGTGCATGACAGCATGAGCCAGGTATGCATCTTGTCTGAGTCATTGAGGGTATTGCAAGCAATGTGTATTGTGCCACAGATCTTTCACCCCGCATCTGGCCTTGCCAAACCATTGTCTGGAATGCATATCATGACTCACTGTGTCTTTCAGGTTGCCCCACAAGCCACATTGCTGATGGCCACATGATGCACTGTCATGCATGGAAGTGATGGAAATGTGAGTGTCATGTAGGGTCTGTGTGCTCAGACTGCAGAGATTAGGGCCTGTCAAATGTATCTCCCAATATGAGAGATAGTCCAGGCTGTGGGAGAGTCACTGTGGCTATGCAACTGTGGCACTGTGCCCACTTCCAGTAGACATGCAGATCCTATCAGGTGGCCAACATGAGGCTCAAGTGGAAACACTTGCCCTGAATGCCTCAGTCCATTGACTGGATTAGGAATGGGTACTGAGGTAAATCCCTGAACTAGCCCATATGTGCATTTTGCATCATTGTCAATGTGTGTCTTTGACTCATGACAGGTCCCTTACTACCACAGCTCTGCTGTCACCTTCACTGAAGCCATATTTGTCCTGTACAGGCTTATTGTACAAATGTCCGACCCACAGTGCAGACAGTGTGTAGATTCATTTGGGGGCCATGACATGTCACTCAATAGCTTGGTTACATAGCAGAAATTGTACAATGCATACCTTTGTATGTTGGATGCTGTCTCTGTAGGTTAGAAACATATGTTTAATGGAGTGTTTTGTGGTACAGGTACATACCACTGAAACCTACTCTGAAGTGGCATGAGTCTGCATTTGGTAGGCCACGTGTCCACACATGCACAAGGAAGACACATTCCGTACTCACCATGCCAGCCCTTTCATTGTCACTCAAGTGTAAGGGTGAAGTCTGTACTATGATAGTTGCCTGTAGGGACTGTATGCATTGAGTCAATGTTGTAAATGCGTTTTTCCAGTCAGGCCTAAGGAGTTTACCCTTCAGAAACCACACTGCTGTGTGGTGTTTCATTGTGGCTCACATTACAGTACATGTTGCTGGAGCATCGAATACCTGATGTCATTAGGCTTCCTTAGTCATTGTAGGCCTTGAGCAGGGTAATGGGTTACTCTGCAGAATAATCCAAAAGTGTGTAGTCATGTCCCTGTACTTATTGGCATGTGCTTCACACTTGTGATGTGTTGACAAATTGCCCATTTTATGCTTGGTGTTTCTGATGTGTGTGACAATACCATATGAGCAAAACCTTGTGTTTGTAAGTGCTTGATTTATTGCATCCATATAGGTAAACACCCATCAAAAGAAGGAGATTTGGAGAGCCCTTGCCCAGGACGTGCAGACCCTGGGGATCCATAGCCGGCAAAGCGCCCACTGTTGCAAGAGGTGGAAGGACCGGAGGTTCTGGGCCAGAAGATCTCAGAGATTCAGCTGGGGCTGCCCTCCCAACATAGGCAGACACACCTCGAAGCATGTCCCCCCTATGGGCCTGCATTCTGGCATCAGCAAACCCGGACCTTGATGGGCGTTTGCAGGGAGCACAGCAGCCACAAGGGGGTGAGTACAGGACATATTACAGCCAAGTTAATGTGTTAGGTTCTGACATCTCCTCCTGATGATTGGGGATGGACCATGTGTGGCACACAAGATGAGTAACTGTTTGTGTAGACATGTAGGCCCATATTTATGCTTTTTTTGTGCTGCATTTGCGTCATTTTTTGATGAAAAAGAGGCGCAAACTTACAAAATATAATTGTATTTTGTAAGTTTGCGCCGCTTTTGCATCAAACAATGACACAAATTGCAGCACAAAAAAGGTATAAATATGGGCCGTAATTTGGTACACAACTGAGTACAATCCACAAAACAATTGCTCTCCAGGGACAACACATTGCTTTCTACAATGATCAGTCACAGAAGGTTTGTTGTTGTAGTGGGTCTAAATTCTACGCAACAGACAACTACTCCTCAGTGTTACAGTTCAAAGAAAAAGAAGTGATGGATCACTGTCCTCAGCCATATGTCTGGTCAAGTGAGTAAATTGGCATCTGCTCCCCAGAGGCCACTTGTTTTCAATGTGTGATGAGTGCTGGTGCCTCACTGCTGTCTGACATGTGAAGGTGGCATCACACATGTGACAAAGCATACATTGTTCTTGCAGCTACAGAAGAAAACTTTCCCTTGGTAAGTGGGGAATGTCCATTGACATGATTTATGGCCCATCACTGTTGCAAAAATTCCTTGTGCTGACATGTTGGCATGTGTCCCATTCTCTTTTAACAAAATGTGTACACTGCTGTTTCATGCTTTGTCTACCTATGTTCATGGAAAGATTTCTGTATTCCCTCACATATAGTTGCGTGCCAACCTGTCTTTGGAATTGGACATATGCAATGGGGCTACATCTTATGTAGTGCCACAGACGGGAGTGTGTTACCATTGATCGTTGGCTCACACATACCCTCACCCATCATTGCATGTCATTTGGCATGTACAACTGCAGTAGCAATGAGAGACATGACAGGTAGGACTAGAGTTTTTACACACAATGTCCATGTCCATGCCATTGATGTGGCATCAAGTGGCAAAGTGCACCGCACATGTGAAATGGGAAAGATTTGTTACCTGACTATTGGCACACATCATGGAGTGACTTGCAGTTATGTTGGAATCACATGTGGTTGGGTAGAACCATCCATCCACAGACATCTGGGTTTGCAGGACTAAAATGGAGACAGCGATGTAGCTTCCCTTTGGGCAACAGGTCCAGGGCCTTCTACAAGTGCTTGTAAATCCCTGGGCCTTTCCAATATACAAAGGACTAATGGCTTCTACTGATGCAATCAGAGTTTGTCATTGTAAGGGGTGCCATATAGTAGTGGTGATTTTCCTGGGGCTAGCTGTTTGATTGTGTTATGTATTTTAGCGACATATCTCCCTGTCAATTTGCACATTTTGAATACAGTGTACATTTCCATGCCAAATATGTAGTATATCTGAGCAACATTAGTACTACCTCCATGACTCAATTAGGACAATTTACACATGGTGACGTGTGCAATGTTGACATGTTTCCAGTGTGACATGATTATTTCCATGTCACCTTCTTCAGGATACTGTACTGCTGTCTGCAACATGGCAGGATTTGGAGCACCATCTCTTATTGTTGTGTTATTGCATATGTGACAAACAGATGTCTGCATGACATTGTGTGGGATATGTTGGAAAGAACTTGGCATTGGACTACTATTGTCATTGGACTACTATTATATGACAACAGGTAACAGGTATGCTCCATGAGGCAAAGCATTGAAGGTGATATGGTCTCCTACTTGTTCAATGGTTATTGTGATTGCACAACTTCACACAACGTCACCCATGCAATTGGAGATCTGAGACCTGATTTTCCTGAGGGCAACTGTTGACAGTTCATGTAGCATGCATGCATATGGTATGGATCATGTAGGAGCCACCTTGAAGTAGTTTGTTGCTGGGGCCTACTTGACATCATGGTATTGGTTGTAAATCACAGCTTTTGTTCAAGTGTGATCAGGAACATGTGGAGAACCTTTTCCCCTTTGTATTTGCAGCATCATCCCAGGCAAGCAAAGGAGACAGGGTGAAACCAAGTGGGGAAGCATCTGACCACGGTACCTCCAGGCATGACACCACGACACAGAGAGACCCAGTGGCCCGGAAGGTGAGGGGAGTGCCACCAAGGACACAGGATCAACCTGGTCATCTTTAGATTCTACCCCCAGTGGCCACTCCGTAGTGGTGTGGGACCCATAAGGACCTATTCCTGTACCATCCTTGTCCACCACCCCCAGTACTAGCAAAACTCTTCCTGTTGCTCCCCACCCAGTTGGCCATGCCCACTCACCTAAGAGGGTGGGCATCTCCTTTGCCCTAGCTGCCTCAGTGCCAGTCCCTGTTACTCCTGCTGCCCTGAGTGAGAAGGCTATTGACCTTCTGAGGAGTATCAGGAGGTCAATAGCCTTCTGTGGGGCAGACTGCCATTGTGAATGCCATACAGGGGTTGGTAAGCCAACTTCAGACAAACGCCTTCCTGGAAGACATTCATAGTGACATGTCTGGCCTACAGAGATCTTTTCAAACCCTGGCCTCCTCACTTATGACAGCAATCTATCCCCACTCCTCCCTCCCACCACATCTGTCTTCCCTATCCAAATTCCCTATTCCCCTACTTGTCCTAAGCACACAGACACATCCACATGCACCAACCTCAACACACACAAGCATCACACAGCAACACAAACTCTAGCAGCCAAACTGGCATGTAGGCACTCAACATTCACCCACAGACACCCCATCAGCCACCATTTCAACAGACAGCCCCATCGACCCACACACCACATCCACCATACCCACAGACACCACCACAACACCCAGTGACACATCCATCAAACCCACCATACACCCAGACAACAGCCCACAACCCACAGCCCCACACATCTCAGACACCATACCCCAGACACCACCACAACACCCACAGACGCATCTACCACATTTGATGTTGTTTCCAATATCTGACTTTGTGGGAAGTGTTGATCACCCAAGACAAGGGTAGATGTTCACTGTATGGATATGTGGGTGTTGATCTAATTGGTGTGGCATTACATTGTGTTATGCTTGCTAGGGTAAGTATTTCATCTTGTGTTGGCCAGTGTCAGCATGTATGGTGTAGATTTGTCCCCTGATATGGATTGTACTTTTGTCTCATGTGCAGGAGCTAGAGTTGTGTTTGTCCACACATGGAGGGTGTTCAATTGTGGTAGCTTCCTTTGCATTTGACTGACCATGTGTCCATTTTGATGTGTGCACCTTACAGCTACATCATCTAGATGTCTGGACCATGATGTTGTCATTGTATGTGCTTTCTTGACTTGCACTTACACAATTGGTAGCTAGGCAGATAATTTGGCTCAAATATTGTTTGTCACTGAGATACATGAAAGGCCAGTTCCTATGCAAATACTGTTTCAGGGGCATGTGCAAAGTGAAATGTGTCCATGAAGGCTCCTGATGCCAACATCACTATTATGCAGGTATTGTTTGCTTTGTGACCTTTGGATATGTGTTTCACAGCCTATTGTGCATCCCATTGACCTTCCATTGTTTTGAAATGTGGGTGCTGTGTGGGTCCATCAATGAGCAGCACCTGCGGCAGGACGTGTGTGTGATGGGCTCCATGGCGGCACAGGTCATGTAACACTGCCTGCTTTATGCTTTCCGTTTCCACCTGCTGGGATGTGGTGGTTGGACTGCCACAGTCATGCTGGTGGTAGGCAACATCATAATGTTTGCATATGAAAAACTGGCTTTGTCTGCCTGTTTGGCTTGCCTCGCCAATGCGGTGGTCTGCGCTGCCTAGTGGTGCTGGCGGGACTGCAGCAGTCTTTCCCTATGGGATTGACAGCATCGTAATACTGTGATCCGACCGCCAAGCAGATGGCGGTTAGGCTGCCGCCATGGTGGTGCACAAACCGTCAAACTCGTAATGCAACCATTTGAGAATATGTAACATTAATTTCAATATGTAATATTAATTTTAAAGCAAATCAACATAAGTTAAGTGCAAGCCATATTCACTTAAACACGGATAGTGTTCATTTTGATATTTGCTTAATTCATTTCAAAGCATGCTACATTTATCTCACAGTTTCATATTCATTTTAAAAAGTGTCATATTCATGTTACAGAATGCGATATTACTTTTGATGAGGGCCATATTAATTTCACCAGGTGTCATATTCATTTTAAAGTGGCTCATACTCACCTTAACAACTGTCATAATAATTTTAACACGGGTAATATCCATTTCAACATAGGTCATATTAATTTCAATATATGCAGTATTTATTTTGCTGTGTATCACATCAATTTTAAAGCATAACATATTCTTTTTGACAAGCTTCATTTTAATTTCAGCATTGGTCATATTCAGTTTAAGACATGTTGAATTAATTTCAGTGGAGCTCATATTTGTTTCAATGCATGTCATATTCATCTTAGCATGTGTCATATTCCTTTCAATGGATTCTTCATTCATATTAACACATCTTAATTTTAACATGAATCATAACCATTGTAACATATATCATAATCATGTCAATGTAAATCGTATCACTTTCAATGCAAGCCATATTAATTGTGATGAATGTCATGATCATTTTAACGTTACTCGTATTCATTTTAAAACGTCAAATTCATTTCAAAGAAGGTCATATTCATTTCAACTCATGTCATGTTCATTTTGACATGTTTTACATTCTTTTCAATCAAGTTTAAATTTATTTCAATGGATGTCATATTCATATTAACAATTGTCATATTAATTTTAAGATGCAACTTATCAATTTTAGCATACATCATATTAATTTGAAATGTGTCATATTAATTTCAAGGTGTGCCATATTCATTTTAACAAATGTCATGTGAATTTCAGCTGTGGTCATACTCATTTGAAGGCATGTCAACTTCAATTCAATGGTATTACATTAATTTCAACACAAACCATATTAATTTTTAATCATCCCCTATTCATTTCTGAGTGTCTCATATTCATTGCCGTCTCAGTAATATTCATTTCAACACAATACAAATTGATTGCAACATGTTTAATGTTCATTTCAGTGTACAGTGTTTTTTAGTTTCAATGTGCATTGTTTTCTTTTCAGAATATAATATATTCATTTATGTACTTTATATTATTTTCAATCAGCCTTATTAATTTCAGTGTATGTCATATTTCTCTTGGCATAAGTCAATCATTTCAAGAAATGTCCCATTCTTTTTAGTGAATATTGTATTTGTTTCAGTGATTGCTTCATTGTTTACAGTGAGGGCCATATTAATCTCAGTATGATTTATATATATTTCAATATATTTCTTATTCAATTTAGTGTGTGTGTTATTCATATTAATCACTAAGTAGCATATTCACTCTGTCAGGTTTCAGATTTGTTTTGGTTCAATTCCCTTTCACTCTGCCAGGCATCATAATTATTTTGGCACTAGGCCAACAAGTGTGCCATCAATGGCCCCCACCATGTGTGGGATGCAGGCAAAACCTTAGAAGTCAGCCTTCTCATTGCTTGAATCCTCACGTAAAGGGAACATGACATTGCTGTCTATATGTTTCAACACTGCTGATAGGAAATCTTTCAACACCAGACTAAACATAGGTTGAGACATACCACCAGATAGGGCCACTGTATGTTGGAAGGCTCCTATTTCCAGGAAGTGCAATACTGACAGGACTTGTACAATGGGTGGTATGCAGTATGGATTACTGTTAGCTGGCATCAGTTCTGGCTCCAACTGATTGCACAAATCCACTATTGCTGGCTTATTCAGGTGGCAGAGCTGGATGACGTGGCATTCCTCAATGGTCTGAAGGTTTGGCAATAAACGGTAGACAGGAGGTTGAAAAGACTTATTTTGTTTTTGTGATGCATATAACAGGGCCATACATAGCCTTTCAAGCTGCCAAAATTGCGGATGCCTGACGTACTCCACTGGACATCATGAACTGCCCACGGCCGGCGGAAGAAGTCATCTGTGCGTTAGGTGGTTTCAAACAGCGGCAGACACAGACATAGGCTAACATTGTTGCCTGTGGTGGTAGCTGCCCAATGGCTATGTCCGTCCACGGTGATGACCGCATATGTGGCATAAGTGTACGCCGTGTTGTGCAAAATCAACCACTTGACTCCTGACACTGCTGCCAGCAACACCTCCACCACTTAAGCTGCTGTGTGCCACCTTCAGGACCAATCATGCCACGTCCAGCAGGTGAAAGGACCACTGCTTTCTCTCCAGAGGAGTTGGAGAGGCTTGTGAGCAAGGTTCTTCCCCTATAGTGTCCGCTCTACTGCTCACCAGAGGAGCAGGCAAGTACCTCATAATTGAATCTGTTCAACACCTTCCTTTCCCTCTTCACAGGGTACAAAGTACCCCTGTGTACCAGTTAGACTTCTTGTGTGCCTGTTGTGGCAGTCTGTGTGGCACCAATGGGATGTAAATAGTGCCGGTATTGGAGACCATTACTATATGTTGTGCTCCGTCTCATTGTGATGTGTGATTTTTTTGGGGGCCCTAGATCCTCCTTGTGTTAGAAGCACATAGCTACGCAAGCAGACTTTACTGCCATCCAGTGACTTTTTTTGGTTTATGATGGCTATAAATGTTAGAAAACGTGTATGTGCATGACAGCATGAGCCAGGTATGCATCTTGCCTGAGTCATTGAGGGTATTGCAAGCAATGTGTATTGTGCCACAGATCTTTCACCCCACATCCGGCCTTGCCAAACCATTGTCTGGAAGGCATATCATGACTCACTGTGTCCTTCAGGTTGCCCCACAAGCCACATTGCTGATGGCCACATGATGCACTGTCATGCATGGAAGTGATGGAAATGTGAGGGTCATGTAGGTTCTGTATGCTCAGACTGCAGAGATTAGGGCCTGTCAAATGTATCTCCCAATATGAGAGATAGTCCAGGCTGTGGGAGAGTCACTGTGGCTATGCAACTATGGCATTGTGCCCACTTCCAGTAGACATGCTGATCCTATCAGGTGGCCAACATGAGGCTCAAGTGGAAACACTTGCCCTGAACGCCTCAGTCCATTGACTGGATTAGGAATGGGTACTGAGGTAAATCCCTGAACTAGCCCATATGTGCATTTTGCATCATTGTCAATGTGTGTCTTTGACTCATGACAGGTCCCTTACTACCACAGCTCTGCTGTCACCTTCACTAAGGCCATATTTGTCCTGTACAGGCTTATTGTACAAATGTCCGACCCACAGTGCAGACAGTGTGTAGATTCATTTGGGGGCCATGACATGTCACTCAATAGCTTGGTTACATAGCAGAAATTGTACAATGCATACCTTTGTATGTTGGATGCCGTCTCTGTAGGTTAGAAACATATGTTTAATGGAGTGTTTTGTGGTACAGGTACATACCACTGAAACCTACTCTGAAGTGGCATGAGTCTGCATTTGGTAGGCCACGTGTCCACACATGCACAAGGAAGACACATTCCGTACTCACCATGCCAGCCCTTTCATTGTCACTCAAGTGTAAGGGTGAAGTCTGTACTATGATAGTTGCCTGTAGGGACTATATGCATTGAGTCAATGCTGTAAATGCGTTTTTCCAGTCAGGCCTAAGGAGTTTACCCTTCAGAAACCACATTACTGTGTGGTGTTTCATTGTGGCTCACATTACAGTACATGTTGCTGGAGCATCGAATACCTGATGTCATTAGGCTTCCTTAGTCATTGTAGGCCTTGAGTAGGGTAGTGGGTTACTCTGCAGAAGAATCCAAAAGTGTGTAGTCATGTCCCTGTACTTATTGGCATGTGCTTCACACTTGTGATGTGTTGACAAATTGCCCATTTTATGCTTGGTGTTTCTGATGTGTGTGACAATACCATATGAGCAAAAATGTAATTGCTTGATTTATTGCATCCATATAGGTAAACACCCATCAAAAGAAGGAGATTTGGAGAGCCCTTGCCCAGGACGTGCAGACCCTGGGGATCCATAGCCAGCAAAGCGCCCACTGTTGCAAGAGGTGGAAGGACCGGAGGTGCTGGGCCAGAAGATCTCAGAGATTCAGTTGGGGCTGCCCAACCAACGTAGGCAGACACACCTCGAAGCATGTCCCCCCTATGGGCCTGCATTCTGGCATTAGCATACCCGGACCTTGATGGGCGTTTGCAGGGAGCACAGCAGCCACAAGGGGGTGAGTACAGGACACATTACAGCCAAGTTAATGTGTTAGGTTCTGACATCTCCTCCTGATGATTGGGGATGGACCATGTGTGACACACAAGATGAGTAACTGTTTGTGTAGACATGTAGGCCCATATTTAGGCTTTTTTTGTGCTGCATTTGCATAATTTTTTGACGCACAAGAGGCGCAAACTTACAGAATATAAATGTATTTTGTAAGTTTGCGCCGCTTTTGCATCAAACAATGACACAAATTGCAGCACAAAAAAGGTATAAATATGGGCCGTAATTTGGTCCACAACTGAGTACAATCCACAAAACAATTGCTCTCCAGGGACAACACATTGCTTTGTACAATGATCAGTCACAGAAGGTTTGTTGTTGTAGTGGGTCTAAATTCTACGCAACAGACAACTACTCCTCAGTGTTACAGTCCAAAGAAAAAGAAGTGATGGATCACTGTCCTCAGCCATGTGTCTGGTCAAGTGAGTAAATTGGCATCTGCTCCCCAGAGGCCACTTGTTCTCAATGTGTGATGAGTGCTGGTGCCTCACTGCTGTCTGACATATGAAGGTGGCATCACACATGTGACAGAGCATACATTGTTCTTGCAGCTACAAATGAAAACTTTCCCTTGGTAAGTGGGGAATGTCCATTGACATAATTTATGGCCCATCACTGTTGCAAAAATTCCTTGTGGTGACATGTTGGCATGTGTCCCATTCTCTTTTAACAAAATGTGTACACTGCTGTTTCATGCTTCGTCTACCTGTGTTCATGGAAAGATTTCTGTATTCCCTCACATATATTTGCGTGCTAACCTGTCTTTGGAATTGGACATATGCAATGGGGCTACATCTTATGTAGTGCCACAGACGGGAGTGTGTCACCATTGATCGTTGGCTCACACATACCCTCACCCATCATTGCATGTCATTTGGCATGTACAACTGCAGTAGCAATGAGAGACATGACAGGTAGGACTGGAGTTTTTACACACAATGTCCATGTCCATGCCATTGATGTGGCATCAAGTGGCAAAGTGCACCGCACATGTGAAATGGGAAAGATTTGTTACCTGACTATTGGCACACATCATGGAGTGACTTGCAGTTATGTTGGAATCACATGTGGTTGGGTAGAACCATCCATCCACAGACATCTGGGTTTTCAGGACCAAAATGGAGACAGCGATTTAGCTTCCCTTTGGGCAACAGGTCCAGGGCCTTCTACAAGTGCTTGTAAATCCCTGGGCCTTTCCATTATACAAAGGACTAATGGCTTCTACTGATGCAATCAGAGTTTGTCATTGTAAGGGGTGCCATATAGTAGTGGTGATTTTCCTGGGGCTAGCTGTTTGATTGTGTTATGTATTTTAGCGACATATCTCCATCAATTTGCACATTTTGAATACTGTGTAAATTTCCATGCCAAATATGTAGTATATCTGAGCAACATTAGTACTACCTCCATGACTCAATTAGGACACTTTACACATGGTGACGTGTGCAATGTTGACATGTTTCCAGTGTGACATGATTATTTCCATGTCACCTTCTTCAGGATACTGTACTGCTGTCAGCAACATGGCAGGATTTGGAGTACCATCTCTAATTGTTGTGTTATTGCATATGTGACAAACAGATGTCTGCATGACATTGTGTGGGATATGTTGGAATGAACTTTGCATTGGACTACTATTGTCATTGGACTACTATTATATGACAATAGGTAACAGGTATGCTCCATGAGGCAAAGCATTGAAAGTGATATGGTCTCCTACTTGTTCAATGGTTATTGTGATTGCACAACTTCACACAACTTCACCCATGCAATTGGAGATCTGAGACCTGATTTTCCTGAGGGCAACTGTTGACAGTTCATGTAGCATGCATGCATATGGTATGGATCATGTAGGAGCCACCTTGAAGTAGTTTGTTGCTGGGGCCTACTTGACATCATGGTATTGGTTGTAAATCACAGCTTTTGTTCAAGTGTGATCAGGAACATGTGGAGAACCGTTTCCCCTTTGTATTTGCAGCATCATCCCAGGCAAGCCAAGGAGACAGGGTGAAACCAAGTGGGGAAGCATCTGACCACGGTACCTCCAGGCATGACACCAAGACACAGAGGGACCCAGTGGCCCGGAAGGTGAGGGGAGTGCCACCGAGGACACAGGATCAACCTTGTCATCTTTAGATTCTACCCCCAGTGGCCACTCCGTAGTGGTGGGGGACCCATAAGGACCTATTCCTGTACCATCCTTGTCCACCACCCCCAGTACTAGCAAAACCCTTCCTGTTGCTCCCCACCCAGTTGGCCATGCCCACTCACCTAAGAGTGTGGGCGTCTCCTTTGCCCTAGCTGCCTCAGTGCCAGTCCCTGTTACTCCTGCTGCCCTGAGTTAGAAGGCTATTGACCTCCTGAGGAGTATCAGGAGGTCAATAGCCTTATGTGGGGCAGACTGCCATTGTGAATGCCATCCAGGGGTTGGTAAGCCAACTTCAGACAAACGACTTCCTGGAAGACATTCATAGTGACATGTCTGGCCTACAGAGATCTTTTCAGACCCTGGCCTCCTCACTTATGACAGCAATCTATCGCCACTCCTCCCTCCCACCACATCTGTCTTCCCTATCCAAATTCCCTATTCCCCTACTTGTCCTAAGCACACAGACACATCCACATGCACCAACCTCAACACACACAAGCATCACACAGCGACACAAACTCTAGCAGCCAAACTGGCATGTAGGCACTCAACATTCACCCACAGACACCCCATCAGCCACCATTTCAACAGACAGCCCCATCGACCCACACACCACATCCACCATACCCACAGACACCACCACAACACCCAGTGACACATCCATCACACCCACCATACACCCAGACAACAGCCCACAACCCACAGCCCCACACATCTCAGACACCATACCCCAGACACCACCACAACACCCACCGACGCATCTACCACATCTGATGTTGTTTCCAATATCTGACTTTGTGGGAAGTGTTGATCACCCAAGACAAGGGTAGAGGTTCACTGTATGGATATGTGGGTGTTGATCTAATTGGTGTGGCATTACATTGTGTTATGCTTGCTAGGGTAAGTATTTCATCTTGTGTTGGCCAGTGTCAGCATGTATGGTGTAGATTTGTCCCCTGATATGGATTGTACTTTTGTCTCATGTGCAGGAGCTAGAGTTGTGTTTGTCCACACATGGAGGGTGTTCAATTGTGGTAGCTTCCTTTGCATTTGACTGACCATGTGTCCATTTTGATATGTGCACCTTACAGCTACATCATCTAGATGTCTGGACCATGCTGTTGCCATTGTATGTGCTTTCTTGACTTGCACTTACACATTTGGTAGCTAGGCATATAATTTGGCTCAAATATTGTTTGTCACTGAGATACATGAAAGGCCAGTTTCTATGCAAATACTGTTTTAGGGGCATGTGCAAAGTGAAATGTGTCCATGAATGCTCCTGATGCCAACATCACTATTATGCAGGTATTGTTTGCTTTGTGACCTTTGGATATTTGTTTCACAGCCTATTGTGCATCCCATTGACCTTCCATTGTGTTGCAATGTGGGTGCTCGGTGGGTCCATCAATGAGCAGCACCTGCGGCAGGACGTGTGTGTGATGGGCTCCAGGGCGGCACAGGTCATGTAACACTGCCTGCAGGTGAGTTGCTTCCTTTATGCTTTCCGTTTCCACCTGCTGGGATGTGGTGGTTGGACTGCCACGGTCATGCTGGTGGTAGGCAACATCATAATGTTTGCATATGAAAAACTGGCTGTGTCTGCCTGTTTGGCTTGCCTCGCCAATGCGGTGGTCTGCGCTGCCTAGTGGTGCTGGCAGGACTGCAGCAGTCTTTCCCTATGGGATTGACAGCATCGTAATACTGTGGTCCGACCGCCAAGCAGATAGCGGTTAGGCTGCCGCCATGGTGGTGCACAAACCGTCAAACTCGTAATGCAACCCTTTGAGAATATGTAACATTAATTTCAATATGTAATATTAATTTGAAAGCAAATCAACATAAGTTAAGAGCAAGCCATATTCACTTAAACACGGCTAGTGTTCATTTTGATATTTGCTTAATTCATTTCAAAGCATGCTACATTTATCTCACAGTTTCATATTCATTTAAAAAAGTGTCATATTTATGTTACAGAATGCGATATTACTTTTGATGAGGGCCATATTAATTTCACCAGGTGTCATATTCATTTTAAAGTGGCTCATACTCACCTTAACAACTGTCATAATAATTTTAACACAGGTAATATCCATTTCAACATAGGTCATATTCATTTCAATATATGCAGTATTTATTTTGCTGTGTATCACGTCAATTTTAAAGCATAACATATTCTTTTTGACAAGCTTCATTTTAATTTCAGCATTGGTCATATTCAGTTTAAGACATGTTGAATTCATTTCAGTGGAGCTCATATTTGTTTCAATTCATGTCATATTCATCTTAGCATGTGTCATATTCCTTTCAATGGATTCTTCATTCATACTAACACAGCTTAATTTTAACATGAATCATAGCCATTGTAACATATATCATAATCATGTCAATGTAAATCATATCACTTTCAATGCAAGCCATATTAATTGTGATGAATGTCATGATCATTTTAACGTTACTCGTATTCATTTTAAAACGTCAAATTCATTTCAAAGAAGGTCATATTCATTTCAACTCATGTCATGTTCATTTTGACATGTGTTATATTCTTTTCAATCAAGTTTAAATTCATTTCAATGGATGTCATATTCATATTAACAATTGTCATATAAATTTTAAGATGCAACTTTTCAATTTTAGCATACATCATATTAATTTGAATATGTGTCATATTAATTTCAAGGTGTGCCATATTCATTTTAACAAATGTCATGTGAATTTCAGCTGTGGTCATACTCATTTGAAGGCATGTCAACTTCAATTCAATGGGATTACATTAATTTCAACACAAGCCATATTAATTTTTAATCATCTCCTATTCATTTCTGAGTGTCTCATATTCATTGCCATCTTGGTAATATTCATTTCAACACAATACAAATTCATTGCAACATGTTTAATGTTAATTTCAGTTTACATTGTATTAGT
This sequence comes from Pleurodeles waltl, assembly GCF_031143425.1. Lineage (NCBI taxonomy): Eukaryota > Metazoa > Chordata > Amphibia > Caudata > Salamandridae > Pleurodeles > Pleurodeles waltl. The sequence continues at coordinate 877,631,608 of NC_090444.1, forward strand.
TTCAATGTGCATTGTTTTCTTTTCAGAATATAATATATTCATTTATGTACTTTATATTATTTTCAATCAGCCTTAATAATTTCAGTGTATGTCATATTTCTCTTGGCATAAGTCAATCATTTCAAGAAATGTCCCATTCTTTTGAGTGAATATTGTATTTGTTTCAGTGATTGCTTTATTGTTTACAATGAGGCCCATATTTATTTCAGTATGATTTATATATATTTCAGTATGTTTCTTATTCAATTTAGTGTGTGTGTTATTCATATTAATCACTAAGTAGCATATTCACTCTGTCAGGTTTCATATTTGTTTTGGTTCAATTCCGCTTCACTCTGCCAGGTATCAGAATTATTTTGACACATAGTACATTCATTCTGGTGTGTGTCATATTCATTTTGCAGCACGCTATGCATTACAGGAGGTGTCCAATATGGGGAGCTGTAATTTTGACATGAACGGCTTCCCATAGACCTCGCCCGATGCATTTAAGCCCCATCAGGCCTTTCTCACGGGTAACAGGAGTTCAGTTCCCACAGTGAATATATGTTTACAACTAACACAATAGAAGTACTAACTCAGAACGGATGAGTTTGTAAGATTACCATGAGTGCCATATTGAAATGTCACTGAATTACATCGTCGCAAGTAGGTAACAAGAATGGGATGTGTAATATATGAGAACCATCCAAGTGAAGAAAAGTTTGTTAAATCTCAAGGGAGTATAAGACAACATATTAATATTTTCCAATCAATGTTTTGTAAATAAATATGAGCTAACTTGATACTTCTCCCTAAGACCTCAAATATTGTAAACATTCTTAAATACGATCTCCCAAATGGCATAACACAACTTATTAGGGTCCTACGAAACATGTAATAATACAGATTAAAAGACCGCTGAGGGTATTTTGGGATTTGCCCTGGGCTGGCGGGCGGCCGCCAAAAGGCCGCCCGCCAGCCCAGGGCAAATCAGCCTTCCCACGATTACGCCGGCTCAGAATTGAGCCGGCGTAGTGGGAAGGTGCGACGGGTGCAGTGGCACCCGTCGCGTATTTCAGTGTCTGCATAGCAGACACTGAAATACTTTGTGGGGCCCTCTTACGGGGGCCCCTGCGGCACCCCCTACCGCCATCCTGTTCCTGGCGGGAGTCCCGCCAGGAACAGGATGGCGGTAGGGGGTGTCATCCATGGAGGATTCTGCTGGGCAGCGGGAAACCGGCGGGAGACTGCCGGTTTCCCGAATCTGACCGCGGCCGAACCGCCGCGGTCAGAATGCCCTGCGGGGCACCGCCGGTCTGTCGGCGGTGCTCCCGCCGACCCTGGCCCCGGCGGTCTCTGACCGCCGGGGTCAGAAGGACCCCCATAATCTTGCATAAATGATTGTCCATACAATCATATTCTGGCCCAAGTGGGCGAACTTGCTATGCTGAACAAAATATATTCGTACCTCACTGAGAATAGGTCTGACCCGTCGCCATGATTATCCTCCAGCCCAAGTGGGCATACTGAGCAACATACATCCCAACAAATAATCTTGCACATCCAAAGCATCATTCACTGACCTAAATAAAAAGCACAAACTAAAACTATACTAAAAACATAACATACTGAACAACCTAGAGGTCAAAAGACAGAGGAGCATCCCACTGCAATTCCATTAATATAAGCGTACTGCCATATCTGCGTCTGAATTCAAACCTTGATGTGGGAGGCACTCAAAATCTAGAATGTATCTGGATTATAATTTACACAATTCGTTCTCCATATCTCCTCTCCTGCTATTGGGTGTAGCATTGAAAATCACCATGAATCGTGAACCTCTGCAAAACGTCTAGCCACAGGATATGTAGTGTCATGATGTCCTATGTTATGATACTCTCAGTAAATACATTGGCACTACACCTCAGAGTACCTTTAGATAGTGTTGATCATTAAAGGATAAATTGAGTAAAAACCTTATTAGTGGGATGGTCCCACCAAACAAAAACAGGGCTTCTTTTGCTGCTGAAAATGTAGAGCATGTAGAGCATGTATCAACAGTCAGGATACTAAAAGGTTTACAATAACCAACATGGAGAGGGGATATGTGATCAGAAAACATACCTCTTGTAACACAGGATATGGTGTTTACTGCTTGGTATGTCCCTGTGATCGATTGTATGTGGGCAGCAGCATTCACAACGTTAAAAGATGTGTATTGGAACATATGAGGGTCATAGGACATCCTGACCCTACATTACCTGTGGCTAGACACTTTGCAGAAGTTCACTTTGGTAATTGGAGCCTACTCTGATTACAGTGATTGCTATTGTTGCACCCAACAGGAGGGGAGGAGAAATGGAGAAAAGCTTGTGCAAATTAAAATCCAGATACATTCTGGATGTTGAGACCTGCAAACCCCAAGGATCGTGCTGAGATCTGACTGGCTGCCAACACTTGGAAAGGAAATGTTGCAGCCATGTTGGGACTCAGCTTTAGAGGTCTGCCACTTCCCTGGGGCTCTAAAAAATGAAACACAGAGGTCAGCCTGGCTCCCCCTGCAGCCCTGTGGACAGCCACCTCCCAGAGGCATTAAACTTAAGAAACACAGGGGCTGACCAGTGGCCCCTCAGCTCTGGGGACTGCCACTTCCCTGGGGCTTTACACCTAAGAAAGGCATAGGGCCATATGGCCCCCCTGCAGCCCCGGGGGCCACTACCTTCCTGTGGCTTGAAACTGATGAAATGCGGGGGTGGCTGCCCCCCTCCTCCACAGCCCCAGGGACCGCCAGCTCCCTGGAGCTAATTTAAAAAGACATAAGTGGTTCGCTGCAGGCCCAGGGGACCACCACCTCCCCAGGGATATTTAAAGTTGGAAGGGGGCACGCGGTCCCCCTCAAGAAGCCACTGATGGCCCTGGGGACCAGCACCCCCCATGGTCGGCTCCTGCTATGTCCTGTCGTGCCCACCCTGGTGCAGAGCTGTTTGCTGTGACTTGGCAGGAGCTTTGACAGCTCCCATCAAGTCAGACAGCTCCCACCAAGTCAGAGCAAGCACTCCGTCAATGGGAAAGCTGTCAATCAGCTGTCCCTTCCTGCCAGCGGAGGTTTCCTCTGTTTGCCCTGCCCACAGAGATGAAGGTAGAGAAACAGAGGAAACTGCTCTCATAGCAGCTCCCTCACTGTGGCCTCCCTGTGGCAGCAATGCTGGCACCCACAGGAGGTGGGGAGCCAGCTGGAACCACAGGGGCCTTCAGATTCCCCCTGCAGAAGTGCAGAAATGCAGAAGTGCGTAAGTGTGTTGAGCCACTGCAGAGGTCGCTGGGAAGGAGGAGCGAGGAGGAGGGAGAAGGAGCAATGGATGAGCCACTCCGGCCGAGTTAGTCTGGGCGAGTCATGTTTGCTGCTGGCCTGCCGTCTTGCTGCTGGTCACCTGCTCCCATAACTGGGAAGAGGAAGTGAGGAGGAGCATTGGCCGAGCTGTCGCCCTCTCCCGTAACTGCCGCAATAACTTTTGGACCAACACGGTCCTCTTGATTGAGCTGCCCGCCCCATCCTACCCCTCATGGTGACATAAGGGACTGGAGTGCGGGTCAGTGGGGCCCGCAGCATTGGTGGCCATTACAGCCAGACCCACAGCGTGCTTCCACCGTCACCCATGTTTCATCAGCTTTCATCACTGGCCTAAATAGTGGGCTGGGAATTTTGCTGGAAAATGGCGAAACAGTCTCCGGTGAGTGCTTCGAGTAGAGCAGTTGTTCCTAGAGTACCTAGAGTGCCTGAGGCTAGCGGGAAGCACAAGGCTGCAGGCAGCTTGCTAGGAGCAGAAGCAGCTGGCGTTAGGCTAGTGTGGCTTGCCACTCATAGCTGTCCTGCTCCGCTTGCCCCAGGCTGTCCACAGATACGAAGCCGCTGAGTGCCTCGGAAGTACTCCAGAGATGGTTTGTTTCATTTCTCAGGGAACAGGGAATCAGACTAGCCCGGGGAGGAGAGGAGGAGCTGTAAACAGAACAACAACGGTTATTAACGGACAGTCTACAGAACCCCTGGACGCCAGACTTCTCCTGGGCTTACAGGCCCCAAAATACCCATAGGCTACTGCCTTTGATCAAGGTGACAGAATACTTTGTCACACCCCTGATTTGTCTTGGATTCGGTGGTTTGGAGGAGAGGCCAACATTATGACCTTAAAGAAATTGCACTGAGGGTGCTTGCTCCCAGGAAGGTCATGCATAAAAGCTAAATTCAATCCCCTACGGAATAAGGTCAACTCGGCCTATGGGTGAAGGGCCAGAATCAAATCTTTACTTTGTGGGAAAAAGGAAAGATGTCTCAGGAGGAGCAGAAGCTTGTCATACCCCAGGCATGACATCCGGCATGGAGCCAAAGGGAATCCTCTTCAGGGGGGTTTCAAAGAAGCCCTACTCCGCTGATAGTAGAATACAGGGGAGCAGAGGATACATTCCCCAGGTGGTCCCTTTACTGAGTGTCCATAACCCATATGGGGCGCTCCTGTGCCCCTCATCTCCCTCCTCCCCCCACCTTCTTGTTAGCCCTTCCCCACCCTCAGTGACACATGGAGGATTTGTTAATTCTGCTGAAGTTCCTCATGAGACCTCTTCCCATTTGAGGGCTGTGGGGACCCCAGATGTTAGCTTCAAGACTTCACCTTGCCCGACTTGGATTTAGATCTCTGTAGGAGATATGAGTATCAAGTTAAGGACTACCCCTTGCCACACGTGGATCCTGTGACTATGCTTCCACCAACAGGTCTGCATTTGTTTATTAGCAACCCATCCATTCATGACTCTGTGTACTCTCACCTATCTCTGACTCCAGCTTTGGACATAAGTAGTAATTTGCCTAGTCAACCGCCAGACCAGGAGGTTAGGTTCTCCACTTCCCTTGTTAGCCTGGAAAACCTGCTTTCCTCAATTTTAAAACTTCTGGAGAAATTTGTAGGAGGGTCTTATTGTATTCTTCATTCTGTGAGGAATTACCTAAAGAGAACAAAATTGGGAGTTTGAACCAAGGCTTGTCAGGGTCATTGGGTGTCCCCCCTTTGTTATCGAAAGAGCCAGAGAATATAATGGGGCATTCTTATGTGGAGGCTAGTACACAGGCAGGTAAAGAGACTATCGCTAAAGAGGCTCTGGTTAATAGCCCAGTGGACTTCAAATTATTTATTTTGATTCCTCCCAGATTACGAGTAAGTGGTTGGTAAAGACTATCCAGACTGAACAGGAGGTATTCCCAATATTCAAAGCCTTGTCTATTCAGAAGAATGTTCTGCGGCATCTCCTGTTCCTCTACTAATAGTGGGAAAGAAAAACAAGAGGAAAAAATCCAAAGGGTTGAAAAGAACAGTGCGAAGGATCACTAAAAAAAGGCAGAAGGAAAATATACTTTTCTGAGGTGATAGATCACCTACAAAAAGACACTGAGGTTTCTTGCTTGATTACCCCTTCCCCCTTGATGGCAGGATTTGCATCGGGCCTATTAGAGCAGCTGCCAGGGAGTTAGTGTGGGAGTCCGAGATTGCGCCCTTCTTTTATCACTCCTCTGGGCCGCTTCCTGCATTGAACCCAACAGCCTACACATTTTTGTCCCCCAGTCTGAAGGGAGAATCTAATGGCTTTGCTCTTTTGGAAGGCACTCCCTCAACTGGTTGCAATGTGGATATATGTATAGTAGACTTTATCCCAATCTTTGATGCAGGCTTAGGTGGTCATTCTGAGTTTGGCGCCATTACCAAAGACCGACGTGCAAGCGGCTGCCGAAAAAACCCCCAATTATGAGTCACCCACACAACACCGTTAAAAATACACCCCAAAAATGACACAGTTGGCCGAAACGTTGGTTTGAAGGAGGTGGCTGTACCACCAGCACTGCCACACCTAGAAAATCCAGCCCGCCATATAACGATTCACAAATCAGCACCGTGGTCCCAACACAGCGGCAATCCATTGGCAGTCTGAACCGCTGCAGGAAAAAAAGGCATCACCACCAGAACACCGCACCACATTGGACAATACAATTACCCAATACCTGAGACACATACACACACCTGTCCACAGCACTACAAAACACACCCCTACACATACCCAGAACCCTTTGCAAACAGAAACTCTGACAGATTGAGGCAAGAGCACACTGAAAGGAGGCACTGCACCTAGATATCACAGGCACCATCACACTGAACACCCATCACACAACACACCACTGCACACAAACACCACAGAGCACACGCCCATACCACTACCCAAACTCACACCAACAAACAGCACACCCATCATCCCTGCACAACATACACCCCCACCCACAACACAACCACCATGGCACTACAAAAAAAAACACGATTCACAGAAGAGGAGCTGAGGGTAATGGTTGACAAAATCGTCAGAGTGGAGCCGCGTCTGTTTGGAGCACAGGTCCAGCAGAAATCCATAGCCCAGAAGAACGACTTATGGCAGAGGATAGTAATCAGGGTGAATGCAGTGGGGAACCATCCACACACAAGGGAGGACATTAGCAAGAGGCAGAATCACCTACTGGGGAAGGTACCGGCCATGGCTTCCAGGCACCAAATCACCTTCATAAGGACTGGTGATGGGCCCCCACTGACTCCCCCAGAAATGTCACTATGGGAGGAGAATGTTCTGGCCATTCTACATCCAGAAGGGCTGACGGGAATACCTAGTGGACTTGACACTGGTAAGTCAACTGTACTCCCCGGCCAACATGTCTCCATGCACAGCATGTACCCCCACCACCCTCTCAACCCCTCACACCACCCTAACGTGCACAAGCCCACCATGGACCCAAAACCCACTCTTGCATGCCACCACACCCTACTGACTACTGACACCATTCCCTCACAGGACCACCTAGTGCATGCATACCTCACACTGCAGCAAGTACCACAACTACCACAATACAACACTCCCTACCCTTGCATGACTGCTACATCCACATCACATCTCTGCAATTGCACGTTAAACCATGCCACTCTCCATCACCAATAAGTATAAGGAATGCACATTAGTACATGGCAATGACAGTAGCAAGACAAACATTAACTATTCTTCAAAATAGGTCCATTGCAACATACCACTGATGGTAACACAAGCAGTGGACTGGTAACTGTCAATGCCATTACTGCCCTGCAAAACCAGTCAATGATGGCATACAACCATGTGTGTCACTGCTACAATACCATCATCTGACACAATACCTCTTATAACACAGGTCTCCCAAGTACTGCCACACAGCAGAGGAGCCCAGTGACAGAGAGCCCAGGCCTGGAAGCTGGTCCAATAGGGGAGGACTCCCCTGGAAGTCTGGAAATGGAGAACAAACCTGGCCCATAAGTCATGAGTGGTCAGTCCATCACCACCAGCCTTTCCCTGCCCACAACTGAAACTACCTTCCCTGTGGCAGCCAATGCACAGCAGAGCCGACCTTCCCATACCAGTGTCCCATTGTCATATAAAAAATCAGTGTGCCCCACAGGACCGGGCAGGAGTCAGAGGTGCAAACCGAAGACAGTGATGGTCCTGGTGTCAGTGGAAGGGGGCATATTGCGCCAGGGAAACAGGTACAGGGGTAAACAGCCAGTGGGAGGGCAATGGTGGGCCAAGGGACGAGGCAGGTACAGGACACGACTAGGAAGGAGGCTGTCTCCAGAGTCCTGGGAGACTACCAGCAAACCCAGGACAAGATGGGCCAGATACTAACCACCTTACAGGACACCCAAAGGTTGCAGGAGGAATACTACCAGGAGGCCATACAGCAGTGGCAGACACTCAATGCCACCATCGGCTCCATATTAGGGGAGTTCAAGGAACTGAACAATATCCTGTGGACATCCTCCACCCAACAGCAGGCCCCATCCAGTAGTCAGGCAACACTACTGCCATCAAAATCAGCACCTGCTACTGGTATGGAGGCCCAGCAGGATGACTCATAAGCTTCCAGCACCCCTACCCCTGCAGCTGAGGGACCCCGTAAAAGAGGTTACCCATCCAGGCATCCTGCAGGATCTGAGCCAAAGACCAATCCCCCCACCAGGAAGTGATCCCTCTTCTGAACTGTCACCCTTATGTGCCACTGTTACACCCTGTTGGCTGTCCAAAGCCATGTTCATATCATACCAGGCAAATGGATATAGAACCTGTGAGACAAACAGCTGTACCACCCACTCTGATCAGTACCCAGACCATTACCCCACTCTTCTGGACTGTGATGTCATACACTTAATAAACACAAATTAACACAAGTCATGGTGCACATATCTTTATTGCATGTCTGTTTCCAAGCAGGAAATATATACAAATGTCGGCACCACAACAATGTTGAAGTGACAGATACAGTGGGATACCCCAGCAGGTGTGTAAGTACATCCAAAGTGTAATGATATCCAGTGCCAACAATGGCAACAGAAAATACATTAATCAGCTTGCAGACAGAGATGTGACCTGAAGAGGAAAAATGAAATGGAATCAGGCACAATGTTGTAAGGCATGTGAACCAAGTCATACATCCACATCATTTGAACACATACACAGGATGACTGGCTCAGCAACTATGATAACACATATGTAAGGGCCTGCATAGGCACTCACACATGTGTGGGACAGGAAAGATGTAACATAGGTAACATCCTCTATTGTTCACCTCCCTGAGTAGTCAGGAACAGGTACTTGCCACAATGTAGCATGACATGCCTACGCAGCAGGACAAGCCTGACAAGTCTCCCTAACATTTTCCCAAACAGGCAGACTGAGGAACCTAAATCTTTGGTAGAACTATAAGGCTGTACCGCAATCGCACCAGCATTCCACACATGTCCTTAGCAGCAGTGCATTTCCACTACCCCTCATGGTAAGTCACCTATCTTTCAGGGTCGGAAAGCAAGATGGAATGCTGTAGTCCCGACACACAATTTGATGCATGCAAAGACTGGCTACGGACTGGCTTCAGCAATACTTCTTCCAAGTGCAGATGACATACAATTCACACATACCTGTACATCATTGAAAGTAGTGACAAATCATGTCAGTCCTGTTGTCATGTGCCTCATCCTCATATGCCTGTCCCTCAGCATCAGAGTCACAGGCCCCAAACACTGCTCCAGCATCAATGTCCCCCTCCTCCAACAGTGGGATGTGCCTTCTGAGGGCCAGATTATGGAGCATGCAGCAATGATCTTGCAGACTTTCCCTGGCCGGTACTGTAGGGCACCACCGGACACATGTAGGGAACGAAATCTAGCTTTCAAGAGACCAAAAGTCTGCTCAATCACTCGCCTCGTCCGGCCATGTGCTTCATTGTACCTGTCCTCCCCTCCTGTAGTTGGATGTCTCACAGGTGTCAGGAGCCAGGGCAGGCAGGGGTATCTGGAGTCACCTGTGTGGAAAAGGAAACATGACTATAGGTAACAATGCTAGGCAGAGTGCTGACTGTGTTTGGAAGGGTACAAACGTCTGACATGGAGAGCAGTACACATACCTAAGAGCCAGGCCCTTTCTCCCTGTAGCTGTGACATCACTGCAGGGACACTGCTGTTCCTCAGGCTGTAGGAATCATGTACTGATCCTGGGAAGTTAAAGTTTACATGTGTTATGTTTTCGTCTGCAAGACACCCCACTTGTACATTGAGCGAATAAGTACTCTTCCTGTTTCTGTAGACCTGTTCATTGGTCTTCGAAGTTACCAAGGCAGTGTGAGTCCCATCAATGGCCCCAATTACATGTGGGACATTTGATATGTTGTAGAAGGCTGCTTTCACAGTGGAAAATTCAGGACATTGTGGGAACCTAATGTACCTGTACACCTGCTTCAGTAGGGTATCCAGCACATCCTGCAACACCTTACTGAACTGGGGCTGTGAAAACCCTGCAGCCAGTCCCACTTAACCTGAAAAGAGCCACTCACCGAAAAATGTAGGACTGACAACACCTGGACAACAGACAGTCATAGGCATCACACACGTTCACACAGGCATGAACACACACACAACACACATCTGCAAACACAACAACAGACACTTCCCCCTCCAACTCCTCCCCTACAGTCACATCTCCACTCACACCTGCCAGAACTGCATCATCACACATTGGTCCTGTTATTGGGTGTGTGAGGTCTGTGTGTGGGGTGTGTCTGTGTTGCTGCATGCGCTGGGTAGATGGGTTGTGCCATGGGCATGTTATAATGTGTCTGACTGCTTGCTTGTGGGATTGTATTGGGTGTTGTGTGCGTCCATCTGTATGATGGTGCATGTGAGGATTTCCTTGATTGTTGGTTGTACGTAATGTGTCATTGTTTGGATGTGTGTTCACTGCTATTGATTGTGGGTCATTGCTACATACAGTTCATGGTGTGTGTGGTGTGTGTATGTGTGGTGTCACACAAATGTGCCTATCTATGCCTGCTTTCAGGTGTTTGTGGTCTAGTTGTCGTTGTGTGGTTATGGGGTGTGTTGGTGGTGTATGTATGCATTGTGCTGTATGTTTGGCATGTATCTTCTTATCTTTGTGCGTGTATTAGGTACTTAGCATTGATGTATATTGTGTGTGCCTGTGTGTGGCCTTTGCTGTCTGTGCGAGGAACGTGTGTTATGTGTGGGAGTGTATCACTGCCATTTCCTCACCTCTGTGCTAGGTGTACTTACGGTTGTTGGTGGCCCTGAAGGTGTATGGCGAGAAACAACGCTGGGAAGACTAGCAGTTCGTTTGCCATGGCTTCCGCGGATGCGTCTCTGTGTCTGGAGGTGGGTGTCTTCGTTTGTACTTTCTGTTTCTTCCAGGTTTTGCGTAGCGGACAGTCCGCCCCGGATAACCTGGAGACTCGGAATATGGTGGGCAGGACATTGGCTTCTTTGGATGTAACATCTCTTTACACTAGTATTCTGAGAGAGGAAGGCCCAATTGCGATACATCACTTCCCGAACAAAAGGGATGCCTACTTACTGAAACATTCCAACATGCTTATAGATCTTAAACAAACTGTCTTAGATAACAATGGTTTTGTACACAATAGCCTATGGTACCAATTACAAATTCAAGGAGTAGCCATGGGTGCCAAATTTTCACCCTTGTTTGCTAATTTATATATGGGCTACTATGAAAAATTACATCTATGGCACACCTGCCCCCCTGAACTCACACAATATATAATATATTGGGGCAGATACATTGATGATGTGCCCTTGTTTTGGTCAGGTGATTCAGAACCTCTAGATTCATTTATTAGGCATCTTAACATGAACACTTTCAACATTAGATTTACAAGCAAGTTCAGTACTACTAATATTGACTTTTTAGATGCTACTCTGTACTTTGAGAATAACAAAATATGTTCTAAGCTGTACAGAAAACCAACAACCTGCAATTCGATTTTACACTCCACAAGTGTCCATCCTGACTCATAGATAAAAGATATACCCTATGGGGAAGCTACTAGGATAAGACGTAACTGTTGCCAGGATGAGGTATTCATGCAAGAAATACTTGGCATGGAACAGCGTCTCTTAGCTCGTGGGTATTCGAGTAACCTCCTCAAAGAGACCAATAGGAGTTCAGGAAAGTAAACAGATAGGTCCTTCTTACTGGCCCCATCAAGAACAAATGTGAAGAGCTTACAAGGTTGTCCCTGATTATACCATATAGTACTCTGAGTTCTGATATTTACAAGATTCTCTGAACAAATTGGTCTTTCCTATTAGCAGAAAGGACCCTAGTGAAAGGGATCACTAACAAACATAGTATCACACACAGCAGGGGACGTACACTATGCAACCGACTCTGTCACAGTTTCTTGCCCCCGATGAAGAGCGAAATGTGGCAACCAAAGCCCCCAAGCGGTTTCCACAAATGTGGGCGGTGTAACATTTGCTGCTATGTTGAAGACAAAATCACCTCATTCCAGTACAACACAAGGACAACGTACAAAATTTCCAACTTTATGAATTGCAATTCAAGATTTGTAGTTTATTGCCTAATCTGTGTTTGCAAACGCATATATGTGGGCAGCACCATTAGGTCCTTCAAGGAGAGGATACAAGAGCATGTCAGGGCAATTAGGCACAATAATACGGATTCTCCTTTTCCAATCCACTACAATTCTGCTCATGAACAAAGAGGGGTTTTAGGGATTACCACACATGGCATTGAAGTACTGGGTACCTGCCCTAGGGATGGAGACAAGACACTAATGCTCAGGTGCATGGAGAGCAGATGGATCATTAAGCTTAGAGTAGTGGAGGAGGGGTTGAACATAGAGAAAGATTTACATGTTTTCCTGTAAAACCTTCAGCTCTGCTATTGTTATGTTTCTATTCCAATGTGTACTATGTTTAAGGGTATTTGTACTAGTGCCTTATGTTTTCTTTTATGTGACAACATTATTATATTAAAATTGAGTATAACAAATCTGGCATCATTGTACCAGCTATTTACTTGTGTATTGCCTCTTGCACCTGTTGAACACTTACATCAGGTCTGCATGCTCTTGCACATTGTTATGTACAGATAATGGTACTTGGGTCACCCAGGCTATGGCTCACTGTATCCTCTAGTATGCCTCATTCTTGAACTTCTAAAACAATGAGAGCTTTGTTTGGTTTTTCCTCATCGTATTTGTGTATCCTATCACCCTTTGGATACACGAAAATATCTCAAGATGGTGATGTCTATTGGCCATGAAATTGCAGTTACTTTTTCTCCTTTTAAAATTCCAGCACGCACGCGTCCAATGAGGGTGTCATTCTCTTACCCGTAGTCCTTTCTCGATTCTAATGTGTGGCATATCTGTATAAAGCAACATGACAGCGGATGTATGGGTTCCCCATTGAACACTCATCCACAACGCAGGAAACAAACTCTCGAACTCGGTATGTACTATTTGTTATATATATTTTTCCGTAGTCGCCGGTTTCGCATAAGTTTTTCCTACCAAATTAGACCTAGTATTTGGCATAGCCCCGAAGACTAACAAATATGTAGCACTATAAGTTTTGTTTTTAACTCTGCCTATCAGTACGTAATACATTCTGACTTATGGCAACATTTATTTTGGAGTTACTAATAACAGGTCAGGAGTTTATATTGTTTTACTTAGTATTTCAATAAATTTACAGTATTTTTTGTTACAAATTTTGGGATTTCCTGGTTACAATATCTGTCACCTAATTATGCAGGTATTATGCTGAACACAACTGTTAGTTTCTAAGGTTCCCCTTTCCATGTCATTCATTGTCATGTTTATTTGGCTATGGATTTGGCGTTTGCCCGTCGCTCATCAGTGCCAGCAGATCGTGTGGATGTCTGACATGGTTTACTAATGCCTTCTTCCCTACTTTTCTTATTGGTGTCAGCACATGACAGGGGATAGCATATACCATTGTCTTTGTTCTGTTCTGTTTTTTGGGATGGCTATACATCACCCATGACATTATCTGTTAGTGGGATGACCGCACTATGGCCATCTACATAGCTAGATGTACTCTCATCTACTTCGAGTATATGTGTTTATCTTTTGGTTTTCCAGATGGGAAACTTTTGATACGCCTTTTCTTTATTTTAGACTTATCATGGTCGCATATACTTCTTGATTTGAGACACATATCTCTTTTGGACAATCCCGCAACGTGCTTACTGTGTATATAATATGTATGGGACTTTGCAGCACATTGGATGTCATGGAAGACATACATACCTTGGTATGTCACCTTTCTTATTCTACTTATATTTTTTCCCTAGGTTGTGTTTTCCCAATTTAAGTGTCCTCTTTTCATGTTTTCTTTCTCATGTTGTGTGGCAATCTTGCATACATCACTGGTGGTGGATACTCTAATCTTGGAAATTTTTGGAGGATCTTAGTCACCGGTATTCACGTTACTCATTACATGACACTATATTTTCTCCATACCTTTTTCTTCTGAAAACACATTTGATTGAGGTGCATGCTTGTATGACCTTCACTTTTGCATAACATGTGATTCATTTGGGGGTACTTCATACCATTAATTTTTGGTTAGCGTACATTTCTCGCACCACCGCCTGGATGTATAATAAATTCTTTTCATGCTATCTGCATTTGGAGCACTTTAACATATGGCTTGTTAACTTCTATGTACTCTTTCTTGATTGTACTCTTTGGTGAATACTAGGGCCCGTATTTATACTTTTTGACGCTAAACTGCGCTAACGCAGTTTAGCGTCAAAAAGTTTAGCGCCGGCTAACGCCATTCTGAAGCGCCATGCGGGCGCCGTATTTATTGAATGGCGTTAGCCGGCGCTAGCAGACCGGCGCTGCCTGGTGTGCGTGGAAAAAAACCACGTACACCAGGCAGCGCCGGCGTTGGGGAAAATGGCGTTAGGGCGTCTTAAAAATGGTGCAAGTCAGGTTGACGCTAAAAAATCGCCTCCACCCGATTTGCGCCATTTTTAACGACGCCCAGACGCCATTTACATGACTCCTGTCTTAGTAAAGACAGGAGTCATGCCCCCTTGCCCAATGGCCATGCCCAGGGGACTTATGTCCCCTGGGCATGGTCATTGGGCATTGAGGCATGTAGGGGGGCACAAATCAGGCCCCCCTATGCCAAAAAAAAATATAAAAAAAATAAAAATTTATACTTACCTGAACTTACCTGAATGTCCCTGGGATGGGTCCCTCCATCCTTGGGTGTCTTCCTGGGGTGGGCAAGGGTGGCAGGGGGGTCCCTGGGGGCATGGGAGGGCAGCTGTGGGCTCATTTTGAGCCCACAGGTCCCTTAACGCCTGCCCTGACCCAGGCATTAAAAAGAGGCGCAAATGCGGGTTTTTTTGCCCCGCCCACTCCCGGGCGTGATTTTTGCCCGGGAGTATAAATACGACGCATTTGTGTCGCAGTCATTTTTTTGGACGGGAACGCCTACCTTGCATCTCATTAACGCAAGGAAGGCGTTCACGCAAAAAAATGACGCTCTTTCCTCATACTTTGGCGCTAGACGCGTCTAACGCCAAAGTATAAATATGGCGTTAGTTTTGCGCTGAATTTGCGTAAAAAAAAAACGACGCTAATTCGGCGCAAACGGAGTATAAATATGCCCCTTAATCCACAGCCTGGAGAAAGTCAATTTGACGAAACACGTATCAGCTGTTATTTAATGGGATTAGCTGTTCTTTGTACATTCTCCTGAATCTTGGAAGAATAAAAAATTCCAGAACGGTGAAGTGTAACTACTTAAGACTGATCATTTCTGAATGGACTATAGTGGCAAATGGGGTGTGCCGTGGCATTTTGAACATTGTACTATTATTAGTTCACTGGCCTTCAGTTGACAAGACCACACCCGGAGTAGGTTGGTGTAATACCAGTTTGGAATACCTACGAACTACTGAATTTTGGACCTCTTACTCCATATACACATAGGAAGTGTGAGCCATTTGCATAGCCACTTTTTGTGTTTCGTAAGGGACATTGGCTTCCGCCAGCATTAAGTTGGCTTCCGCTGCCGGATGCTGCTGGCCGGTGGTGCTGGCGGTGAGTTGTCTGTGTTGTGTAGGGTTCACTGTCCTGCTCATTATATGGCGGACTGCACCGCCACCCTGGCTGCGGTCATAGGACCACTGCCACCATGGTTCTCAGGTTACCGCCTAACTCGGAATGACCACCTTCATCTTGAATAGATCTACGTTGTTAAACTGTTTTTTGGAGTCTGGCCTTGTGAGGTCAATTCAAAGCTGCAACATTGAACCTTGCTTATTTATTGTATTATAAAGTGGGCTTTAAGTCAAGGACTTCCATTCTAAGCGCCTGGCCAATCTGGTCCTACAAATTGCTGATTATTTGCAGTGTTGCGGTATTGATGTTGTTCCCTATCTGGGTATGAAACATACTAGTGGAGGGACATTATTAATGGGAAGGGATAAAGAATGTTATATGTCACATGAGTCACCCATTTCTAATAACCAGTATGAGTATAGGTCATCAATAGATTTGCAGGACCTGACAGTTTCTCTTGGAGGGAATGGTAGGCAGGTGTTACTGCGGGAAGCATCAACTGCTTCCGACCAAAAAATAATTCTTGGTTTACATGGGTGCCTTAAGTTGGGCGCGGGGGTCTCAACGCCTCAACTAGTGTTGGCCTAAAAATTGTCTTGTGGAATGCTGCAGGAGTAAAATATAGTAGGGAGAACTTCTTTCTTCTCATGCCTTTAAGTCCTGACTTGATTTGTCTCCAGGACACATGGTCTGACAGGGATTTGCTGGGGAAATGTTACTATGTTATAGATTGCAAGGCCAATCCTTCTAGAAGGGGGCATGCTAAAGGGAGAGCCACCTGCTAGTTATCAACTAAACTCAAGAGGAATTATGATTGTTATAAAGATCCTACCAACGTTTTTAACCTTTCAGGTTTATAATAAGATCTGGGGCTTTACCCCCTTGTTATTGGTCAATGCTTGTATTCCCCCTGAAGTGGTCTATGACACTCTGTTGAAGAAGGTTTTCACCTTTTTTAAAAATGCTCTTGACAGCGAACATTCCCCCTGTGTTGTTCTAGTTGGAGATTTGAATTGCAACATTTCCAATCATGCTCTGTGCCAGGTCCACGAGGTTGAGAGAGAGGAAACCCCTGCGAATTCCGTTCTGTGTTTTTCCCCGTTCAATAAGAACAAACAAGAGAGGGAAACTCCTACTTGATTTTCTTAGGAGAAATGATAGTATTATCGTAAATGGGAGGTCTCCCTCAGATTCCCCAGCTTCATACATGCATTTCTCTCCAAGGGAAAATGCAATATTAGATTATCTGGTGCTAGGGTTTACCTCATTTTCATTGTTAAGAGACTTAAAGATCATAAATACCCCTGTTAGTGACCATAATTTGCTTATTTTGTCACTGGATTTGAACATGACAATGACGGGGTCCTGGGAGCTGGGTGGGTTAGTCCCTATTTTTGAGAAAAATAAAGGGAGGACCCAGCAGGATCATAGAAGTATCTCAGGCATGTTAGAGATTATACAACTTGCTGTTGCGAAGCTAGATAACTGGGAGGGGAATGAATTGGAACACTTTGCTAAGTTTATGAAGCAGCTGTTAATTAGCTCTTCTATGAGATCGTCCAAAAGTAGACATAAGGTGATGTCCATTACCCCCCCTGAATAGGGAAATAAATTCTCTCTTTAGGGCTCAGTACTTAGAGTACTCTCCTGAAATGAACTCAAGGTTGGCCCTGTTAAAAAGGAGAAAGAGGCATTTGAAGGCCCGTTTCGCAAGGGACTCTTGAGATAAGCTCTGGATTCACCTTAGGGAAGCAGCGGTAAAGGGTCAGTCTACAGGGAGTGCAGAATTATTAGGCAAGTTGTATTTTTGAGGATTAATTTTATTATTGAACAACAACCATGTTCTCAATGAACCCAAAAAACTCATTAATATCAAAGCTGAATATTTTTGGAAGTAGTTTTTAGTTTGTTTTTAGTTTTAGCTATGTTAGGGGGATATCTGTGTGTGCAGGTGACTATTACTGTGCATAATTATTGGGCAACTTAACAAAAAAAAATATATACCCATTTCAATTATTTATTATTACCAGTGAAACCAATATAACATCTCAACATTCACAAATATACATTTCTGACATTCAAAAACAAAACAAAAACAAATCAGTGACCAATATAGCCACCTTTCTTTGCAAGGACACTCAAAAAAAGCCTGCCATCCATGGATTCTGTCAGTGTTTTGATCTGTTCACCATCAACATTGCGTGCAGCAGCAACCACAGCCTCCCAGACACTGTTCAGAGAGGTGTACTGTTTTCCCTCCTTGTAAATCTCACATTTGATGATGGACCACAGGTTCTCAATGGGGTTCAGATCAGGTGAAAAAGGAGGCCATGTCATTAGATTTCCTTCTTTTATACCCTTTCTTGCCAGCCACGCTGTGGAGTACTTGGACGCGTGTGATGGAGCATTGTCCTGCATGAGAATCATGTTTTTCTTGAAGGATGCAGACTTCTTCCTGTACCACTGCTTGAAGAAGGTGTCTTCCAGGAACTGGCAGTAGGACTGGGAGTTGAGCTTGACTCCATCCTCAACCCGAAAAGGCCCCACAAGCTCATCTTTGATGATACCAGCCCAAACCAGTACTCCACCTCCACCTTGCTGGCGTCTGAGTCGGACTGGAGCTCTCTGCCCTTTACCAATCCAGCCACGGGCCCATCCATCTGGCCCATCAAGACTCACTCTCATTTCATCAGTCCATAAAACCTTAGAAAAATCAGTCTTGAGATATTTCTTGGCCCAGTCTTGACGTTTCAGCTTGTGTGTCTTGTTCAGTGGTGGTCGTCTTTCAGCCTTTCTTACCTTGGCCATGTCTCTGAGTATTGCACACCTTGTGCTTTTGGGCACTCCAGTGATGTTGCAGCTCTGAAATATGGCCAAACTGGTGGCAAGTGGCATCGTGGCAGCTGCACGCTTGACTTTTCTCAGTTCATGGGCAGTTATTTTGCGCCTTGGTTTTTCCACACGCTTCTTGCGACCCTGTTGACTATTTTGAATGAAACGCTTGATTGTTCGATGATCACGCTTCAGAAGCTTTGCAATTTTAAGAGTGCTGCATCCCTCTGCAAGATATCTCACTATTTTTGACTTTTCTGAGCCTGTCAAGTCCTTCTTTTGACCCATTTTGCCAAAGGAAAGGAAGTTGCCTAATAATTATGCACACCTGATATAGGGTGTTGATGTCATTAGACCACACCCCTTCTCATTACAGAGATGCACATCACCTAATATGCTTAATTGGTAGTAGGATTTCGTGCCTATACAGCTTGGAGTAAGACAACATGCATAAAGAGGATGATGTGGTCAAAATACTCATTTGCCTAATAATTCTGCACTCCCTGTAGACATTTTTGGTTGTTGGTTGGTGAAGACTGCGGGTCAAGAATGCACTCTTACCTTGTAGCCATAGCTGAGGCTCATTGCACTGAATTTATTGGCACCCTTTAGGTATTAAATGAGGTAGAGTCGTATCGGCCTCGAAAGTGAGAGGTCTCAACCTTGTGATTTCCCCTCAGTAAAGGAGATAGGGCTGGCCATCCAGGCTATGCGCCTCTCTACCGCAATGGGTCCTGATGAATTTCCTATTTCTGTAATAAAACAGGATATTCACTCATGGAGTAAGATTTCATTTGTTGTTTTTAGAAGGTGTTTCCTAACCAGAAGCATTCCACCTTCCTGGGTCAGAAGCATCATTGTGCCTTTATTTAAGAAGGGCAATCGTAACTTTCTGGCCAACTATCGGCAGGTCGCCCTTCCGGATGCAGTGTGAAATTTATTTGCTAAATGTCTGCTATCCAGACTAACTATTTGGGCTGATGAAAACAATTTCAGGCAACAAGGTTTACGCCTAAACAGGGTTTAGGCGTAAACATAGCACTATGGACAATATTGCAGCACTTCGGTTAATCACCGAAAAGTGAAAGTAAGAGGTGAAGATGTCTATGCTGCATTTATTGATTTTTCAATGGCTTTCGACAACGTGGATAGAGACTTGTTGTGGGGAAAGCTTGCTAACCTGGGTGTGCCTAACAATTTGCTTGAGCTAGTGATTGTGCTTCACTCTTCCACTTGGTGTAGAATATTATTAGGGGGGTAGAAAGGTTTATCCCAAGAGATACCCACTTTGAATTGATTAAAACAAGGATGTCTCTTGGTTCCTTTGTTCTTCTCTTATATATATATCAGATCTTCCACCTTACCTCTCTTGGAGTGAGGGCTTTGCCCAGCAAATCGGTGGTAAATCTGTAGGCTGCTTACTATACGCTGATGATATTATAATTTCCATTTTAACCCCTAAAGGCTTAAATAATCGTCTCCAGTTTTTGTCACAATATACGGAGGCCCTCTTTTTAAAGGTTAATGCTTCTGAAAGCAAGGTTATGTGCTTCCATGGAAACAAAAAAATGAAGTTCCATAATTTTCATTGGTCCCTATGGGCTCAAAAGCTTGAAATTGTGAACTCATATACTTTCTTGGGGAAGATAATGGCCCTCATTACAACCCTGGCGGTCGGTGTTAAAGCGGCGGTAATACCACCAACAGGCCGGTGGAAAAAAAAATGGAATCACGAGCACGGCGGAAACCGCCAACATAGACAGCCACTTTAACACTCTGGCCGCCATGGCGGTACAATAAAACAGCACAGCGGTAACCGCCAACAGACAGGCGGAACACATTGTACCGCCCACACTATCACAACCTGGCAATCCGCCACCTTTTCTGGGACAGAACCAACGCGAATAAAAACAAGGTGGAAACAGTACACAGAAGGGAAAATCACTCACCTTTCCACACCCCACGAGGAACCAGGATGCCATGGAACCAGAACTGCAGATCCTGCCGGCGATGGTCTTCCTGCTCCTCTATCAGGAGCTCCAACGACGGCAGCGACGACCACTGTGAGTACTGCACCTACAACACAGGGGAGGGGAGAGGGGGGAGGGAAAAGAGAGTGACACACACACGCAACACGCAACACCCCCACCCACAACACCATACACACAAATACATGCTGCAACATTACATTTACACCCCCCCACACCCTCCCTGGAAGAACGCAAGGACAAAAGGAAATTATTTGAACGATTGTAATCAATAAAAATCCAGTAGTCAAAACTCCAAATCCAGTATATACAATTATGTACACCAAATACACAAGTCCGGATAGTGCACCAATCATTGTCCGTGGACCACTGAGCCCAAAATGCATGGGCGAGGCCCACACTAGAAGATACCTGACTGGAAACGGAGAGAACACTGCAGGGGTATCAGATCGAAATGAAACAGGCACCTCAGGGGGAGTGGGAGGGGGGCACCTCAGCCTGATGAACGCACGACGCCACTGCTCCACGAGGGGGCTCCATGCCCATTGATGTATCCTGGGGAGTGCAAAGCCACAGTCTCACAAGTCTTTTCAGTGGGTGGGTTGCCCACTGCTTCATCCTGGGGAGTGCAAAGCCACAGTCTCACAAGTCTCTCCAGTGGGTGGGTTACCCACTGCTTTATCCTAGGGAGTGCAAAGCCACAGTCTCCCAAGTCTTTTCAGTGGGTGGGTGCCCACTGCTTCATCCTGGGGAGTGCAAAGCCACAGTCTCACAAGTCTTTTCAGTGGGTGGGTTGGCCACTGCTTTATCCTGGGGAGTGCAAAACCACAGTCTCACAAGTCTCTCCAGTGGGTGGGTTACCCACTGCTTTATCCTAGGGAGTGCAAAGCTACAGTCTCACAAGTCTTTTCAGTGGGTGGGTTGCCCACTGCTTCATCCTGGGGAGTGCAAAGCCACAGTCTCTCAAGTGGATAACAGTCTCCACTGGTTCTAGAGGGGGCTTTGTGCCCAGAGTGCTTCATCGTGCCAAGGACTGAGGTAGTAGATGTGATACTCCACTGGTTCTGGAGGGGGCTTTGTGCCCAGAGTGCTTCATCCTGCAAAGGACTGTGGCAGTGGATGTGATACTCCACTGGTTCTGGAGGGGGCTTTGTGCCCAGAGTGCTTCATCCTGCCAAGGACTGAGGTAGTGGAGGCCTTTCTCCACTGAAAGTGATGCTTCATGGAAGCTGCCCAGGCTCCTGGAGCTTACCACCAGCCTCGGACTACTGACCACTGGGGATGGCAGCCATGTCTGTGGTGGTGCCACTGGTCAGGATGTCGCGGGGCCGCTGGCGGTGCTTGCGGCGGTGTCAGTCGCGGTGGTGCTTGCGGCGGTGTCAGTCGTGGCGGTGCTTGTGACGGGGTCTGCGGCAGCGGTGCTGGCGGCGGGCTCTGTGGCGGCTGTGCTGGTTGTGGGCTCTGTGACAGCAGTGCTGGCGGCAGGCTCTGTGGCAGGGGTGCTGGTTGCAGGCACTGTGGCAGCAGTGCTGGCGGTGGGCTCTGTGGCAGCGGTGCTGGTTGCAGGATCTGTGGCAGCGGTGCTGGTGGCAGGCTTTGTGGCGGTGGGGCTGGTTGCGGGCTCTGTGGCAGCGGTGTTGGTGGCGGGCTCTGTGGCAGCGGTGCAGGTGGCGGTCCTCTCCCCCGTACAGGTTGGCGTCGACATGGAAAGAAGGTGTGACAGTGGTCCCTCAGTCAGTGCCACCATTCCCTCTCCTGACCTGCCCTTCAGTTTCTGGCCCTTCCCCACCTTTGATGATGGCGCAGCTGTCTTGCCACTATCCCCTTTCGTTTTCCCTGACCCCTAGGTGGCAGGTGTTTTCTGCTTCTTCCTCCGGGATGTTGGCAACTTTTTTAGCTTGGCAGGTGGCGGAATGTCCTTGTCCTCGCTCCGTTGCACACTGGCAGCCCTGATGGTTGGCGCACTCAAATAGCCCGCAGTTGCTGGCACCACTGTGCCTGGGGATGTGGTGGCTGAGGTGCTGGGTTGGGACCTGGAAAGCCTAGCCCTAGGGGACGGATGGGGGGGGAGGTGTAGGGAAGAGGTCAATATTAGCCAGGAAACGTTTTTTTGACACACTGGGACGGGTAGATGGAGGGGGTTTGGGAGTGGAGGAAGAGGTAGTGGTTGTAGGAGGTGTACGTCTGCTGAATTTGGGTGAAGGTGCATGGGCTGGAGGCTGTTGTGAGGTCGATGGCTGTTGGGTGGGTGTGTGCCTGCGTTTGTGCACTTTGGGAGGAGGGCTCACTGACATATTGGGAGTGGACACAGGGGATGTGTGAATGGTAGTGGGGGTGGTGATTGCACGTGAGCGGTGTGTGATGATGGGCGTGCTGGTGATGGAGGTAGTGGCTGAAGATGTAGTGCATGCAGGTGTGAGTGGAGACGAGCCTGGGAGGGAGGAGGGAGGAGGGAGACGTGGAGGAGGGGGACACAGTGGAGGCAATGGATGTTGGTATGTCTGCATGGATATGATGCTTGTGTGAGTGCCTGTGGGATGTGTGGTGCTTATGTTTGCCTGAGCTACCCTTGTGTGCTGATGTGTATGCATGCTGGTCTGATGGTGTGCTTGGGATAGGCTGAGGTACAGGGGATTGGGTCTGGGTGGAAGAAGTTGGAGGGGGGAGGCTAGACACAAGGACAATGGCTGCCATCAGTGCTGAGGCCAGAGCCTGAAATGCTCTCTGTTGGGCTGCCTGGCCAGAATGAATGCCCTCCAGGTATGCAGTTGTTTGTTGCAAATGTCTCTACACACCCTGGACGGCATTCAGAATGGTAGACTGCCCAACAATGAGGGATCTCAGGAGGTCAATAGCCTCCTCACTGAGGGCAGCAGGGCTGAGTGGGGCAGGGCCTGAGGTGCCTGGGGCGAAAGTGATGCCCACCCTCCTGGGTGAGCGGGCACGGGAAACACGCTGAGGGGCTGCTGGGAGGGCGGTGCTGGTAGGGGGGGGTGGCGGCTGTACATGTTGATGCGGGGGGCACAGAGGGGCCCGCCACCGCAAGGGAGCTCCCATCAGAGGAGAAGTCGCTGTCACCTCGTGTCCCCGCCGTGGAGCTCCCCTCGCCCTCCGTCCCACTGGTGGCTTCTGACTCCGTTGTTTCGCCCTCCACGGCCAAGTGGAATGCAGCTCCCTCCTGTTCCGGTGCCACTGCTCCTCCGCCTGATGAAGCTATTGCACACAAGAACAGAGAGACCACAAAAAGGGGGGAAGACAGAAGAAAGACATGTTCAGTGCATGCAATACCACTACCGTTGGTGGACACTACAGACACAGCAGCCCTCTGCACTACGCCATGCACTTATTGCTCCTAGATTATTCACATGCCCATGGGGTACAAGGTCTAAGCCCGATTGCTGAACAGATGGAAGTCACAGGAGCCTGACTAGGTGTAGATCGCCCTGGCCTAAGAGAAACCACTGCCCACCTCCCCCACCCAGACACTTCGTAATGCACGCAGAGTCAGATGAATGTGACTGTACTCACCCCCTTGTGGCTGATGTGATGCCCTCAAGCGCCCATCCAACTCCGGATACGCCACCGCCAGGATCCGGAACATCAGGGGGGTCATGCTGCCACCGGCACCCCTCCCATGTTGGGAGGCCATCCCCAGCTGGGCCTACGCAGCCTTCTTGCTCCAGCGGCGAATGTCCTCCCACCTGTGGGGGACCCCCAGGGTCCGGACTTCCTTGGCGATGGCACTCCAAATATCCTTCTTCTGGTGGGCGCTGACCTAGAGGAATAGTACAGCGGAAAAGGAAGATCTTTACCCATCCAGACCGTCATACTCATTGGCCCACGTTCCCACCCTTGCCCTGACGCACATACACTCACCGTCCGCTCATGCAGGCCTCAGTCCCCCCCATGTATCTTCCATCCACACCACTCCAAACAGGCATTGCCCATGCAGCATGCTCACAGTGTACTCACCTGTTTGTCTGGAGGACCGCACAGTTGTGTGTACTGGGGGAGGACCCCATCCACTAATTTCTCCAACTCCTCCGAAGTGAAGGCAGGGGCCCTTTCCCCAGACACATGAGCCATCGTCGCTTCCAGACTGAGGTCACAGCAGCACTTGCAGTGTAGGTCCTCTCCTGTTGAAGGTCAAGTATCAAGTGAGTGAACAGACAGAAAATGGCGGTCATGTCCGCGGCGGTGCGTACCGTCACCGCCGGCGTACATCGTCATTGGCTCCTCGGTCCCATAGGGTCCAATGTTAACCAATGCAGGATTGCGCCGCGGTCTTCGACCGCCTACCGCAACGTGTAGAACGCCAGCACAGTTACCTCACATCCCCTTGTCCCACCTTACAGGTCAGGCAGCTGCCATTTCAGGGGGCCACATGGCATTAATAATAACTGCGTCACACCTATCTAGGCCTTGCATACACACAGTAACAGGCACATTGCGGATTAATAAATGTGTGCAAATGACATTTTGTGATACCTCAGTGTAGGCTGACTCTCTGCTCGCTGTTCTCCTCCATAGGGCACGTCTGCTGGGGCAGGTGATGAAATGGCGGCATCCTCCGGTGTGCAGACCGCTGGTGGACTGTCGACAATGGAAGAGAGACACGTAATAGTCACCTACACACTTGATCGTGCAACAATCCATGAACTGTGCGCCCAGTTGGAGCCAGACCTGATGTCAGCTATCCACCATCCCACAGGGATACCCCCTCTAGTGCAGGTCCTGTCAGTACTCCATTTCCTGGCAAGTGCGTCTTTTCAAACAACAGTGGCCATTGCATCAGCGATGTCTCAGCCAATGTTCTCGTGCTGTCTAGAGTGTTGTCTGCCCTGCTGAAACACATGCGCAGCTACATAGTTTTCCCTCTGGTGGAGGATTTGCCTACAGTGAAAGGTGACTTATATGCCCTAGGACACATCCCCAACATCATTGGTGCCATTGATGGCCTTGGTACCCCCACGCAGGAGTGAAGAGGTGTACAAAAACCGGAAAAGCTATCATTCGATGAATGTGCAGATGGTGTGTTTGGCCGACCAGTACATCTCCCATGTGAATGCCAAATTTCCTGGCTCAGTGCATGACGCTTACATTCTGTGGAATAGCAGCATCCCTTATGTGATGGGGCAACTCAAGAGGCACCGTGTGTGGCTAATAGGTGAGGACAAAGATCCTATAAAGTGTGAATAGGCGTCTTGGTATGGGGTTGTCCCTATGGGTTAGTATGTGTCTAACAGTTGTCCATCGGAATTTGCAGGTGACTCTGGGTACCCCAACCTGTCATAGCTACTGACCCCAGTGAGAAATCCCAGGACAAGGGCAGAGGAAAGCTACAATGAGGCACATGGATGAATTAGGAGGGTGATCGAACGGACCTTCGGCCTCCTGAAGGCCAGGTTCCGGTGCCTCCATATGACAGGTGGTTCTCTCTACTACTCACCAAAGAAGGTGTGCCAGATCATCGTGGCCTGCTGTATGCTGCACAACCTGGCTTTGCGATGACAGGTGCCTTTTCTGCAGGAGGATGGTCCAGCTGGAGGTCTTATGGCAGCTGTGGAGCCTGTGGACAGTGAAGAAGAGGAGGCAGAAGAAGAGGATATCGACAACAGAAACAACGTTATCCAGCAATACTTCCGGTGAGACACAGGTAAGAAGATGTCACTGCCTCACACATCTCATACTATTGTTTGAGCTATCAGAAGTCTGTCATTTTCACCCAGTGTATGGACCCTGACTTGTCACTTTGACTTTCCATTTTACAGATGTGGGTCCCACTTTGTGCCCTCTGCTGGATTTCCTCCAGCCCTACAGCTGTGTTTCATCGGTATGTGGACAATTAAATTGACATTGCTATATTCCATAGTTATTGCAATTACACGTTAGTGAAAGCACAGACTGACTCCAGATTGTTTTGTGAATGATGTGTGTTTATTTCTGTGCAAATAAGTGGAGGGGGTTGTAAAATGGGCAGGCGTGATGGTAGAGGAATGTCCATGGCAGAGTCCAGTCTATTTGTTTCACAGATGCATTGTCCAAAGGGGCATAGGAAGTAGAGCAAGGGCAGTTGAAGGATTGACAGGGTGACAAAGTGGGACAGAAGGGTGACATTCAGGGGGGTCTCATTTCCTGGCGGGGGTCTTGGCAATGTTCCCTGTCTTGTTCCTGGAGCTCAGGGACTGTTTGCGGGGTGGCTCTCCATCTGCAGGGGGTGGTGTTGTGGTCCTGTGGCGGTGCCTCCTGTCCACTAGCGCCGGCGGCGGTGGAGGGCTGTTTATCATCCAGGCCAGTGTCAGGGGCCCCTTGTGCCACAGTGTCCCTCCTGGTGTTGACAAGGTCCTTCAGCACCCCTACAATGGTGACCAGGGTGGTGTTAATGGACTTCAGTTCCTCCCTGATCCCCAGATAGTGTTCTTCCTTCAGCCGCTGGGTCTCCTGAAAGTTGGCCAGTACCGTTGCCATCGTCTCCTGGGAATGATGGTACGCTCCCATGATGTTGGAGAGGGCCTCGTGGAGAGTGGGTTCCCTGGGCCTGTCCTCCCCCTGTCACATAGCTGTCCTCCCATTTCCCCTGTTTTCCTGTTCCTCTGTCCCCTGAACCGTGTGCCCACTGCCACTGCCCCCAGGTCCCTGATTTTCTTGGGGTGGTGGGTTTGCCTGGGTTCCCTGTAGTGGTGGACACACTGCTGCTTGGCGTGTCCTGGGGACAGAGGGATGGGCCCGCTGGGTGGCTGCAGTGCTGGTGTTTCCTGAGGGGGGAGGCTCTGTGGTGACTTGTGCCAGTGTCAGGGTAACCGACTGTCCCGAGGTCCCAGATAGGCCGGGATGGTCATCTTGATCCAGTTGTGCAGAGATGCTGTCATCACTGTGGGCCTCTTCTGTGGGGGGACTGGATATGTCTGGAACCACCTGTCCGGTGACGTTGGGTAGGGGTCCTGCAGGGGTGTAAAGGCATGATTATTGCATCTGTGTGTGCCATCGTGTGCAATGGGTAAGTGACCCTGTACTCCAGTGCTTGCATTCTTGTCTAGGTCCTTGTGTGATATTTGGTTTGGGGTCTGTGTGGGTATCAGTAGTGGACATGCTTTGGTGATGGATGTCCCTGTTTTGGTGTTGCATGCACGGCTTGGTGTTGGGATGGGTGGGTTGTGATAGTGGGACATATGTGAGGTGTTGGAGTGATGGGGGTAAGGGTGAGGGTGGGGGTATGTGATGGCATGCAGGTAGGGTGGGGTGGGTGATATAATAGTTAAGATTTGACTTACCAGAGTCCATTCCTCCTGCTACGCCATGTAAAATGTAAATTAGCACTTGTATAGCGCACTTCTCACCCGTTAGGGTCTCAAGGCGCTGTACTCATACCGCTATGGAACCCCTCCTGGCTTTTCCCTGTGAGGCGCCCACTCCTGAGCACCCCCAGGGTGAAGCCAGGGATCCAAGCGCTGTTGGAGCCGTTGTGGAGATTAAGCAAGCTATTGCCCAAAGTTGCAGAGTGGGACCCATGAATTAGATTAGGCACTGAGGCGAGAATTATCTGGTCAAGGGGAATTGAGCCCAAGACCTGCCGAAGCGGGACTTGAACCCTGGTCTTGAGCCAGATCTCTGCTTCAGGGTCTGCCGCTCTAACCATTGAGCCACACTTCTCCATAAGGATGCAGTATTGCCAGGACTTGCTCCTCCTGTGTTGTTAGTTGCAGGGGAGGAGGTGGGGGTCCACCGCCAGTCCTCTGTACTGCAATCTGGTGTCTTGAGACCACAGAACGCACCTTCCCCTGTAGGTCGTTCCACCTCTTCCTGATGTCATCCCGTGTTCTTGGATGCTGTCCCACTGCATTGACCCTGTTGACGATTCTGAGCCATAGCTCCATCTTCCTAGCAATGGAGGTGTGCCGCACCTGTGATCCGAATAGCTGTGGCGCTACCCAGACGATTTCCTCCACCATGACCCTGAGCTCCTCCTCAGAGAACCTGGGGTGTTGTTGTGGTGCCATGATGTGGTGTGGGCGATGTGTGAGGTGGTGTGTGTTGTGATGTGTGAGGGGATGTGCTGTTGTGTGCTGTTTGAGGTGTGTGGATGTTGTGTGAGTGATGATGTTGTGTGTCTGTGGATGCTAGTGTTGTTTCTGATGGTGTCTCTCTCTGGCCTTCTTTCGGAATTTTGGGTAGTAGGGGTTTGTGGGTGATGTGGGTGTGTGTTTTATATTGGATTGGATGTGTGTGAGTTGTGGTGTGCATGTGTATCAGGTTTGTGTATTGCGATTTGTCCAATGTGGTTGTGTGTGTGTATTTTGATCCTGGCGGTGTGTACCGCCAATGGAATACTGCGGTTGAAAGACCGCTGCGTGGATTTGTGGGTCGTGATAGTGTGGGCGTATTCCTGTTGGTGTGACGGTGGAGATTTTGTTTTCGTCAGTTTATCACTGACCTTTGGTGTGGCGGACTTGTGTGGGTGTCTGTATTATGGTGGATTCCGAGCTGTTGGTCGTGATAGCTGTAGCGGAATTCTGTGTTGGCGGTCTTCTGCACGGTGGTAAGCGGAATTTACCACCAATGTTGTAATGAGGGCCAATGTGTGGGAATCTTAGTGACAAGGCGTACATAGAAAATAATAATTGTAAAGCTGGCTGTCAAGCAAGAGGTTTGGGGGCTTTGTATAGGGCTACTGGGGGGAGGCATTTTGCACATCTTTTAGCAGTCGATTGAGCAAAAATTCCAGCATCCCTCCTATATTGTTCGGAATTGTTGATATATCTAAATAGTGGTTTTTGAATTTGATGGAAGGTAAAATTCTTAGAAAACTCATGTCTGTTAACTCGGCTACCTCTGTGGCAGCTTTAAGGTTGGAGATAGGTTTTAGAAGTGTGCTCGATCAGGGTTTAGCAGGGGTTGTACGTTGGGTTGCTTACCTCGCAAGGAGTGAAGATAATACATTAAAATCTTTGCTGAGGAAAGAAATTCTGGTGAATAATAATTTCATGTTTATTATCTATAGGAATTTTCCCTATGCTTTAGAAACGCTGGAGTTAGATTGTAATCAGGTCCTTACTATTACCCCCTCACAATTGAAAATTGGCCTGAAACAGGCCATGTAGTCTTTACGTCTTCGAATAGACATTGAAAGTTGTGAAAAAAAGAGTTGCTTTCTGAATTTAGTGGGTTCCATTTTAGTAAAAAAAAGCTGAACCTTATATTACATTGAATCTACCACATGGGGTAAGGCGATTTTGGATTCTGCTTCGCCAGGGATTGCTTCTATTAAATGTTATTTTGGCGAAATTACATGGCTCTGCTAAGGAGTGTAATTTCTGTCAAGCTGAAGTCCAAGATTTAAATCATGTGCCATTTGCCTGCCCAGCTCTCTTCACTTTTCGGCGTAAGTGGTTAAGACCCGTTTGTCTCCATCACTCTATTCTGTCTGTACCTGAGTTTCTTCAATCCTTGTATGATCCTCCCAATGAATTGTTTTATTTTCAAATTTTTAATTTTTTTAAATGTTGTATTTTGTGTGCTGATTTTAATGTTTGTGGGTGAGGGGCGACTTGGCATTGTGGTGCAAGGGATAGGGGATTGTTTGGGAAGTTTTTTAGAATTACTAATCCTTTTAAGTGGTTTTAATCGTATTTCAAGCTTAGGGTGTATAAACATGATGCACTTTATGGGTGGAGTTCTATGTTCGTTGGGTGATTTATTTGTTTGTTTATGAATGTATTTAATTTCTTTTCTTTTGATTTTTATGTGAACCTTGTTGAGAATTCCTTAGCATAAATAAACTTAAACTTTAAACTTGGAACTTGTGACTGAGTGACCTGGGGGGTGGGGACCATACAGCCCCATCCCCAAAAACAAATTAATAGTGAGGCCAGGCCCTGGGGGATGGAGTCCCCAGGGCTGATATCGGCCCTAGGAAGTGGGGCCATGCGGCCTCCCCCCCCCCCAAAAAAAAATAGGTTGGGCTCCAGGGCATGGGGTTCCCAGGGCTGAGATCGGCCCTGAGGAGGGGGGCAACATGGCCCCCCTAAAAAATCAATAATTAAACTGGGCCTGGGAGAAGGGGTCCCTGGGGCCGAGATCTATCATGGGGAGGAAGGCCATGTGCCACCGCTCCCCCCAAAAACTAATAGTTAGGGAATGAGGTCCCTGGGGCTGAGATCGACCCTGGAAGGGGGGCTACGCAGCCCCCCTCCCACCAAAAAAAAGTTAATAATTAGTCTGGACCTCAGGGGATTTGGTCCAAACAGTTGTGAGAGGGCGGCATGCAGACCTGCTGCCAATTGACGCTGTGCTCGGCCAAAGGCCATGCTTAGTGTGGGGTTGGGTGGTATAGGGACTGGTTGCAGGGCCTGGCCGCATGCCTGATCCTGCAGCCAAACCCCACTTGCATGGCCGAAGGCTGTGCACAGCGTGGGGTTGGATGCTCATAGGGGCTGGCCACAGAGCCTGACTGGAGGCCAGGCCCTCTGGCTAACCACCACTGTGCGCAGCCGAAGGCAATACGCAGTGGTGCTTGGATTAACATATAGGGGGTCATTCTGACCCCGGCGGGCGGCAGAAGCCGCCCGCCTGGCGGGAACCGCCAGAAGACCGTACCGCGGTCAAACGACCGCAGCGGTCATTCTGACTTTCCCGCTGGGCCGACGGGCGACCGCCAGAAGGCCGCCCGCCGGCCCAGCGGGAAAGCCCCTTCAACAATGAAGCCGGCTCCGAATGGAGCCGGCGGAGTTGAAGGGGTGCGACGGGTGCAGTGGCACCCGTCACGATTTTCAGTGTCTGCAAAGCAGACACTGAAAATCTTTATGGGGCCCTGTTAGGGGGCCCCTGCACTGCCCATGCCAGTGGCATGGGCAGTGCAGGGGCCCCGAGGGGCCCCACAACACCCGTTCCCGCCATCCTGTTCCTGGCGGTAAGAACCGCCAGGAACAGGATGGCGGGAAGGGGGTCGGAATCCCCATGGCGGCGCTGCTTGCAGCGCCGCCATGGAGGATTCCTTTGGCCAGGGGAAAACCGGCAGGAAACCGCCGGTTTCCCTTTTCTGACCGCGCCTTTACCGCCGCGGTCAGAATTGGCCAGGAAGCACCGCCAGCCTGTTGGCGGTGCTTCCGCGGTCGTTGGCCCTGGAGGTCGATGACCGCCAGGGTCAGAATGACCCCCATAGTAATGAAAATTACTTTACATTAAAAAAGCCATTGATATTCATAAGAAAAAAAAGGTTACAGGCATGTTATAGTTAAGAAATAGAATTTAAAATACATAGAAATTCAATTAAAAAAACAAAGGTTATAGTTAGGTTCACCTTTTAAACTTACAAAGCCATAGAAATTCAGCTGTTAGTTATTTCAAGTAAATATAATTCGTTCCTAAGATAACTATATCTCACGCCCTCACCATGCACTGCTAATTATCCCACAAATTACAGTACTTATGACACCTTTCATAACATCATTGATAATATCACTGGAACATGTCAAATAAAATTATGGATGAGATAACTGTGCATGGTGGAATCACGAGTTAGAGCTACCTTAGGGCACGAGTTATAGTTACTTGAAATAACTCTAATTATAACAACTACCATATATATATATATATATATATATATATATATATATGTATGTTATACACATCACCAAAGCCAAAAACCTCCATAAAAGTAAGTACCGCCCATACAAGACAACAGAGTGCAAAATCAGTTCTTTATTTGTGCCTATAACTTGTCTTCATGATGCGTTTCAGCCTCTCATCCTTTATCACATACCCACAGTGCTTTCCCCACATGTGATAACAACTCCTGACAGTAGTAGGCATGGACAAGGACCCAGAAGGCACTAGATATTGTGGATACTGTGGGTGCCATCTTAGAATTACACAACAGAATATAATTTGACTGATTTGTTGTAGTAAATCTTGTACAGGAATGAAAGGTAAATAAATTACTTAAATGTATAAGTTATAATGTGTGTACAGGTCTGTGAGATACAAAATGGTTCTATACATTTCATTCCCTCTTTTATACTATCGTAAAAATACAGCCCATTCAGGTGTAAAACAAGCATCAACAAGCGGAAAGCAGAATCAAATTATCTAACTGTGTCTCTCACAAGACAAAAATATATTTAGCCCCAGTGGGCATACAATGTTCATAAAGAAAGAGAAAAACAAAACCAGAACAAACTGGACATATTCATACCTCCCCATACTGGAAATAAAGTTATCAAAATGATAGGAAAAAACAAAACCAAATCAAACTCAAATATAGGGAAACTTTCCCAACTTAGACTGATGAAAAGATTAGTATGCACATAACATTTTATCTGCCGCAGTACAAAACTACTAAATCAAGAATCACAAAATAAAATAGCCAAAGAGTCTCTTATCTGAACAGGAGTAATTCAGCTACTGAAGAAAAGTGTAGAGCACTGCTCCACCAAAGGCAGGGGTCCCTTCCTTAACTCCTAGAGAATAAAAAGAAAGAAAAAGTGAAAAAATGTTAGAATATATAAATCCAATTGATTCACTACAACATCAACACTATTAAAAATGACAAAGCTAAAGGTCAAACTAAAATGCATGAGACAATGACTGAGAAGCATCAGAAAATGATAGTCAGTTGGAACCCAGATGTACCTTGAGTTCCTTCTCTTTATTCCATCCCTCCGGTATTTCAGTGGGAATGCACTTACAATATATTTGGCATACATTTACCCTCTCCCCGGGTTTGACATCTATCACAATAATTCCGCCAAGTCTTCTGAAATGGGGGTGCTGCCGAATCTACAACCATTGGCTGGTGAGGAGAGGAGACATGAAGCGGAAGTGACTTTTCATTTATACATGCCAGGATTGGTAATATATTAACCCCTTCGCTGCCAGGTCTTTTCCCCTCATGTGCAGAGCCTTTTTTTGGCTATTTGGGGCAGTTCTCGCTTAGGCCCTCATAACTTTTTGTTCACATAAGCTACCCACGCCAAATTTGCGTCCTTTTTTTCCAACATCCTAGGGATTCTAGAGGTACCCTGACTTTGTGTGTTCCCCTGCAGGAGACCAAGAAATGACCCAAAATACAGCAAAAATTTTGTTTTTTCCCAAAAAATGTGAAAAAGGGCTGCAGAAGGCGGCTCGTGTTTTTTTCCCTCAAAATGGCATCAACAAAGGGTTTGCGGTGGTAAGATCACCATCTTCCCAGCTTTTAGGAACAAGCAGACTTGAATTAGAAAACCCCATTTTTCAACACAATTTTGACATTTTACTGGGACATACCTGATTTTTACTATTTTTGGTGCTTTCAGCCTCCTTCCAGTTAGTGGCCGAAATCGGTGTGAAACCAATGCTGGATCCCAGAAATCTAAACATTTCCGAAAAGTAGACAAAATCCTGAATTCAGCAAGGGGTCATTTGTGTAGATCCTACAAGTGTTTCCTACAGAAAATAACAGCTGAAATAAAAAAATATTGAAATTGAGGTAAAAAAACTGCAATTTTTCTCTACGTTTTACTCTGTAACTTTTTCCTGCGATGTCAGATTTTTGAAAGCAATATACTGTTACGTCTGCAGGTTGCGGGGATATATAGGGCTTGTAGGTTCAGCAAGATGCCTAGGTACCCAGAGCCAATAAATGAGCTGCACCTTGCAATGGGTTTTCATTCTATACCGGGTATACAGCAATTAATTTGCTGAAATATAAAAAGTGAAAAATAGGTATCAAGAAAACCTTTGTATTTCCAAAATGGCCACAAGATAAGGTGTTCAGAAGCAGTGTTTATTTGCACATCTCTGAATTTCAGGGTGCCCATACTAGCATGTGAATTACAGGGCATTTCTCAAATAGACGTCTTTTTTACACACTGTCTTACATTTGGAAGGAAATAATGTGGAGAAAGACAAGGGGCAATAACACTTGTTTTGCTATTCTGTGTTCCCCTATGTCTCCCGAAAAAAATGGTACCTCACTTGCGTGTGTAGGCCTAGCGCCTGCGAAAGGAAATGCCCCAAAACACAACATGGACACATCACATTTTCACAAAGAAAACAGAGCTGTTTTTTACAAAGTGTGTAGCTGTGGAGTTTTGCCTCTAGTTCAGCCGGCACTTAGGGAAACCCAGCAAACCTGCACTGTTTTGAAAACTAGACACCTAGGGGAGTCTAAGATGGGGTGACTTGTGGGGCTCCGACCAGGTTCTGTTACCCAGAATCCTTTGCAAACCTCAAAATTTGGCCACAAAAACACTTTTTCCTCTCATTTCGGTGACAGAAAGTTCTGGAATCTGAGAGGACCCACAAATTTCCTTCCACCCAGTGTTCCCCCAAGTCTCCCGATACAAATGGTACCTCACTTGAGTGGGTAGGCCTAGCGCCCGCGAAAGGAAATGGCTCAAAACACACCGTGGACATATTACATTTTCACAAAGAAAACAGAGGTGTTTTTTACAAAGTGCCTACCTGTGGATTTTGGCCTGTAGCTCAGCCGGCACCTAGTGAAACATAGCAAACCTGCGCAGTTTTGAAAACTAGACACCTAGGGGAATCCAAGATGGGGTGACTTGTGGGGCTCTGATCAGGTTCTGTTACCCAGAATCCTTTGCCCACCTCAAAATTTGGCCAAAAAAATACTTTTTCCTCTCATTTCGGTGACAGAAAGTAATGGAATCAGAGAGGAGCCACACATTTCCTTCCACTCAGCATTCCCCCAAGTCTCCCGATAAAAATGGTACCTCACTTGTGTGGGTAGGCCTAGCGCCCGCGAAAGGAAATAGCCCAAAACACAACGTGGACACATCACATTTTTACACAGAAACCAGAGGTGTTTTTTCCAAAGTGCCTACCTGTGGATTTTGGCCTCTAGCTCAGCCGGCACCTGGGAAACCTAGCAAACCAGCGCATATTTGAAAACTAGACACCTAGGGGAATCCAAGATGGGGTGACTTGTGGGGCTCTGACCAGGTTCTGTTACCCAGAATCCTTTGCACACCTCAAAATTTGGCCCCAAAAATACTTTTTCCTCTCATTTTGGTGACAGAAAGTACTGGAATCTGAGAGGAGCCACACATTTCCTTCCACTCAGCGTTCCCCCAAGTCTCCCGATACAAATGGTACCTCACTTGTGTGGGTA
Source organism: Pleurodeles waltl (assembly GCF_031143425.1). Lineage (NCBI taxonomy): Eukaryota > Metazoa > Chordata > Amphibia > Caudata > Salamandridae > Pleurodeles > Pleurodeles waltl. The sequence continues at coordinate 877,667,066 of NC_090444.1, forward strand.
GGCCTAGCACCCACAAAAGGAAATGGCCCAAAACACAACGTGGACACATCACATTTTTCCAAAGAAAACAGAGGTGTTTTTTACAAAGTACCTACCTGTGGATTTTGGCCTGTAGCTCAGCCGGCAGCTAGGGAAACCTAGCAAACCTGCGCAGTTTTGAAAACTAGACACCTAGGGGAATCCAAGATGGGGTGACTTGTGGGGCTCTGATCAGGCTCTGTTACCCAGAATCCTTTGCACACCTCAAAATTTGGCCCCAAAAATACTTTTTCCTCTAATTTTGGTGACAGAAAGTACTGGAATCTGAGAGGAGCCACACATTTCCTTCCACTCAGCGTTCCCCCAAGTCTCCCGATAAAAATGGTACCTCACTTGTGTGGGTAGGCCTAGCACCCACAAAAGGAAATGGCCCAAAACACAACGTGGACACATCACATTTTTCCACAGAAACCAGAGGTGTTTTCTACAAAGTGCCTACCTGTGGATTTTGGCCTCTAGCTCAGCCGGCACCTGGGGAAACCTAGCAAACCAGCGCTTTTTTGAAAACTAGACACCTAGGGGAATCCAAGATGGGGTGACTTGTAGGGCTCTGACCAGGTTCTGTTACCCAGAATCCATTGCAAACCTCAAAATCTGGCCAGAAACACACTTTTTCCTCTCATTTCGGTGACAGAAAGTTCTGGAATCTGAGAGGAGCCACAAATTTCCTTCCACTCAGCGTTCCCCCAAGTCTCCCGATAAAAATGGTACCTCACTTGTGTGGGTAGGCCTAGCGCCCGCGAAAGGAAATGGCCCAAAACACAACGTGGACACATTACATTTTCACCAAGAAAACAGAGGTGTTTTTTACAAAGTGCCTACCTGTGGATTTTGGCCTGTAGCTCAGCCGGCAGCTAGGGAAACCTAGCAAACATGCGCAGTTTTGAAAACTAGACACCTAGGGGAATCCAAGATGGGGTGACTTGTGGGGTTCTAATCAGATTCTGTTACCCAGAATCCTTTCCACACCTCAAAATTTGGCCATAAAAAATACTTTTTCCTCTCATTTTGGTGACAGAAAGTACTGGAATCTGAGAGGAGCCACACATTTCCTTCCACTCAGCGTTCCCCCAAGTATCCCGATAAAAATGGTACCTCACTTGTATGGGTAGGCCTAGCACCCGCAAAAGGAAATGGCCCAAAACACAACGTGGACACATCACATCTTCCCACAGAAACCAGAGGTGTTTTTTTACAAAGTACCTACCTGTGGATTGTGGCTTCTAGCTCAGCCGGCACCTGGGGAAACCTAGAAAACCAGCGCATTTTTTAAAACTAGACACCTAGGGGAATCCAAGATGGGGTGACTTGTGGGACTCTGACCAGGTTCTGTTACCCAGAATCCTTTGCAAACCTCAAAATCTGGCCAGAAAAACACTTTTTCCTCTCATTTTGGTGACAGAAAGTTCTGGAATCTCAGAGGAGCCACAAATTTCCTTCCACTCAGCGTTCCCCCAAGTCTCCCGATAAAAATGGTACCTCACTTGTGTGGGTAGGCCTAGCGTCCGCGAAAGGAAATGGCCCAAAACACAACGTGGACACATCACATTTTTCCACAGAAACCAGAGGTGTTTTTTACAAAGTGCCTACATGTGGATTTTGGCCTGTAGCTCACCCGGCACCTAGAGAAAACTAGCAAACCTTTGCAGTTTTGAAAACTAGACACCTAGGGCAATCCATGATGGGGTGACTTGTGGGGCTCTGATCAGGTTCTGTTACCCAGAATCCTTTGCACACCTCAAAATTTGGCCCAAAAAATACTTTTTCCTCTCATTTCAGTGACAGAAAGTACTGGAATCTGAGAGGAGCCACAAATTTCCTTCCACTCAGCGTTCCACCAAGTTTCCCGATAAAAATGGTACCTCACTTGTGTGGGTAGGCCTAGCGCCCGCGAAAGGAAATGGCCCAAAGCACACCGTGGACACATTACATTTTCACAAAGAAAACAGAGGTGTTTTTTTACAAAGTGCCTACCTGTGGATTTTGGCCTGTAGCTCAGCCGGCAGCTAGGGAAACCTAGAAAACCTGCGCAGTTTTGAAAACTAGACACCTATGGGAATCCAAGATGGGGTGACTTGTGGGGCTCTGATCAGGTTCTGTTACCCAGAATCCTTTGCACACCTCAAAATTTGGCCATAAAAAATACTTTTCCTCTCATTTTGGTGACAGAAAGTACTGGAATTTGAGAGGAGCCACACATTTTCTTCCACTCAGCGTTCCCCCAAGTCTCCCGATAAAAATGGTACCTCACTTGTATGGGTAGGCCTAGCACCCGCAAAAGGAAATGGCCCAAAACACAACGTGGACACATCACATTTTACCACAGAAACCAGAGGTGTTTTTTACAAAGTACCTACCTCTGGATTTTGGCCTCTAGCTCAGCCGGCACCTATGGAAACCTAGCAAACCAGCACACTTTTGAAAACTAGACACCTAGGGGAATCCAAGATGGGGTGACTTGTGGGGTTCTGACCAGGTTCTGTTACCCAGAATCCTTTGCAAACCTCAAAATCTGGAAAGAAAAACACTTTATCCTCTCATTTCGGTGACAGAAAGTTCTGGAATCTGAGAGGAGCCACAAATTTCCTTCCACTCAGCGTTCCCCCAAGTCTCCCGATAAAAATGGTACCTCACTTGTGTGGGTAGGACTAGCGCCCGCAAAAGGAAATGGTCCAAAACACAACGTGGATACATCACATTTTTCCACCGAAAACAGAGGTGTTTTTTACAAAGTGCCTACCTGTGGATTTTGGCCTCTAGCTCAGCCGGCACCTGGGGAAACCTAGCAAACCAGCGCATTTATGAAAACTAGACAACTAAGGAAATCCAAGATGGGGTGGCTTGTGGGGCTCTGACCAGGTTCTGTTAACCAGAATCCTTTGCAAACCTCAAAATTTGGACAAAAAAACACCTTTTCCCTCTCATTTCGGTGACAGAAAGTTCTGGAATCTGAGAGGACCCACAAATTTCCTTCCACCCAGTGTTCCCCCAAGTCTCCCGATAAAAATAGTACCTCACTTGTGTGGGTAGGCCTAGCGCCCACGAAAGGAAATGGCTCAAAACACACCGTGGACACATTCCATTTTGACAAAGAAAACAGAGGTGTTTTTTACAAAGTGCCTACCTGTGGATTTTGGCCTGTAGCTCCCCCGGCACCTAGGGAAACCTAGCAAACCTGCGCAGTTTTTAAAACTAGACACCTAGGGGAATCCAAGATGGGGTGGCTTGTCGGGCTCTGATCAGGTTCTGTTACCCAGAATACTTTGCACACCTCAAAATTTGGCCCAAAAAATACTTTTTCCTCTCATTTCGGTGACAGAAAGTACTGGAATCTGAGAGGAGCCACAAATTTCCTTCCACTCAGCGTTCCCCCAAGTCTCCCGATAAAAATGGTACCTCACTTGTGTGGGTACCCACGAAAGGAAATGGCCCAAAACACAACGTGGACACATCACATTTTTCCACAGAGCCCAGAGGTGTTTTCTACAAAGTGCCTACCTGTGGATTTTGGCCTCTAGCTCAGCCGGCACCTGGGGAAACCTAGAAAACCAGCGCATTTTTGAAAACTAGACACCTAGGGGAATCCAAGATGGGGTGACTTGTGGGGCTCTGACCAGGTTCTGTTACCCAGAATCCTTTGCAAACCTCATAATCTGGCCAGAAAAACATTTTTTCCTCTCATTTTGGTGACAGAAAGTTCTGGAATCTCAGAGGAGCCACAAATTTCCTTCCACTCAGCGTTCCCCCAAGTCTCCCGATAAAAATGGTACCTCACTTGTGTGGGTAGGCCTAGCGTCCGTGAAAGGAAATGGCCCAAAACACAACGTGGACACATCACATTTTTCCACAGAAACCAGAGGTGTTTTTTACAAAGTGCCTACATGTGGATTTTGGCCTGTAGCTCAGCCGGCACCTAGAGAAAACTAGCAAACCTTCGCAGTTTTGAAAACTAGACACCTAGGGCAATCCATGATGGGGTGACATGTGGGGCTCTGATCAGGTTCTGTTACCCAGAATCCTTTGCACACCTCAAAATTTGGTCCAAAAAATACTTTTTCCTCTCATTTCAGTGACAGAAAGTACTGGAATCTGAGAGGAGCCACAAATTTCCTTCCACTCAGCGTTCCACCAAGTCTCCCGATAAAAATGGTACCTCACTTGTGTGGGTAGGCCTAGCGCCCGCGAAAGGAAATGGCCCAAAGCACACCGTGGACACATTACATTTTCACAAAGAAAACAGAGGTGTTTTTTACAAAGTGCCTACCTGTGGATTTTGGCCTGTAGATCAGCCGGCAGCTAGGGAAACCTAGAAAACCTGCGCAGTTTTGAAAACTAGACACCTATGGGAATCCAAGATGGGGTGACTTGTGGGGCTCTGATCAGGTTCTGTTACCCAGAATCCTTTGCACACCTCAAAATTTGGCCATAAAAAATACTTTTTCGTCTCATTTTGGTGACAGAAAGTACTGGAATTTGAGAGGAGCCACACATTTTCTTCCACTCAGCGTTCCCCCAAGTCTCCCGATAAAAATGGTACCTCACTTGTATGGGTAGGCCTAGCACCCGCAAAAGGAAATGGCCCAAAACACAACGTGGACACATCACATTTTCCCAGAGAATCCTGAGGTGTTTTTTACAAAGTACCTACCTGTGGATTTTGGCCTCTAGCTCAGCCGGAACCTGGGGAAACCTAGCAAACCAGCATATTTTTGAAAACTAGACACCTAGGGGAATCCAAGATGGGGTGACGTGTGGGGTTCTGACCAGGTTCTATTACCCAGAATCCTTTGCAAACCTCAAAATCTGGAAAGAAAAACACTTTATCCTCTCATTTCGGTGACAGAAAGTTCAGGAATCTGAGAGGAGCCACAAATTTCCTTCCACTCAGCGTTCCCCCAAGTCTCCCGATAAAAATGGTACCTCACTTGTGTGGGTAGGCCTAGCGCCCGCAAAAGGAAATGGTCCAAAACACAACGTGGACACATCACATTTTTCCACCGAAAACAGAGGTGTTTTTTACAAAGTGCCTACCTGTGGATTTTGGCCTCTAGCTCAGCCGGCACCTGGGGAAACCTAGCAAACCAGCGCATTTATGAAAACTAGACAACAAGGGAAATCCAAGATGGGGTGGCTTGTGGGGCTCTGACCAGGTTCTGTTAACCAGAATCCTTTGCAAACCTCAAAATTTGGACAAAAAAACACCTTTTCCCTCTCATTTCGGTGACAGAAAGTTCTGGAATCTGAGAGGACCCACAAATTTCCTTCCACCCAGTGTTCCCCCAAGTCTCCCGATAAAAATAGTACCTCACTTGTGTGGGTAGGCCTAGCGCCCACGAAAGGAAATGGCTCAAAACACACCGTGGACACATTCCATTTTCACAAAGAAAACAGAGGTGTTTTTTACAAAGTGCCTACCTGTGGATTTTGGCCTGTAGCTCATCCGGCACCTAGGGAAACCTAGCAAACCTGCGCAGTTTTGAAAACTAGACACCTAGGGGAATCCAAGATGGGGTGGCTTGTGGGGCTCTGATCAGGTTCTGTTACCCAGAATACTTTGCACACCTCAAAATTTGGCCCAAAAAATACTTTTTCCTCTCATTTCGGTGACAGAAAGTACTGGAATCTGAGAGGAGCCACAAATTTCCTTCCACTCAGCGTTCCCCCAAGTCTCCCGATAAAAATGGTACCTCACTTGTGTGGGTACCCACGAAAGGAAATGGCCCAAAACACAACGTGGACACATCACATTTTTCCACAGAGCCCAGAGGTGTTTTCTACAAAGTGCCTATCTGTGGATTTTGGCCTCTAACTCAGCCAGCACCTGGGGAAACCTAGAAAACCAGCGCATTTTTGAAAACTAGACACCTAGGGGAATCCAAGATGGGGTGACTTGTGGGTCTCTGACCAGGTTCTGTTACCCAGAATCCTTTGCAAACCTCAAAATCGGGCCAGAAAAACATTTTTTCCTCTCATTTTGGTGACAGAAAGTTCTGGAATCTCAGAGGAGCCGCAAATTTCCTTCCACTCAGCGTTCCCCCAAGTCTCCCGATAAAAATGGTACCTCACTTGTGTGGGTAGGCCTAGCGTCCGCGAAAGGAAATGGCCCAAAACACAACGTGGACACATCACATTTTTCCACAGAAACCAGAGGTGTTTTTTACAAAGTGCCTACATGTGGATTTTGGCCTGTAGCTCAGCCGGCACCTAGAGAAAACTAGCAAACCTTCGCAGTTTTGAAAACTAGACACCTAGGGCAATCCATGATGGGGTGACTTGTGGGGCTCTGATCAGGTTCTGTTACCCAGAATCCTTTGCACACCTCAAAATTTGGCCCAAAAAATACTTTTTCCTCTCATTTCAGTGACAGAAAGTACTGGAATCTGAGAGGAGCCACAAATGTCCTTCCACTCAGCGTTCCCCCAAGTCTCCCGATAAAAATGGTACCTCACTTGTGTGGGTAGGCCTAGCGCCCGCGAAAGGAAATGGCCCAACGCACACCGTGGACACATTACATTTTCACAAAGAAAACAGAGGTGTTTTTTACAAAGTGCCTACCTGTGGATTTTGGCCTGTAGCTCAGCCGGCAGCTAGGGAAACCTAGAAAACCTGCGCAGTTTTGAAAACTAGACACCTATGGGAATCCAAGATGGGGTGACTTGTGGGGCTCTGATCAGGTTCTGTTACCCAGAATCCTTTGCACACCTCAAAATTTGGCCATAAAAAATACTTTTTCCTCTCATTTTGGTGACAGAAAGTACTGGAATTTGAGTGGAGCCACACATTTTCTTCCACTCAGCGTTCCCCCAAGTCTCCCGATAAAAATGGTACCTCACTTGTATGGGTAGGCCTAGCACCCGCAAAAGGAAATGGCCCAAAACACAACGTGGACACATCACATTTTCCCAGAGAAACCAGAGGTGTTTTTTACAAAGTACCTACCTGTGGATTTTGGCCTCTAGCTCAGCCGGCACCTGGGGAAACCTAGCAAACCAGCATATTTTTGAAAACTAGACACCTAGGGGAATCCAAGATGGGGTGACGTGTGGGGTTCTGACCAGGTTCTATTACCCAGAATCCTTTGCAAACCTCAAAATCTGGAAAGAAAAACACTTTATCCTCTCATTTCGGTGACAGAAAGTTCAGGAATCTGAGAGGAGCCACAAATTTCCTTCCACCCAGTGTTCCCCCAAGTCTCCCGATAAAAATAGTACCTCACTTGTGTGGGTAGGCCTAGCGCCCACAAAAGGAAATGGCTCAAAACACACCGTGGACACATTCCATTTTCACAAAGAAAACAGAGGTGTTTTTTACAAAGTGCCTACCTGTGGATTTTGGCCTGTAGCTCACCCGGCACCTAGGGAAACCTAGCAAACCTGCGCAGTTTTGAAAACTAGACACCTAGGGGAATCCAAGATGGGGTGGCTTGTGGGGCTCTGATCAGGTTCTGTTACCCAGAATACTTTGCACACCTCAAAATTTGGCCCAAAAAATACTTTTTCCTCTCATTTCGGTGACAGAAAGTACTGGAATCTGAGAGGAGCCACAAATTTCCTTCCACTCAGCGTTCCCCCAAGTCTCCCGATAAAAATGGTACCTCACTTGTGTGGGTACCCACGAAAGGAAATGGCCCAAAACACAACGTGGACACATCACATTTTTCCACAGAGCCCAGAGGTGTTTTCTACAAAGTGCCTATCTGTGGATTTTGGCCTCTAACTCAGCCAGCACCTGGGGAAACCTAGAAAACCAGCGCATTTTTGAAAACTAGACACCTAGGGGAATCCAAGATGGGGTGACTTGTGGGGCTCTGACCAGGTTCTGTTACCCAGAATCCTTTGCAAACCTCAAAATCGGGCCAGAAAAACATTTTTTCCTCTCATTTTGGTGACAGAAAGTTCTGGAATCTCAGAGGAGCCGCAAATTTCCTTCCACTCAGCGTTCCCCCAAGTCTCCCGATAAAATTGGTACCTCACTTGTGTGGGTAGGCCTAGCGTCCGCGAAAGGAAATGGCCCAAAACACAACGTGGACACATCACATTTTTCCACAGAAACCAGAGGTGTTTTTTACAAAGTGCCTACATGTGGATTTTGGCCTGTAGCTCAGCCGGCACCTAGAGAAAAATAGCAAACCTTCGCAATTTTGAAAACTAGACACCTAGGGCAATCCATGATGGGGTGACTTGTGGGGCTCTGATCAGGTTCTGTTACCCAGAATCCTTTGCACACCTCAAAATTTGGCCCAAAAAATACTTTTTCCTCTCATTTCAGTGACAAAAAGTACTGGAATCTGAGAGGAGCCACAAATTTCCTTCCACTCAGAGTTCCCCCAAGTCTCCCGATAAAAATGGTACCTCACTTGTGTGGGTAGGCCTAGCGCCCGCGAAAGGAAATGGCCCAACGCACACCGTGGACACATTACATTTTCACAAAGAAAACAGAGGTGTTTTTTACAAAGTGCCTACCTGTGGATTTTGGCCTGTAGCTCAGCCGGCAGCTAGGGAAACCTAGAAAACCTGCGCAGTTTTGAAAACTAGACACCTATGGGAATCCAAGATGGGGTGACTTGTGGGGCTCTGATCAGGTTCTGTTACCCAGAATCCTTTGCACACCTCAAAATTTGGCCATAAAAAATACTTTTTCCTCTCATTTTGGTGACAGAAAGTACTGGAATTTGAGAGGAGCCACACATTTTCTTCCACTCAGCGTTCCCCCAAGTCTCCCGATAAAAATGGTACCTCACTTGTATGGGTAGGCCTAGCGCCCGCAAGAGGAAATGGGCCAAAACACAACGTGGACACATCACATTTTGCCACAGAAACCAGAGGTTTTTTTTACAAAGTACCTACCTGTGGATTTTGGCCTCTAACTCAGCCGGCACCTGGGGAAACCTAGCAAACCAGCGCATTTTTGAAAACTAGACACCTAGGGGAATCCAAGATGGGGTGACTTTTGGGGTTCTGACCAGGTGCTGTTACCCAGAATCCTTTGCAAATCTCAAAATCTGGCCAGAAAAACACTTTTTCCTCTCATTTCGGTGACAGAAAGTTCTAGAATCTGAGAGGAGCCACAAATTTCCTTCCACTCAGCGTTCTCCCAAGTCTCCCAATAAAAATGGTACCTCACTTGTGTGGGTAGGCCTAGCGCCCGCAAAAGGAAATGGTCCAAAACACAACGTGGACACATCACATTTTTCCACAGAAAACAGAGGTGTTTTTTACAAAGTGCCTACCTGTGGATTTTGGCCTCTAGCTCAGCCGGCACCTGGGGAAACCTAGCAAACCAGCGCATTTATGAAAACTAGACACCTAGGGAAATCCAAGATGGGGTGGCTTGTTTGGCTCTGACCAGGTTCTGTTAACCAGAATCCTTTGCAAACCTCAATATTTGGACAAAAAAAACACCTTTTCCCTCTCATTTCGGTGACAGAAAGTTCTGGAATCTGAGAGGCGCCACAAATTTCCTTCCACCCAGTGTTCCCCCAAGTCTCCTGATAAAAATTGTACCTCACTTGTGTGGGTAGGCCTAGCGCCTGCGAAAGGAAATGGCCCAAAACACACCGTGGACACATTACATTTTCACAAAGAAAACAGAGGTGTTTTTTACAAAGTGCCTACCTGTGGATTTTGGCCTCTAGCTCAGCCGGCAGCTAGGGAAACCTAGCAAACCCGCGCAGTTTTGAAAACTAGACACCTAGGGGAATCCAAGATGGGGTGACTTGTGGGGCTCTGATCAGGCTCTGTTACCCAGAATCCTTTGCACACCTCAAAATTTGGCCCAAAAAATACTTTTTCCTCTCATTTTGGTGACAGAAAGTACTGGAATCTGAGAGGAGCAACACATTTCCTTCCACTCAGCGTTCCCCCAAGTCTCCCGATAAAAATGGTACCTCACTTGTGTGGGTAGGCCTAGCACCCACAAAAGGAAATGGCCCAAAACACAACGTTGACACATCACATTTTTCCACAGAAACCAGAGGTGTTTTCCACAAAGTGCCTACCTCTGGATTTTGGCCTCTAGCTCAGCCGGCACCTGGGGAAACCTAGCAAACCAACGCATTTTTGAAAACTAGACATCTAGGGGAATCCAAGATGGGGTGACTTGTGGGGCTCTGACCAGGTTCTGTTACCCAGAATCCATTGCAAACCTCAAAATCAGGCCAGAAACACAATTTTTCCTCTCATTTCGGTGACAGAAAGTTCTGGAATCTCAGAGGAGCCACAAATTTCCTTCCACTCAGCGTTCCCCCAAGTCTCCCGATAAAAATGGTACCTCACTTGTGTGGGTAGGCCTAGCGCCCGCGAAAGGAAATGGCCCAAAACACACAGTGGACACATTACATTTTCACAAAGAAAACAGAGGTGTTTTTTACAAAGTGCCTACCTGTGGATTTTGGCCTGTAGCTCAGCCGGCAGCTAGGGAAACCTAGCAAACCTTCGCAGTTTTGAAAACTAAACACCTAGGGGAATCCAAGATGGGGTGACTTGTGGGGCTCTGATCAGGCTCTGTTACCCAGAATCCTTTGCACACCTCAAAATTTGGCCCAAAAAATACTTTTTCCTCTCATTTTGGTGACAGAAAGTACTGGAATCTGAGAGGAGCAACACATTTCCTTCCACTCAGCGTTCCCCCAAGTCTCCCGATAAAAATGGTACCTCACTTGTGTGGGTAGGCCTAGCACCCACAAAAGGAAATGGCCCAAAACACAACATTGACACATCACATTTTTCCACAGAAACCAGAGGTGTTTTCTACAAAGTACCTACTTGTGGATTTTGGCCTCTAGCTCAGCCGGCACCTGGGGAAACCTAGCAAACCAGCACATTTTTGAAAACTAGACTTCTAGGGGAATCCAAGATGGGGTGACTTGTGGGGCTCTGATCAGGCTCTGTTACCCAGAATCCTTTGCACACCTCAAAATTTGGCCCAAAAAATACTTTTTCCTCTCATTTTGGTGACAGAAAGTACTGGAATCTGAGAGGAGCAACACATTTCCTTCCACTCAGCGTTCCCCCAAGTCTCCCGATAAAAATGGTACCTCACTTGTGTGGGTAGGCCTAGCACCCACAAAAGGAAATGGCCCAAAACACAACATTGACACATCACATTTTTCCACAGAAACCAGAGGTGTTTTCTACAAAGTACCTACCTGTGGATTTTGGCCTCTAGCTCAGCCGGCACCTGGGGAAAACTAGCAAACCAGCACATTTTTGAAAACTAGACATCTAGGGGAATCCAAGATGGGGTGACTTGTGGGGCTCTGATCAGGCTCTGTTACCCAGAATCCTTTGCACACCTCAAAATTTGGCCCAAAAAATACTTTTTCCTCTCATTTTGGTGACAGAAAGTACTGGAATCTGAGAGGAGCAACACATTTCCTTCCACTCAGCGTTCCCCCAAGTCTCCCGATAAAAATGGTACCTCACTTGTGTGGGTAGGCCTAGCGTCCGCGAAAGTAAATGGCCCAAAACACAACGTGGATACATCACATTTTTCCACAGAAACCAGAGGTGTTTTTTACAAAGTGCCTACATGTGGATTTTGGCCTGTAGCTCAGCCGGCACCTAGAGAAAACTAGCAAACCTTCGCAGTTTTGAAAACTAGACACCTAGGGCAATCCATGATGGGGTGACTTGTGGGGCTCTGATCAGGTTCTGTTACCCAGAATCCTTTGCACACCTCAAAATTTGGCCCAAAAAATACTTTTTCCTCTCATTTCAGTGACAGAAAGTACTGGAATCTGAGAGGAGCCACAAATTTCCTTCCACTCAGCGTTCCCCCAAGTCTCCCGATAAAAATGGTACCTCACTTGTGTGGGTAGGCCTAGCGCCCGCGAAAGGAAATGGCCCAAAACACACCGTGGACACATTACATTTTCACAAAGAAAACAGAGGTGTTTTTTACAAAGTGCCTACCTGTGGATTTTGGCCTGTAGCTCAGCCGGCAGCTAGGGAAACCTAGCAAACCTGCGCAGTTTTGAAAACTAGACACCTAGGGGAATCCAAGATGGGGTGACTTGTGGGGCTCTGATCAGGCTCTGTTACCCAGAATCCTTTGCACACCTCAAAATTTGGCCCAAAAAATACTTTTTCCTCTCATTTTGGTGACAGAAAGTACTGGAATCTGAGAGGAGCAACACATTTCCTTCCACTCAGCGTTCCCCCAAGTCTCCCGATAAAAATGGTACCTCACTTGTGTGGGTAGACCTAGCGCCCGCGAAAGGAAATGGCCCAAAGCACACCGTGGACACATTACATTTTCACAAAGAAAACAGAGGTGTTTTTTACAAAGTGCCTACCTGTGGATTTTGGCCTGTAGCTCAGCCGGCAGCTAGGGAAACCTAGAAAACCTGCGCAGTTTTGAAAACTAGACACCTATGGGAATCCAAGATGGGGTGACTTGTGGGGCTCTGATCAGGCTCTGTTACCCAGAATCCTTTGCACACCTCAAAATTTGGCCCAAAAAATACTTTTTCCTCTCATTTTGGTGACAGAAAGTACTGGAATCTGAGAGGAGCAACACATTTCCTTCCACTCAGCGTTCCCCCAAGTCTCCCGATAAAAATGGTACCTCACTTGTGTGGGTAGGCCTAGCACCCACAAAAGGAAATGGCCCAAAACACAACGTTGACACATCACATTTTTCCACAGAAACCAGAGGTGTTTTCCACAAAGTGCCTACCTCTGGATTTTGGCCTCTAGCTCAGCCGGCACCTGGGGAAACCTAGCAAACCAGCGCATTTTTGAAAACTAGACATCTAGGGGAATCCAAGATGGGGTGACTTGTGGGGCTCTGACCAGGTTCTGTTACCCAGAATCCATTGCAAACCTCAAAATCTGGCCAGAAACACACTTTTTCCTCTCATTTCGGTGACAGAAAGTTCTGGAATCTCAGAGGAGCCACAAATTTCCTTCCACTCAGCGTTCCCCCAAGTCTCCCGATAAAAATGGTACCTCACTTGTGTGGGTAGGCCTAGCGCCCGCGAAAGGAAATGGCCCAAAACACACAGTGGACACATTACATTTTCACAAAGAAAACAGAGGTGTTTTTTACAAAGTGCCTACCTGTGGATTTTGGCCTGTAGCTCAGCCGGCAGCTAGGGAAACCTAGCAAACCTTCGCAGTTTTGAAAACTAAACACCTAGGGGAATCCAAGATGGGGTGACTTGTGGGGCTCTGATCAGGCTCTGTTACCCAGAATCCTTTGCACACCTCAAAATTTGGCCCAAAAAATACTTTTTCCTCTCATTTTGGTGACAGAAAGTACTGGAATCTGAGAGGAGCAACACATTTCCTTCCACTCAGCGTTCCCCCAAGTCTCCCGATAAAAATGGTACCTCACTTGTGTGGGTAGGCCTAGCACCCACAAAAGGAAATGGCCCAAAACACAACATTGACACATCACATTTTTCCACAGAAACCAGAGGTGTTTTCTACAAAGTACCTACCTGTGGATTTTGGCCTCTAGCTCAGCCGGCACCTGGGGAAACCTAGCAAACCTTCGCAGTTTTGAAAACTAAACACCTAGGGGAATCCAAGATGGGGTGACTTGTGGGGCTCTGATCAGGCTCTGTTACCCAGAATCCTTTGCACACCTCAAAATTTGGCCATAAAAAATACTTTTTACTCTAGTTTTGGTGACAGAAAGTACTGGAATTTGAGAGGAGCCACACATTTTCTTCCACTCAGCGTTCCCCCAAGTCTCCCGATAAAAATGGTACCTCACTTGTATGGGTAGGCCTAGCACCCGCAAAAGGAAATGGCCCAAAACACAACGTGGCCACATCACATTTTCCCACAGAAACCAGAGGTGTTTTTTACAAAGGACCTACCTGTGGATTTTGGCCCGTAGCTCAGCCGGCACCTGGGGAAACCTAGCAAACCAGCACATTTTTGAAAACTAGACACCTAGGGGAATCCAAGATGGGGTGACTTGTGGGGTTCTGACCAGGTTCTGTTACCCAGAATCCTTTGCAATCCTCAAAATCTGGAAAGAAAAACACTTTATCCTCTCATTTCGGTGACAGAAAGTTCTGGAATCTGAGAGGAGCCACAAATTTCCTTCCACCCAGTGTTCCCTCAAGTCTCCCGATAAAAATAGTACCTCATTTGTGTGGGTAGGCCTAGCGCCCACGAAAGGAAATGGTTCAAAACACACCGTGGACACATTCCATTTTGACAAAGAAAACAGAGGTGTTTTTTACAAAGTGCCTACCTGTGGATTTTGGCCTGTAGCTCACCCGGCACCTAGGGAAACCTAGCAAACCTGCGCAGTTTTGAAAACTAGACACCTAGGGGAATCCAAGATGGGGTGGCTTGTGGGGCTCTGATCAGGTTCTGTTACCCAGAATACTTTGCACACCTCAAAATTTGGCCCAAAAAATACTTTTTCCTCTCATTTCGGTGACAGAAAGTACTGGAATCTGAGAGGAGCCACAAATTTCCTTCCACTCAGCGTTCCCCCAAGTCTCCCGATAAAAATGGTACCTCACTTGTGTGGGTAGGCCTAGCGCCCGCAAAAGGAAATGGTCCAAAACACAACGTGGACACATCACATTTTTCCACCGAAAACAGAGGTGTTTTTTACAAAGTGCCTACCTGTGGATTTTGGCCTCTAGCTCAGCCGGCACCTGGGGAAACTTAGCAAACCAGCGCATTTATGAAAACTAGACAACTAGGGAAATCCAAGATGGGGTGGCTTGTGGGGCTCTGACCAGGTTCTGTTAACCAGAATCCTTTGCAAACCTCAAAATTTGGACAAAAAAACACCTTTTCCCTCTCATTTCGGTGACAGAAAGTTCTGGAATCTGAGAGGACCCTCAAATTTCCTTCCACCCAGTGTTCCCCCAAGTCTCCCGATAAAAATAGTACCTCACTTGTGTGGGTAGGCCTAGCGCCCACGAAAAGAAATGGCTCAAAACACACCGTGGACACATTCCATTTTCACAAAGAAAACAGAGGTGTTTTTTACAAAGTGCCTACCTGTGGATTTTGGCCTGTAGCTCACCCGGCACCTAGGGAAACCTAGCAAACCTGCGCAGTTTTGAAAACTAGACACCTAGGGAAATCCAAGATGGGGTGGCTTGTGGGGCTCTGATCAGGTTCTGTTACCCAGAATACTTTGCACACCTCAAAATTTGGCCCAAAAAATACTTTTTCCTCTCATTTTGGTGACAGAAAGTACTGGAATCTGAGAGGAGCCACAAATTTCCTTCCACTCAGCGTTCCCCCAAGTCTCCCGATAAAAATGGTACCTCACTTGTGTGGGTACCCACGAAAGGAAATGGCCCAAAACACAACGTGGACACATCACATTTTTCCACAGAGCCCAGAGGTGTTTTCTACAAAGTGCCTACCTGTGGATTTTGGCCTCTAACTCAGCCGGCACCTGGGGAAACCTAGAAAACCAGCACATTTTTGAAAACTAGACACCTAGGGGAATCCAAGATGGGGTGACTTGTGGGGCTCTGACCAGGTTCTGTTACCCAGAATCCTTTGCAAACCTCAAAATCTGGCCAGAAAAACATTTTTTCCTCTCATTTTGGTGACAGAAAGTTCTGGAATCTCAGAGGAGCCACAAATTTCCTTCCACTCAGCGTTCCCCCAATTCTCCCGATAAAAGTGGTACCTCACTTGTGTGGGTAGGCCTAGCGTCCGCGAAAGGAAATGGCCCAAAACACAACGTGGACACATCACATTTTTCCACAGAAACCAGAGGTGTTTTTTACAAAGTGCCTACATGTGGATTTTGGCCTGTAGCTCAGCCGGCACCTAGAGAAACCTAGCAAACCTGCGCAGTTTTGAAAACTAGACACCTAGGGGAATCCAAGATGGGGTGGCTTGTGGGGCTCTGATCAGGTTCTGTTACCCAGAATACTTTGCACACCTCAAAATTTGGCCCAAAAAATACTTTTTCCTCTCATTTCGGTGACAGAAAGTACTGGAATCTGAGAGGAGCCACAAATTTCCTTCCACTCAGCGTTCCCCCAAGTCTCCCGATAAAAATGGTACCTCACTTGTGTGGGTAGGCCTAGCGCCCGCAAAAGGAAGTGGTCCAAAACACAACGTGGACACATCACATTTTTCCACCGAAAACAGAGGTGTTTTTTACAAAGTGCCTACCTGTGGATTTTGGCCTCTAGCTCAGCCGGCACCTGGGGAAACCTAGCAAACCAGCACATTTATGAAAACTAGACAACTAGGGAAATCCAAGATGGGGTGGCTTGTGGGGCTCTGACCAGGTTCTGTTAACCAGAATCCTTTGCAAACCTCAAAATTTGGACAAAAAAACACCTTTTCCCTCTCATTTCGGTGACAGAAAGTTCTGGAATCTGAGAGGACCCACAAATTTCCTTCCACCCAGTGTTCCCCCAAGTCTCCCGATAAAAATAGTACCTCACTTGTGTGGGTAGGCCTAGCGCCCACGAAAGGAAATGGCTCAAAACACACCGTGGACACATTCCATTTTCACAAAGAAAACAGAGGTGTTTTTTACAAAGTGCCTACCTGTGGATTTTGGCCTGTAGCTCACCCGGCACCTAGGGAAACCTAGCAAACCTGCGCAGTTTTGAAAACTAGACACCTAGGGAAATCCAAGATGGGGTGGCTTGTGGGGCTCTGATCAGGTTCTGTTACCCAGAATACTTTGCACACCTCAAAATTTGGCCCAAAAAATACTTTTTCCTCTCATTTTGGTGACAGAAAGTACTGGAATCTGAGAGGAGCCACAAATTTCCTTCCACTCAGCGTTCCCCCAAGTCTCCCGATAAAAATGGTACCTCACTTGTGTGGGTACCCACGAAAGGAAATGGCCCAAAACACAACGTGGACACATCACATTTTTCCACAGAGCCCAGAGGTGTTTTCTACAAAGTGCCTACCTGTGGATTTTGGCCTCTAACTCAGCCGGCACCTGGGGAAACCTAGAAAACCAGCACATTTTTGAAAACTAGACACCTAGGGGAATCCAAGATGGGGTGACTTGTGGGGCTCTGACCAGGTTCTGTTACCCAGAATCCTTTGCAAACCTCAAAATCTGGCCAGAAAAACATTTTTTCCTCTCATTTTGGTGACAGAAAGTTCTGGAATCTCAGAGGAGCCACAAATTTCCTTCCACTCAGCGTTCCCCCAATTCTCCCGATAAAAGTGGTACCTCACTTGTGTGGGTAGGCCTAGCGTCCGCGAAAGGAAATGGCCCAAAACACAACGTGGACACATCACATTTTTCCACAGAAACCAGAGGTGTTTTTTACAAAGTGCCTACATGTGGATTTTGGCCTGTAGCTCAGCCGGCACCTAGAGAAACCTAGCAAACCTGCGCAGTTTTGAAAACTAGACACCTAGGGGAATCCAAGATGGGGTGGCTTGTGGGGCTCTGATCAGGTTCTGTTACCCAGAATACTTTGCACACCTCAAAATTTGGCCCAAAAAATACTTTTTCCTCTCATTTCGGTGACAGAAAGTACTGGAATCTGAGAGGAGCCACAAATTTCCTTCCACTCAGCGTTCCCCCAAGTCTCCCGATAAAAATGGTACCTCACTTGTGTGGGTAGGCCTAGCGCCCGCAAAAGGAAGTGGTCCAAAACACAACGTGGACACATCACATTTTTCCACCGAAAACAGAGGTGTTTTTTACAAAGTGCCTACCTGTGGATTTTGGCCTCTAGCTCAGCCGGCACCTGGGGAAACCTAGCAAACCAGCACATTTATGAAAACTAGACAACTAGGGAAATCCAAGATGGGGTGGCTTGTGGGGCTCTGACCAGGTTCTGTTAACCAGAATCCTTTGCAAACCTCAAAATTTGGACAAAAAAACACCTTTTCCCTCTCATTTCGGTGACAGAAAGTTCTGGAATCTGAGAGGACCCACAAATTTCCTTCCACCCAGTGTTCCCCCAAGTCTCCCGATAAAAATAGTACCTCACTTGTGTGGGTAGGCCTAGCGCCCACGAAAGGAAATGGCTCAAAACACACCGTGGACACATTCCATTTTCACAAAGAAAACAGAGGTGTTTTTTACAAAGTGCCTACCTGTGGATTTTGGCCTGTAGCTCACCCTGTCCTACGGAAACCTAGCAAACCTGCGCAGTTTTGAAAACTAGACACCTAGGGAAATCCAAGATGGGGTGGCTTGTGGGGCTCTGATCAGGTTCTGTTACCCAGAATACTTTGCACACCTCAAAATTTGGCCCAAAAAATACTTTTTCCTCTCATTTCGCTGACAGAAAGTACTGGAATCTGAGAGGAGCCACAAATTTCCTTCCACTCAGCGTTCCCCCAAGTCTCCCGATAAAAATGGTACCTCACTTGTGTGGGTACCCACGAAAGGAAATGGCCCAAAACACAACGTGGACACATCACATTTTTCCACACAGCCCAGAGTTGTTTTCTACAAAGTGCCTACCTGTGGATTGTGGCCTCTAACTCAGCCGGCACCTGGGGAAACCTAGAAAACCAGCGCATTTTTGAAAACTAGACACATAGGGGAATCCAAGATGGGGTGACTTGTGGGGCTCTGACCAGGTTCTGTTACCCAGAATCCTTTGCAAACCTCAAAATCTGGCCAGAAAAACATTTTTTCCTCTCATTTTGGTGACAGAAAGTTCTGGAATCTCAGAGGAGCCACAAATTCCCTTCCACTCAGCGTTCCCCCAATTCTCCCGATAAAAATGGTACCTCACTTGTGTGGGTAGGCCTAGCGTCCGCGAAAGGAAATGGCCCAAAACACAACGTGGACACATCACATTTTTCCACAGAAACCAGAGGTGTTTTTTACAAAGTGCCTACATGTGGATTTTGGCCTGTAGCTCAGCCGGCACCTAGAGAAAACTAGCAAACCTTCGCAGTTTTGAAAACTAGACACCTAGGGCAGTCCATGATGGGGTGACTTGTGGGGCTCTGATCAGGTTCTGTTACCCAGAATCCTTTGCACACCTCAAAATTTGGCCCAAAAAATACTTTTTCCTCTCATTTCAGTGACAGAAAGTACTGGAATCTGAGAGGAGCCACAAATTTCCTTCCACTCAGCGTTCCCCCAAGTCTCCCGATAAAAATGGTACCTCACTTGTGTGGGTAGGCCTAGCGCCCGTGAAAGGAAATGGCCCAACGCACACCGTGGACACATTACATTTTCACAAAGAAAACAGAGGTGTTTTTTACAAAGTGCCTACCTGTGGATTTTGGCCTGTAGCTCAGCTGGCAGCTAGGGAAACCTAGCAAACCTGCGCAGTTTTGAAAACTAGACACCTATGGGAATCCAGATGGGGTGACTTGTGGAGCTCTGATCAGGTTCTGTTACCCAGAATCCTTTGCACACCTCAAAATTTGGCCATAAAAAATACTTTTTCCACTCATTTTGGTGACAGAAAGTACTGGAATCTGAGAGGAGCCACACATTTTCTTCCACTCAGCGTTCCCCAAGTCTCCCGATAAAAATGGTACCTCACTTGTATGGGTAGGCCTAGCACCCGCAAAAGGAAATGGCCCAAAACACAACGTGGACACATCACATTTTCCCACAGAAACCAGAGGTTTTTTTTACAAAGTACCTACCTGTGGATTTTGGCCTCTAACTCAGCCGGCACCTGGGGAAACCTACCAAACCAGCGGATTTTTGAAAACTAGACACCTAGGGGAATCCAAGATGGGGTGACTTGTGGGGTTCTGACCAGGTGCTGTTACCCAGAATCCTTTGCAAACCTCAAAATCTGGCCAGAAAAACACTTTTTCCTCTCATTTCGGTGACAGAAAGTTCTGGAATCTGAGAGGAGCCACAAATTTCCTTCCACTCAGCGTTCTCCCAAGTCTCCCGATAAAAATGGTACCTCACTTGTGTGGGTAGGCCTAGCGCCCGCAAAAGGAAATGGTCCAAAACACAACGTGGACACATCACATTTTTCCACAGAAAACAGAGGTGTTTTTTACAAAGTGCCTACCTGTGGATGTTGGCCTCTAGCTCAGCCGGCACCTGGGGAAACCTAGCAAACCAGCGCATTTATGAAAACTAGACACCTAGGGAAATCCAAGATGGGGTGGCTTGTTTGGCTCTGACCAGGTTCTGTTAACCAGAATCCTTTGCAAACCTCAATATTTGGACAAAAAAAAAACCTTTTCCCTCTCATTTCGGTGACAGAAAGTTCTGGAATCTGAGAGGACCCACAAATTTCCTTCCACCCAGTGTTCCCCCGAGTCTCCCGATAAAAATTGTACCTCACTTGTGTGGGTAGGCCTAGCGTCCGTGAAAGGAAATGGCCCAAAACACAACGTGGACACATCACATTTTTCCACAGAAACCAGAGGTGTTTTTTACAAAGTGCCTACATGTGGATTTTGGCCTGTAGCTCAGCCGGCACCTAGAGAAACCTAGCAAACCTGCGCAGTTTTGAAAACTAGACACCTAGTGGAATCCAAGATGGGGTGGCTTGTGGGGCTCTGATCAGGTTCTGTTACCCAGAATACTTTGCACACCTCAAAATTTGGCCCAAAAAATACTTTTTCCTCTCATTTCGGTGACAGAAAGTACTGGAATCTGAGAGGAGCCACAAATTTCCTTCCACTCAGCGTTCCCCCAAGTCTCCCGATAAAAATGGTACCTCACTTGTGTGGGTAGGCCTAGCGCCCGCAAAAGGAAGTGGTCCAAAACACAACGTGGACACATCACATTTTTCCACAGAAAACAGAGGTGTTTTTTACAAAGTGCCTACCTGTGGATGTTGGCCTCTAGCTCAGCCGGCACCTGGGGAAACCTAGCAAACCAGCGCATTTATGAAAACTAGACACCTAGGGAAATCCAAGATGGGGTGGCTTGTTTGGCTCTGACCAGGTTCTGTTAACCAGAATCCTTTGCAAACCTCAATATTTGGACAAAAAAAAAACCTTTTCCCTCTCATTTCGGTGACAGAAAGTTCTGGAATCTGAGAGGACCCACAAATTTCCTTCCACCCAGTGTTCCCCCGAGTCTCCCGATAAAAATTGTACCTCACTTGTGTGGGTAGGCCTAGCGTCCGTGAAAGGAAATGGCCCAAAACACAACGTGGACACATCACATTTTTCCACAGAAACCAGAGGTGTTTTTTACAAAGTGCCTACATGTGGATTTTGGCCTGTAGCTCAGCCGGCACCTAGAGAAACCTAGCAAACCTGCGCAGTTTTGAAAACTAGACACCTAGGGGAATCCAAGATGGGGTGGCTTGTGGGGCTCTGATCAGGTTCTGTTACCCAGAATACTTTGCACACCTCAAAATTTGGCCCAAAAAATACTTTTTCCTCTCATTTCGGTGACAGAAAGTACTGGAATCTGAGAGGAGCCACAAATTTCCTTCCACTCAGCGTTCCCCCAAGTCTCCCGATAAAAATGGTACCTCACTTGTGTGGGTAGGCCTAGCGCCCGCAAAAGGAAGTGGTCCAAAACACAACGTGGACACATCACATTTTTCCACAGAAAACAGAGGTGTTTTTTACAAAGTGCCTACCTGTGGATGTTGGCCTCTAGCTCAGCCGGCACCTGGGGAAACCTAGCAAAACAGCGCATTTATGAAAACTAGACACCTAGGGAAATCCAAGATGGGGTGGCTTGTTTGGCTCTGACCAGGTTCTGTTAACCAGAATCCTTTGCAAACCTCAATATTTGGACAAAAAAAAAACCTTTTCCCTCTCATTTCGGTGACAGAAAGTTCTGGAATCTGAGAGGACCCACAAATTTCCTTCCACCCAGTGTTCCCCCGAGTCTCCCGATAAAAATTGTACCTCACTTGTGTGGGTAGGCCTAGCGTCCGTGAAAGGAAATGGCCCAAAACACAACGTGGACACATCACATTTTTCCACAGAAACCAGAGGTGTTTTTTACAAAGTGCCTACATGTGGATTTTGGCCTGTAGCTCAGCCGGCACCTAGAGAAACCTAGCAAACCTGCGCAGTTTTGAAAACTAGACACCTAGGGGAATCCAAGATGGGGTGGCTTGTGGGGCTCTGATCAGGTTCTGTTACCCAGAATACTTTGCACACCTCAAAATTTGGCCCAAAAAATACTTTTTCCTCTCATTTCGGTGACAGAAAGTACTGGAATCTGAGAGGAGCCACAAATTTCCTTCCACTCAGCGTTCCCCCAAGTCTCCCGATAAAAATGGTACCTCACTTGTGTGGGTAGGCCTAGCGCCCGCAAAAGGAAGTGGTCCAAAACACAACGTGGACACATCACATTTTTCCACCGAAAACAGAGGTGTTTTTTACAAAGTGCCTACCTGTGGATTTTGGCCTCTAGCTCAGCCGGCACCTGGGGAAACCTAGCAAACCAGCACATTTATGAAAACTAGACAACTAGGGAAATCCAAGATGGGGTGGCTTGTGGGGCTCTGACCAGGTTCTGTTAACCAGAATCCTTTGCAAACCTCAAAATTTGGACAAAAAAACACCTTTTCCCTCTCATTTCGGTGACAGAAAGTTCTGGAATCTGAGAGGACCCACAAATTTCCTTCCACCCAGTGTTCCCCCAAGTCTCCCGATAAAAATAGTACCTCACTTGTGTGGGTAGGCCTAGCGCCCACGAAAGGAAATGGCTCAAAACACACCGTGGACACATTCCATTTTCACAAAGAAAACAGAGGTGTTTTTTACAAAGTGCCTACCTGTGGATTTTGGCCTGTAGCTCACCCTGCACCTAGGGAAACCTAGCAAACCTGCGCAGTTTTGAAAACTAGACACCTAGGGAAAGCCAAGATGGGGTGGCTTGTGGGGCTCTGATCAGGTTCTGTTACCCAGAATACTTTGCACACCTCAAAATTTGGCCCAAAAAATACTTTTTCCTCTCATTTCGCTGACAGAAAGTACTGGAATCTGAGAGGAGCCACAAATTTCCTTCCACTCAGCGTTCCCCCAAGTCTCCCGATAAAAATGGTACCTCACTTGTGTGGGTACCCACGAAAGGAAATGGCCCAAAACACAACGTGGACACATCACATTTTTCCACAGAGCCCAGAGGTGTTTTCTACAAAGTGCCTACCTGTGGATTGTGGCCTCTAACTCAGCCGGCACCTGGGGAAACCTAGAAAACCAGCGCATTTTTGAAAACTAGACACATAGGGGAATCCAAGATGGGGTGACTTGTGGGGCTCTGACCAGGTTCTGTTACCCAGAATCCTTTGCAAACCTCAAAATCTGGCCAGAAAAAAAAATTTTCCTCTCACTTTGGTGACAGAAAGTTCTGGAATCTCAGAGGAGCCACAAATTCCCTTCCACTCAGCGTTCCCCCAATTCTCCCGATAAAAATGGTACCTCACTTGTGTGGGTAGGCCTAGCGTCCGCGAAAGGAAATGGCCCAAAACACAACGTGGACACATCACATTTTTCCACAGAAACCAGAGGTGTTTTTTACAAAGTGCCTACATGTGGATTTTGGCCTGTAGCTCAGCCGGCACCTAGAGAAAACTAGCAAACCTTCGCAGTTTTGAAAACTAGACACCTAGGGCAGTCCATGATGGGGTGACTTGTGGGGCTCTGATCAGGTTCTGTTACCCAGAATCCTTTGCACACCTCAAAATTTGGCCCAAAAAATACTTTTTCCTCTCATTTCAGTGACAGAAAGTACTGGAATCTGAGAGGAGCCACAAATTTCCTTCCACTCAGCGTTCCCCCAAGTCTCCCGATAAAAATGGTACCTCACTTGTGTGGGTAGGCATAGCGCCCGCGAAAGGAAATGGCCCAACGCACACCGTGGACACATTACATTTTCACAAAGAAAACAGAGGTGTTTTTTACAAAGTGCCTACCTGTGGATTTTGGCCTGTAGCTCAACCGGCAGCTAGGGAAACCTAGCAAACCTGCGCAGTTTTGAAAACTAGACACCTATGGGAATCCAGATGGGGTGACTTGTGGAGCTCTGATCAGGTTCTGTTACCCAGAATCCTTTGCACACCTCAAAATTTGGCCATAAAAAATACTTTTTCCACTCATTTTGGTGACAGAAAGTACTGGAATCTGAGAGGAGCCACACATTTTCTTCCACTCAGCGTTCCCCCAAGTCTCCCGATAAAAATGGTACCTCACTTGTATGGGTAGGCCTAGCACCCGCAAAAGGAAATGGCCCAAAACACAACGTGGACACATCACATTTTCCCACAGAAACCAGAGGTTTTTTTTACAAAGTACCTACCTGTGGATTTTGGCCTCTAACTCAGCCGGCACCTGGGGAAACCTAGCAAACCAGAGCATTTTTGAAAACTAGACACCTAGGCGAATCCAAGATGGGGTTACTTGTGGGGTTCTGACCAGGTGCTGTTACCCAGAATCATTTGCAAACCTCCAAATCTGGCCAGAAAAAAACTTTTTCCTCTCATTTCGGTGACAGAAAGTTCTGGAATCTGAGAGGAGCCACAAATTTCCTTCCACTCAGCTTTCTCCCAAGTCTCCCGATAAAAATGGTACCTCACTTGTGTGGGTAGGCCTAGCGCCCGCAAAAGGAAATGGTCCAAAACACAACGTGGACACATCACATTTTTCCACAGAAAACAGAGGTGTTTTTTACAAAGTGCCTACCTGTGGATGTTGGCCTCTAGCTCAGCCGGCACCTGGGGAAACCTAGCAAACCAGCGCATTTATGAAAACTAGACACCTAGGGAAATCCAAGAGGGGGTGGCTTGTTTGGCTCTGACCAGGTTCTGTTAACCAGAATCCTTTGCAAACCTCAATATTTGAACAAAAAAAACACCTTTTCCCTCTCATTTCGGTGACAGAAAGTTCTGGAATCTGAGAGGACCCACAAATTTCCTTCCACCCAGTGTTCCCCCAAGTCTCCCGATAAAAATGGTACCTCACTTGTGTGGGTAGGCCTAGCGTCCGCGAAAGGAAATGGCCCAAAACACAACGTGGACACATCACATTTTTCCACAGAAAACAGAGGTGTTTTTTACAAAGTGCCTACATGTGGATTTTGGCCTGTAGCTCAGCCGGCACCTAGAGAAAACTAGCAAACCTTCGCAGTTTTGAAAACTAGACACCTAGGGCAGTCCATGATGGGGTGACTTGTGGGGCTCTGATCAGGTTCTGTTACCCAGAATCCTTTGCACACCTCAAAATTTGGCCCAAAAAATACTTTTTCCTCTCATTTCAGAGACAGAAAGTACTGGAATCTGAGAGGAGCCACAAATTTCCTTCCACTCAGCGTTCCCCCAAGTCTCCCGATAAAAATGGTACCTCACTTGTGTGGGTAGGCCTAGCGCCCGTGAAAGGAAATGGCCCAACGCACACCGTGGACACATTACATTTTCACAAAGAAAACAGAGGTGTTTTTTACAAAGTGCCTACCTGTGGATTTTGGCCTGTAGCTCAGCTGGCAGCTAGGGAAACCTAGCAAACCTGCGCAGTTTTGAAAACTAGACACCTATGGGAATCCAGATGGGGTGACTTGTGGAGCTCTGATCAGGTTCTGTTACCCAGAATCCTTTGCACACCTCAAAATTTGGCCATAAAAAATACTTTTTCCACTCATTTTGGTGACAGAAAGTACTGGAATCTGAGAGGAGCCACACATTTTCTTCCACTCAGCGTTCCCCCAAGTCTCCCGATAAAAATGGTACCTCACTTGTATGGGTAGGCCTAGCACCCGCAAAAGGAAATGGCCCAAAACACAACATGGACACATCACATTTTCCCACAGAAACCAGAGGTTTTTTTACAAAGTACCTACCTGTGGATTTTGGCCTCTAACTCAGCCGGCACCTGGGGAAACCTACCAAACCAGCGGATTTTTGAAAACTAGACACCTAGGGGAATCCAAGATGGGGTGACTTGTGGGGTTCTGACCAGGTGCTGTTACCCAGAATCCTTTGCAAACCTCAAAATCTGGCCAGAAAAACACTTTTTCCTCTCATTTCGGTGACAGAAAGTTCTGGAATCTGAGAGGAGCCACAAATTTCCTTCCACTCAGCGTTCTCCCAAGTCTCCCGATAAAAATGGTACCTCACTTGTGTGGGTAGGCCTAGCGCCCGCAAAAGGAAATGGTCCAAAACACAACGTGGACACATCACATTTTTCCACAGAAAACAGAGGTGTTTTTTACAAAGTGCCTACCTGTGGATGTTGGCCTCTAGCTCAGCCGGCACCTGGGGAAACCTAGCAAACCAGCGCATTTATGAAAACTAGACACCTAGGGAAATCCAAGATGGGGTGGCTTGTTTGGCTCTGACCAGGTTCTGTTAACCAGAATCCTTTGCAAACCTCAATATTTGGACAAAAAAAACACCTTTTCCCTCTCATTTCGGTGACAGAAAGTTCTGGAATCTGAGAGGACCCACAAATTTCCTTCCACCCAGTGTTCCCCCAAGTCTCCCGATAAAAATTGTACCTCACTTGTGTGGGTAGGCCTAGCGCCTGTGAAAGGAAATGGCCCAAAACACACCGTGGACACATTACATTTTCACAAAGAAAACAGAGGTGTTTTTTACAAAGTGCCTATCTGTGGATTTTGGCTTGTAGCTCAGCCGGCAGCTAGGGAAACCTAGCAAACCCGCGCAGTTTTGAAAACTAGACACCTAGGGGAATCCAAGATGGGGTGACTTGTGGGGCTCTGATCAGGCTCTGTTCCCCAGAATCCTTTGCACACCTCAAAATTTGGCCAAAAAAATACTTTTTCCTCTCATTTTGGTGACAGAAAGTACTGGAATCTGAGAGGAGCCACACATTTCCTTCCACTCAGCGTTCCCCCAAGTCTCCCGATAAAAATGGTACCTCACTTGTGTGGGTAGGCCTAGCACCCACAAAAGGAAATGGCCCAAAACACAACGTGGACACATCACATTTTTCCACAGAAACCAGAGGTGTTTTCTACAAAGTGCCTACCTGTGGATTTTGGCCTCTAGCTCAGCCGGCACCTGGGGAAACCTAGCAAACCAGCGCATTTTTGAAAACTAGACATCTAGGGGAATCCAAGATGGGGTGACTTGTGGGGCTCTGACCAGGTTCTGTTACCCAGAATCCATTGCAAACCTCAAAATCTGGCCAGAAACACACTTTTTCCTCTCATTTCGGTGACAGAAAGTTCTGGAATCTCAGAGGAGCCACAAATTTCCTTCCACTCAGCGTTCCCCCAAGTCTCCCGATAAAAATGGTACCTCACTTGTGTGGGTAGGCCTAGCGCCCGCGAAAGGAAATGGCCCAAAACACACAGTGGACACATTACATTTTCACAAAGAAAACAGAGGTGTTTTTTACAAAGTGCCTACCTGTGGATTTTGGCCTGTAGCTCAGCCGGCACCTAGGGAAACCTAGCAAACCTTCGCAGTTTTGAAAACTAGACACCTAGGGGAATCCAGGAAGGGGTGACTTGTGGGGCTCTGATCAGGTTCTGTTACCCAGAATCCTTTGCACACCTCAAAATTTGGCCAAAAAAAACACCTTTTCCCTCTCATTTCGGTGACAGAAAGTTCTAGAATCTGAGAGGACCCACAAATTTCCTTCCGCTCAGCGTTCCCCCAAGTCTCCCGATAAAAATGGTACCTCACTTGTGTGGGTACCCACGAATGGAAATGGCCCAAAACACAACGTGGACACATCACATTTTTCAACAGAGCCCAGAGGTGTTTTCTACAAAGTGCCTACCTGTGGATTTTGGCCTCTAGCTCAGCCGGCACCTGGGGAAACCTAGAAAACCAGACACCTAGGGGAATCCAAGATGGGGTGACTTGTGGGGCTCTGACCAGGTTCTGTTACCCAGAATCCTTTGCACACCTCAAAATCGGGCCAGAAAAAAAATTTTTCCTCTCATTTTGGTGACAGAAAGTTCTGGAATCTCAGAGGAGCCACAAATTTCCTTCCACTCAGCGTTCCCCCAAGTCTCCCAATAAAAATGGTACCTCATTTGTGTGGGTAGGCCTAGCGTCCGCGAAAGGAAATGGCCCAAAACACAACGTGGACACATCACATTTTTCCACAGAAACCAGAGGTGTTTTTTACAAAGTGCCTACATGTGGATTTTGGCCTGTAGCTCAGCCGGCACCTAGAGGAAACTAGCAAACCTTCGCATTTTTGAAAACTAGACACCTAGGGCAATCCATGATGGGGTGACTTGTGGGGCTCTGATCAGGTTCTGTTACCCAGAATCCTTTGCACACCTCAAAATTTGGCCCAAGAAATACTTTTTCCTCTCATTTCAGTGACAGAAAGTACTGGAATCTGAGAGGAGCCACAAATTTCCTTCCACTCAGCGTTCCCCCAAGTCTCCTGATAAAAATGGTACCTCACTTGTGTGGGTAGGCCTAGCGCCCGTGAAAGGAAATAGCCCAAAGCACACCGTGGACACATTACATTTTCACAAAGAAAACAGAGGTGTTTTTTACAAAGTGCCTACCTGTGGATTTTGGCCTGTAGCTCAGCCGGCAGCTAGGGAAACCTAGCAAACCTGCGCAGTTTTGAAAACTAGACACCTATGGGAATCCAGATGGGGTGACTTGTGGGGCTCTGATCAGGTTTTGTTACCCAGAATCCTTTGCACACCTCAAAATTTGGCCATAAAAAATACTTTTTCCACTCATTTTGGTGACAGGAAGTACTGGAATTTGAGAGGAGCCACACATTTTCTTCCACTCAGCGTTCCCCCAAGTCTCCCGATAAAAATGGTACCTCACTTGTATGGGTAGGCCTAGCACCCGCAAAAGGAAATGGCCCAAAACACAACGTGGACACATCACATTTTCCCACAGAAACCAGAGGTTTTTTTACAAAGTACCTACCTGTGGATTTTGGCCTCTAACTCAGCCGGCACCTGGGGAAACCTAGCAAACCAGCGCATTTTTGAAAACTAGACACCTAGGGGAATCCAAGATGGGGTGACTTGTGGGGTTCTGACCAGGTGCTGTTACCCAGAATCCTTTGCAAACCTCAAAATCTGGCCAGAAAAACACTTTTTCCTCTCATTTCGGTGACAGAAAGTTCTGGAATCTGAGAGGAGCCACAAATTTCCTTCCACTCAGCGTTCTCCCAAGTCTCCCGATAAAAATGGTACCTCACTTGTGTGGGTAGGCCTAGCGCCCGCAAAAGGAAATGGTCCAACACACAACGTGGACACATCACATTTTTCCACAGAAAACAGAGGTGTTTTTTACAAAGTGCCTACCTGTGGATGTTGGCCTCTAGCTCAGCCGGCACCTGGGGAAACCTAGCAAACCAGCGCATTTATGAAAACTAGACACCTAGGGAAATCCAAGATGGGGTGGCTTGTTTGGCTCTGACCAGGTTCTGTTAACCAGAATCCTTTGCAAACCTCAATATTTTTACAAAAAAAACACCTTTTCCCTTTCATTTCGGTGACAGAAAGTTCTGGAATCTGAGAGGACCCACAAATTTCCTTCCACCCAGTGTTCCCCCAAGTCTCCCGATAAAAATTGTACCTCACTTGTGTGGGTAGGCCTAGCGCCTGTGAAAGGAAATGGCCCAAAACACACCGTGGACACATTACATTTTCACAAAGAAAACAAAGGTGTTTTTTACAAAGTGCCTATCTGTGGATTTTGGCCTGTAGCTCAGCCGGCAGCTAGGGAAACCTAGCAAACCCGCGCAGTTTTGAAAACTAGACACCTAGAGGAGTCCAAGATGGGGTGACTTGTGGGGCTCTGATCAGGCTCTGTTACCCAGAATCCTTTGCACACCTCAAAATTTGGCCAAAAAAATACTTTTTCCTCTCATTTTGGTGACAGAAAGTACTGGAATCTGAGAGGAGCCACACATTTCCTTCCACTCAGCGTTCCCCCAAGTCTCCCGATAAAAATGGTACCTCACTTGTGTGGGTAGGCCTAGCACCCACAAAAGGAAATGGCCCAAAACGCAACGTGGACACATCACATTTTTCCACAGAAACCAGAGGTGTTTTCTACAAAGTGCCTACCTGTGGATTTTGGCCTCTAGCTCAGCCGGCACCTGGGGAAACCTAGCAAACCAGCGCATTTTTGAAAACTAGACATCTAGGGGAATCCAAGATGGGGTGACTTGTGGGGCTCTGACCAGGTTCTGTTACCCAGAATCCATTGCAAACCTCAATATCTGGCCAGAAACACACTTTTTCCTCTCATTTCGGTGACAGAAAGTTCTGGAATCTCAGAGGAGCCACAAATTTCCTTCCACTCAGCGTTCCCCCAAGTCTCCCGATAAAAATGGTACCTCACTTGTGTGGGTAGGCCTAGTGCCCGCGAAAGGAAATGGCCCAAAACACACAGTGGACACATTACATTTTCACAAAGAAAACAGAGGTGTTTTTTACAAAGTGCCTACCTGTGGATTTTGGCCTGTAGCTCAGCCGGCACCTAGGGAAACCTAGCAAACCTTCGCAGTTTTGAAAACTAGACACCTAGGGGAATCCAGGAGGGGGTGACTTGTGGGGCTCTGATCAGGTTCTGTTACCCAGAATCCTTTGCACACCTCAAAATTTGGCCAAAAAAAACACCTTTTCCCTCTCATTTCGGTGACAGAAAGTTCTAGAATCTGAGAGGACCCACAAGTTTCCTTCCGCTCAGCGTTCCCCCAAGTCTCCCGATAAAAATGGTACCTCACTTGTGTGGGTACCCACGAAAGGAAATGGCCCAAAACACAACGTGGACACATCACATTTTTCAACAGAGCCCAGAGGTGTTTTCTACAAAGTGCCTACCTGTGGATTTTGGCCTCTAGCTCAGCCGGCACCTGGGGAAACCTAGAAAACCAGACACCTAGGGGAATCCAAGATGGGGTGACTTGTGGGGCTCTGACGAGGTTCTGTTACCCAGAATCCTTTGCAAACCTCAAAATCGGGCCAGAAAAACATTTTTTCCTCTCATTTTGGTGACAGAAAGTTCTGGAATCTCAGAGGAGCCACGAATTTCCTTCCACTCAGCGTTCCCCCAAGTCTCCCGATAAAAATGGTACCTCACTTGTGTGGGTAGGCCTAGCGTCCGCGAAAGGAAATGGCCCAAAACACAACGTGGACACATCACATTTTACCACAGAAACCAGAGGTGTTTTTTACAAAGTGCCTACATGTGGATTTTGGCCTGTAGCTCAGCCGGCACCTAGAGGTAACTAGCAAACCTTCGCATTTTTGAAAACTAGACACCTAGGGCAATCCATGATGGGGTGACTTGTGGGGCTCTGATCAGGTTCTGTTACCCAGAATCCTTTGCACACCTCAAAATTTGGCCAGAAAAACATTTTTTCCTCTCATTTTGGTGACAGAAAGTTCTGGAATCTCAGAGGAGCCACGAATTTCCTTCCACTCAGCGTTCCCCCAAGTCTCCCGATAAAAATGGTACCTCACTTGTGTGGGTAGGCCTAGCGCCCGCGAAAGGAAATGGCCCAAAGCACACCGTGGACACATTACATTTTCACAAAGAAAACAGAGGTGTTTTTTACAAAGTGCCTACCTGTGTATTTTGGCCTGTAGCTCAGCCGGCAGCTAGGGAAACCTAGCAAACCTGCGCAGTTTTGAAAACTAGACACCTATGGGAATCCAACATGGGGTGACTTGTGGGGCTCTGATCAGGTTTTGTTACCCAGAATCCTTTGCACACCTCAAAATTTGGCCCAAAAAATACTTTTTCCTCTCATTTCGGTGACAGAAAGTACTGGAATCTGAGAGGAGCCACAAATTTCCTTCCACTCAGCGTTCCCCCAAGTCTCCCGATAAAAATGGTACCTCACTTGTGTGGGTACCCACGAAAGGAAATGGCCCAAAACACAACGTGGACACATCACATTTTTCCACAGAGCCCAGAGGTGTTTTCTACAAAGTGCCTACCTGTGGATTTTGGCCTCTAACTCAGCCGGCACCTGGGGAAACCTAGAAAACCAGCGCGTTTTTGAAAACTAGACACCTAGGGGAATCGAAGATGGGGTGACTTGTGGGGCTCTGACCAGGTTCTGTTACCCAGAATCCTTTGCAAACCTCAAAATCTGGCCAGAAAAACATTTTTTCCTCTCATTTTGGTGACAGAAAGTTCTGGAATCTCAGAGGAGCCACAAATTTCCTTCCACTCAGCGTTCCCCCAATTCTCCCGATAAAAATGGTACCTCACTTGTGTGGGTAGGCCTAGCGTCTGCGAAAGGAAATGGTCCAAAACACAACGTGGACACATCACATTTTTCCACAGAAACCAGAGGTGTTTTTTACAAAGTGCCTACATGTGGATTTTGGCCTGTAGCTCAGCCGGCACCTAGAGAAAACTAGCAAACCTTCGCAGTTTTGAAAACTAGACACCTAGGGCAGTCCATAATGGGGTGACTTGTGGGGATCTGATCAGGTTCTGTCACCCAGAATCCTTTGCACACCTCAAAATTTGGCCCCAAAAATACTTTTTCCTCTCATTTCAGTGACAGAAAGTACTGGAATCTGAGAGGAGCCACAAATTTCCTTCCACTCAGCGTTCCCCCAAGTCTCCCGATAAAAATAGTACCTCACTTGTGTGGGTAGGCCTAGCGCCCGCGAAAGGAAATGGCCCAACGCACACCGTGGACACATTACATTTTCACAAAGAAAACAGAGGTGTTTCTTACAAAGTGCCTACCTGTGGATTTTGGCCTGTAGCTCAGCCGGCAGCTAGGGAAACCTAGCAAACCTGCGCAGTTTTGAAAACTAGACACCTATGGGAATCCAGATGGGGTGACTTGTGGAGCTCTGATCAGGTTCTGTTACCCAGAATCCTTTGCACACCTCAAAATTTGGCCATAAAAAATACTTTTTCCACTCATTTTGGTGACAGAAAGTACTGGAATCTGAGAGGAGCCACACATTTTCTTCCACTCAGCGTTCCCCCAAGTCTCCCGATAAAAATGGTACCTCACTTGTATGGGTAGGCCTAGCACCCGCAAAAGGAAATGGCCCAAAACACAACGTGGACACATCACATTTTCCCACAGAAACCAGAGGTTTTTTTTACAAAGTACCTACCTGTGGATTTTGGCCTCTAGCTCAGCCGGCACCTGGGGAAACCTAGCAAACCAGCGCATTTATGAAAACTAGACACCTAGGGAAATCCAAGATGGGGTGGCTTGTTTGGCTCTGACCAGGTTCTGTTAACCAGAATCCTTTGCAAACCTCAATATTTGGACAAAAAAAACACCTTTTCCCTCTCATTTCGGTGACAGAAAGTTCTGGAATCTGAGAGGACCCACAAATTTCCTTCCACCCAGTGTTCCCCCAAGTCTCCCGATAAAAATTGTACCTCACTTGTGTGGGTAGGCCTAGCGCCTGTGAAAGGAAACGGCCCAAAACACACCGTGGACACATTACATTTTCACAAAGAAAACAGAGGTGTTTTTTACAAAGTGCCTATCTGTGGATTTTGGCCTGTAGCTCAGCCGGCAGCTAGGGAAACCTAGCAAACCCGCGCAGTTTTGAAAACTAGACACCTATGGGAATCCAACATGGGGTGACTTGTGGGGCTCTGATCAGGTTTTGTTACCCAGAATCCTTTGCACACCTCAAAATTTGGCCATAAAAAATACTTTTTCCACTCATTTTGGTGACAGAAAGTACTGGAATCTGAGAGGAGCCACACATTTTCTTCCACTCAGCGTTCCCCCAAGTCTCCCGATAAAAATGGTACCTCACTTGTATGGGTAGGCCTAGCACCCGCAAAAGGAAATGGCCCAAAACACAACGTGGACACATCACATTTTCCCACAGAAACCAGAGGTTTTTTTTACAAAGTACCTACCTGTGGATTTTGGCCTCTAGCTCAGCCGGCACCTGGGGAAACCTAGCAAACCAGCGCATTTATGAAAACTAGACACCTAGGGAAATCCAAGATGGGGTGGCTTGTTTGGCTCTGACCAGGTTCTGTTAACCAGAATCCTTTGCAAACCTCAATATTTGGACAAAAAAAACACCTTTTCCCTCTCATTTCGGTGACAGAAAGTTCTGGAATCTGAGAGGACCCACAAATTTCCTTCCACCCAGTGTTCCCCCAAGTCTCCCGATAAAAATTGTACCTCACTTGTGTGGGTAGGCCTAGCGCCTGTGAAAGGAAACGGCCCAAAACACACCGTGGACACATTACATTTTCACAAAGAAAACAGAGGTGTTTTTTACAAAGTGCCTATCTGTGGATTTTGGCCTGTAGCTCAGCCGGCAGCTAGGGAAACCTAGCAAACCCGCGCAGTTTTGAAAACTAGACACCTATGGGAATCCAACATGGGGTGACTTGTGGGGCTCTGATCAGGTTTTGTTACCCAGAATCCTTTGCACACCTCAAAATTTGGCCCAAAAAATACTTTTTCCTCTCATTTCGGTGACAGAAAGTACTGGAATCTGAGAGGAGCCACAAATTTCCTTCCACTCAGCGTTCCCCCAAGTCTCCCGATAAAAATCGTACCTCACTTGTGTGGGTACCCACGAAAGGAAATGGCCCAAAACACAACGTGGACACATCACATTTTTCCACAGAGCCCAGAGGTGTTTTCTACAAAGTGCCTACCTGTGGATTTTGGCCTCTAACTCAGCCGGCACCTGGGGAAACCTAGAAAACCAGCGCATTTTTGAAAACTAGACACCTAGGGGAATCGAAGATGGGGTGACTTGTGGGGCTCTGACCAGGTTCTGTTACCCAGAATCCTTTGCAAACCTCAAAATCTGGCCAGAAAAACATTTTTTCCTCTCATTTTGGTGACAGAAAGTTCTGGAATCTCAGAGGAGCCACAAATTTCCTTCCACTCAGCGTTCCCCCAATTCTCCCGATAAAAATGGTACCTCACTTGTGTGGGTAGGCCTAGCGTCTGCGAAAGGAAATGGTCCAAAACACAACGTGGACACATCACATTTTTCCACAGAAACCAGAGGTGTTTTTTACAAAGTGCCTACATGTGGATTTTGGCCTGTAGCTCAGCCGGCACCTAGAGAAAACTAGCAAACCTTCGCAGTTTTGAAAACTAGACACCTAGGGCAGTCCATGATGGGGTGACTTGTGGGGATCTGATCAGGTTCTGTCACCCAGAATCCTTTGCACACCTCAAAATTTGGCCCCAAAAATACTTTTTCCTCTCATTTCAGTGACAGAAAGTACTGGAATCTGAGAGGAGCCACAAATTTCCTTCCACTCAGCGTTCCCCCAAGTCTCCCGATAAAAATAGTACCTCACTTGTGTGGGTAGGCCTAGCGCCCGCGAAAGGAAATGGCCCAACGCACACCGTGGACACATTACATTTTCACAAAGAAAACAGAGGTGTTTCTTACAAAGTGCCTACCTGTGGATTTTGGCCTGTAGCTCAGCCGGCAGCTAGGGAAACCTAGCAAACCTGCGCAGTTTTGAAAACTAGACACCTATGGGAATCCAGATGGGGTGACTTGTGGAGCTCTGATCAGGTTCTGTTACCCAGAATCCTTTGCACACCTCAAAATTTGGCCATAAAAAATACTTTTTCCACTCATTTTGGTGACAGAAAGTACTGGAATCTGAGAGGAGCCACACATTTTCTTCCACTCAGCGTTCCCCCAAGTCTCCCGATAAAAATGGTACCTCACTTGTATGGGTAGGCCTAGCACCCGCAAAAGGAAATGGCCCAAAACACAACGTGGACACATCACATTTTCCCACAGAAACCAGAGGTTTTTTTTACAAAGTACCTACCTGTGGATTTTGGCCTCTAGCTCAGCCGGCACCTGGGGAAACCTAGCAAACCAGCGCATTTATGAAAACTAGACACCTAGGGAAATCCAAGATGGGGTGGCTTGTTTGGCTCTGACCAGGTTCTGTTAACCAGAATCCTTTGCAAACCTCAATATTTGGACAAAAAAAACACCTTTTCCCTCTCATTTCGGTGACAGAAAGTTCTGGAATCTGAGAGGACCCACAAATTTCCTTCCACCCAGTGTTCCCCCAAGTCTCCCGATAAAAATTGTACCTCACTTGTGTGGGTAGGCCTAGCGCCTGTGAAAGGAAACGGCCCAAAACACACCGTGGACACATTACATTTTCACAAAGAAAACAGATGTGTTTTTTACAAAGTGCCTATCTGTGGATTTTGGCCTGTAGCTCAGCCGGCAGCTAGGGAAACCTAGCAAACCCGCGCAGTTTTGAAAACTAGACACCTAGGGGAATCCAAGATGGGGTGACTTGTGGGGCTCTGATCAGGCTCTGTTACCCAGAATCCTTTGCACACCTCAAAATTTGGCCAAAAAAATACTTTTTCCTCTCATTTTGGTGACAGAAAGTACTGGAATCTGAGAGGAGCCACACATTTCCTTCCACTCAGCGTTCCCCCAAGTCTCCCGATAAAAATGGTACCTCACTTGTGTGGGTAGGCCTAGCACCCACAAAAGGAAATGGCCCAAAACACAACGTGGACACATCACATTTTTCCACAGAAACCAGAGGTGTTTTCTACAAAGTGCCTACCTGTGGATTTTGGCCTCTAGCTCAGCCGGCACCTGGGGAAACCTAGCAAACCAGCGCATTTTTGAAAACTAGACATCTAGGGGAATCCAAGATGGGGTGACTTGTGGGGCTCTGACCAGGTTCTGTTACCCAGAATCCATTGCAAACCTCAAAATCTGGCCAGAAACACACTTTTTCCCCTCATTTCGGTGACAGAAAGTTCTGGAATCTCAGAGGAGCCACAAATTTCCTTCCACTCAGCGTTCCCCCAAGTCTCCCGATAAAAATGGTACCTCACTTGTGTGGTAGGCCTAGCGCCCGCGAAAGGAAATGCCCAAAACACACAGTGGACACATTACATTTTCACAAAGAAAACAGAGGTGTTTTTTACAAAGTGCCTACCTGTGGATTTTGGCCTGTAGCTCAGCCGGCACCTAGGGAAACCTAGCAAACCTTCGCAGTTTTGAAAACTAGACACCTAGGGGAATCCAGGAAGGGGTGACTTGTGGGGCTCTGATCAGGTTCTGTTACCCAGAATCCTTTGCACACCTCAAAATTTGGCTAAAAAAAACACCTTTTCCCTCTCATTTCGGTGACAGAAAGTTCTAGAATCTGAGAGGACCCACAAATTTCCTTCCACTCAGCGTTCCCCCAAGTCTCCCGATAAAAATGGTACCTCACTTGTGTGGGTACCCACGAAAGGAAATGGCCCAAAACATAACGTGGACACATCACATTTTTCCACAGAGCCCAGAGGTGTTTTCTACAAAGTGCCTACCTGTGGATTTTGGCCTCTAGCTCAGCCGGCACCTGGGGAAACCTAGAAAACCAGACACCTAGGGGAATCCAAGATGGGGTGACTTGTGGGGCTCTGACCAGGTTCTGTTACCCAGAATCCTTTGCAAACCTCAAAATCGGGCCAGAAAAACATTTTTTCCTCTCATTTTGGTGACAGAAAGTTCTGGAATCTCAGAGGAGCCACAAATTTCCTTCCAC
The DNA here is from genome assembly GCF_031143425.1 of Pleurodeles waltl. Classification (NCBI taxonomy): domain Eukaryota; kingdom Metazoa; phylum Chordata; class Amphibia; order Caudata; family Salamandridae; genus Pleurodeles; species Pleurodeles waltl. Next base: position 877,704,420 of record NC_090444.1, read on the forward strand.
TCAGCGTTCCCCCAAGTCTCCCGAAAAAATGGTACCTCACTTGTGTGGGTAGGCCTAGCGTCCGCGAAAGAAAATGGCCCAAAACACAACGTGGACACATCACATTTTTCCACAGAAACCAGAGGTGTTTTTTACAAAGTGCCTACATGTGGATTTTGGCCTGTAGCTCAGCCGGCACCTAGAGGAAACTAGCAAACCTTCGCATTTTTGAAAACTAGACACCTAGGGCAATCCATGATGGGGTGACTTGTGGGGCTCTGATCAGGTTCTGTTACCCAGAATCCTTTGCACACCTCAAAATTTGGCCCAAAAAATACTTTTTCCTCTCATTTCAGTGACAGAAAGTACTGGATTCTGAGAGGAGCCACAAATTTCCTTCCACTCAGCGTTCCCCCAAGTCTCCCGATAAAAATGGTACCTCACTTGTGTGGGTAGGCCTAGCGCCCGCGAAAGGAAATGGCCCAAAGCACACCGTGGACACATTACATTTTCACAAAGAAAACAGAGGTGTTTTTTACAAAGTGCCTACCTGTGGATTTTGGCCTGTAGCTCAGCCGGCAGCTAGGGAAACATCGCAAACCTGCGCAGTTTTGAAAACTAGACACCTATGGGAATCCAAGATGGGGTGACTTGTGGGGCTCTGATCAGGTTTTGTTACCCAGAATCCATTGCACACCTCAAAATTTGGCCCAAAAAATACTTTTTCCTCTCATTACAGTGACAGAAAGTACTGGAATCTGAGAGGAGCCACAAATTTCCTTCCACTCAGCGTTCCCCCAAGTCTCCCGATAAAAATGGTACCTCACTTGTGTGGGTAGGCCTAGCGCCCGCGAAAGGAAATGGCCCAAAGCACACCGTGGACACATTACATTTTCACAAAGAAAACAGAGGTGTTTTTTACGAAGTGCCTACCTGTGGATTTTGGCCTGTAGCTCAGCCGGCAGCTAGGGAAGCCTAGCAAACCTGCGCAGTTTTGAAAACTAGACACCTATGGGAATCCAAGATGGGGTGACTTGTGGGGCTCTGATCAGGTTTTGTTACCCAGAATCCTTTGCACACCTCAAAATTTGGCCATAAAAAATACTTTTTCCTCTCATTTTGGTGACAGAAAGTACTGGAATTTGAGAGGAGCCACACATTTTCTTCCACTCAGCGTTCCCCCAAGTCTCCCGATAAAAATGGTACCTCACTTGTATGGGTAGGCCTAGCACCCGCAAAAGGAAATGGCCCAAAACACAACGTGGACACATCACATTTTCCCACAGAAACCAGAGGTGTTTTTTACAAAGTACCTACCTGTGCATTTTGGCCTCTAGCTCAGCCGGCACCTGGGGAAACCTAGCAAACCAGCACATTTTTGAAAACTAGACACCTAGGAGAATCCAAGATGGGGTGACTTGTGGGGTTCTGACCAGGTGCTGTTACCAAGAATCCTTTGCAAACCTCAAAATCTGGCCAGAAAAACACTTTTTCCTCTCATTTCGGTGACAGAAAGTTCTGGAATCTGAGAGGAGCCACAAATTTCCTTCCACTCAGCGTTCTCCCAAGTCTCCCGATAAAAATGGTACCTCACTTGTGTGGGTAGGCCTAGCGCCCGCAAAAGGAAATGGTCCAAAACACAACGTGGACACATCACATTTTTCCACAGAAAACAGAGGTGTTTTTTACAAAGTGCCTACCTGTGGATGTTGGCCTCTAGCTCAGCCGGCACCTGGGGAAACCTAGCAAACCAGCGCATTTATGAAAACTAGACACCTAGGGAAATCCAAGATGGGGTGGGTTGTTTGGCTCTGACCAGGTTCTGTTAACCAGAATCCTTTGCAAACCTCAATATTTGGACAAAAAAAACACCTTTTCCCTCTCATTTCGGTGACAGAAAGTTCAGGAATCTGAGAGGACCCACAAATTTCCTTCCACCCAGTGTTCCCCCAAGTCTCCCGATAAAAATTGTACCTCACTTGTGTGGGTAGGCCTAGCGCCTGTGAAAGGAAATGGCCCAAAACACACCGTGGACACATTACATTTTCACAAAGAAAACAGAGGTGTTTTTTACAAAGTGCCTACCTGTGGATTTTGGCCTGTAGCTCAGCCGGCACCTAGGGAAACCTAGCAAACCTTCGCAGTTTTGAAAACTAGACACCTAGGGGAATCCAGGAAGGGGTGACTTGTGGGGCTCTGATCAGGTTCTGTTACCCAGAATCCTTTGCACACCTCAAAATTTGGCCAAAAAAAACACCTTTTCCCTCTCATTTCGGTGACAGAAAGTTCTAGAATCTGAGAGGACCCACAAATTTCCTTCCTCTCAGCGTTCCCCCAAGTCTCCCGATAAAAATGGTACCTCACTTGTGTGGGTAGGCCTAGCACCCACAAAAGGAAATGGCCCAAAACACAACTTGAACACATCACATTTTTCCACAGAAACCAGAGGTGTTTTCTACAAAGTGCCTACCTGTGGATTTTGGCCTCTAGCTCAGCCGGCACCTGGGGAAACCTAGCAAACCAGCGCATTTTTGAAAACTAGACATCCAGGGGAATCCAAGATGGGGTGACTTGTGGGGCTCTGACCAGGTTCTGTTACCCATAATCCATTGCAAACCTCAAAATCTGGCCAGAAACACACTTTTTCCTCTCATTTCGGTGACAGAAAGTTCTGGAATCTCAGAGGAGCCACAAATTTCCTTCCACTCAGCGTTCCCCCAAGTCTCCCGATAAAAATGGTACCTCACTTGTGTGGGTAGGCCTAGCGCCCGCGAAAGGAAATGGCCCAAAACACACAGTGGACACATTACATTTTCACAAAGAAAACAGAGGTGTTTTTTACAAAGTGCCTACCTGTGGATTTTGGCCTGTAGCTCAGCCGGCACCTAGGGAAACCTAGCAAACCTTCGCAGTTTTGAAAACTAGACACCTAGGGGAATCCAGGAAGGGGTGACTTGTGGGGCTCTGATCAGGTTCTGTTACCCAGAATCCTTTGCACACCTCAAAATTTGGCCAAAAAAACCACCTTTTGGCTCTCATTTCGGTGACAGAAAGTTCTAGAATCTGAGAGGACCCACAAATTTCCTTCCACTCAGCGTTCCCCCAAGTCTCCCGATAAAAATGGTACCTCACTTGTGTGGGTACCCACGAAAGGAAATGGCCCAAAACACAACGTGGACACATCACATTTTTCCACAGAGCCCAGAGGTGTTTTCTACAAAGTGCCTACCTGTGGATTTTGGCCTCTAGCTCAGCCGGCACCTGGGGAAACCTAGAAAACCAGACACCTAGGGGAATCCAAGATGGGGTGACTTGTGGGGCTCTGACCAGGTTCTGTTACCCAGAATCCTTTGCAAACCTCAAAATCGGGCCAGAAAAACATTTTTTCCTCTCATTTTGGTGACAGAAAGTTCTGGAATCTCAGAGGAACCACAAATTTCCTTCCACTCAGCGTTCCCCCAAGTCTCCCGATAAAAATGGTACCTCACTTGTGTGGGTAGGCCTAGCGTCCGCGAAAGGAAATGGCCCAAAACACAACGTGGACACATCACATTTTTCCACAAAAACCAGAGGTCTTTTTTACAAAGTGCCTACATGTGGATTTTGGCCTGTAGCTCAGCCGGCACCTAGAGAAAACTAGCAAACCTTCGCAGTTTTGAAAACTAGACACCTAGGGCAATCCATGATGGGGTGACATGTGGGGCTCTGATCAGGTTCTGTTACCCAGAATCCTTTGCACACCTCAAAATTTGGCCCAAAAAATACTTTTTCCTCTCATTTCAGTGACAGAAAGTACTGGAATCTGAGAGGAGCCACAAATTTCCTTCCACTCAGCGTTCCACCAAGTCTCCCGATAAAAATGGTACCTCACTTGTGTGGGTAGGCCTAGCGCCCGCGAAAGGAAATGGCCCAAAGCACACCGTGGACACATTACATTTTCACAAAGAAAACAGAGGTGTTTTTTACAAAGTGCCTACCTGTGGATTTTGGCCTGTAGCTCAGCCGGCAGCTAGGGAAACCTCGAAAACCTGTGCAGTTTTGAAAACTAGACACCTATGGGAATCCAAGATGGGGTGACTTGTGGGGCTCTGATCAGGTTTTGTTACCCAGAATCCTTTGCACACCTCAAAATTTGGCCATAAAAAATACTTTTTCCTCTCATTTTTGTGACAGAAAGTACTGGAATTTGAGAGGAGCCACACATTTTCTTCCACTCAGCGGTCCCCCAAGTCTCCCGATAAAAATGGTACCTCACTTTTATGGGTAGGCCTACCACCCGCAAAAGGAAATGGCCCAAAACACAACGTGGACACATCACATTTTCCCACAGACACCAGAGGTGTTTTTTACAAAGTACCTACCTGTGGATTTTGGCCTCTAGCTCAGCCGACACCTGGGGAAACCTAGCAAACCAGCACATTTTTGAAAACTAGACACCTAGGGGAATCCAAGATGGGGTGACGTGTGGGGTTCTGACCAGGTTCTGTTACCCAGAATCCTTTGCAAACCTCAAAATCTGGAAAGAAAAACACTTTATCCTCTCATTTCGGTGACAGAAAGTTCTGGAATCTGAGAGGAGCCACAAATTTCCTTCCACTCAGCGTTCCCCCAAGTCTCCTGATAAAAATGGGACCTCACTTGTGTGGGTAGGCCCAGCGCCCGCAAAAGGAAATGGTCCAAAACACAACGTGGACACATCACATTTTTCCACCGAAAACAGAGGTGTTTTTTACAAAGTGCCTACCTGTGGATTTTGGCCTCTAATCAGCCGGCACCTGGGGAAACCTAGCAAACCAGCGCATTTATGAAAACTAGACAACTAGGGAAATCCAAGATGGGGTGGCTTGTGGGGCTCTGACCAGGTTCTGTTAACCAGAATCCTTTGCAAACCTCAAAATTTGGACAAAAAAACACCTTTTCCCTCTCATTTCGGTGACAGAAAGTTCTGGAATCTGAGAGGACCCACAAATTTCCTTCCACCCAGTGTTCCCCCAAGTCTCCCGATAAAAATAGTACCTCACTTGTGTGGGTAGGCCTAGCGCCCACAAAAGGAAATGGCTCAAAACACACCGTGGACACATTCCATTTTCACAAAGAAAACAGAGGTGTTTTTTACAAAGTGCCTACCTGTGGATTTTGGCCTGTAGCTCACCCGGCACCTAGGGAAACCTAGCAAACCTGCGCAGTTTTGAAAACTAGACACCTAGGGGAGTCCAAGATGGGGTGGCTTGTGGGGCTCTGATCAGGTTCTGTTACCCAGAATACTTTGCACACCTCAAAATTTGACCCAAAAAATACTTTTTCCTCTCATTTCGGTGACAGAAAGTACTGGAATCTGAGAGGAGCCACAAATTTCCTTCCACTCAGCGTTCCCCCAAGTCTCCCAATAAAAATGGTACCTCACTTGTGTGGGTACCCACGAAAGGAAATGGCCCAAAACACAACGTGGACACATCACATTTTTCCACAGAGCCCAGAGGTGTTTTCTACAAAGTGCCTACCTGTGGATTTTGGCCTCTAACTCAGCCGGCACCTTGGGAAACCTAGAAAACCAGCGCATTTTTGAAAACTAGACACCTAGGGGAATCCAAGATGGGGTGACTTGTGGGGCTCTGACCAGGTTCTGTTACCCAGAATCCTTTGCAAACCTCAAAATCTGGCCAGAAAAACATTTTTTCCTCTCATTTTGGTGACAGAAAGTTCTGGAATCTCAGAGGAGCCACAAATTTCCTTCCACTCAGCGTTCCCCCAATTCTCCCGATAAAAATGGTACCTCACTTGTGTGGGTAGGCCTAGCGTCCGCGAAAGGAAATGGCCCAAAACACAACGTGGACACATCACATTTTTCCACAGAAACCAGAGGTGTTTTTTACAAAGTGCCTACATGTGGATTTTGGCCTGTAGCTCAGCCGGCACCTAGAGAAAACTAGCAAACCTTCGCAGTTTTGAAAACTAGACACCTAGGGCAGTCTATGATGGGGTGACTTGTGGGGCTCTGATCAGGTTCTGTTACCCAGAATCCTTTGCACACCTCAAAATTTGGCCCAAAAAATACTTTTTTCTCTCATTTCAGTGACAGAAATTACTGGAATCTGAGAGGAGCCACAAATTTCCTTCCACTCAGCGTTCCCCCAAGTCTCCCGATAAAAATGGTACCTCACTTGTGTGGGTAGGCCTAGCGCCCGCGAAAGGAAATGGCCCAACGCACACCGTGGACACATTACATTTTCACAAAGAAAACAGAGGTGTTTTTTACAAAGTGCCTACCTGTGGATTTTGGCCTGTAGCTCAGCCGGCAGCTAGGGAAACCTAGCAAACCTGCGCAGTTTTGAAAACTAGACACCTATGGGAATCCAGATGGGGTGACTTGTGGAACTCTGATCAGGTTCTGTTACCCAGAATCCTTTGCACACCTCAAAATTTGGCCATAAAAAATACTTTTTCCACTCATTTTGGTGACAGAAAGTACTGGAATCTGAGAGGAGCCACACATTTTCTTCCACTCAGCGTTCCCCCAAGTCTCCCGATAAAAATGGTACCTCACTTGTATGGGTAGGCCTAGCACCCGCAAAAGGAAATGGCCCAAAACACAACGTGGACACACCACATTTTCCCACAGAAACCAGAGTTTTTTTTTACAAAGTACCTACCTGTGGATTTTGGCCTCTAACTCAGCCGGCACCTGGGGAAACCTAGCAAACCAGCGCATTTTTGAAAACTAGACACCTAGGGGAATCCAAGATGGGGTGACTTGTGGGGTTCTGACCAGGTGCTGTTACCGAGAATCCTTTGCAAACCTCAAAATCTGGCCAGAAAAACACTTTTTCCTCTCATTTCGGTGACAGAAAGTTCTGGAATCTGAGAGGAGCCATAAATTTCCTTCCACTCCGCGTTCTCCCAAGTCTCCCGATAAAAATGGTACCTCACTTGTGTGGGTAGGCCTAGCGCCCGCAAAAGGAAATGGTCTAAAACACAACGTGGACACATCACATTTTTCCACAGAAAACAGAGGTGTTTTTTACAAAGTGCCTACCTGTGGATGTTGGCCTCTAGCTCAGCCGGCACCTGGGGAAACCTAGCAAACCAGCGCATTTATGAAAACTAGACACCTAGGGAAATCCAAGATGGGGTGGGTTGTTTGGCTCTGACCAGGTTCTGTTAACCAGAATCCTTTGCAAACCTCAATATTTGGACAAAAAAAACACCTTTTCCCTCTCATTTCGGTGACAGAAAGTTCTGGAATCTGAGAGGACCCACAAATTTCCTTCCACCCAGTGTTCCCCCAAGTCTCCCGATAAAAATTGTACCTCACTTGTGTGGGTAGGCCTAGCGCCTGTGAAAGGAAATGGCCCAAAACACACCGTGGACACATTACATTTTCACAAAGAAAACAGAGGTGTTTTTTACAAAGTGCCTATCTGTGGATTTTGGCCTGTAGCTCAGCCGGCAGCTAGGGAAACCTAGCAAACCACGCAGTTTTGAAAACTAGACACCTAGGGGAATCCAAGATGGGGTGACTTGTGGGGCTCTGATCAGGCTCTGTTACCCAGAATCCTTTGCACACCTCAAAATTTGGCCAAAAAAATACTTTTTCCTCTCATTTTGGTGACAGAAAGTACTGGAATCTGAGAGGAGCCACACATTTCCTTCCACTCAGCGTTCCCCCAAGTCTCCCGATAAAAATGGTACCTCACATGTGTGGGTAGGCCTAGCACCCACAAAAGGAAATGGCCCAAAACACAACGTGGACACATCACATTTTTCCACAGAAACCAGAGGTGTTTTCTACAAAGTGCCTACCTGTGGATTTTGGCCTCTAGCTCAGCCAGCACCTGGGGAAACCTAGCAAACCAGCGCATTTTTGAAAACTAGACATCTAGGGGAATCCAAGATGGGGTGACTTGTGGGGCTCTGACCAGGTTCTGTTACCCATAATCCATTGCAAACCTCAAAATCTGGCCAGAAACACACTTTTTCCTCTCATTTCGGTGACAGAAAGTTCTGGAATCTCAGAGGAGCCACAAATTTCCTTCCACTCAGCGTTCCCCCAAGTCTCCCGATAAAAATGGTACCTCACTTGTGTGGGTAGGCCTAGCGCCCGCGAAAGGAAATGGCCCAAAACACACAGTGGACACATTACATTTTCACAAAGAAAACAGAGGTGTTTTTTACAAAGTGCCTACCTGTGGATTTTGGCCTGTAGCTCAGCCGGCACCTAGGGAAACCTAGCAAACCTTCGCAGTTTTGAAAACTAGACACCTAGGGGAATCCAGGAAGGGGTGACTTGTGGGGCTCTGATCAGGTTCTGTTACCCAGAATCCTTTGCACACCTCAAAATTTGGCCCAAAAAAACACCTTTTCCCTCTAATTTCAGTGACAGAAAGTTCTAGAATCAGAGAGGACCCACAAATTTCCTTCCACTCAGCGTTCCCCCAAGTCTCCCGATAAAAATGGTACCTCACTTGTGTGGGTACCCACGAAAGGAAATGGCCCAAAACACAACGTGGACACATCACATTTTTCCACAGAGCCCAGAGGTGTTTTCTACAAAGTGCCTACCTGTGGATTTTGGCCTCTAGCTCAGCCGGCACCTGGGGAAACCTAGAAAACCAGACACCTAGGGGAATCCAAGATGGGGTGACTTGTGGGGCTCTGACCAGGTTCTGTTACCCAGAATCCTTTGCAAACCTCAAAATCGGGCCAGAAAAACATTTTTTCCTCTCATTTTGGTGACAGAAAGTTCTGGAATCTCAGAGGAACCACAAATTTCCTTCCACTCAGCGTTCCCCCAAGTCTCCCGATAAAAATGGTACCTCACTTGTGTGGGTAGGCCTAGCGTCCGCGAAAGGAAATGGCCCAAAACACAACGTGGACACATCACATTTTTCCACAGAAACCAGAGGTGTTTTTTACAAAGTGCCTACATGTGGGTTTTGGCCTGTAGCTCAGCCGGCACCTAGAGGAAACTGGCAAACCTTCGCATTTTTGAAAACTAGACACCTAGGGCAATCCATGATGGGGTGACTTGTGGGGCTCTGATCAGGTTCTGTTACCCAGAATCCTTTGCACACCTCAAAATTTGGCCCAAAAAATACTTTTTCCTCTCATTTCAGTGACAGAAAGTACTGGAATCTGAGAGGAGCCACAAATTTCCTTCCACTCAGCGTTCCCCCAAGTCTCCTGATAAAAATGGTACCTCACTTGTGTGGGTAGGCCTAGCGCCCGCGAAAGGAAATGGCCCAAAGCACACCGTGGACACATTACATTTTCACAAAGAACACAGAGGTGTTTTTTACAAAGTGCCTACCTGTGGATTTTGGCCTGTAGCTCAGCCGGCAGCTAGGGAAACCTAGCAAACCTGCGCAGTTTTGAAAACTAGACACCTATGGGAATCCAAGATGGGGTGACTTGTGGGGCTCTGATCAGGTTTTGTTACCCAGATTCCTTTGCACACCTCAAAATTTGGCAATAAAAAATACTTTTTCCTCTCATTTTGGTGACAGAAAGTACTGGAATTTGAGAGGAGCCACACATTTTCTTCCACTCAGCGTTCCCCCAAGTCTCCCGATAAAAATGGTACCTCACTTGTATGGGTAGGCCTAGCACCCGCAAAAGGAAATGGCCCAAAACACAAAATGGACACATCACATTTTCCCACAGAAACCAGAGGTGTTTTTTACAAAGTACCTACCTGGGGATTTTGGCCTCTAGCTCAGCCGGCACCTGGGGAAACCTAGCAAACCAGCACATTTTTGAAAACTAGACACCTACGGGAATCCAAGATGGGGTGACGTGTGGGGTTCTGACCAGGTTCTGTTACCCAGAATCCTTTGCAAACCTCAAAATCTGGAAAGAAAAACACTTTATCCTCTCATTTCGGTGACAGAAAGTTCTGGAATCTGAGAGGAGCCACACATTTCCTTCCACTCAGCGTTCCCCCAAGTCTCCCGATAAAAATGGTACCTCACTTGTGTGGGTAGGCCTAGCGCCCGCAAAAGGAAATGGTCCAAAACACAACGTGGACACATCACATTTTTCCACCGAAAACAGAGGTGTTTTTTACAAAGTGCCTACCTGTGGATTTTGGCCTCTAGCTCAGTCGGCACCTGGGGAAACCTAGCAAACCAGCGCATTTATGAAAACTAGACACCTAGGGAAATCCAAGATGGGGAGGCTTGTTTGGCTCTGACCAGGTTCTGTTAACCAGAATCCTTTGCAAACCTCAATATTTGGCCAAAAAAACACCTTTTCCCTCTCATTTCGGTGACAGAAAGTTCTAGAATCTGAGAGGACCCACAAATTTCCTTCCACCCAGTGTTCTCCCAAGTCTCCCGATAAAAATTGTACCTCACTTGTGTGGGTAGGCCTAGCGCCTGCGAAAGGACATGACCCAAAACACACCGTGGACACATTACATTTTCACAAAGAAAACAGAGGTGTTTTTTACAAAGTGCCTAACTGTGTATTTTGGCCTGTAGCTCAGCCGGCAGCTAGGGAAACCTAGCAAACCCGCGCAGTTTTGAAAACTAGACACCTAGGGGAATCCAAGATGGGGTGACTTGTGGGGCTCTGATCAGGCTCTGTTACCCAGAATCCTTTGCACACCTCAAAATTTGGCCCAAAAAATACTTTTTCCTCTCATTTTGGTGACAGAAAGTACTGGAATCTGAGGGGAGCCACACATTTCCTTCCACTCAGCGTTCCCCCAAGTCCCCCGATAAAAATGGTACCTCACTTGTGTGGGTAGGCCTAGCACCCACAAAAGGAAACGGCCCAAAACACAACGTTGACACATCACATTTTTCCACAGAAACCAGAGGTGTTTTCTACAAAGTGCCTACCTCTGGATTTTGGCCTCTAGCTCAGCCGGCACCTGGGGAAACCTAGCAAACCAGTGCATTTTTGAAAACTAGACATCTAGGGGAATCCAAGATGGGGTGACTTGTGGGGCTCTGACCAGGTTCTGTTACAAAGAATCCATTGCAAACCTCAAAATCTGGCCAGAAACACACTTTTTCCTCTCATTTCGGTGACAGAAAGTTCTGGAATCTCAGAGGAGCCACAAATTTCCTTCCACTCAGCGTTCCCCCAAGTGTCCCGATAAAAATGGTACCTCACTTGTGTGGGTAGGCCTAGCGCCCGCGAAAGGAAATGGCCCAAAACACACAGTGGACACATTACATTTTCACAAAGAAAACAGAGTTGTTTTTTACAAAGTGCCTACCTGTGGATTTTGGCCTGTAGCTCAGCCGGCAGCTATGGAAACCTAGCAAACCTTCGCAGTTTTGAAAACTAGACACCTAGGGGAATCCAAAAAGGGGTGACTTGTGGGGCTCTGATCAGGTTCTGTTACCCAGAATCCTTTGCACACCTCAAAATTTGGCCCAAAAAATACTTTTTCCTCTCATTTCAGTGACAGAAAGTACTGGAATCTGAAAGGAGCCACAAATTTCCTTCCACTCAGCGTTCCCCCAAGTCTCCCGATAAAAATGGTACCTCACTTGTGTGGGTACCCACGAAAGGAAATGGCCCAAAACACAACGTGGACACATCACATTTTTCCACAGAGGACAGAGGTGTTTTCTACAAAGTGCCTACCTGTGGATTTTGGCCTCTAGCTCAGCCGGCACCTGGGGAAACCTAGAAAACCAGACACCTAGGGGAATCCAAGATGGGGTGACTTGTGGGGCTCTGACCAGGTTCTGTTACACAGAATCCTTTGCAAACCTCAAAATCTGGCCAGAAAAACATTTTTTCCTCTCATTTTGGTGACAGAAAGTTCTGGAATCTCAGAGGAGCCACAAATTTCCTTCCACTCAGCGTTCCCCCAAGTCTCCCGATAAAAATGGTACCTCACTTGTGTGGGTAAGCCTAGCGTCCGCGAAAGGAAATGGCCCAAAACACAACGTGGACACATCACATTTTTCCACAGAAACCAGAGGTGTTTTTTACAAAGTGCCTACATGTGGATTTTGGCCTGTAGCTCAGCCGGCACCTAGAGAAAACTAGCAAACCTTCGCAGTTTTGAAAACTAGACATCTAGGGAAATCCATGATGGGGTGACTTGTGGGGCTCTGATCAGGTTCTGTTACCCAGAATCCTTTGCACACCTCAAAATTTGGCCCAAAAAATACTTTTTCCTCTCATTTCAGTGACAGAAAGTACTGGAATCTGAGAGGAGCCACAAATTTCCTTCCACTCAGCGTTCCCCCAAGTCTCCCGATAAAAATGGTACCTCACTTGTGTGGGTAGGCCTAGCGTCCGCGAAAGGAAATGGCCCAAAACACAACGTGGACACATCACATTTTTCCACAGAAACCAGAGGTGTTTTTTACAAAGTGCCTACATGTGGATTTTGGCCTGTAGCTCAGCCGGCACCTAGAGAAAACTAGCAAACCTTCGCAGTTTTGAAAACTAGACATCTAGGGAAATCCATGATGGGGTGACTTGTGGGGCTCTGATCAGGTTCTGTTACCCAGAATCCTTTGCACACCTCAAAATTTGGCCCAAAAAATACTTTTTCCTCTCATTTCAGTGACAGAAAGTACTGGAATCTGAGAGGAGCCACAAATTTCCTTCCACTCAGCGTTCCCCCAAGTCTCCCGATAAAAATGGTACCTCACTTGTGTGGGTAGGCCTAGCGCCCGCAAAAGAAAATGGCCCAAAGCACACCGTGGACACATTACATTTTCACAAAGAAAACAGAGGTGTTTTTTACAAAGTGCCTACCTGTGGATTTTGGCCTGTAGCTCAGCCGGCAGCTAGGGAAACCTAGCAAACCTGCGCAGTTTTGAAAACTAGACACCTATGGGAATCCAAGATGGGGTGACTTGTGGGGCTCTGATCAGGTTCTGTTACCCAGAATCCTTTGCACACCTCAAAATTTGGCCATAAGAAATACTTTTTCCTCTCATTTTGGTGACAGAAAGTACTGGAATCTGAGAGGAGCCACACATTTTCTTCCACTCAGCGTTCCCCCAAGTCTCCCGATAAAAATGGTACCTCACTTGTATGGGTAGGCCTAGCACCCGCAAAAGGAAATGGCCCAAAACACAACGTGGACACATCACATTTTCCCACAGAAACCAAAGGTGTTTTTTACAAAGTACCTACCTGTGGATTTTGGCCTCTAACTCAGCCGGCACCTGGGGAAACCTTGCAAACGAGCGCATTTTTGAAAACTAGACACCTAGGGGAATCCAAGATGGGGTGACTTGTGGGGTTCTGACCAGGTTCTGTTACCCAGAATCCTTTACAAACCTCAAAATTTGGACAAAAAAACACCTTTTCCCTCTCATTTCGGTGACAGAAAGTTCTGGAATCTGAGAGGACCCACAAATTTCCTTCCACCCAGTGTTCCCCCAAGTCTCCCGATAAAAATGGTACCTCACTTGTGTGGGTAGGCCTAGCGCCCGCAAAAGGAAATGGTCCAAAACACAACGTGGACACATCACATTTTTACACAGAAAACAGAGGTGTTTTTTACGAAGTGCCTACCTGTGGATTTTGGCCTCTAGCTCAGCCGGCACCTGGGGAAACCTAGCACACCAGCGCATTTATGAAAACTAGACAACTAGGGAAATCCAAGATGGGGTGGCTTGTGGGGCTCTGACCAGGTTCTGTTAACCAGAATCCATTGCAAACCTCAAAATTTGGACAAAAAAACACCTTTCCCTCTCATTTCGGTGACAGAAAGTTCTGGAATCTGAGAGGACCCACAAATTTCCTTCGACCCAGTTTTCCCCCAAGTCTCCCGATAAAAATAGTACCTCACTTGTGTGGGTAGGCCTAGCGCCCACGAAAGGAAATGGCTCAAAACACACCGTGGACACATTCCATTTTCACAAAGAAAACAGAGGTGTTTTTTACAAAGTGCCTAGCTGTGGATTTTGGCCTGTAGCTCACCCGGCACCTAGGGAAACCTAGCAAACCTGCGCAGTTTTGAAAACTAGACACCTAGGGGAATCCAAGATGGGGTGGCTTGTGGGGCTCTGATCAGGTTCTGTTACCCAGAATACTTTGCACACCTCAAAATTTGGCCCAAAAAATACTTTTTCCTCTCACTTCGGTGACAGAAAGTACTGGAATCTGAGAGGAGCCACAAATTTCCTTCCACTCAGCGTTCCCCCAAGTCTCCCGATAAAAATGGTACCTCAATTGTGTAGGTACCCAACGAAAGGAAATGGCCCAAAACACAACGTGGACACATCACATTTTTCCAGTGAGCCCAGAGGTGTTTTCTTCAAAGTGCCTACCTGTGGATTTTGGCCTCTAACTCAGCCGGCACCTGGGGAAACCTAGAAAACCAGCGCATTTTTGAAAACTAGACACCTAGGGGAATCCAAGATGGGGTGACTTGTGGGGCTCTGACCAGGTTATGTTACCCAGAATCCTTTGCAAACCTCAAAATCGGGCCAGAAAAACATTTTTTCCTCGCATTTTGGTGACAGAAAGTTCTGGAATCTCAGAGGAGCCACAAATTTCCTTCCACTCAGCGTTCCCCCAAGTCTCCCGATAAAAATGGTACCTAACTTGTGTGGGTAGGCCTAGCGTCCGCGAAAGGAAATGGCCCAAAACACAACGTGGACACATCACATTTTTCCACAGAAACCAGAGGTGTTTTTTACAAAGTGCCTACATGTGGATTTTGGCCTGTAGCTCAGCCGGCAGCTAGGGAAACCTAGCAAACCTGCGCAGTTTTGAAAACTAGACACCTATGGGAATCCAGATGGGGTGACTTGTGGGGCTCTGATCAGGTTCTGTTACCCAGAATCCTTTGCACACCTCAAAATTTGGCCATAAAAAATACTTTTTCCTCTCATTTTGGTGACAGAAAGTACTGGAATCTGAGAGGAGCCACACATTTTCTTCCACTCAGCGTTCCTCCAAGTCTCCCGATAAAAATGGTACCTCACTTGTATGGGTAGGCCTAGCACCCGCAAAAGGAAATGGCCCAAAACACAACGTGGACACATCACATTTTCCCACAGAACCCAGAGGCTTTTTTTACAAAGTACCTACCAGTGGATTTTGGCCTCTAACTCAGCCAGCACCTGGGGAAACCTAGCAAACCAGCGCATTTTTGAAAACTAGACACCTAGGGGAATCCAAGATGGGGTGACCTGTGGGGTTCTGACTAGGTGCTGTTACCCAGAATCCTTTGCAAACCTCAAAATCTGGCCAGAAAAACACTTTTTCCTCTCATTTCGGTGACAGAAAGTTCTGGAATCTGAGAGGAGCCACAAATTTCCTTCCACTCAGCGTTCTCCCAAGTCTCCCGATAAAAATGGTACCTCACTTGTGTGGGTAGGCCTAGCGCCCGCAAAAGGAAATGGTCCAAAACACAACGTGGACACATCACATTTTTCCACAGAAAACAGAGGTGTTTTTTACAAAGTGCCTACCTGTGGATTTTGACCTCTAGCTCAGCCGGCACCTGGGGAAACCTAGCAAACCAGCGCATTTATGAAAACTAGACACCTAGGGAAATCCAACATGGGGTGGCTTGTTTGGCTCTGACCAGGTTCTGTTAACCAGAATCCTTTGCAAACCTCAATATTTGGACAAAAAAAACACCTTTTCCCTCTCATTTCGGTGATAGAAAGTTCTGGAATCTGAGAGGACCCACAAATTTCCTTCCACCCAGTGTTCCCCCAAGTCTCCCGATAAAAATTGTACCTCACTTGTGTGGGTAGGCCTAGCGCCTGTGAAAGGAAATGGCCCAAAACACACCGTGGACACATTACATTTTCACAAAGAAAACAGAGGTGTTTTTTACAAAGTGCCTATCTGTGGATTTTGGCCTGTAGCTCAGCCGGCAGCTAGGGAAACCTAGCAAACCCGCGCAGTTTTGAAAACTAGACACCTAGGGGAATCCAAGATGGGGTGACTTGTGGGGCTCTGATCATGCTCTGTTACCCAGAATCCTTTGCACACCTCAAAATTTGGCCCAAAAAATACTTTTTCCTCTCATTTTGGTGACAGAAAGTACTGGAATCTGAGAGGAGCCACACATTTCCTTCCACTCAGCGTTCCCCCAAGTCTCCCGATAAAAATGGTACCTCACTTGTGTGGGTAGGCCTAGCGCCCGCAAAAGGAAATGGTCCAAAACACAACGTGGACACATCACATTTTTCCACCGAAAACAGAGGTGTTTTTTACAAAGTGCCTACCTGTGGATTTTGGCCTCTAGCTCAGCCGGCACCTGGGGAAACCTAGCAAACCAGCGCATTTATGAAAACTAGACAACTAGGGAAATCCAAGATGGTGTGGCTTGTGGGGCTCTGACCAGGTTCTGTTAACCAGAATCCTTTGCAAACCTCAAAATCTGGACAAAAAAACACCTTTTCCCTCTCATTTCGGTGACAGAAAGTTCTGGAATCTGAGAGGACCCACAAATTTCCTTCCACCCAGTGTTCCCCCAAGTCTCCCGATAAAAATAGTACCTCACTTGTGTGGGTAGGTCTAGCGCCCACGAAAGGAAATGGCTCAAAACACACCGTGGACACATTCCATTTTCACAAAGAAAACAGAGGTGTTTTTTACAAAGTGCCTACCTGTGGATTTTGGCCTGTAGCTCACCCGGCACCTAGGGAAACCTAGCAAACCTGCGCAGTTTTGAAAACTAGACACCTAGGGGAATCCAAGATGGGGTGGCTTGTGGGGCTCTGATCAGGTTCTGTTACCCAGAATACTTTGCACACCTCAAAATTTGGCCCAAAAAATACTTTTTCCTCTCATTTCGGTGACAGAAAGTACTGGAATCTTAGAGGAGCCACAAATTTCCTTCCACTCAGCGTTCCCCCAAGTCTCCCGATAAAAATGGTACCTCACTTGTGTGGGTACCCACGAAAGAACATGGCCCAAAACACAACGTGGACACATCACATTTTTCCACCGAAAACAGAGGTGTATTTTACAAAGTGCCTACCTGTGGATTTGGCCTCTAGCTCAGCCGGCACCTGGGGAAACCTAGCAAACCAGCGCATTTATGAAAACTAGACAACTAGGGAAATCCAAGATGGGGTGGCTTGTGGGGCTCTGACCAGGTTCTGTTACCCAGAATCCTTTGCAAACCTCAAAATCGGGCCAGAAAAAAATGTTTCCTCTCATTTTGGTGACAGAATGTTCTGGAATCTCAGAGGAGCCACAAATTTCCTTCCACTCAGCATTCCCCCAAGTCTCCCGATAAAAATGGCACCTCACTTGTGTGGGTAGGCCTAGCGTCCGCGAAAGGAAATGGCCCAAAACACAACGTGGACACATCACATTTTTCCACAGAAACCAGAGGTGTTTTTTACAAAGTGCCTACATGTGGATTTTGGCCTGTAGCTCAGCCGGCACCTAGAGAAAACTAGCAAACCTTCGCAGTTTTGAAAACTAGACACCTAGGGCAATCCATGATGGGGTGACTTGTGGGGCTCTGATCAGGTGCTGTTACCCAGAATCCTTTGCAAACCTCAAAATCTGGCCAGAAAAACACTTTTTCCTCTCATTTCGGTGACAGAAAGTTCTGGAATCTGAGAGGAGCCACAAATTTCCTTCCACTCACCGTTCTCCCAAGTCTCCCGATAAAAATGGTACCTCACTTGTGTGGGTAGGCCTAGCGCCCGCAAAAGGAAATGGTCCAAAACACAACGTGGACACATCACATTTTTCCACAGAAAACAGAGGTGTTTTTTACAAAGTGCCTACCTGTGGATTTTGGCCTCTAGCTCAGCCGGCACCTGGGGAAACCTAGCAAACCAGCGCATTTATGAAAACTAGAAACCTAGGGAAATCCAAGATGGGGTGGCTTTTTTGGCTCTGACCAGGTTCTGTTAACCAGAATCCTTTGCAAACCTCAATATTTGGACAAAAAAAACACCTTTTCCCTCTCCTTTCGGTGACAGAAAGTTCTGGAATCTGAGAGGACCCACAAATTTCCTTCCACCCAGTGTTCCCCCAAGTCTCCCGATAAAAATTGTACCTCACTTGTGTGGGTAGGCCTAGCGCCTGTGAAAGGAAATGGCCCAAAACACACCGTGGACACATTACATTTTCACAAAGAAAACAGAGGTGTTTTTTACAAAGTGCCTATCTGTGGATTTTGGCCTGTAGCTCAGCCGGCAGCTAGGGAAACCTAGCAAACCCGCGCAGTTTTGAAAACTAGACACCTAGGGGAATCCAAGATGGGGTGACTTGTGGGGCTCTGATCAGGCTCTGTTACCCAGAATCCTTTGGACACCTCAAAATTTGGCCCAAAAAATACTTTTTCCTCTCATTTTGGTGACAGAAAGTACTTAAATCTGAGAGGAGCCACACATTTCCTTCCACTCAGCGTTCCCCCAAGTCTCCCGATAAAAATGGTACCTCACTTGTGTGGGTAGGCCTAGCGCCCGCAAAAGGAAATGGTCCAAAACACAACGTGGACACATCACATTTTTCCACCGAAAACAGAGGTGTTTTTTACAAAGTGCCTACCTGTGGATTTTGGCCTCTAGCTCAGCTGACACCTGGGGAAACCTAGCAAACCAGCGCATTTATGAAAACTAGACAACTAGGGAAATCCAAGATGGGGTGGCTTGTGGGGCTCTGACCAGGTTCTGTTAACCAGAATCCTTTGCAAACCTCAAAATCTGAAAAAAAAAAAAACCTTTTCCCTCTCATTTCGGTGACAGAAAGTTCTGGAATCTGAGAGGACCCACAAATTTCCTTCCACCCAGTGTTCCCCCAAGTCTCCCGATAAAAATAGTACCTCACTTGTGTGGGTAGGCCTAGCGCCCACGAAAGGAAATGGCTCAAAACACACCGTGGACACATTCCATTTTCACAAAGAAAACAGAGGTGTTTTTTACAAAGTGCCTATCTGTGGATTTTGGCCTGTAGCTCAGCCGGCAGCTAGGGAAACCTAGCAAACCTGCGCAGTTTTGAAAACTAGACACCTAGGGGAATCCAAGATGGGGTGGCTTTTGGGGCTCTGATCAGGTTCTGTTACCCAGAATACTTTGCACACATCAAAATTTGGCCCAAAAAATACTTTTTCCTCTCATTTCGGGGACGGAAAGTACTTGAATCTGAGAGGAGCCACAAATTTCCTTCCACTCAGCATTCCCACAAGTCTCCCGATAAAAATGGTACCTCACTTGTGTGGGTACCAACGAAAGGAAATGGACCAAAACACAACGTGGACACATCACATCTTTCCACAGAGCCCAGAGTTGTTTTCTACAAAGTGCCTACCTGTGGATTTTGGCCTCTAGCTAAGCCGGCACCTGGGGAAACCTAGAAAACCAGCGCATTTTTGAAAACTAGACACCTAGGGGAATCCAAGATGGGGTGACTTGTGGGGCTCTGACCAGGTTCTGTTACCCAGAATTCTTTGCAAACCTCAAAATCTGGCCAGAAAAACATTTTTTCCTCTCATTTTGGTGACAGAAAGTTCTGGAATCTCAGAGGAGCCACAAATTTCCTTCCACTCAGCGTTCCCCCAAGTCTCCCGATAAAAATGGTACCTCACTTGTGTAGGTAGGCATAGCGTCTGCGAAAGGAAATGCCCCAAAACACAACGTGGACACATCACATTTTTCCACAGAAACCAGAGGTGTTTTTTACAAAGTGCCTACATGTGGATTTTGGCCTGTAGCTCAGCCGGCACCTAAAGAAACCTAGGAAACCTGCGCAGTTTTGAAAACTAGACACCTATGTGAATCCAAGATGGGGTGACTTGTGGGGCTCTGATCAGGTTCTGTTACCCAGAATCCTTTGCACACCTCAAAATTTGGCCCAAAAAATACTTTTTCCTCTCATTTCGGTGACAAAAAGTACTGGAATCTGAGAGGAGCCATACATTTCCTTCCACCCAGCGTTCCCCCAAGTCTCCCGATAAAAATGATACCTCACTGGTGTGGGTAGGCATAGCACCCGCAAAAGGAAATGGCCCAAAACACAACGTGGACACATCACATTTTTCCACAGAAACCAGAGGTGTTTTTTACAAAGTGCCTACCTGTGGATTTTGGCCTGTAGCTCAGCCGGCACCTAGAGAAACCTAGCAAAACTTCGCAGATTTGAAAACTAGAGAACTAGGGGAATCCAATATGGGGTGACTTGTGGGGCTCTGATCAGGTTCTGTTACCCAGAATCCTTTGCACACCTCAAAATTTGGCCCAAAAAATACTTTTTCCTCTCATTTCAGTGACAGAAAGTACTGGAATCTGAAAGAAGCCACAAATTTCCGTCCACTCAGCGTTCCCCCAAGTCTCCCGATAAAAATGATATCTCACTTGTGTGGGTAGGCCTAGCGCCCGCGAAAGGAAATGGCCCAAAACACTCCGTGGACACATTACATTTTCACAAAGAAAACAGAGGTGTTTTTTACAAAGTGCCTACCTGTGGATTTTGGCCTGTAGCTGAGCCGGCAGCTAGGGAAACCTAGCAAACCTGCGCAGTTTTGAAACCTAGACACGTAGGGGAATCCAAGATGGGGTGACTTGTGGGGCTCTAATCAGATTTTGTTACCCAGAATCCTTTGCACACCTCAAAATTTGGCCATAAAAAATACTTTTTCCTCTCATTTTGGTGACAGAAAGTACGGGAATCTGAGAGGAGCCACACATTTTCTTCCACTCAGCGTTCCCCCAAGTCTCCCGATAAAAATGGTACCTCACTTGTATGGGTAGGCCTAGCACCCACAAAAGGAAATGGCCCAAAACACAACGTGGACACATCACATTTTCCCACAGAAACCAGAGGTGTTTTTTACAAAGTACCTACATGTGGATTTTGGCCTCTAGCTCAGCCGGCACCTGGGGAAACCTAGCAAACCAGCGCATTGTTGAAAACTAGACACCTAGGGGAATCCAAGATGGGGTGACATGTGGGGTTCAGACCAGGTTCTCTTACCCAGAATCCTTTGCAAACCTCAAAATCTGGCCAGAAAAACACTTTTCCTCTCATTTCGGTGACAGAAAGTTCTGGAATCTGAGAGGACCCACAAATTTCCTTCCACCCAGTGTTCCCCCAAGTCTCCCGATAAAAATAGTACCTCACTTGTGTGGGTAGGCCTAGCGCCCACGAAAGGAAATGGCTCAAAACACACCATGGACACATTCCATTTTCACAAAGAAAACAGAGGTGTTTTTTACAAAGTGCCTACCTGTGGATTTTGGCCTGTAGCTCTCCCGGCACCTAGGGAAACCTAGCAAACCTGCGCAGTTTTGAAAACTAGACACCTAGGGGAATCCAAGATGGGGTGGCTTGTGGGGCTCTGATCAGGTTCTGTTACCCAGAATCCTTTGCAAACTTCACAATTTGGCCGAAAAAACACTTTTTCCTCTCATTTCGATGACAGAAAGTTCTGGAATCTGAGAGGACCCACAAATTTCCTTCCACCCAGTGTTCCCCCAAGTCTCCCGATAAAAATGGTACCTCGCTTGTGTGGGTAGGCCTAGTGCCCGCGATAGGAAATGGCCCAAAACACAACGTGGACACATCACATTTTTCCAAAGAAAACAGAGGTGTTTTTTACAAAGTGCCTACCTGTGGATTTTGGCCTCTAGCTCAGCCTGCACCTGGGGAAACCTAGCAAACCAGCGATTTTATGAAAACTAGACACCTAGGGAAATCCAAGATGAGGAGACTTATGGGGCGCTGACCAGGTTCTATTACCCAGAATCCTTTGCAAGCCTCAAAATTTGGCCAAAAAAACACTTTTTCCTCTCATTTCGGTAAAAGAAAGTTCTGGAATCTGAGAGGAGCCACAAATTTCTTTCCACCCAGTGTTTCCTCAAGTCTCCCGATAAAAATGGTACCTCACTTGTGTGGGTAGGCCTAGCGCCCGCAAAAGGAAATGACCCAAAACACAACGTGGACACATCACATTTTTCCACAGAAAACAGAGGTGTTTTTTACGAAGTGCCTACCTGTGGATTTTGGCCTCTAGCTCAGCCGGCACCTGGGGAAACCTAGCACACCAGCGCATTTATGAAAACTAGACAACTAGGGAAATCCAAGATGGGGTGGCTTGTGGGGCTCTGACCAGGTTCTGTTAACCAGAATCCATTGCAAACCTCAAAATTTGGACAAAAAAACACCTTTCCCTCTCATTTCGGTGACAGAAAGTTCTGGAATCTGAGAGGACCCACAAATTTCCTTCGACCCAGTTTTCCCCCAAGTCTCCCGATAAAAATAGTACCTCACTTGTGTGGGTAGGCCTAGCGCCCACGAAAGGAAATGGCTCAAAACACACCGTGGACACATTCCATTTTCACAAAGAAAACAGAGGTGTTTTTTACAAAGTGCCTAGCTGTGGATTTTGGCCTGTAGCTCACCCGGCACCTAGGGAAACCTAGCAAACCTGCCCAGTTTTGAAAACTAGACACCTAGGGGAATCCAAGATGGGGTGGCTTGTGGGGCTCTGATCAGGTTCTGTTACCCAGAATACTTTGCACACCTCAAAATTTGGCCCAAAAAATACTTTTTCCTCTCACTTCGGTGACAGAAAGTACTGGAATCTGAGAGGAGCCACAAATTTCCTTCCACTCAGCGTTCCCCCAAGTCTCCCGATAAAAATGGTACCTCAATTGTGTAGGTACCCAACGAAAGGAAATGGCCCAAAACACAACGTGGACACATCACATTTTTCCAGTGAGCCCAAAGGTGTTTTCTACAAAGTGCCTACCTGTGGATTTTGGCCTCTAACTCAGCCGGCACCTGGGGAAACCTAGAAAACCAGCGCATTTTTGAAAACTAGACACCTAGGGGAATCCAAGATGGGGTGACTTGTGGGGCTCTGACCAGGTTCTGTTACCCAGAATCCTTTGCAAACCTCAAAATCGGGCCAGAAAAACATTTTTTCCTCTCATTTTGGTGACAGAAAGTTCTGGAATCTTAGAGGAGCCACAAATTTCCTTCCACTCAGCGTTCCCCCAAGTCTCCCGATAAAAATGGTACCTAACTTGTGTGGGTAGGCCTAGCGTCCGCGAAAGGAAATGGCCCAAAACACAACGTGGACACATCACATTTTTCCACAGAAACCAGAGGTGTTTTTTACAAAGTGCCTACATGTGGATTTTGGCCTGTAGCTCAGCCGGCACCTAGAGAAAACTAGCAAACCTTTGCAGTTTTGAAAACTAGACACCTAGGGCAATCCATGATGGGGTGACTTGTGGGGCTCTGATCAGGTTCTGTTACCCAGAATCCTTTGCACACCTCAAAATTTGGCCCAAAAAATACTTTTTCCTCTCATTTCAGTGACAGAAAGTACTGGAATCTGAGAGGAGCCACAAATTTCCTTCCACTCAGCGTTCCCCCAAGTCTCCCGATAAAAATGGTTCCTCACTTGTGTGGGTAGGACTAGCGCCCGCGAAAGGAAATGGCCCAACGCACACCGTGGACACATTACATTTTCACAAAGAAAACAGAGGTGTTTTTTACAAAGTGCCTACCTGTGGATTTTGGCCTGTAGCTCAGCCGGCAGCTAGGGAAACCTAGCAAACCTGCGCAGTTTTGAAAACTAGACACCTATGGGAATCCAGATGGGGTGACTTGTGGGGCTCTGATCAGGTTCTGTTACCCAGAATCCTTTGCACACCTCAAAATTTGGCCATAAAAAATACTTTTTCCTCTCATTTTGGTGACAGAAAGTACTGGAATCTGAGAGGAGCCACACATTTTCTTCCACTCAGCGTTCCTCCAAGTCTCCCGATAAAAATGGTACCTCACTTGTATGGGTAGGCCTAGCACCCGCAAAAGGAAATGGCCCAAAACACAACGTGGACACATCACATTTTCCCACAGAACCCAGAGGCTTTTTTTACAAAGTACCTACCTGTGGATTTTGGCCTCTAACTCAGCCAGCACCTGGGGAAACCTAGCAAACCAGCGCATTTTTGAAAACTAGACACCTAGGGGAATCCAAGATGGGGTGACCTGTGGGGTTCTGACTAGGTGCTGTTACCCAGAATCCTTTGCAAACCTCAAAATCTGGCCAGAAAAACACTTTTTCCTCTCATTTCGGTGACAGAAAGTTCTGGAATCTGAGAGGAGCCACAAATTTCCTTCCACTCAGCGTTCTCCCAAGTCTCCCGATAAAAATGGTACCTCACTTGTGTGGGTAGGCCTAGCGCCCGCAAAAGGAAATGGTCCAAAACACAACGTGGACACATCACATTTTTCCACAGAAAACAGAGGTGTTTTTTACAAAGTGCCTACCTGTGGATTTTGACCTCTAGCTCAGCCGGCACCTGGGGAAACCTAGCAAACCAGCGCATTTATGAAAACTAGACACCTAGGGAAATCCAACATGGGGTGGCTTGTTTGGCTCTGACCAGGTTCTGTTAACCAGAATCCTTTGCAAACCTCAATATCTGGACAAAAAAAACACCTTTTCCCTCTCATTTCGGTGATAGAAAGTTCTGGAATCTGAGAGGACCCACAAATTTCCTTCCACCCAGTGTTCCCCCAAGTCTCCCGATAAAAATTGTACCTCACTTGTGTGGGTAGGCCTAGCGCCTGTGAAAGGAAATGGCCCAAAACACACCGTGGACACATTACATTTTCACAAAGAAAACAGAGGTGTTTTTTACAAAGTGCCTATCTGTGGATTTTGGCCTGTAGCTCAGCCGGCAGCTAGGGAAACCTAGCAAACCCGCGCAGTTTTGAAAACTAGACACCTAGGGGAATCCAAGATGGGGTGACTTGTGGGGCTCTGATCAGGCTCTGTTACCCAGAATCCTTTGCACACCTCAAAATTTGGCCCAAAAAATACTTTTTCCTCTCATTTTGGTGACAGAAAGTACTGGAATCTGAGAGGAGCCACACATTTCCTTCCACTCAGCGTTCCCCCAAGTCTCCCGATAAAAATGGTACCTCACTTGTGTGGGTAGGCCTAGCGCCCGCAAAAGGAAATGGTCCAAAACACAACGTGGACACATCACATTTTTCCACCGAAAACAGAGGTGTTTTTTACAAAGTGCCTACCTGTGGATTTTGGCCTCTAGCTCAGCCGGCACCTGGGGAAACCTAGCAAACCAGCGCATTTATGAAAACTAGACAACTAGGGAAATCCAAGATGGGGTGGCTTGTGGGGCTCTGACCAGGTTCTGTTAACCAGAATCCTTTGCAAACCTCAAAATCTGGACAAAAAAACACCTTTTCCCTCTCATTTCGGTGACAGAAAGTTCTGGAATCTGAGAGGACCCACAAATTTCCTTCCACCCAGTGTTCCCCCAAGTCTCCCGATAAAAATAGTACCTCACTTGTGTGGGTAGGCCTAGCGCCCACGAAAGGAAATGGCTCAAAACACACCGTGGACACATTCCATTTTCACAAAGAAAACAGAGGTGTTTTTTACAAAGTGCCTACCTGTGGATTTTGGCCTGTAGCTCACCCGGCACCTAGGGAAACCTAGCAAACCTGCGCAGTTTTGAAAACTAGACACCTAGTTGAATCCAAGATGGGGTGGTTTGTGGGGCTCTGATCAGGTTCTGTTACCCAGAATACTTTGCACACCTCAAAATTTGGCCCAAAAAATACTTTTTCCTCTCATTTCGGTGACAGAAAGTACTGGAATCTTAGAGGAGCCACAAATTTCCTTCCACTCAGCGTTCCCCCAAGTCTCCCGATAAAAATGGTACCTCACTTGTGTGGGTACCCACGAAAGGAAATGGCCCAAAACACAACGTGGACACATCACATTTTTCCACCGAAAACAGAGGTGTATTTTACAAAGTGCCTACCTGTGGATTTGGCCTCTAGCTCAGCCGGCACCTGGGGAAACCTAGCAAACCAGCGCATTTATGAAAACTAGACAACTAGGGAAATCCAAGATGGGGTGGCTTGTGGGGCTCTGACCAGGTTCTGTTACCCAGAATCCTTTGCAAACCTCAAAATCGGGCCAGAAAAACATTTTTCCTCTCATTTTGGTGACAGAATGTTCTGGAATCTCAGAGGAGCCACAAATTTCCTTCCACTCAGCATTCCCCCAAGTCTCCCGATAAAAATGGCACCTCACTTGTGTGGGTAGGCCTAGCGTCCGTGAAAGGAAATGGCCCAAAACACAACGTGGACACATCACATTTTTCCACAGAAACCAGAGGTGTTTTTTACAAAGTGCCTACATGTGGATTTTGGCCTGTAGCTCAGCCGGCACCTAGAGAAAACTAGCAAACCTTCGCAGTTTTGAAAACTAGACACCTAGGGCAATCCATGATGGGGTGACTTGTGGGGCTCTGATTAGGTGCTGTTACCCAGAATCCTTTGCAAACCTCAAAATCTGGCCAGAAAAACACTTTTTCCTCTCATTTCGGTGACAGAAAGTTCTGGAATCTGAGAGGAGCCACAAATTTCCTTCCACTCACCGTTCTCCCAAGTCTCCCGATAAAAATGGTACCTCACTTGTGTGGGTAGGCCTAGCGCCCGCAAAAGGAAATGGTACAAAACACAACGTGGACACATCACATTTTTCCACAGAAAACAGAGGTGTTTTTTACAAAGTGCCTACCTGTGGATTTTGGCCTCTAGCTCAGCCGGCACCTGGGGAAACCTAGCAAACCAGCGCATTTATGAAAACTAGAAACCTAGGGAAATCCAAGATGGGGTGGCTTGTTTGGCTCTGACCAGGTTCTGTTAACCAGAATCCTTTGCAAACCTCAATATTTGGACAAAAAAAACACCTTTTCCCTCTCATTTCGGTGACAGAAAGTTCTGGAATCTGAGAGGACCCACAAATTTCCTTCCACCCAGTGTTCCCCCAAGTCTCCCGATAAAAATTGTACCTCACTTGTGTGGGTAGGCCTAGCGCCTGTGAAAGGAAATGGCCCAAAACACACCGTGGACACATTACATTTTCACAAAGAAAACAGAGGTGTTTTTTACAAAGTGCCTATCTGTGGATTTTGGCCTGTAGCTCAGCCGGCAGTTAGGGAAACCTAGCAAACCCGCGCAGTTTTGAAAACTAGACACCTAGGGGAATCCAAGATGGGGTGACTTGTGGGGCTCTGATCAGGCTCTGTTACCCAGAATCCTTTGCACACCTCAAAATTTGGCCCAAAAAATACTTTTTCCTCTCATTTTGGTGACAGAAAGTACTTAAATCTGAGAGGAGCCACACATTTCCTTCCACTCAGCGTTCCCCCAAGTCTCCCGATAAAAATGGTACCTCACTTGTGTGGGTAGGCCTAGCGCCCGCAAAAGGAAATGGTCCAAAACACAACGTGGACACATCACATTTTTCCACCGAAAACAGAGGTGTTTTTTACAAAGTGCCTACCTGTGGATTTTGGCCTCTAGCTCAGCTGGCACCTGGGGAAACCTAGCAAACCAGCGCATTTATGAAAACTAGACAACTAGGGAAATCCAAGATGGGGTGGCTTGTGGGGCTCTGACCAGGTTCTGTTAACCAGAATCCTTTGCAAACCTCAAAATCTGAAAAAAAAAAAAACCTTTTCCCTCTCATTTCGGTGACAGAAAGTTCTGGAATCTGAGAGGACCCACAAATTTCCTTCCACCCAGTGTTCCCCCAAGTCTCCCGATAAAAATAGTACCTCACTTGTGTGGGTAGGCCTAGCGCCCACGAAAGGAAATGGCTCAAAACACACCGTGGACACATTCCATTTTCACAAAGAAAACAGAGGTGTTTTTTACAAAGTGCCTATCTGTGGATTTTGGCCTGTAGCTCAGCCGGCAGCTAGGGAAACCTAGCAAACCTGCGCAGTTTTGAAAACTAGACACCTAGGGGAATCCAAGATGGGGTGGCTTTTGGGGCTCTGATCAGGTTCTGTTACCCAGAATACTTTGCACACATCAAAATTTGGCCCAAAAAATACTTTTTCCTCTCATTTCGGGGACGGAAAGTACTTGAATCTGAGAGGAGCCACAAATTTCCTTCCACTCAGCATTCCCACAAGTCTCCCGATAAAAATGGTACCTCACTTGTGTGGGTACCAACGAAAGGAAATGGACCAAAACACAACGTGGACACATCACATCTTTCCACAGAGCCCAGAGTTGTTTTCTACAAAGTGCCTACCTGTGGATTTTGGCCTCTAGCTAAGCCGGCACCTGGGGAAACCTAGAAAACCAGCGCATTTTTGAAAACTAGACACCTAGGGGAATCCAAGATGGGGTGACTTGTGGGGCTCTGACCAGGTTCTGTTACCCAGAATTCTTTGCAAACCTCAAAATCTGGCCAGAAAAACATTTTTTCCTCTCATTTTGGTGACAGAAAGTTCTGGAATCTAAGAGGAGCCACAAATTTCCTTCCACTCAGCATTCCCCCAAGTCTCCCGATAAAAATGGTACCTCACTTGTGTAGGTAGGCATAGCGTCTGCGAAAGGAAATGGCCCAAAACACAACGTGGACACATCACATTTTTCCACAGAAACCAGAGGTGTTTTTTACAAAGTGCCTACATGTGGATTTTGGCCTGTAGCTCAGCCGGCACCTATAGAAACCTAGGAAACCTGCGCAGTTTTGAAAACTAGACACCTATGTGAATCCAAGATGGGGTGACTTGTGGGGCTCTGATCAGGTTCTGTTACCCAGAATCCTTTGCACACCTCAAAATTTGGCCCAAAAAATACTTTTTCCTCTCATTTCGTTGACAAAAAGTACTGGAATCTGAGAGGAGCCATACATTTCCTTCCACCCAGCGTTCCCCCAAGTCTCCCGATAAAAATGATACCTCACTGGTGTGGGTAGGCATAGCACCCGCAAAAGGAAATGGCCCAAAACACAACGTGGACACATCACATTTTTCCACAGAAACCAGAGGTGTTTTTTACAAAGTGCCTACCTGTGGATTTTGGCCTGTAGCTCAGCCGGCACCTAGAGAAACCTAGCAAAACTTCGCAGATTTGAAAACTAGAGAACTAGGGGAATCCAATATGGGGTGACTTGTGGGGCTCTGATCAGGTTCTGTTACCCAGAATCCTTTGCACACCTCAAAATTTGGCCCAAAAAATACTTTTTCCTCTCATTTCAGTGACAGAAAGTACTGGAATCTGAAAGAAGCCACAAATTTCCGTCCACTCAGCGTTCCCCCAAGTCTCCCGATAAAAATGATATCTCACTTGTGTGGGTAGGCCTAGCGCCAGCGAAAGGAAATGGCCCAAAACACTCCGTGGACACATTACATTTTCACAAAGAAAACAGAGGTGTTTTTTACAAAGTGCCTACCTGTGGATTTTGGCCTGTAGCTGAGCCGGCAGCTAGGGAAACCTAGCAAACCTGCGCAGTTTTGAAACCTAGACACGTAGGGGAATCCAAGATGGGGTGACTTGTGGGGCTCTAATCAGATTTTGTTACCCAGAATCCTTTGCACACCTCAAAATTTGGCCATAAAAAATACTTTTTCCTCTCATTTTGGTGACAGAAAGTGCGGGAATCTAAGAGGAGCCACACATTTTCTTCCACTCAGCGTTCCCCCAAGTCTCCCGATAAAAATGGTACCTCACTTGTATGGGTAGGCCTAGCACCCACAAAAGGAAATGGCCCAAAACACAACGTGGACACATCACATTTTCCCACAGAAACCAGAGGTGTTTTTTACAAAGTACCTACATGTGGATTTTGGCCTCTAGCTCAGCCGGCACCTGGGGAAACCTAGCAAACCAGCGCATTTTTGAAAACTAGACACCTAGGGGAATCCAAGATGGTGTGACTTGTGGGGCTCTGACCAGGTTCTCTTACCCAGAATCCTTTGCAAACCTCAAAATCTGGCCAAAAAAACACTTTTCCTCTCATTTCGATGACAGAAAGTTCTGGAATCTGAGAGGAGCCACAAATTTCCTTCCACTCAGCGTTCCCCCAAGTCTCCCGATAAAAATGGTACCTCACTTGTGTGGGTAGGCCTAGCGCCCGCGAAAGGAAATGGTCCAAAACACAATGTGGACACATCACATTTTTCCACAGAAAACATAGGTGTTTTTTACAAAGTGCCTACCTGTGGATTTTGGTCTCTAGCTCAGCCGGCACCTGGGGAAACCTAGCAAACCAGTGCATTTATAAAAACTAGACACCTAGGGAAATCCAAGATGGGGTGACTTGTGGGGCTCTGACCAGGTTCTGTTACCCAGAATCCTTTGCAAACCTCAAAATTTGGCCAAAAAAACACTTTTTCCTCTCATTTCGGTGACAGAAAGTTCTGGAATCTGAGAGGACCCACAAATTTCCATCCACCCAGAGTTCCCCCAGGTCTCCCGATAAAAATGGTACCTCACTTGTGTGGGTAGGCATAGCGCCCGCGAAAGGAAATGGCCCAAAACACACCGTGGACACATTACATTTTCACAAAGAAAACAGAGGTGTTTTTTACAAAGTGCCTACCTGTGGATTTTGGCCTGTAGCTCAGCCGGCACCTAGGGAAACCTAGCAAACATGCGCAGTTTTGAAATCTAGACACCTAGGGGAATCCAAGATGGGGTGACTTGTGGGGATCTGACCAGGTTCTGTTACCCAGAATCCATTGCACACCTCAAAATTTGACCCAAAAAATACTATTTCCTCTCATTTCAGTGACAGAAAGTACTGGAATCTGAGAGGAGCCACAAATGTCCTTCCACTCAGCGTTCCCCCAGGTCTCCCGATAAAAATGGTACCTCACTTGTGTGGGTAGGCATAGCGCCCGCGAAAGGAAATGGCCCAAAACACACAGTGGACACATTACATTTTCACAAAGAAAACAGAGGTGTTTTTTACAAAGTGCCTACCTGTGGATTTTGGCCTGTAGCTCCCCGGCACCTAGGGAAACCTAGCAAACCTGCGCAGTTTTGAAAACTAGACACCTAGGGGAATCCAAGATGGGGTGACTTGTGGGGCTCTGACCAGGTTCTGTTACCCAGAATCCTTTGCAAACCTCAAAATGTGGCTAAAAAATCACTTTTTCCTCTCATTTCGGTGACAGAAAGTTCTGGAATCTGAGAGGACCCACAAATTTCCTTCCACCCAGTGTTGGCCCAAGTCTCCCGATAAAAATGGTACCTCGCTTGTGTGGGTAGGCCTAGCGCCCGCGAAAGATAATGGCCCAAAACACATCGTGGACACATCACATTTTTCCAAAGAAAACAGAGGTGTTTTTTACAAAGTGCCTACCTGTGGATTTTGGCCTCTAGCTCAGCCGGCACCTAGGGAAACCTAGCAAACCTGCGCAGTTTTGAAAACTAGACAACTAGGGGAATCTAAGATGGGTGACTTGTGGGGGTCTGACCAGGTTCTGTTACCCAGTATTCTTTGCAAACCACAAAATCTGGCCAGAAAAACACTTTTTCCTCTCATTTCGGTGACAGAAAGTTCTGGAATCTGAGAGGAGCTACAAATTTCCTTCCACTCAGTGTTCCCCCAAGTCTCCCGATAAAAATGGTACCTCACTTGTGTGGGTTGGCCTAGAACCCACGAAAGGAAATGGCCCAAAACACAACGTGGACACATCACATTTTTCCACAGAAACCAGAGGTGTTTTTTACAAAGTGCCTACCTGTGTATTTTGGCCTCTAGCTCAGCCGGCACCTGGGGAACCCTAGCAAACCAGCGCAGTTTTGAAAACTAGACACCTAGGGGAATCCAAGATGGGGTGACTTTTGGGGCTCTGACCAGGTTCTGTTACCTAGAATCCTTTGCAAACCTCAAAATCTAGCCAGAAAAACACTTTTTCCTCTCATTTCGGTGACAGAAAGTTCTGGAATCTGAGAGGAGCTACAAATTTCCTTCCACTCAGCGTTACCCCAAGTCTCCCGATAAAAATGGTACCTCACTTGTGTGGGTAGGCCTAGCGCCCGAGAAAGGAAATGGTCCAAAACACAACGTGGACACATCACATTTTTCCACAGAAACGTAGGTGTTTTTTACAAAGTGCCTACCTGTGGATTTTGGTCTCTAGCTCAGCCGGCACCTGGGAAAACCTAGCAAACCAGCGAATTTATGAAAACTAGACACCTAAGGAAATCCAAGATGGGGTGACTTGTGGGGCTCTGATCAGGTTCTGTTACCCAGAATCCTTTGCAAACCTCAAAATTTGGCCAAAAAAACACTTTTTCCTCTCATTTCGGTGAAAGAAAGTTCTGGAATCTGAGAGGACCCACAAATTTCCTTCCACCCAGTGTTCCCCCAGGTCTCCCGATAAAAATGGTACCTCACTTGTGTGGGTAGGCCTAGCGCCTGCAAAAGGAAATGGCCCAAAACACATCGTGGACACATCACATTTTTCCAAAGAAAACAGAGGTGTTTTTTACAAAGTGCCTACCTGTGGATTTTGAACTCTAGCTCAGCCTGCACCTGGGGAAACCTAGCAAACCAGCGAATTTATGAAAACTAGACACCTAGGGAAATCCAAGATGAGGAGACTTATGGGGCGCTGACCAGGTTCTGTTAACCAGAATCCTTTGCAAACCTCAAAATTTGGCCAAAAAAGCACTTTTTCCTCTCATTTCGGTAATAGAAAGTTCTGGAATATGAGAGGAGCCACAAATTTCTTTCCACCCAGCGTTCCCTTTAGTCTCCCGATAAAAATGGTACCTCACTTGTGTGGGTAGACCTAGCGCCCTCGAAAGGAAATCCCCCAAAACACAATGTGGACACATCACATTTTCACAAAGAAAACAGAGCAGTTTTTTACAAAGTGCCTACCTGTGGATTTTGGCCTGTAGCTCAGCCGGCACCTAGGGAAACCTAGCAAACCTGCGCAGTTTTGAAAACTAGACACCTATGGGAATCCAAGATGGGGTGACTTGTGGGGCTCTGATCAGGTTCTGTTACCCAGAATCCTTTGCACACCTCAAAATTTGGAAATAAAAAATACTTTTTCCTCTCATTTTGGTGACAGAAAGTACTGGAATCTGAGAGGAGCAACACATTTCCTTCCACTCAGCGTTCCCCCAAGTCTCAAGATAAAAATGGTACCTCACTTGTATGGGTAGGCCTAGCACCCGTAAAAGGAAATGGCCCAAAACACAACGTGGACACATCACATTTTCCCACAGAAACCAGAGGTGTTTTTTACAAAGTACCTACTTGTGGATTTTGGCCTCTAGCTCAGCCGGCATCTGGGGAAACCTAGCAAACCAGCGGATTTTTGAAAATTAGACACCTAGGGGAATCCAAGATGGGGTGACTTGTGGGGCTCTGCCCAGGTTCTGTTACCCAGAATCCTTTGCAAACCTCAAAATCTGGCCAGAAAAAACACTTTTTCCTCTCATTTCGGTGACAGAAAGTTCTGGAATCTGAGAGGATCCACAAATTTCCTTCCACTCACCATTCCCCCAAGTTTCCCGATAAAAATGGTACCTCACTTGTGTGGGTAGGCCTAGCGCCCGCGAAAGGAAATGGCCCAAAACACACCATGGACACATTACATTTTCACAAAAAACAGTGGTGTTTTTTACAAAGTGCCTACCTGTGGATTTTGGCCTGTAGCTCAGCCGGCACCTAGGGAAACCTAGCAAACCTGCACAGTTTTGAAAACTAGACACCTAGGGGAATCCAAGATGTGGTGACTTGTGGGGCTCTGATCTGGTTCTGTTACCCAGAATCCTTTGCACACCCTAAAGTTTGGCCCAAAAAATACTTTTTCCTCTCATTTCGGTGACATAAAGTACTGGAATCTGAGAGGAGACACACATTTCCTTCCACTCAGCGTTCCCCCAAGTCTCCCGATAAAAATGGTACCTCACTTGTGTGAGTAGGCCTAGCACCCGCGAAAGGAAATGTCCCAAAACACAACATGGACACATCACATTTTTCCACAGAAACCAGAGGTGTTTTTTACAAAGTGCCTACCTGTGGTTTTGGCCTCTAGCTCAGCTGGCACCTGGGGAACCCTAGCAAACCAGCGCATTTTTGAAAACTAGACACCTAGGGGAATCCAAGATGAGGTGACTTGTGGGGCTCTGACCAGGTTCTGTTACCCAGAATCCTTTGCAAACCTCAAAATTTGGCCAAAAAAACACTTTTTCCTCTCATTTCGGTGACAGAAAGTTCTGGAATCTGAGAGGACCCACAAATTTCCTTCCACCCAGTGTTCCCCCAGGTCTCCCGATAAAAATGGTATCTCACTTGTGTGGGTAGGCATAGCGCCCGCAAAAGGAAATGGCCCAAAACACACCGTGGACACATTACATTTTCACAAAGAAAACAGAGGTGTTTTTTACAAAGTGCCTACCTGTGGATTTTGGCCTGTAGCTCAGCCGGCATCTAGGGAAACCTAGCAAACATGCGCAGTTTTGAAAACTAGACACCTAGGGGAATCCAAGATGGGCTGACTTGTGGGGCTCTGACCAGGTTCTGTTACCCAGAATCCATTGCAAACCTCAAAATTTGTCCCAAAAAATACTATTTCCTCTCATTTCAGTGACAGAAAGTACTGGAATCTGAGAGGAGCCACAAATTTCCTTCCACTCAGCGTTCCCCCAAGTCTCCCGATAAAAATGGTACCTCACTTGTGTGGGTAGGCCTAGCGCCCGCGAAAGTACATGGCCCAAAACACACAGTGGACACATTACATTTTCACAAAGAAAACAGAGGTGTTTTTTACAAAGTGCCTACCTGTGGATTTTGGCCTGTAGCTCAGCCGGCACCTAGGGAAACCTAGCAAACCTGCGCAGTTTTGAAAAATTAGACACCTAGGGGAATCCAAGATGGGGTGACTTGTGGGGCTCTGACCAGGTTCTGTTACCCAGAATCCATTGCAAACCTCAAAATTTGGCTAAAAAATCCCTTTTTCCTCTCATTTCGGTGACAGAAAGTTCTGGAATCTGAGAGGACCAACAAATTCCCTTCCACCCAGTGTTGGCCCAAGTCTCCCGATAAAAATGGTACCTCGCTTGTGTGGGTAGGCCTAGCGCCCGCGAAAGATAATGGCCCAAAACACATCGTGGACACATCACATTTTTCCAAAGAAAACAGAGGTGTTTTTTACAAAGTGCCTACCTGTGGATTTTGGCCTCTAGCTCAGCCTGCACCTGGGGAAACCTAGCAAACCTGCGAATTTATGAAAACTAGACACCTAGGGAAATCCAAGATGAGGAGACTTATGGGGCTCTGATCAGGTTCTGTTACCCAGAATCCTTTGCACACCTCAAAATGTGGCCCAAAAAATACTTTTTCCTCTCATTTCGGTGACAGAAAGTACTGGAATCTGAGAGGAGCCACAAATATCCTTCCACTCAGCGTTCCCCCAAGTCTCCCGATAAAAATGGTACCTCACTTGTGTCGGTAGGCCTAGCGCCCGCGAAAGGAAATGTCCCAAAACACACCGTGGACACATTACATTTTCACAAAGAAAACAGAGGTGTTTTTTACAAAGTGCCTACCTGTGGATTTTGGCATGTAGCTCAGCCGGCACCTAGGGAAACCTAGCAAACCTGCGCAGTTTTGAAAACTAGACACCTAGGGGAATCCAAGATGGGGTGACTTGTGGGGCTCTGACCAGGTTCTGTTACCCAGAATCCTTTGCAAACCTCAAAATTTGGCCAAAAAAATCACTTTTTCCTCTCATTTCGGTAACAGAAAGTTCTGGAATCTGAGAGGAGCCACAAATTTCCTTCCACCCAGCGTTTCCTCAACTCTCCCGATAAAAATGGTACCTCGCTTGTGTGGGTAGGCCTAGCGCCCGCAAAAGGAAATGCCCCAAAACAAAACGTGGACACATCACATTTTCACAAAGAAAACAGAGCTGTTTTTTACAAAGTGCCTACCTGTGGATTTTGGCATGTAGCTCAGCCGGCACCTAGGGAAACCTAGCAAACCTGCGCAGTTTTGAAAACTAGACACACAGGGGTATCCAAGATGGGGTGACTTGTGGGGCTCTGACCAGGTTCTGTTACCCAGAATTCTTTGCAAACCACAAAATCTGGCCAGAAAAACACTTTTTCCTCTCATTTCGGTGACAGAAAGTTCTGGAATCTGAGAGGAGCCACAAATTTCCTTCCACTCAGTGTTCCCCCAAGTCTCCCGATAAAAATGGTACCTCACTTGTGTGGGTAGGCCTAGCGCCCGCGAAAGGAAATGGCCCAAAACACACCATGGACACATTACATTTTCACAAAAAACAGTGGTGTTTTTTACAAAGTGCCTACCTGTGGATTTTGGCCTGTAGCTCAGCCGGCACCTAGGGAAACCTAGCAAACCTGCACAGTTTTGAAAACTAAACACCTAGGGGAATCCAAGATGGGGTGACTTGTGGGGCTCTGACCAGGTTCTGTTACCCAGAATCCTTTGCAAACCTCAAAAGTTGGCCAAAAAAATCACTTTTTCCTCTCATTTCGGTGACAGAAAGTTCTGGAATCTGAGAGGACCCACACATTTTCTTCCACCCAGTGTTCCCCCAAGTCTCCCGATAAAAATGGTACCTTGCTTGTGTGGGTAGGCCTAACGCCCGCGAAAGGAAATGGCCCAAAACACATTGTGGACACATCACATCTTTCCAAAGAAAACAGAGGTGTTTTTTACAAAGTGCCTACCTGTGGATTTTGGCCTCTAGCTCAGGCTGCACCTCGGGAAACCTAGCAAACCAGCGAATTTATGAAAACTAGACACCTAGGGAAATCCAAGATGAGGAAACTTATGGGGCGCTGACCAGGTTCTGTTACCCAGAATCCTTTGCAAACCTCAAAATTTGGCCAAAAAAACACTTTTTCCTCTCATTTCGGTAACAGAAAGTTCTGGAATCTGAGAGGAGCCACAAATTTCCTTCCACCCAGCGTTTCCTCAACTCTCCCGATAAAAATGGTACCTCATTTGTGTGGGTAGGCCTAGCGCCCGCAAAAGGAAATGCCCCAAAACACAACGTGGACACATTACAATTTGACAAAGAAAACAGAGCTGTTTTTTACAAAGTGCCTACCTGTGGATTTTGGCATGTAGCTCAGCCGGCACCTAGGGAAACCTAGCAAACCTGCGCAGTTTTGAAAACTAGACACACAGGGGTATCCAAGATGGGGTGACTTGTGGGGGTCTGACCAGGTTCTGTTACCCAGAATTCTTTGCAAACCACAAAATCTGGCCAGAAAAATACTTTTTCCTCTCATTTCGGTGACAGAAAGTTCTGGAATCTGAGAGGAGCCACAAATTCCCTTCCACCCAGTGTTGGCCCAAGTCTCCTGATAAAAATGGTACCTCGCTTGTGTGGGTAGGCCTAGCGCCCGCGAAAGGGAATGGCCCAAAACACACCATGGACACATTACATTTTCACCAAAAACAGTGGTGTTTTTTACAAAGTGCCTACCTGTGGATTTTGGCCTGTAGCTCAGCCGGCACCTAGGGAAACCTAGCAAACCTGCACAGTTTTGAAAACTAGACACCTAGGGGAATCCAAGATGGGGTGACTTGTGGGGCTCTGATCAGGTTCTGTTACCCAGAATCCTTTGCACACCTCAAAGTTTGGCACAAAAAATAATTTTTCCTCTCATTTCGGTGACAGAAAGTACTGGAATCTGAGAGGAGCCACACATTTCCTTCCACTCAGCGTTCCCCCAAGTCTCCCGATAAAAATGGTACCTCACTTGTGTGGGTTGGCCTAGAACCCACGAAAGGAAATTGCCCAAAACACAACGTGGACACATCACATTTTTCCACAGAAACCAGAGGTGTTTTTTACAAAGTGCCTACCTGTGGATTTTGGCCTCTAGCTCAGCCGGCACCTGGGAAACCCTAGCAAACCAGCGCAGTTTTGAAAACTAGACACCTAGGGGAATCCAAGATGGGGTGACTTTTGGGGCTCTGACCAGGTTCTGTTACCTAGAATCCTTTGCAAACCTCAAAATCTAGCCAGAAAAACACTTTTTCCTCTCATTTCGGTGACAGAAAGTTCTGGAATCTGAGAGGATCCACAAATTTCCTTCCACTCAGCATTCCCCTAAGTCTCCCGATAAAAATGGTACCTCACTTGTGTGGGTAGGCCTAGCGCCCGCGAAAGAAAATGGTCCAAAACACAACGTGGACACATCACATTTTTCCACAGAAGCCAGAGGTGTTTTTTACAAAGTGACTACCTGTGGATTTTGATCTCTAGCTCAGCCGGCACCTGGGGAAACCAAGCAAACCAGCACATTTATGAAAACTAGACACCTAGTGAAATCCAAGATGGGGTGACTTGTGGGGCTCTGACCAGGTTCTGTTACCCAGAATCCTTTGCAAACCTCAAAATTTGGCCAAAAAAAAACTTTTTCCTCTCATTTCGGTGAAAGAAAGTTCTGGAATCTGAGAGGACCCACAAATTTCCTTCCACCCAGTGTTCCCACAGGTCTCCCGATAAAAATGGTACCTCACTTGTGTGGGTAGGCATAGCGCCCGCGAAAGGAAATGGCCCAAAACACACCGTGGACACATTACATTTTCACAAAGAAAACAGAGGTGTTTTTTACAAAGTGCCTACCTGTGGATTTTGGCCTGTAGCTCTGCCGGCACCTAGGGAAACCTAGCAAACCTGCGCAGTTTTGAAAACTAGACACCAAGGGAAATCCAAGATGGGGTGACTTGTGGGGCTCTGATCAGGTTCTGTTACCCAGAATCCTTTGCACACCTCAAAATTTGGTTCAAAAAATACTTTTTCCTCTCTTTTCGGTGACAGAAAGTACTGGAATCTGAGAGGAGCCACACATTTCCTTCCACTCAGCGTTCCCCCAAGTCTCCTGATAAAAATGGTACCTCACTTGTGTGGGTAGGCCTAGTACCCGCGAAAGGAAGTGGCCCAAAACACAACATGGACACATCACATTTTTCCACAGAAACCAGAGGTGTTTTTTACAAAGTGCCTACCTGTGGATTTTGGCCTCTAGCTCAGCCAGCACCTGGGGAAACCTAGCAAACCAGCGCATTTATGAAAACTAGACACCTAGGGAAATCCAAGATGAGGAGACTTATGGGGCTCTGACCAGGTTCTGTTACCCAGAATCCTTTGCAAACCTCAAAATTGGACAAAAAAACAATTTTTCCTCTCATTTCGGTAACAGAAAGCTCTGGAATCTGAGAGGAGCCACAAATTTCCTTCCACCCAGCGTTTCCTCAAGTTTCCCGATAAAAATGGTACCTCACTTGTGTGGGTAGGCCTAGCGCCCGCGAAAGGAAATGCCCCAAAACACAACGTGGACACATCACATTTTCGCAAAGAAAACAGATCTGTTTTTTACAAAGTGCCTACCTGTGGAGTTTGGCCGGTAGCTCAGCCGGCACCTAGGGAAACCTAGCAAACCTGTGCAGTTTTGAAAACTAGACACCTGGGGAATCCAAGATGGGTGACTTGTGGGGGTCTGACCAGGTTCTGTTACCCAGAATTCTTTGCAAACCACAAAATCTGGCCAGAAAAACACTTTTTCCTCTCATTTCGGTGACAGAAAGTTCTGGAATCTGAGAGGAGCCACAAATTTCCTTCCACTCAGTGTTCCCCCAAGTCTCCCGATAAAAATGGTACCTCACTTGTGTGGGTAGGCCTAGCACCCGCGAAAGGAAATGGCCCAAAACACACCATGGACACATTACATTTTCACCAAAAACAGTGGTGTTTTTTACAAAGTGCCTACCTGTGGATTTTGGCCTGTAGCTCAGCCGGCACCTAGGGAAACCTAGCAAACCTGCATAGTTTTGAAAACTAGACACCTAGGGGAATCCAAGATGGGGTGACTTGTGGGGCTCTGATCAGGTTCTGTTACCCAGAATCCTTTGCACACCTCAAAGTTTGGCCCAAAAAATAATTTTTCCTCTCATTTCGGTGACAGAAAGTACTGGAATCTGAGAGGAGCCACACATTTCCTTCCACTCAGCGTTCCCCCAAGTCTCCCGATAAAAATGGTACCTCACTTGTGTGGGTTGGCCTAGAACCCACGAAAGGAAATAGCCCAAAACACAACGTGGACACATCACATTTTTCCACAGAAACCAGAGGTGTTTTTTACAAAGTGCCTACCTGTGGATTTTGGCCTCTAGCTCAGGCTGCACCTGGGGAAACCTAGCAAACCAGCGAATTTATGAAAACTAGACACCTAGGGAAATCCAAGATGAGGTGACTTTTGGGGCTCTGACCAGGTTCGGTTACCTAGAATCCTTTGCAAACCTCAAAATCTAGCCAGAAAAACACTTTTTCCTCTCATTTCGGTGACAGAAAGTTCTGGAATCTGAGAGGAGCTACAAATTTCCTTCCACCTAGCGTTACCCCAAGTCTCCCGATAAAAATGGTACCTCACTTGTGTGGGTAGGCCTAGCGCCCGAGAAAGGAAATGGTCCAAAACACAACGTGGACACATCACATTTTTCCACAGAAACGTAGGTGTTTTTTACAAAGTGCCTACCTGTGGATTTTGATCTGTAGCTCAGCCGGCACCTGGGAAAACCTAGCAAACCAGCGCATTTATTAAAACTAGACACCTAGGGAAATCCAAGATGGGGTGACTTGTGGGGCTCTGACCAGGTTCTGTTACCCAGAATCCTTTGCAAACCTCAAAATTTGGCCAAAAAAACACTTTTTCCTCTCATTTCGGTGAAAGAAAGTTCTGGAATCTGAGAGGACCCACAAATTTCTTTCCACCCAGTGTTCCCCCAGGTCTCCCGATAAAAATGGTACCTCACTTGTGTGGGTAGGCATAGCGCCCGCGAAAGGAAATGGCCCAAAACACACCGTGGACACATTACATTTTCACAAAGAAAACAGAGGTGTTTTTTACAAAGTGCCTACCTGTGGATTTTGGCCTGTAGCTCAGCCGGCACCTAGGGAAACCTAGCAAACCTGCGCAGTTTTGAAAACTAGACACCAAGGGGAATCCAAGATGGGGTGACTTGTGGGGCTCTGATCAGGTTCTGTTACCCAGAATCCTTTGCACACCTCAAAATTTGGTTCCAAAAAAACTTTTTCCTCTCATTTCGGTGACAGAAAGTACTGGAATCTGAGAGGAGCCACACATTTCCTTCCACTCAGCGTTCCCCCAAGTCTCCTGATAAAAATGGTACCTCACTTGTGTGGGTAGGCCTAGTACCCGCGAAAGGAAGTGGCCCAAAACACAACGTGGACACATCACATTTTTCCACAGAAACCAGAGATGTTTTTTACAAAGTGCCTACCTGTGGATTTTGGCCTCTAGCTCAGCCGGCACCTGCGGAAACCTAACAAACCAGCGCATTTTTGAAAACTAGACACCTAGGGGAATCCAAGATGGGAAGACTTGTGGGGCTCTGACCAGGTTCTGTTACCCAGAATCCTTTGCAAACCTCAAAATCTGGCCGGAAAAACACTTTTCCCTCTCATTTCGGTGACAGAAAGTTCTGGAATCTGAGAGGAACCACAAATTCCCTTCCACTTAGCGTTCCCCCAAGTGTCCCGATAAAAATGGTACCTCACTTGTGTGGGTAGGCCTAGCACCCGCGAAAGGAAATGGCCCAAAACACAACGTGGACACATCACATTTTTCAACAGAAAACAGAGGTGTTTTTTACAAAGTGCCTACCTGTGGATTTTGGCTTCTAGCTCAGCCGGCACCTGGGGAAACCTAGCAAACCAGCGCATTTATGAAAACTAGACACCTAGGGAAATCCAAGATGAGGAGACTTATGGGGCTCTGACCAGGTTCTGTTACCCAGAATCCTTTGCAAACCTCAAAATTGGACAAAAAAACACTTTTTCCTCTCATTTCGGTAACAGAAAGTTCTGGAATCTGAGAGGAGCCACAAATTTCCTTCCACCCAGCGTTTCCTCAAGTCTCCCGATAAAAATGGTACCTCACTTGTGTGGGTAGGCCTAGCGCCCGCGAAAGGAAATGCCCCAAAACACAACGTGGACACATCACATTTTCGCAAAGAAAACAGAGGTGTTTTTTACAAAGTGCCTACCTGTGGATTTTGGCCGGTAGCTCAGCCGGGTCCTAGGGAAACCTAGCAAACCTGCGCAGTTTTGTAAACTAGACACCTAGGGGAATCCAAGATGGGTGACTTGTGGGGCTCTGACCAGGTTCTGTTACCCAGAATCCTTTGCAAACTTCAAAATCTGGCCAGAAAAACACTTTTTCCTCTCATTTCGGTGACAGAAAGTTCTGGAATCTGAGAGGAGTCACAAATTTCCTTCCACTCAGCGTTCCCCCAAGTCTCCTGATAAAAATGGTACCTCACTTGTGTGGGTAGGCCTAGCGCCCGCAAAAGGAAATGGCCCAAAACACACCATGGACACATTACATTTTCACAAAAAACAGAGGTGTTTTTTACAAAGTGCTTACCTGTGGATTTTGGCCTGTAGCTCAGCCGGCACCTAGGGAAACCTAGCAAACCTGCGCATTTTTGAAAACTAGACACCTACGGGAATCCAAGATGGGGTGACTTCTGGGGCTCTGATCAGGTTCTGTTACCCAGAATCCTTTGCACACCTCAAAATTTGGCCCAAAAAATACTTTTTCCTCTCATTTCGGTGACAGAAACAACTGGAATCTGAGAGGAGCCACACATTTCCTTTCACTCAGCGTTCCCCCAAGTCTCCCGATAAAAATGGTACCTCACTTGTGTGGGTAGGCCTACCACCCGCGAAAGGAAATGCCCCAAAACACAACGTGGACACATCACATTTTTCCACAGAAACCAGAGGTGTTTTTTACAAAGTGCCTACCTGTGGATTTTGGCCTATAGCTCAGCCGGCACCTGGGGAACCCTAGCAAACCAATGCATTTTTTAAAACTAGACACCTAGGGGAATCTAAGATGGGGTGACTTGTGGGGCTCTGACCAGGTTCTGTTACCCAGAATCCTTTGCAAACCTCAAAATCTGGCCAGAAAAACACTTTTTCCTCTCATTTCGGTGACAGAAAGTTCTGGAATCTGAGAGGATCCACAAATTTCCTTCCACTCAGCATTCCCCTAAGTCTCCCGATAAAAATGGTACCTCACTTGTGTGGGTAGGCCTAGCGCCCGCGAAAGAAAATGGTCCAAAACACAACGTGGACACATCACATTTTTCCACAGAAACCAGAGATGTTTTTTACAAAGTGCCTACCTGTGGATTTTGGCCTGTAGCTCAGCCGGCAGCTAGGGAAACCTAGCAAACCTGCGCAGTTTTGAAAACTAGACACCTAGGGGAATCCAAGATGGGGTGACTTGTGGGGCTCTGATCAGGTTCTGTTACCCAGAATCCTTTGCACACCTCAAAATTTGGCCATAAAAAATACTTTTCCCTCTCATTTCGGTGACAGAAAGTTCTGGAATCTGGGAGGACCCACAAATTTCCTTCCACCCAGTGTTCCCCCAAGTCTCCCGATAAAAACAGTACCTCACTTGTGTGGGTAGGCCTAGCGCCCACGAAAGGAAATGGCCCAAAACACACCGTGGACACATTCCATTTTCACAAAGAAAACAGAGGTGTTTTTTACAAAGTGCCTACCTGTGGATTTTGGCTTGTAGCTCACCCGGCACCTAGGGAAACCTAGCAAACCTGCGCAGTTTTGAAAACTAGACACCTAGGGAAATCCAAGATGGGGTGACTTGTGGGGCTCTGACCAGGTTCTGTTACCCAGAATCCTTTGCAAACCTTAAAATTTGGCCCAAAAAATACTTTTTCCTCTCATTTCGGTGACAGAAAGTTCTGGAATCTGAGAGGACCCACAAATTTCCTTCCACCCAGTGTTCCCCCAGGTCTCCCGATAAAAATGGTACCTCACTTGTGTGGGTAGTCATAGCGCCCGTGAAAGGAAATGGCCCAAAACACACCGTGGACACATTACATTTTCACAAAGAAAACAGAGGTGTTTTTTACAAAGTGCCTACCTGTGGATTTTGGCCTGTAGCTCAGCCGGCACCTAGGGAAACCTAGAAAACCTGCGCAGTTTTAAAAACTAGACACCAATGGGAATCCAAGATGGGGTGACTTGTGGGGCTCCGATCAGGTTCTGTTACCCAGAATCCTTTGCACACCTCAAAATTTGGTTAAAAAAATACTTTTTCCTCTCTTTTCGGTGACAGAAAGTACTGGAATCTGAGAGGAGCCACACATTTCCTTCCACTCAGCGTTCCCCCAAGTCTCCTGATAAAAATGGTACCTCACTTGTGTGGGTAGGCGTAGCGCCCGCGAAAGGAAATGGCCCAAAACACAACGTGGACACATCACATTTTTCCACAGAAAACCGAGGTGTTTTTTACAAAATGCCTACCTGGGGATTTTGGCCTCTAGCTCAGCCGACACCTGGGGAAACCTAGCAAACCAGCGCATTTATGAAAACTAGACACCTAGGGAAATCCAAGATGAGGAGACTTATGGGGCTCTGACCAGGTTCTGTTACCCAGAATCCTTTGCAAACCTCAAAATTGGACAAAAAAACACTTTTTCCTCTCATTTCGGTAACAGAAAGTTCGGGAATCTGAGAGGAGCCACAAATTTCCTTCCACCCAGCGTTTCCTCAAGTCTCCCGATAAAAATGGTACCTCACTTGTGTGGGTAGGCCTAGCGCCCGCGAAAGGAAATGCCCCAAAACACAACGTTTACACATCACATTTTCGCAAAGAAAACAGAGCTGTTTTTTACAAAGTGCCTACCTGTGGATTTTGGCCGGTAGCTCAGCCGGCACCTAGGGAAACCTAGCAAACATGCGCAGTTTTGAAAACTAGACACCTAGGGGAATCCAAGATGGGTGACTTGTGGGGCTCTGACCAGGTTCTGTTACCCAGAATCCTTTGCAAACCTCAAAATCTGGCCAGAAAAACACTTTTTCCTCTCATTTCGGTGACAGAAAGTTCTGGAATCTGAGAGGAGTCACAAATTTCCTTCCACTCAGCTTTCCCCCAAGTCTCCCGATAAAAATGGTACCTCACTTGTGTGGGTAGGCCTAGCGCCCGCAAAAGGAAATGGCCCAAAACACACCATGGACACATTACATTTTCACAAAAAACAGAGGTGTTTTTTACAAAGTGCCTACCTGTGGATTTTGGCCTGTAGCTCAGCCGGCACCTAGGGAAACCTAGCA
Source organism: Pleurodeles waltl (assembly GCF_031143425.1). Classification (NCBI taxonomy): domain Eukaryota; kingdom Metazoa; phylum Chordata; class Amphibia; order Caudata; family Salamandridae; genus Pleurodeles; species Pleurodeles waltl. The sequence continues at coordinate 877,749,290 of NC_090444.1, forward strand.
AACCTGCGCATTTTTTAAAACTAGACACCTACGGGAATCCAAGATGGGGTGACTTCTGGGGCTCTGATCAGGTTCTGTTACCCAGAATCCTTTGCACACCTCAAAATTTGGCCCAAAAAATACTTTTTCCTCTCATTTCGGTGACAGAAAGTACTGGAATCTGAGAGGAGCCACACATTTCCTTTCACTCAGCATTCCCCTAAGTCTCCCGATAAAAATGGTACCTCACTTGTGTGGGTAGGCCTAGCGCCCGCGAAAGAAAATGGTCCAAAACACAACGTGGACACATCACATTTTTCCACAGAAACCAGAGGTGTTTTTTACAAAGTGACTACCTGTGGATTTTGATCTCTAGCTCAGCCGGCACCCGGGGAAAGCAAGCAAACCAGCACATTTATGAAAACTAGACACCTAGTGAAATCCAAGATGGGGTGACTTGTGGGGCTCTGACCAGGTTCTGTTCCCAGAATCCTTTGCAAACCTCAAAATTTGGCCAAAAAAACACTTTTTCCTCTCATTTCGGTGACAGAAAGTTCTGGAATCTGAGAGGACCCACATATTTCCTTCCACCCAGTGTTTCCCCAGGTCTCCCGATAAAAATTGTTTCTCACTTGTGTGGGTAGGCTTAGCGCCGCAAAAGGAAATGACCCAAAACACACCGTGGATACATCACATTTTCACAAAGAAAACAGAGGTGTTTTTTACAAAGTGCCTACCTGTGGATTTTGGCCTGTAGCTCAGCCGGCAGCTAGGGAAACCTAGCAAACCTGCGCAGTTTTGAAAACTAGACACCTAGGGGAATCCAAGATGGGGTGACTTGTGGGGCTCTGATCAGGTTCTGTTACCCAGAATCCTTTGCACACCTCAAAATTTGAGCATAAAAAATACTTTTCCCTCTCATTTCGGTGACAGAAAGTTCTGGCATCTGGGAGGCCCACAAATCTCCTTCCACCCAGTGTTCCCCCAAGTCTCCCGATAAAAACAGTACCTCACTTGTGTGGGTAGGCCTAGCGCCCACGAAAGGAAATGGCCCAAAACACACCGTGGACACATTCCATTTTCACAAAGAAAACAGAGGTGTTTTTTACAAAGTGCCTACCTGTGGATTTTGGCCTGTAGCTCACCCGGCACCTAGGGAAACCTAGCAAACCTGCGCAGTTTTGAAAACTAGACACCTAGGGAAATCCAAGATGGGGTGACTTGTGGGGCTCTGACCAGGTTCTGTTACCCAGAATCCTTTGCAAACCTTAAAATTTGGCCCAAAAAATAATTTTTCCTCTCATTTCGGTGACAGAAAGTTCTGGAATCTGAGAGGACCCACAAATTTCCTTACACCCAGTGTTCCCCCAGGTCTCCCGATAAAAATGGTACCTCACTTGTGTGGGTAGTCATAGCGCCCGTGAAAGGAAATGGCCCAAAACACACTGTGGACACATTACATTTTCACAAAGAAAACAGAGGTGTTTTTTACAAAGTGCCTACCTGTGGATTTTGGCCTGTAGCTCAGCCGGCACCTAGGGAAACCTAGAAAACCTGCGCAGTTTTGAAAACTAGACACCAATGGGAATCCAAGATGGGGTGACTTGTGGGGCTCCGATCAGGTTCTGTTACCCAGAATCCTTTGCACACCTCAATATTTGGTTCAAAAAATACTTTTTCCTCTCTTTTCGGTGACAGAAACTACTGGAATCTGAGAGGAGCCACACATTTCCTTCCACTCAGCGTTCCCCCAAGTCTCCTGATAAAAATGGTACCTCACTTGTGTGGGTAGGCCTAGTACCCGCGAAAGGAAGTGGCCCAAAACACAACGTGGACACATCACATTTTTCCACAGAAACCAGAGGTGTTTTTTACAAAGTGCCTACCTGTGGATTTTGGCCTCTAGCTCAGCCGGCACCTGCGGAAAACTAGCAAACCAGCGCATTTTTGAAAACTAGACACCTAGGGGAATCCAAGATGGGGTGACTTGTGGGGCTCTGACCAGGTTCTGTTACACAGAATCCTTTGCAAACCTCAAAATCTGGCCAGAAAAACACTTTTCCCTCTCATTTCGGTGACAGAAAGTTCTGGAATCTGAGAAGAACCACAAATTTCCTTCCACTTAGCGTTCCCCCAAGTGTCCCGATAAAAATGGTACCTCACTTGTGTGGGTAGGCCTAGCGCCCGCGAAAGGAAATGGCCCAAAACACAACGTGGACACATCACATTTTTCCACAGAAAACCGAGGTGTTTTTTACAAAATGCCTACCTGGGGATTTTGGCCTCTAACTCAGCCGACACCTGGGGAAACCTAGCAAACCAGCGCATTTATGAAAACTAGACACCTAGGGAAATCCAAGATGAGGAGACTTATGGGGCTCTGACCAGGTTCTGTTACCCAGAATCCTTTGCAAACCTCAAAATTGGCCAAAAAAACACTTTTTCCTCTCATTTCGGTAACAGAAAGTTCTGGAATCTGAGAGGAGCCACAAATTTCCTTCCACCCAGCGTTTCCTCAAGTCTCCCGATAAAAATGGTACCTCACTTGTGTGGGTAGGCCTAGCGCCCGCGAAAGGAAATGCCCCAAAACACAACGTGGACACATCACATTTTCGCAAAGAAAACAGAGCTGTTTTTTACAAAGTGCCTACCTGTGGATTTTGGCCGGTAGCTCAGCCGGCACCTAGGGAAACCTAGCAAACCTGCGCAGTTTTGAAAACTAGACACCTAGGGGAATCCAAGATGGGTGACTTGTGGGGCTCTAACCAGGTTCTGTTACCCAGAATCCTTTGCAAACCTCAAAATCTGGCCAGAAAAACACTTTTTCCTCTCATTTCGGTGACAGAAAGTTCTGGAATCTGAGAGGAGTCACAAATTTCCTTCCACTCAGCGTTCCCCCAAGTCTCCCGATAAAAATGGTACCTCACTTGTGTGGGTAGGCCTAGCGCCCGCAAAAGGAAATGGCCCAAAACACACCATGGACACATTACATTTTCACAAAAAACAGAGGTGTTTTTTACAAAGTGCCTACCTGTGGATTTTGGCCTGTAGCTCAGCCGGCACCTAGGGAAACCTATCAAACCTGCGCATTTTTGAAAACTAGACACCTACGGGAATCCAAGATGGGGTGACTTCTGGGGCTCCGATCAGGTTCTGTTACCCAGAATCCTTTGCACACCTCAAAATTTGGTTCAAAAAATACTTTTTCCTCTCTTTTCGGTGACAGAAAGTACTGGAATCTGAGAGGAGCCACACATTTCCTTCCACTCAGCGTTCCCCCAAGTCTCCTGATAAAAATGGTACCTCACTTGTGTGGGTAGGCCTAGTACCCGCGAAAGGAAGTGGCCCAAAACACAACGTGGACACATCACATTTTTCCACAGAAACCAGAGGTGTTTTTTACAAAGTGCCTACCTGTGGATTTTGGCCTCTAGCTCAGCCGGCATCTGCGGAAAACTAGCAAACCAGCGCATTTTTGAAAACTAGACACCTAGAGGAATCCAAGATGGGGTGACTTGTGGGGCTCTGACCAGGTTCTGTTACCCAGAATCCTTTGCAAACCTCAAAATCTAGCCAGAAAAACACTTTTCCCTCTCATTTCGGTGACAGAAAGTTCTACAATCTGAGAAGAACCACAAATTTCCTTCCACTTAGCGTTCCCCCAAGTGTCCCGATAAAAATGGTACCTCACTTGTGTGGGTAGGCCTAGCGCCCGCGAAAGGAAATGGCCCAAAACACAACGTGGACACATCACATTTTTCCACAGAAAACCGAGGTGTTTTTTACAAAATGCCTACCTGGGGATTTTGGCCTCTAACTCAGCCGACACCTGGGGAAACATAGCAAACCAGCGCATTTATGAAAACTAGACACCTAGGGAAATCCAAGATGAGGAGACTTATGGGGCTCTGACCAGGTTCTGTTACACAGAATCCTTTGCAAACCTCAAAATTGGCCAAAAAAACACTTTTTCCTCTCATTTCGGTAACAGAAAGTTCTGGAATCTGAGAGGAGCCACAAATTTCCTTCCACCCAGCGTTTCCTCAAGTCTCCCGATAAAAATGGTACCTCACTTGTGTGGGTAGGCCTAGCGCCCGCGAAAGGAAATGGCCCAAAACACAACGTGGACACATCACATTTTCACAAAGAAAACAGAGGTGTTTTTTACAAAGTGCCTACCTGTGGATTTTGGCCTGTAGCTCAGCCGGCACCTAGGGAAACCTAGCAAACCTGCGCAGTTTTGAAAACTAGACACCTAGGGGAATCCAAGATGGGTGACTTGTGGGGCTCTAACCAGGTTCTGTTACCCAGAATCCTTTGCAAACCTCAAAATCTGGCCAGAAAAACACTTTTTCCTCTCATTTCGGTGACAGAAAGTTCTGGAATCTGAGAGGAGTCACAAATTTCCTTCCACTCAGCGTTCCCCCAAGTCTCCCGATAAAAATGGTACCTCACTTGTGTGGGTAGGCCTAGCGCCCGCAAAAGGAAATGGCCCAAAACACACCATGGACACATTACATTTTCACAAAAAACAGAGGTGTTTTTTACAAAGTGCCTACCTGTGGATTTTGGCCTCTAGCTCAGCCGGCACCTGGGGAACCCTAGCAAACCAGCGCATTTATGAAAACTAGACACCTACGGGAATCCAAGATGGGGTGACTTCTGGGGCTCTGATCAGGTTCTGTTACCCAGAATCCTTTGCACACCTCAAAATTTGGCCCAAAAAATACTTTTTCCTCTCATTTCGGTGACAGAAAGTACTGGAATCTGAGAGGAGCCACACATTTCCTTTCACTCAGCGTTCCCCCAAGTCTCCCGATAAAAATGGTACCTCACTTGTGTGTGTAGGCCTAGCACCCGCAAAAGGAAATGCCCCAAAACACAACGTGGACACATCACATTTTTCCACAGAAACCAGAGGTGTTTTTTACAAAGTGCCTACCTGTGGATTTTGGCCTCTAGCTCAGCCGGCACCTGGGGAACCCTAGCAAACCAGCGCATTTTTGAAAACTAGACACCTAGGGGAATCCAAGATGGTGTGACTTGTGGGGCTCTGACCAGGTTCTGTTACCCAGAATCCTTTGCAAACCTCAAAATCTGGCCAGAAAAACACTTTTTCCTCTCATTTCGGTGACAGAAAGTTCTGGAATCTGAGAGGATCCACAAATTTCCTTCCTCTCAGCATTCCCCTTAGTCTCCCGATAAAAATGGTACCTCACTTGTGTGGGTAGGCCTAGCGCCCGCGAAACGAAATGGTCCAAAACACAACGTGGACACATCACATTTTTCCACAGAAACCAGAGGTGTTTTTTACAAAGTGACTACCTGTGGGATTTGATCTCTAGCTCAGCCGGCACCCAGGGAAACCAAGCAAACCAGCACATTTATGAAAACTAGACACCTAGTGAAATCCAAGATGGGATGACTTGTGGGGCTCTGACCAGGTTCTGTTCCCAGAATCCTTTGCAAACCTCAAAATTTGGCCAAAAAAACACTTTTTCCTCTCATTTCGGTGACAGAAAGTTCTGGAATCTGAGAGGACCCACATATTTCCTTCCACCCAGTGTTTCCCCAGGTCTCCCGATAAAAATTGTTTCTCACTTGTGTGGGTAGGCTTAGCGCCGCAAAAGGAAATGGCCCAAAACACACTGTGGATACATCACATTTTCACAAAGAAAACAGAGGTGTTTTTTACAAAGTGCCTACCTGTGGATTTTGGCCTGTAGCTCAGCCGGCAGCTAGGGAAACCTAGCAAACCTGCGCAGTTTTGAAAACTAGACACCTAGGGGAATCCAAGATGGGGTGACTTGTGGGGCTCTGATCAGGTTGTGTTACCCAGAATCCTTTGCACACCTCAAAATTTGGCCATAAAAAATACTTTTCCCTCTCATTTCGGTGACAGAAAGTTCTGGAATCTGAGAGGACCCACAAATTTCCTTCCACCCAGTGTTCCCCCAAGTCTCCCGATAAAACCAGTACCTCACTTGTGTGGGTAGGCCTAGCGCCCATGAAAGGAAATGGCACAAAACACACCGTGGACACATTCCATTTTCACAAAGAAAACAGAGGTGTTTTTTTACAAAGTGCCTACCTGTGGATTTTGGCCTGTAGCTCACCCGGCACCTAGGGAAACCTAGCAAACCTGCGCAGTTTTGAAAACTAGACACCTAGGGGAATCCAAGATGGGGTGACTTGTGGGGCTCTGATCCGGTTCTGTTACCCAGAATACTTTGCACACCTCAAAATTTGGCCCAAAAAATACTTTTTCCTCTCATTTCGCTGACAGAAAGTACTGGAATCTGAGAGGAGTCACACATTTCCTTTTTCTCAGCGTTCCCCCAAGTCTCCCGATAAAAATGGTACCTCACTTGTGTGGGTAGGCCTAGCACCCGCGAAAGGAAATGCCCCAAAACACAACGTGGAAACATCACATTTTTCCACAGAAACCAGAGGTGTTTTTTACAAAGTGCCTACCTGTGGATTTTGGCCTCTAGCTCAGCCGGCACCTGGGGAACCCTAGCAAACCAGCGCATTTTTGAAAACTAGACACCTAGGGGAATCCAAGATGGGGTGACTTGTGGGGCTCTGACCAGGTTCTGTTACTCAGAATCCTTTGCAAACCTCAAAATCTGGCCAGAAAAACACTTTTTCCTCACATTTCGGTGACAGAAAGTTCTGGAATCTGAGAGGCTCCACAAATTTCCTTCCACTTAGCATTCCCCCAAGTCTCCCGATACAAATGGTACCTCACTTGTGTGGGTAGGTTTAGCGCCCGCGAAAGGAAATGGTCCAAAACACAACGTGGACACATCACATTTTTCCACAGAAACCAGAGGTGTTTTTTACAAAGTGACTACCTGTGGATTTTGATCTCTAGCTCAGCCGGCACCCGGGGAAACCAAGCAAACCAGCACATTTATGAAAACTAGACACCTAGTGAAATCCAAGATGGGGTGACTTGTGGGGCTCTGACCAGGTTCTGTTCCCAGAATCCTTTGCAAACCTCAAAATTTGGCCAAAAAAACACTTTTTCCTCTCATTTCGGTGACAGAAAGTTCTGGAATCTGAGAGGACCCACATATTTCCTTCCACCCAGTGTTTCCCCAGGTCTCCCGATAAAAACTGTTTCTCACTTGTGTGGGTAGGCTTAGCGCCGCAAAAGGAAATGGCCCAAAACACACTGTGGATACATCACATTTTCACAAAGAAAACAGAGGTGTTTTTTACAAAGTGCCTACCTGTGGATTTTGGCCTGTAGCTCAGCCGGCAGCTAGGGAAACCTAGCAAACCTGCGCAGTTTTGAAAACTAGACACATAGGGGAATCCAAGATGGGGTGACTTGTGGGGCTCTGATCAGGTTCTGTTACCCAGAATCCTTGGCACACCTCAAAATTTGGCCCAAAAAATACTTTTTCCTCTCATTTCGGTGACAGAAAGTACTGGAATCTGAGAGGAGCCACACATTTCCTTTTACTCAGCGTTCCCCCAAGTCTCCCGATAAAAATGGTACCTCACTTGTGTGGGTAGGCCTAGCGCCCGCAAAAGGAAATGGCCCAAAACACACCATGGACACATTACATTTTCACAAAAAACAGAGGTGTTTTTTACAAAGTGCCTACCTGTGGATTTTGGCCTCTAGCTCAGCCGGCACCTGGGGAACCCTAGCAAACCAGCGCATTTATGAAAACTAGACACCTACGGGAATCCAAGATGGGGTGACTTCTGGGGCTCTGATCAGGTTCTGTTACCCAGAATCCTTTGCACACCTCAAAATTTGGCCCAAAAAATACTTTTTCCTCTCATTTCGGTGACAGAAAGTACTGGAATCTGAGAGGAGCCACACATTTCCTTTCACTCAGCGTTCCCCCAAGTCTCCCGATAAAAATGGTACCTCACTTGTGTGTGTAGGCCTAGCACCCGCAAAAGGAAATGCCCCAAAACACAACGTGGACACATCACATTTTTCCACAGAAACCAGAGGTGTTTTTTACAAAGTGCCTACCTGTGGATTTTGGCCTCTAGCTCAGCCGGCACCTGGGGAACCCTAGCAAACCAGCGCATTTTTGAAAACTAGACACCTAGGGGAATCCAAGATGGTGTGACTTGTGGGGCTCTGACCAGGTTCTGTTACCCAGAATCCTTTGCAAACCTCAAAATCTGGCCAGAAAAACACTTTTTCCTCTCATTTCGGTGACAGAAAGTTCTGGAATCTGAGAGGATCCACAAATTTCCTTCCACTCAGCATTCCCCTAAGTCTCCCGATAAAAATGGTACCTCACTTGTGTGGGTAGGCCTAGCGCCCGCGAAACGAAATGGTCCAAAACACAACGTGGACACATCACATTTTTCCACAGAAACCAGAGGTGTTTTTTACAAAGTGACTACCTGTGGGATTTGATCTCTAGCTCAGCCGGCACCCAGGGAAACCAAGCAAACCAGCACATTTATGAAAACTAGACACCTAGTGAAATCCAAGATGGGGTGACTTGTGGGGCTCTGACCAGGTTCTGTTCCCAGAATCCTTTGCAAACCTCAAAATTTGGCCAAACAAACACTTTTTCCTCTCATTTCGGTGACAGAAAGTTCTGGAATCTGAGAGGACCCACATATTTCCTTCCACCCAGTGTTTCCCCAGGTCTCCCGATAAAAATTGTTTCTCACTTGTGTGGGTAGGCTTAGCGCCGCAAAAGGAAATGGCCCAAAACACACTGTGGATACATCACATTTTCACAAAGAAAACAGAGGTGTTTTTTACAAAGTGCCTACCTGTGGATTTTGGCCTGTAGCTCAGCCGGCAGCTAGGGAAACCTAGCAAACCTGCGCAGTTTTGAAAACTAGACACCTAGGGGAATCCAAGATGGGGTGACTTGTGGGGCTCTGATCAGGTTCTGTTACCCAGAATCCTTTCCACACCTCAAAATTTGGCCATAAAAAATACTTTTCCCTCTCATTTCGGTGACAGAAAGTTCTGGAATCTGAGAGGACCCACAAATTTCCTTCCACCCAGTGTTCCCCCAAGTCTCCCGATAAAACCAGTACCTCACTTGTGTGGGTAGGCCTAGCGCCCATGAAAGGAAATGGCACAAAACTCACCGTGGACACATTCCATTTTCACAAAGAAAACAGAGGTGTTTTTTTACAAAGTGCCTACCTGTGGATTTTGGCCTGTAGCTCACCCGGCACCTAGGGAAACCTAGCAAACCTGCGCAGTTTTGAAAACTAGACACCTAGGGGAATCCAAGATGGGGTGACTTGTGGGGCTCTGATCCGGTTCTGTTACCCAGAATACTTTGCACACCTCAAAATTTGGCCCAAAAAATACTTTTTCCTCTCATTTCGGTGACAGAAAGTACTGGAATCTGAGAGGAGCCACACATTTCCTTTTACTCAGCGTTCCCCCAAGTCTCCCGATAAAAATGGTACCTCACTTGTGTGGGTAGGCCTAGCACCCGCGAAAGGAAATGCCCCAAAACACAACGTGGAAACATCACATTTTTCCACAGAAACCAGAGGTGTTTTTTACAAAGTGCCTACCTGTGGATTTTGGCCTCTAGCTCAGCCGGCACCTGGGGAACCCTAGCAAACCAGCGCATTTTTGAAAACTAGACACCTAGGGGAATCCAAGATGGGGTGACTTGTGGGGCTCTGACCAGGTTCTGTTACTCAGAATCCTTTGCAAACCTCAAAATCTGGCCAGAAAAACACTTTTTCCTCTCATTTCGGTGACAGAAAGTTCTGGAATCTGAGAGGATCCACAAATTTCCTTCCACTCAGCATTCCCCCAAGTCTCCCGATACAAATGGTACCTCACTTGTGTAGGTAGGCCTAGCGCCCGCGAAAGGAAATGGTCCAAAACACAACGTGGACACATCACATTTTTCCACAGAAACCAGAGGTGTTTTTTACAAAGTGACTACCTGTGGATTTTGATCTCTAGCTCAGCCGGCACCCGGGGAAACCAAGCAAACCAGCACATTTATGAAAACTAGACACCTAGTGAAATCCAAGATGGGGTGACTTGTGGGGCTCTGACCAGGTTCTGTTCCCAGAATCCTATGCAAACCTCAAAATTTGGCCAAAAAAACACTTTTTCCTCTCATTTCGGTGACAGAAAGTTCTGGAATCTGAGAGGACCCACATATTTCCTTCCACCCAGTGTTTCCCCAGGTCTCCCGATAAAAACTGTTTCTCACTTGTGTGGGTAGGCTTAGCGCCGCAAAAGGAAATGGCCCAAAACACACTGTGGATACATCACATTTTCACAAAGAAAACAGAGGTGTTTTTTACAAAGTGCCTACCTGTGGATTTTGGCCTGTAGCTCAGCCGGCAGCTAGGGAAACCTAGCAAACCTGCGCAGTTTTGAAAACTAGACACATAGGGGAATCCAAGATGGGGTGACTTGTGGGGCTCTGATCGGGTTCTGTTACCCAGAATCCTTGGCACACCTCAAAATTTGGCCCAAAAAATACTTTTTCCTCTCATTTCGGTGACAGAAAGTACTGGAATCTGAGAGGAGCCACACATTTCCTTTTACTCAGCGTTCCCCCAAGTCTCCCGATAAAAATGGTACCTCACTTGTGTGGGTAGGCCTAGCACCCGCGAAAGGAAATGCCCCAAAACACAACGTGGAAACATCACATTTTTCCACAGAAACCAGAGGTGTTTTTTACAAAGTGCCTACCTGTGGATTTTGGCCTCTAGCTCAGCCGGCACCTGGGGAACCCTAGCAAACCAGTGCATTTTTGAAAACTAGACACCTAGGGGAATCCAAGATGGGGTGACTTGTGGGGCTCTGACCAGGTTCTGTTACTCAGAATCCTTTGCAAACCTCAAAATCTGGCCAGAAAAACACTTTTTCCTCTCATTTCGGTGACAGAAAGTTCTGGAATCTGAGAGGATCCACAAATTTCCTTCCACTCAGCATTCCCCCAAGTCTCCCGATACAAATGGTACCTCACTTGTGTGGGTAGGCCTAGCGCCCGCGAAAGGAAATGGTCCAAAACACAACGTGGACACATCACATTTTTCCACAGAAACCAGAGGTGTTTTTTACAAACGTGACTACCTGTGGATTTTGATCTCTAGCTCAGCCGGCACCCGGGGAAACCAAGCAAACCAGCACATTTATGAAAACTAGACACCTAGTGAAATCCAAGATGGGGTGACTTGTGGGGCTCTGACCAGGTTCTGTTCCCAGAATCCTTTGCAAACCTCAAAATTTGGCCAAAAAAACACTTATTCCTCTCATTTCGGTGACAGAAAGTTCTGGAATCTGAGAGGACCCACATATTTCCTTCCACCCAGTGTTTCCCCAGGTCTCCCGATAAAAACTGTTTCTCACTTGTGTGGGTAGGCTTAGCGCCGCAAAAGGAAATGGCCCAAAACACACTGTGGATACATCACATTTTCACAAAGAAAACAGAGGTGTTTTTTACAAAGTGCCTACCTGTGGATTTTGGCCTGTAGCTCAGCCGGCAGCTAGGGAAACCTAGCAAACCTGCGCAGTTTTGAAAACTAGACACATAGGGGAATCCAAGATGGGGTGACTTGTGGGGCTCTGATCAGGTTCTGTTACCCAGAATCCTTGGCACACCTCAAAATTTGGCCATAAAAAATACTTTTCCCTCTCATTTCGGTGACAGAAAGTTCTGGAATCTGAGAGGACCCACAAATTTCCTTCCACCCAGTGTTCCCCCAAGTCTCCCGATAAAACCAGTACCTCACTTGTGTGGGTGGGCCTAGCGCCCATGAAAGGAAATGGCACAAAACACACCGTGGACACATTCCATTTTCACAAAGAAAACAGAGGTGTTTTTTTACAAAGTGCCTACCTGTGGATTTTGGCCTGTAGCTCACCCGGCACCTAGGGAAACCTAGCAAACCTGCGCAGTTTTGAAAACTAGACACCTAGGGGAATCCAAGATGGGGTGACTTGTGGGGCTCTGATCCGGTTCTGTTACCCAGAATACTTTGCACACCTCAAAATTTGGCCCAAAAAATACTTTTTCCTCTCATTTCGGTGACAGAAAGTACTGGAATCTGAGAGGAGCCACACATTTCCTTTCACTCAGCGTTCCCCCAAGTCTCCCGATAAAAATGGTACCTCACTTGTGTGGGTAGGCCTAGCACCCGCGAAATGAAATGCCCCAAAACACAACGTGGACACATCACATTTTTCCACAGAAACCAGAGGTGTTTTTTACAAAGTGCCTACCTGTGGATTTTGGCCTCTAGCTCAGCCGGCACCTGGGGAACCCAAGCAAACCAGCACATTTATGAAAACTAGACACCTAGTGAAATCCAAGATGGGGTGACTTGTGGGGCTCTGACCAGGTTCTGTTCCCAGAATCCTTTGCAAACCTCAAAATTTGGCCAAAAAAACACTTTTTCCTCTCATTTCGGTGACAGAAAGTTCTGGAATCTGAGAGGATCCACAAATTTCCTTCCACTCAGCATTCCCCCAAGTCTCCCGATAAGAATGGTACCTCACTTGTGTGGGTAGGCCTAGCGCCCGCAAAAGGAAATGGTCCAAAACACAACGTGGACACATCACATTTTTCCACAGAAACCAGAGGTGTTTTTTACAAAGTGCTTACCTGTGGATTTTGTCCTGTAGCTCAGCCAGCACCTAGGGAAACCTAGCAAACCTGCGCATTTTTGAAAACTAGACACCTACGGGAATCCAAGATGGGGTGACTTCTGGGGCTCTGATCAGGTTCTGTTACCCAGAATCCTTTGCACACCTCAAAATTTGGCCCAAAAAATAATTTTTCCTCTCATTTCGGTGACAGAAACAACTGGAATCTGAGAGGAGCCATACATTTCCTTTCACTCAGCGTTCCCCCAAGTCTCCCGATAAAAATGGTACCTCACTTGTGTGGGTAGGCCTAGCACCCGCAAAAGGAAATGCCCCAAAACACAACATGGACACATCACATTTTTCCACGGAAACCAGAGGTGTTTTTTACAAAGTGACTACCTGTGGATTTTGATCTCTAGCTCAGCCGGCACCCGGGGAAACCAAGCAAACCAGCACATTTATGAAAACTAGACACCTAGTGAAATCCAAGATGGGGTGACTTGTGGGGCTCTGACCAGGTTCTGTTCCCAGAATCCTTTGCAAACCTCAAAATTTGGCCAAAAAAACACTTTTTCCTCTCATTTCGGTGACAGAAAGTTCTGGAATCTGAGAGGACCCACATATTTCCTTCCACCCAGTGTTTCCCCAGGTCTCCCGATAAAAACTGTTTCTCACTTGTGTGGGTAGGCTTAGCGCCGCAAAAGGAAATGGCCCAAAACACACTGTGGATACATCACATTTTCACAAAGAAAACAGAGGTGTTTTTTACAAAGTGCCTACCTGTGGATTTTGGCCTGTAGCTCAGCCGGCAGCTAGGGAAACCTAGCAAACCTGCGCAGTTTTGAAAACTAGACACATAGGGGAATCCAAGATGGGGTGACTTGTGGGGCTCTGATCGGGTTCTGTTACCCAGAATCCTTGGCACACCTCAAAATTTGGCCCAAAAAATACTTTTTCCTCTCATTTCGGTGACAGAAAGTACTGGAATCTGAGAGGAGCCACACATTTCCTTTTACTCAGCGTTCCCCCAAGTCTCCCGATAAAAATGGTACCTCACTTGTGTGGGTAGGCCTAGCACCCGCGAAAGGAAATGCCCCAAAACACAACGTGGAAACATCACATTTTTCCACAGAAACCAGAGGTGTTTTTTACAAAGTGCCTACCTGTGGATTTTGGCCTCTAGCTCAGCCGGCACCTGGGGAACCCTAGCAAACCAGCGCATTTTTGAAAACTAGACACCTAGGGGAATCCAAGATGGGGTGACTTGTGGGGCTCTGACCAGGTTCTGTTACTCAGAATCCTTTGCAAACCTCAAAATCTGGCCAGAAAAACACTTTTTCCTCTCATTTCGGTGACAGAAAGTTCTGGAATCTGAGAGGATCCACAAATTTCCTTCCACTCAGCATTCCCCCAAGTCTCCCGATACAAATGGTACCTCACTTGTGTGGGTAGGCCTAGCGCCCGCGAAAGGAAATGGTCCAAAACACAACGTGGACACATCACATTTTTCCACAGAAACCAGAGGTGTTTTTTACAAAGTGACTACCTGTGGATTTTGATCTCTAGCTCAGCCGGCACCCGGGGAAACCAAGCAAACCAGCACATTTATGAAAACTAGACACCTAGTGAAATCCAAGATGGGGTGACTTGTGGGGCTCTGACCAGGTTCTGTTCCCAGAATCCTTTGCAAACCTCAAAATTTGGCCAAAAAAACACTTATTCCTCTCATTTCGATGACAGAAAGTTCTGGAATCTGAGAGGACCCACATATTTCCTTCCACCCAGTGTTTCCCCAGGTCTCCCGATAAAAACTGTTTCTCACTTGTGTGGGTAGGCTTAGCGCCGCAAAAGGAAATGGCCCAAAACACACTGTGGATACATCACATTTTCACAAAGAAAACAGAGGTGTTTTTTACAAAGTGCCTACCTGTGGATTTTGGCCTGTAGCTCAGCCGGCAGCTAGGGAAACCTAGCAAACCTGCGCAGTTTTGAAAACTAGACACATAGGGGAATCCAAGATGGGGTGACTTGTGGGGCTCTGATCAGGTTCTGTTACCCAGAATCCTTGGCACACCTCAAAATTTGGCCATAAAAAATACTTTTCCCTCTCATTTCGGTGACAGAAAGTTCTGGAATCTGAGAGGACCCACAAATTTCCTTCCACCCAGTGTTCCCCCAAGTCTCCCGATAAAACCAGTACCTCACTTGTGTGGGTGGGCCTAGCGCCCATGAAAGGAAATGGCACAAAACACACCGTGGACACATTCCATTTTCACAAAGAAAACAGAGGTGTTTTTTTACAAAGTGCCTACCTGTGGATTTTGGCCTGTAGCTCACCCGGCACCTAGGGAAACCTAGCAAACCTGCGCAGTTTTGAAAACTAGACACCTAGGGGAATCCAAGATGGGGTGACTTGTGGGGCTCTGATCCGGTTCTGTTACCCAGAATACTTTGCACACCTCAAAATTTGGCCCAAAAAATACTTTTTCCTCTCATTTCGGTGACAGAAAGTACTGGAATCTGAGAGGAGCCACACATTTCCTTTCACTCAGCGTTCCCCCAAGTCTCTCGATAAAAATGGTACCTCACTTGTGTGGGTAGGCCTAGCACCCGCGAAATGAAATGCCCCAAAACACAACGTGGACACATCACATTTTTCCACAGAAACCAGAGGTGTTTTTTACAAAGTGCCTACCTGTGGATTTTGGCCTCTAGCTCAGCCGGCACCTGGGGAACCCAAGCAAACCAGCGCATTTTTGAAAACTAGACACCTAGGGGAATCCAAGATGGGGTGACTTGTGGGGCTCTGACCAGGTTCTGTTACCCAGAATCCTTTGCAAACCTCAAAATCTGGCCAGAAAAACACTTTTTCCTCTCATTTCGGTGACAGAAAGTTCTGGAATCTGAGAGGATCCACAAATTTCCTTCCACTCAGCATTCCCCCAAGTCTCCCGATAAAAATGGTACCTCACTTGTGTGGGTAGGCCTAGCGCCCGCAAAAGGAAATGGTCCAAAACACAACGTGGACACATCACATTTTTCCACAGAAACCAGAGTTGTTTTTTACAAAGTGCTTACCTGTGGATTTTGGCCTGTAGCTCAGCCAGCACCTAGGGAAACCTAGCAAACCTGCGCATTTTTGAAAACTAGACACCTACGGGAATCCAAGATGGGGTGACTTCTGGGGCTCTGATCAGGTTCTGTTACCCAGAATCCTTTGCACACCTCAAAATTTGGCCCAAAAAATAATTTTTCCTCTCATTTCGGTGACAGAAACAACTGGAATCTGAGAGGAGCCATACATTTCCTTTCACTCAGCGTTCCCCCAAGTCTCCCGATAAAAATGGTACCTCACTTGTGTGGGTAGGCCTAGCACCCGCAAAAGGAAATGCCCCAAAACACAACATGGACACATCACATTTTTCCACGGAAACCAGAGGTGTTTTTTACAAAGTGCCTACCTGTGGATTTTGGTCTCTAGCTCAGCCGGCACCTGGGGAACCCTAGCAAACCAACGCATTTTTGAAAACTAGACACCTAGGGGAATCCAAGATGGGGTGACTTGTGGGGCTCTGACCAGGTTCTGTTACCCAGAATCCTTTGCAAACCTCAAAATCTGGCCAGAAAAACACTTTTTCCTCTCATTTCGGTGACAGAAAGTTCTGGAATCTGAGAGGATCCACAAATTTCCTTCCACTCAGCATTCCCCTAAGTCTCCCGATAAAAATGGTACCTCACTTGTGTGGGTAGGCCTAGCGCCCGCGAAAGAAAATGGTCCAAAACACAACGTGGACACATCACATTTTTCCACAGAAACCAGAGGTGTTTTTTACAAAGTGACTACCTGTGGATTTTGATCTCTAGCTCAGCCGGCACCCGGGGAAACCAAGCAAACCAGCACATTTATGAAAACTAGACACCTAGTGAAATCCAAGATGGGGTGACTTGTGGGGCTCTGACCAGGTTCTGTTCCCAGAATCCTTTGCAAACCTCAACATTTTGCCAAAAAAAACCTTTTTCCTCTCATTTCGGTGACAGAAAGTTCTGGAATCTGAGAGGACCCACATATTTCCTTCCACCCAGTGTTTCCCCAGGTCTCCCGATAAAAATTGTTTCTCACTTGTGTGGGTAGGCTTAGCGCCGCAAAAGGAAATGGCCCAAAACACACCGTGGATACATCACATTTTCACAAAGGAAACAGAGGTGTTTTTTACAAAGTGCCTACCTGTGGATTTTGGCCTGTAGCTCAGCCGGCAGCTAGGGAAACCTAGCAAACCTGCGCAGTTTTGAAAACTAGACACCTAGGGGAATCCAAGATGTGGTGACTTGTGGGGCTCTGATCAGGTTCTGTTACCCAGAATCCTTTGCACACCTCAAAATTTGAGCATAAAAAATACTTTTCCCTCTCATTTCGGTGACAGAAAGTTCTGGAATCTGGGAGGACCCACAAATTTCCTTCCACCCAGTGTTCCCCCAAGTCTCCCGATATAAACAGTACCTCACTTGTGTGGGTAGGCCTAGCGCCCACGAAAGGAAATGGCCCAAAACACACCGTGGACACATTCCATTTTCACAAAGAAAACAGAGGTGTTTTTTACAAAGTGCCTACCTGTGGATTTTGGCCTGTAGCTCACCCGGCACCTAGGGAAACCTAGCAAACCTGCGCAGTTTTGAAAACTAGACACCTAGGGAAATCCAAGATGGGGTGACTTGTGGGGCTCTGACCAGGTTCTGTTACCCAGAATCCTTTGCAAACCTTAAAATTTGGCCCAAAAAATACTTTTTCCTCTCATTTCGGTGACAGAAAGTTCTGGAATCTGAGAGGACCCACAAATTTCCTTACACCCAGTGTTCCCCCAGGTCTCCCGATAAAAATGGTACCTCACTTGTGTGGGTAGTCATAGCACCCGTGAAAGGAAATGGCCCAAAACACACCGTGGACACATTACATTTTCACAAAGAAAACAGAGGTGTTTTTTACAAAGTGCCTACCTGTGGATTTTGGCCTGTAGCTCAGCCGGCACCTAGGGAAACCTAGAAAACCTGCGCAGTTTTGAAAACTAGACACCAATGGGAATCCAAGATGGGGTGACTTGTGGGGCTCCGATCAGGTTCTGTTACCCAGAATCCTTTGCACACCTCAAAATTTGGTTCAAAAAATACTTTTTCCTCTCTTTTCGGTGACAGAAAGTACTGGAATCTGAGAGGAGCCACACATTTCCTTCCACTCAGCGTTCCCCCAAGTCTCCTGATAAAAATGGTACCTCACTTGTGTGGGAAGGCCTAGTACCCGCGAAAGGAAGTGGCCCAAAACACAACGTGGACACATCACATTTTTCCACAGAAACCAGAGGTGTTTTTTACAAAGTGCCTACCTGTGGATTTTGGCCTCTAGCTCAGCCGGCACCTGCGGAAAACTAGCAAACCAGCGCATTTTTGAAAACTAGACACCTAGGGGAATCCAAGATGGGGTGACTTGTGGGACTCTGACCAGGTTCTGTTACCCAGAATCCTTTGCAAACCTCAAAATCTGGCCAGAAAAACACTTTTCCCTCTCATTTCGGTGACAGAAAGTTCTAGAATCTGAGAAGAACCACAAATTTCCTTCCACTTAGCGTTCCCCCAAGCGTCCCGATAAAAATGGTACCTCACTTGTGTGGGTAGGCCTAGCGCCCGCGAAAGGAAATGGCCCAAAACACAACGTGGACACATCACATTTTTCCACAGAAAACCGAGGTGTTTTTTACAAAATGCCTACCTGGGGATTTTGGCCTCTAGCTCAGCCGACACCTGGGGAAACCTAGCAAACCAGCGCATTTATGAAAACTAGACACCTAGGGAAATCCAAGATGAGGAGACTTATGGGGCTCTGACCAGGTTCTGTTACCCAGAATCCTTTGCAAACCTCAAAATTGGCCAAAAAACACTTTTTCCTCTCATTTCGGTAACTGAAAGTTCTGGAATCTGAGAGGAGCCACAAATTTCCTTCCACCCAGCGTTTCCTCAAGTCTCCCGATAAAAATGGTACCTCACTTGTGTGGGTAGGCCTAGCGCCCGCGAAAGGAAATGCCCCAAAACACAACGTGGACACATCACATTTTCGCAAAGAAAACAGAGCTGTTTTTTACAAAGTGCCTACCTGTGGATTTTGGCCGGTAGCTCTGCCGGCACCTAGGGAAACCTAGCAAACCTGCGCAGTTTTGAAAACTAGACACCTAGGGGAATCCAAGATGGGTGACTTGTGGGGCTCTGACCAGGTTCTGTTACCCAGAATCCTTTGCAAACCTCAAAATCTGGCCAGAAAAACACTTTTTCCTCTCATTTTGGTGACAGAAAGTTCTGGAATCTGAGAGGAGTCACAAATTTCCTTCCACTCAGCGTTCCCCCAAGTCTCCCGATAAAAATGGTACCTCACTTGTGTGGGTAGGCCTAGCGCCCGCAAAAGGAAATGGCCCAAAACACAACGTGGACACATCACATTTTTCCACAGAAAACCGAGGTGTTTTTTACAAAATGCCTACCTGGGGATTTTGGCCTCTAGCTCAGCCGACACCTGGGGAAACCTAGCAAACCTGCGCATTTTTGAAAACTAGACACCTACGGGAATCCAAGATGGGGTGACTTCTGGGGCTCTGATCAGGTTCTGTTACCCAGAATTCTTTGCACACCTCAAAATTTGGCCCAAAAAATACTTTTTCCTCTCATTTCGGTGACAGAAAGTACTGGAATCTGAGAGGAGCCACACATTTCCTTTCACTCAGCGTTCCCCCAAGTCTCCCGATAAAAATGGTACCTCACTTGTGTGGGTAGGCCTAGCGCCCGCAAAAGGAAATGGCCCAAAACACACCATGGACACATTACATTTTCACAAAAAACAGAGGTGTTTTTTACAAAGTGCCTACCTGTGGATTTTGGCCTGTAGCTCAGCCGGCACCTAGGGAAACCTATCAAACCTGCACATTTTTGAAAACTAGACACCTACGGGAATCCAAGATGGGGTGACTTCTGGGGCTCTGATCAGGTTCTGTTACCCAGAATCCTTTGCACACCTCAAAATTAGGCCCAAAAAATACTTTTTCCTCTCATTTCGGTGACAGAAAGTACTGGAATCTGAGAGGAGCCACACATTTCCTTTCACTCAGCGTTCCCCCAAGTCTCCCGATAAAAATGGTACCTCACTTGTGTGTGTAGGCCTAGCACCCGCAAAAGGAAATGCCCCAAAACACAACGTGGACACATCACATTTTTCCACAGAAACCAGAGGTGTTTTTTACAAAGTGCCTACCTGTGGATTTTGGCCTCTAGCTCAGCCGGCACCTGGGGAACCCTAGCAAACCAGCGCATTTTTGAAAACTAGACACCTAGGGGAATCCAAGATGGGGTGACTTGTGGGGCTCTGACCAGGTTCTGTTACCCAGAATCCTTTGCAAACCTCAAAATCTTGCCAGAAAAACACTTTTTCCTCTCATTTCTGTGACAGAAAGTTCTGGAATCTGAGAGGATCCACAAATTTCCTTCCACTCAGCATTCCCCTAAGTCTCCCGATAAAAATGGTACCTCACTTGTGTGGGTAGGCCTAGCGCCCGCGAAACGAAATGGTCCAAAACACAACGTGG
Source organism: Pleurodeles waltl (assembly GCF_031143425.1). Lineage (NCBI taxonomy): Eukaryota > Metazoa > Chordata > Amphibia > Caudata > Salamandridae > Pleurodeles > Pleurodeles waltl. The sequence goes on from NC_090444.1 coordinate 877,769,465, forward strand.
ACACATCACATTTTTCCACAGAAACCAGAGGTGTTTTTTACAAAGTGACTACCTGTGGGTTTTGATCTCTAGCTCAGCCGGCACCCGGGGAAACCAAGCAAACCAGCACATTTATGAAAACTAGACACCTAGTGAAATCCAAGATGGGGTGACTTGTGGGGCTCTGACCAGGTTCTGTTCCCAGAATCCTTTGCAAACCTCAAAATTTGGCCAAAAAAACACTTTTTCCTCTCATTTCGGTGACAGGAAGTTCTGGAATCTGAGAGGACAAACATATTTCCTTCCACCCAGTGTTTCCCCAGGTCTCCCGATAAAAATTGTTTCTCACTTGTGTGGGTAGGCTTAGCGCCGCAAAAGGAAATGGCCCAAAACACACTGTGGATACATCACATTTTCACAAAGAAAACAGAGGTGTTTTTTACAAAGTGCCTACCTGTGGATTTTGGCCTGTAGCTCACCCGGCACCTAGGGAAACCTAGCAAACCTGCGCACTTTTGAAAACTAGACACCTAGGGGAATCCAAGATGGGGTGACTTGTGGGGCTCTGATCCGGTTCTGTTACCCAGAATACTTTGCACACCTCAAAATTTGGCCCAAAAAATACTTTTTCCTCTCATTTCGGTGACAGAAAGTACTGGAATCTGAGAGGAGCCACACATTTCCTTTCACTCAGCGTTCCCCCAAGTCTCCCGATAAAAATGGTACCTCACTTGTGTGGGTAGGCCTAGCACCCGCAAAAGGAAATGCCCCAAAACACAACGTGGAAACATCACATTTTTCCACAGAAACCAGAGGTGTTTTTTACAAAGTGCCTACCTGTGGATTTTGGCCTCTAGCTCAGCCGGCACCTGGGGAACCCTAGCAAACCAGCGCATTTTTGAAAACTAGACACCTAGGGGAATCCAAGATGGGGTGACTTGTGGGGCTCTGACCAGGTTCTGTTACCCAGAATCCTTTGCAAACCTCAAAATCTGGCCAGAAAAACACTTTTTCCTCTCATTTCGGTGACAGAAAGTTCTGGAATCTGAGAGGATCCACAAATTTCCTTCCACTCAGCATTCCCCCAAGTCTCCCGATACAAATGGTACCTCACTTGTGTGGGTAGGCCTAGCGCCCGCGAAAGGAAATGGTCCAAAACACAACGTGGACACATCACATTTTTCCACAGAAACCAGAGGTGTTTTTTACAAAGTGACTACCTGTGGATTTTGATCTCTAGCTCAGCCGGCACCCGGGGAAACCAAGCAAACCAGCACATTTATGAAAACTAGACACCTAGTGAAATCCAAGATGGGGTGACTTGTGGGGCTCTGACCAGGTTCTGTTCCCAGAATCCTTTGCAAACCTCAAAATTTGGCCAAAAAAACACTTTTTCCTCTCATTTCGGTGACAGAAAGTTCTGGAATCTGAGAGGACCCACATATTTCCTTCCACCCAGTGTTTCCCCAGGTCTCCCGATAAAAATTGTTTCTCACTTGTGTGGGTAGGCTTAGCGCCGCAAAAGGAAATGGCCCAAAACACACTGTGGATACATCACATTTTCACAAAGAAAACAGAGGTGTTTTTTACAAAGTGCCTACCTGTGGATTTTGGCCTGTAGCTCAGCCGGTAGCTAGGGAAACCTAGCAAACCTGCGCAGTTTTGAAAACTAGACACCTAGGGGAATCCAAGATGGGGTGACTTGTGGGGCTCTGATCAGGTTCTGTTACCCAGAATCCTTTGTACACCTCAAAATTTGGCCATAAAAAATACTTTTCCCTCTCATTTCGGTGACAGAAAGTTCTGGAATCTGAGAGGACCCACAAATTTCCTTCCACCCAGTGTTCCCCCAAGTCTCCCGATAAAAACAGTACCTCACTTGTGTGGGTAGGCCTAGCGCCCATGAAAGGAAATGGCCCAAAACACACCGTGGACACATTCCATTTTCACAAAGAAAACAGAGGTGTTTTTTTACAAAGTGCCTACCTGTGGATTTTGGCCTGTAGCTCACCCGGCACCTAGGGAAACCTAGCAAACCTGCACAGTTTTGAAAACTAGACACCTAGGGGAATCCAAGATGGGGTGACTTGTGGGGCTCTTATCAGGTTCTGTTACCCAGAATACTTTGCACACCTCAAAATTTGGCCCAAAAAATACTTTTTCCTCTCATTTCGGTGACAGAAAGTACTGGAATCTGAGAGGAGCCACACATTTCCTTTCACTCAGCGTTCCCCCAAGTCTCCTGATAAAAATGGTACCTCACTTGTGTGGGTAGGCCTAGCACCCGCGAAAGGAAATGCCCCAAAACACAACGTGGACACATCACATTTTTCCACAGAAACCAGAGGTGTTTTTTACAAAGTGCCTACCTGTGGATTTTGGCCTCTAGCTCAGCCGGCACCTGGGGAACCCAAGCAAACCAGCGCATTTTTGAAAACTAGACACCTAGGGGAATCCATGATGGGGTGACTTGTGGGGCTCTGACCAGGTTCTGTTACCCAGAATCCTTTGCAAACCTCAAAATCTGGCCAGAAAAACACTTTTTCCTCTCATTTCGGTGACAGAAAGTTCTGGAATCTGAGAGGATCCACAAATTTCCTTCCACTCAGCATTCCCCCAAGTCTCCCGATAAAAATGGTACCTCACTTGTGTGGGTAGGCCTAGCGCCCGCAAAAGGAAATGGTCCAAAACACAACGTGGACACATCACATTTTTCCACAGAAACCAGAGGTGTTTTTTACAAAGTGCTTACCTGTGGATTTTGGCCTGTAGCTCAGCCAGCACCTAGGGAAACCTAGCAAACCTGCGCATTTTTGAAAACTAGACACCTACGGGAATCCAAGATGGGGTGACTTCTGGGGCTCTGATCAGGTTCTGTTACCCAGAATCCTTTGCACACCTCAAAATTTGGCCCAAAAAATAATTTTTCCTCTCATTTCGGTGACAGAAACAACTGGAATCTGAGAGGAGCCACACATTTCCTTTCACTCAGCGTTCCCCCAAGTCTCCCGATAAAAATGGTACCTCACTTGTGTGGGTAGGCCTAGCACCCGCAAAAGGAAATGCCCCAAAACACAACGTGGACACATCACATTTTTCCACGGAAACCAGAGGTGTTTTTTACAAAGTGCCTACCTGTGGATTTTGGCCTCTAGCTCAGCCGGCACCTGGGGAACCCTAGCAAACCAACGCATTTTTGAAAACTAGACACCTAGGGGAATCCAAGATGGGGTGACTTGTGGGGCTCTGACCAGGTTCTGTTTCCCAGAATCCTTTGCAAACCTCAAAATCTGGCCAGAAAAACACTTTTTCCTCTCATTTCGGTGACAGAAAGTTCTGGAATCTGAGAGGATCCACAAATTTCCTTCCACTCAGCATTCCCCTAAGTCTCCCGATAAAAATGGTACCTCACTTGTGTGGGTAGGCCTAGCGCCCGCGTAAGAAAATGGTCCAAAACACAACGTGGACACATCACATTTTTCCACAGAAACCAGAGGTGTTTTTTACAAAGTGACTACCTGTGGATTTTGATCTCTAGCTCAGCCGGCACCCGGGGAAACCAAGCAAACCAGCACATTTATGAAAACTAGACACCTAGTGAAATCCAAGATGGGGTGACTTGTGGGGCTCTGACCAGGTTCTGTTCCCAGAATCCTTTGCAAACCTCAAAATTTTGCCAAAAAAACCCTTTTTCCTCTCATTTCGGTGACAGAAAGTTCTGGAATCTGAGAGGACCCACATATTTGCTTCCACCCAGTGTTTCCCCAGGTCTCCCGATAAAAATTGTTTCTCACTTGTGTGGGTAGGCTTAGCGCCGCAAAAGGAAATGGCCCAAAACACACCGTGGATACATCACATTTTCACAAAGGAAACAGAGGTGTTTTTTACAAAGTGCCTACCTGTGGATTTTGGCCTGTAGCTCAGCCGGCAGCTAGGGAAACCTAGCAAACCTGCGCAGTTTTGAAAACTAGACACCTAGGGGAATCCAAGATGGGGTGACTTGTGGGGCTCTGATCAGGTTCTGTTACCCAGAATCCTTTGCACACCTCAAAATTTGAGCATAAAAAATACTTTTCCCTCTCATTTCGGTGACAGAAAGTTCTGGAATCTGGGAGGACCCACAAATTTCCTTCCACCCAGTGTTCCCCCAAGTCTCCCGATAAAAACAGTACCTCACTTGTGTGGGTAGGCCTAGCGCCCACGAAAGGAAATGGCCCAAAACACACCGTGGACACATTCCATTTTCACCAAGAAAACAGAGGTGTTTTTTACAAAGTGCCTACCTGTGGATTTTGGCCTGTAGCTCACCCGGCACCTAGGGAAACCTAGCAAACCTGCGCAGTTTTGAAAACTAGACACCTAGGGAAATCCAAGATGGGGTGACTTGTGGGGCTCTGACCAGGTTCTGTTACCCAGAATCCTTTGCAAACCTTAAAATTTGGCCCAAAAAATACTTTTTCCTCTCATTTCGGTGACAGAAAGTTCTGGAATCTGAGAGGACCCACAAATTTCCTTACACCCAGTGTTCCCCCAGGTCTCCCGATAAAAATGGTACCTCACTTGTGTGGGTAGTCATAGCGCCCGTGAAAGGAAATGGACCAAAACACACCGTGGACACATTACATTTTCACAAAGAAAACAGAGGTGTTTTTTACAAAGTGCCTACCTGTGGATTTTGGCCTGTAGCTCAGCCGGCACCTAGGGAAACCTAGAAAACCTGCGCAGTTTTGAAAACTAGACACCAATGGGAATCCAAGATGGGGTGACTTGTGGGTCTCCGATCAGGTTCTGTTACCCAGAATCCTTTGCACACCTCAAAATTTGGTTCAAAAAATACTTTTTCCTCTCTTTTCGGTGACAGAAAGTACTGGAATCTGAGAGGAGCCACACATTTCCTTCCACTCAGCGTTCCCCCAAGTCTCCTGATAAAAATGGTACCTCACTTGTGTGGGTAGGCCTAGTACCCGCGAAAGGAAGTGGCCCAAAACACAACGTGGACGCATCACATTTTTCCACAGAAACCAGAGGTGTTTTTTACAAAGTGCCTACCTGTGGATTTTGGCCTCTAGCTCAGCCGGCACCTGCGGAAAACTAGCAAACCAGCGCATTTTTGAAAACTAGACACCTAGGGGAATCCAAGATGGGGTGACTTGTGGGGCTCTGACCAGGTTCTGTTACCCAGAATCCTTTGCAAACCTCAAAATCTGGCCAGAAAAACACTTTTCCCTCTCATTTCGGTGACAGAAAGTTCTAGAATCTGAGAAGAACCACAAATTTCCTTCCACTTAGCATTCCCCCAAGCGTCCCGATAAAAATGGTACCTCACTTGTGTGGGTAGGCCTAGCGCCCGCGAAAGGAAATGGCCCAAAACACAACGTGGACACATCACATTTTTCCACAGAAAACCGAGGTGTTTTTTACAAAATGCCTACCTGGGGATTTTGGCCTCTAGCTCAGCCGACACCTGGGGAAACCTAGCAAACCAGCGCATTTATGAAAACTAGACACCTAGGGAAATCCAAGATGAGGAGACTTATGGGGCTCTGACCAGGTTCTGTTACCCAGAATCCTTTGCAAACCTCAAAATTGGCCAAAAAAACACTTTTTCCTCTCATTTCGGTAACAGAAAGTTCTGGAATCTGAGAGGAGCCACAAATTTCCTTCCACCCAGCGTTTCCTCAAGTCTCCCGATAAAAATGGTACCTCACTTGTGTGGGTAGGCCTAGCGCCCGCGAAAGGAAATGCCCCAAAACACAACGTGGACACATCACATTTTCGCAAAGAAAACAGAGCTGTTTTTTACAAAGTGCCTACCTGTGGATTTTGGCCGGTAGCTCAGCCGGCACCTAGGGAAACCTAGCAAACCTGCGCAGTTTTGAAAACTAGACACCTAGGGGAATCCAAGATGGGTGACTTGTGGGGCACTGACCAGGTTCTGTTACCCAGAATCCTTTGCAAACCTCAAAATCTGGCCAGAAAAACACTTTTTCCTCTCATTTCGGTGACAAAAAGTTCTGGAATCTGAGAGGAGTCACAAATTTCCTTCCACTCAGCGTTCCCCCAAGTCTCCCGATAAAAATGGTACCTCACTTGTGTGGGTAGGCCTAGCACCCGCAAAAGGAAATGGCCCAAAACACATCACGGTCACTTTACATTTTCACAAAAAACAGAGGTGTTTTTTACAAAGTGCCTACCTGTGGATTTTGGCCTGTAGCTCAGCCGACACCTAGGGAAACCTATCAAACCTGCGCATTTTTGAAAACTAGACACCTACGGGAATCCAAGATGGGGTGACTTCTGGGGCTCTGATCAGGTTCTGTTACCCAGAATCCTTTGCACACCTCAAAATTTGGCCCAAAAAATACTTTTTCCTCTCATTTCGGTGACAGAAAGTACTGGAATATGAGAGGAGCCACACATTTCCTTTCACTCAGCGTTCCCCCAAGTCTCCCGATAAAAATGGTACCTCACTTGTGTGTGTAGGCCTAGCACCCGCAAAAGGAAATGCCCCAAAGCACAACGTGGACACATCACATTTTTCCACAGAAACCAGAGGTGTTTTTTACAAAGTGCCTACCTGTGGATTTTGGCCTCTAGCTCAGCCGGCACCTGGGGAACCCTAGCAAACCAGCGCATTTTTGAAAACTAGACACCTAGGGGAATCCAAGATGGGGTGACTTGTGGGGCTCTGACCAGGTTCTGTTACCCAGAATCCTTTGCAAACCTCAAAATCTGGCCAGAAAAACACTTTTTCCTCTCATTTCTGTGACAGAAAGTTCTGGAATCTGAGAGGATCCACAAATTTCCTTCCACTCAGCATTCCCCTAAGTCTCCCGATAAAAATGGTACCTCACTTGTGTGGGTAGGCCTAGCGCCCGCGAAACGAAATGGTCCAAAACACAACGTGGACACATCACATTTTTCCACAGAAACCAGAGGTGTTTTTTACAAAGTGACTACCTGTGGATTTTGATCTCTAGCTCAGCCGGCACCCGGGGAAACCAAGCAAACCAGCACATTTATGAAAACTAGACACCTAGTGAAATCCAAGATGGGGTGACTTGTGGGGCTCTGACCAGGTTCTGTTCCCAGAATCCTTTGCAAACCTCAAAATTTGGCCAAAAAAACACTTTTTCCTCTCATTTCGGTGACAGAAAGTTCTGGAATCTGAGAGGACCCACATATTTCCTTCCACCCAGTGTTTCCCCAGGTCTCCCGATAAAAATTGTTTCTCACTTGTGTGGGTAGGCTTAGCGCCGCAAAAGGAAATGGCCCAAAACACACTGTGGATACATCACATTTTCACAAAGAAAACAGAGGTGTTTTTTACAAAGTGCCTACCTGTGGATTTTGGCCTGTAGCTCAGCCGGCAGCTAGGGAAACCTAGCAAACCTGCGCAGTTTTGAAAACTAGACACATAGGGGAATCCAAGATGGGGTGACTTGTGGGGCTCTGATCAGGTTCTGTTACCCAGAATCCTTGGCACACCTCAAAATTTGGCCATAAAAAATACTTTTCCCTCTCATTTCGGTGACAGAAAGTTCTGGAATCTGAGAGGACCCACAAATTTCCTTCCACCCAGTGTTCCCCCAAGTCTCCCGATAAAACCAGTACCTCACTTGTGTGGGTGGGCCTAGCGCCCATGAAAGGAAATGGCACAAAACACACCGTGGACACATTCCATTTTCACAAAGAAAACAGAGGTGTTTTTTTACAAAGTGCCTACCTGTGGATTTTGGCCTGTAGCTCACCCGGCACCTAGGGAAACCTAGCAAACCTGCGCAGTTTTGAAAACTACACACCTAGGGGAATCCAAGATGGGGTGACTTGTGGGGCTCTGATCCGGTTCTGTTACCCAGAATACTTTGCACACCTCAAAATTTGGCCCAAAAAATACTTTTTCCTCTCATTTCGGTGACAGAAAGTACTGGAATCTGAGAGGAGCCACACATTTCCTTTCACTCAGCGTTCCCCCAAGTCTCCCGATAAAAATGGTACCTCACGTGTGTGGGTAGGCCTAGCACCTGCGAAAGGAAATGCCCCAAAACACAACGTGGAAACATCACATTTTTCCACAGAAACCAGAGGTGTTTTTTACAAAGTGCCTACCTGTGGATTTTGGCCTGTAGCTCAGCCGGCACCTGGGGAACCCTACAAACCAGCGCATTTTTGAAAACTAGACACCTAGGGGAATCCAAGATGGGGTGACTTGTGGGGCTCTGACCAGGTTCTGTTACCCAGAATCCTTTGCAAACCTCAAAATCTGGCCAGAAAAACACTTTTTCCTCTCATTTCGGTGACAGAAAGTTCTGGAATCTGAGAGGATCCACAAATTTCCTTCCACTCAGCATTCCCCCAAGTCTCCCGATACAAATGGTACCTCACTTGTGTGGGTAGGCCTAGCGCCCGCGAAAGGAAATGGTCCAAAACACAACGTGGACACATCACATTTTTCCACAGAAACCAGAGGTGTTTTTTACAAAGTGACTACCTGTGGATTTTGATCTCTAGCTCAGCCGGCACCTGGGGAAACCAAGCAAACCAGCACATTTATGAAAACTAGACACCTAGTGAAATCCAAGATGGGGTGATTTGTGGGGCTCTGACCAGGTTCTGTTCCCAGAATCCTTTGCAAACCTCAAAATTTGGCCAAAAAAACACTTTTTCCTCTCATTTCGGTGACAGAAAGTTCTGGAATCTGAGAGGACCCACATATTTCCTTCCACCCAGTGTTTCCCCAGGTCTCCCGATAAAAATTGTTTCTCACTTGTGTGGGTAGGCTTAGCGCTGCAAAAGGAAATGGCCCAAAACACACCGTGGATACATGACATTTTCACAAAGAAAACAGAGGTGTTTTTTACAAAGTGCCTATCTGTGGATTTTGGCCTGTAGCTCAGCCGGCAGCTAGGGAAACCTAGCAAACCTGCGCAGTTTTGAAAACTAGACACCTAGGGGAATCCAAGATGGGGTGACTTGTGGGGCTCTGATCAGGTTCTGTTACCCAGAATACTTTGCACACCTCAAAAATTGCCCCCAAAAATACTTTTTCCTCTCATTTCAGTGACAGAAAGTACTTGAATGTGAGAGGAGCCACAAATTTCCTTCCACTCAGCGTTCCCCCAAGTCTCCCAATAAAAATGTTACCTCACTTGTGTGGGTAGGCCTAGCACCCGCGAAAGGAAATGCCCCAAAACACAACGTGGACACATCACATTTTTCCACAGAAACCAGAGGTGTTTTTTACAAAGTGCCTACCTGTGGATTTTGGCCTCTAGCTCAGCCGGCACCTGGGGAACCCTAGCAAACCAGCGCATTTTTTAAAACTAGACACCGAGGGGAATCCAAGATGGGGTGACTTGTGGGGCTCTGACCAGGTTCTGTTACCCAGAATCCTTTGCAAACCTCAAAATCTGGCCAGAAAAACACTTTTTCCTCTCATTTCGGTGACAGAAAGTTCTGGAATCTGAGAGGATCCACAAATTTCCTTCCACTCAGCATTCCCCCAAGTCTCCCGATAAAAATGGTACCTCACTTGTGTGGGTAGGCCTAGCGCCCGCGAAAGGAAATGGTCCAAAACACAACGTGGACACATCACATTTTTCCACAGAAACCAGAGGTGTTTTTTACAAAGTGACTACCTGTGGATTTTGATCTCTAGCTCAGCCGGCACCTGGGGAAACCAAGCAAACCAGCACATTTATGAAAACTAGACACCTAGTGAAATCCAAGATGGGGTGATTTGTGGGGCTCTGACCAGGTTCTGTTCCCAGAATCCTTTGCAAACCTCAAAATTTGGCCAAAAAAACACTTTTTCCTCTCATTTTGGTGACAGAAAGTTCTGGAATCTGAGAGGACCCACATATTTCCTTCCACCCAGTGTTTCCCCAGGTCTCCCGATAAAAATTGTTTCTCACTTGTGTGGGTAGGCTTAGCGCCGCAAAAGGAAATGGCCCAAAACACATCGTGGATACATCACATTTTCGCAAAGAAAACAGAGGTGTTTTTTACAAAGTGCCTACCTGTTGATTTTGGCCTGTAGCTCAGTCGGCAGCTAGGGAAACCTAGCAAACCTGCGCAGTTTTGAAAACTAGACACCTAGGGGAATCTAAGATGGGGTGACTTGTGGGGCTCTAATCAGGTTCTGTTACCCAGAATCCTTTGCACACCTCAAAATTTGGCCATAAAAAATACTTTTCCCTCTCATTTCGGTGACAGAAAGTTCTGGAATCTGAGAGGACTCACAAATTTCCTCCCACCCAGTGTTCCCCCAAGTCTCCCGATAAAAACAGTACCTCACTTGTGTGGGTAGGCCTAGCGCCCACGAAAGGAAATGGCCCAAAACACACCGTGGACACATTCCATTTTCACAAAGAAAACAGAGGTGTTTTTTTACAAAGTGCCTACCTGTGGATTTTGGCCTGTAGCTCACCCGGCACTTAGGGAAACCTAGCAAACCTGCGCAGTTTTGAAAACTAGACACCTAGGGGAATCCAAGATGGGGTGACTTGTGGGGCTCTGATCAGGTTCTGTTACCCAGAATACTTTGCACACCTCAAAATTTGCCCCCAAAAATACTTTTTCCTCTCATTTCAGTGACAGAAAGTACTTGAATGTGAGAGGAGCCACAAATTTCCTTCCACTCAGCGTTCCCCCAAGTCTCCCGATAAAAATGGTACCTCACTTGTGTGGGTACCCACGAAAGGAAATGGCCCAAAACACAACATGGACACATCACATTTTTCCACAGAGCCGAGAGGTGTTTTCTGCAAAGTGCCTACCTGTGGATTTTGGCCTCTAGCTCAGCCGGCACCTGGGGAAACCTATCAAACCAGAGCATTTTTGAAAACTAGACACCTAGGGGAATCCAAGATGGGGTGACTTGTGGGTCTCTGACCAGGTTCTCTTACCCAGAATCCTTTGCAAACCTCAAAATCTGGCCAGAAAAACACTTTTTCCTCTCATTTCGGTGACAGAAAGTTCTGGAATCTCAGAGGAGCCACAAATTTCCTTCCAGTCAGCGTTCCCCCAAGTCTCCCGATAAAAATGGTACCTCACTTGTGTGGGTAGGCCTAGCGCCCGCGAAAGGAAATGGCCCAAAACACACCGTGGACACATTACATTTTCACAAAGAAAACAGAGGTGTTTTTTACACAGTGCCTACCTGTGGATTTTGGTCTGTAGCTCAGCCGGCAGCTAGGGAAACCTAGCAAACCTGAGCAGTTTTGAAAACTAGACTCCTAGGGGAATCCAAGATGGGGTGACTTGTGGGGCTCTGATCAGGTTCTGTTACCCAGAATCCTTTGCGTGCCTCTAAATTTGGCCCAAAAAATACTTTTTCCTCTCATTTCGGTGACAAAAAGTACTGGAATCTGAGAGGAGCCACAGATTTCCTTCCACTCAGCGTTCCCCCAAGTCTCACGATAAAAATGGTACCTCACTTGTGTGGGTAGGCCTAGCACCCGCAAAAGGAAATGGCCCAAAACACAACGTGGACACATCACATTTTTCCACAGAAACCAGAGGTGTTTCTACAAAGTGCCTACATGTCGATTTTGGCCTGTAGCTCAGCCGGCACCTAGAGAAACCTAGCAAACCTTCGCAGTTTTGAAAACTAGACACCTAGGGGAATCCAAGATGGGGTAACTTGTGGGGCTCTGATCAGGTTCTGTTACCCAGAATCCTTTGCACACCTCAAAATTTTGCCCAAAAAATACTTTTTCCTCTCATTTCAGTGACAGAAAGTACTGGAATCTGAGAGGAGCCACAAATTTCCTTCCACTCAGCATTCCCCCAAGTCTCCCGATAAAAATGGTACCTCACTTGTGTGGGTAGGCCTAGCACCCGCGAAAGGAAATGCCCCAAAACACAACGTGGACACATCACATTTTTCCACAGAAACCAGAGGTGTTTTTTACAAAGTGCCTACCTGTGGATTTTGGCCTCTAGCTCAGCCGGCACCTGGGGAACCCTAGCAAACCAGCACATTTTTGAAAACTAGACACCGAGGGGAATCCAAGATGGGGTGACTTGTGGGGCTCTGACCAGGTTCTGTTACCCAGAATCCTTTGGAAACCTCAAAATCTGGCCAGAAAAACACTTTTTCCTCTCATTTCGGTGACAGAAAGTTCTGGAATCTGAGAGGATCCACAAATTTCCTTCCACTCAGCATTCCCCCAAGTCTCCCCATAAAAATGGTACCTCACTTGTGTGGGTAGGCCTAGCGCCCGCGAAAGGAAATGGTCCAAAACACAACGTGGACACATCACATTTTTCCACAGAAACCAGAGGTGTTTTTTACAAAGTGACTACCTGTGGATTTTGATCTCTAGCTCAGCCGGCACCTGGGGAAACCAAGCAAACCAGCACATTTATGAAAACTAGACACCTAGTGAAATCCAAGATGGGGTGATTTGTGGGGCTCTGACCAGGTTCTGTTCCCAGAATCCTTTGTAAACCTCAAAATTTGGCCAAAAAAACACTTTTTCCTCTCATTTCGGTGACAGAAAGTTCTGGAATCTGAGAGGACCCACATATTTCCTTCCACCCAGTGTTTCCCCAGGTCTCCCGATAAAAATTGTTTCTCACTTGTGTGGGTAGGCTTAGCGCCGCAAAAGGAAATGGCCCAAAACACACCGTGGATACATCACATTTTCACAAAGAAAACAGAGGTGTTTTTTACAAAGTGCCTACCTGTTGATTTTGGCCTGTAGCTCAGCCGGCAGCTAGGGAAACCTAGCAAACCTGCGCAGTTTTGAAAACTAGACACCTAGGGGAATCCAAGATGGGGTGACTTGTGGGGCTCTGATCAGGTTCTGTTACCCAGAATCCTTTGCACACCTCAAAATTTGAGCATAAAAAATACTTTTCCCTCTCATTTCGGTGACAGAAAGTTCTGGAATCTGAGAGGACCCACAAATTTCCTCCCACCCAGTGTTCCCCCAAGTCTCCCGATAAAAACAGTACCTCACTTGTGTGGGTAGGCCTAGCTCCCACGAAAGGAAATGGCCCAAAACACACCGTGGACACATTCCATTTTCACAAAGAAAACAGAGGTGTTTTTTTACAAAGTGCCTACCTGTGGATTTTGGCCTCTAGCTCAGCCGGCACCTGGGGAACCCTAGCAAACCAGCGCATTTATGAAAACTAGACACCTACGGGAATCCAAGATGGGGTGACTTCTGGGGCTCTGATCAGGTTCTGTTACCCAGAATCCTTTGCACACCTCAAAATTTGGCCCAAAAAATACTTTTTCCTCTCATTTCGGTGACAGAAAGTACTGGAATCTGAGAGGAGCCACACATTTCCTTTCACTCAGCGTTCCCCCAAGTCTCCCGATAAAAATGGTACCTCACTTGTGTGTGTAGGCCTAGCACCCGCAAAAGGAAATGCCCCAAAACACAACGTGGACACATCACATTTTTCCACAGAAACCAGAGGTGTTTTTTACAAAGTGCCTACCTGTGGATTTTGGCCTCTAGCTCAGCCGGCACCTGGGGAACCCTAGCAAACCAGCGCATTTTTGAAAACTAGACACCTAGGGGAATCCAAGATGGTGTGACTTGTGGGGCTCTGACCAGGTTCTGTTACCCAGAATCCTTTGCAAACCTCAAAATCTGGCCAGAAAAACACTTTTTCCTCTCATTTCGGTGACAGAAAGTTCTGGAATCTGAGAGGATCCACAAATTTCCTTCCACTCAGCATTCCCCTAAGTCTCCCGATAAAAATGGTACCTCACTTGTGTGGGTAGGCCTAGCGCCCGCGAAACGAAATGGTCCAAAACACAACGTGGACACATCACATTTTTCCACAGAAACCAGAGGTGTTTTTTACAAAGTGACTACCTGTGGGATTTGATCTCTAGCTCAGCCGGCACCCAGGGAAACCAAGCAAACCAGCACATTTATGAAAACTAGACACCTAGTGAAATCCAAGATGGGGTGACTTGTGGGGCTCTGACCAGGTTCTGTTCCCAGAATCCTTTGCAAACCTCAAAATTTGGCCAAACAAACACTTTTTCCTCTCATTTCGGTGACAGAAAGTTCTGGAATCTGAGAGGACCCACATATTTCCTTCCACCCAGTGTTTCCCCAGGTCTCCCGATAAAAATTGTTTCTCACTTGTGTGGGTAGGCTTAGCGCCGCAAAAGGAAATGGCCCAAAACACACTGTGGATACATCACATTTTCACAAAGAAAACAGAGGTGTTTTTTACAAAGTGCCTACCTGTGGATTTTGGCCTGTAGCTCAGCCGGCAGCTAGGGAAACCTAGCAAACCTGCGCAGTTTTGAAAACTAGACACCTAGGGGAATCCAAGATGGGGTGACTTGTGGGGCTCTGATCAGGTTCTGTTACCCAGAATCCTTTGCACACCTCAAAATTTGGCCATAAAAAATACTTTTCCCTCTCATTTCGGTGACAGAAAGTTCTGGAATCTGAGAGGACCCACAAATTTCCTTCCACCCAGTGTTCCCCCAAGTCTCCCGATAAAACCAGTACCTCACTTGTGTGGGTAGGCCTAGCGCCCATGAAAGGAAATGGCACAAAACTCACCGTGGACACATTCCATTTTCACAAAGAAAACAGAGGTGTTTTTTTACAAAGTGCCTACCTGTGGATTTTGGCCTGTAGCTCACCCGGCACCTAGGGAAACCTAGCAAACCTGCGCAGTTTTGAAAACTAGACACCTAGGGGAATCCAAGATGGGGTGACTTGTGGGGCTCTGATCCGGTTCTGTTACCCAGAATACTTTGCACACCTCAAAATTTGGCCCAAAAAATACTTTTTCCTCTCATTTCGGTGACAGAAAGTACTGGAATCTGAGAGGAGCCACACATTTCCTTTTACTCAGCGTTCCCCCAAGTCTCCCGATAAAAATGGTACCTCACTTGTGTGGGTAGGCCTAGCACCCGCGAAAGGAAATGCCCCAAAACACAACGTGGAAACATCACATTTTTCCACAGAAACCAGAGGTGTTTTTTACAAAGTGCCTACCTGTGGATTTTGGCCTCTAGCTCAGCCGGCACCTGGGGAACCCTAGCAAACCAGCGCATTTTTGAAAACTAGACACCTAGGGGAATCCAAGATGGGGTGACTTGTGGGGCTCTGACCAGGTTCTGTTACTCAGAATCCTTTGCAAACCTCAAAATCTGGCCAGAAAAACACTTTTTCCTCTCATTTCGGTGACAGAAAGTTCTGGAATCTGAGAGGATCCACAAATTTCCTTCCACTCAGCATTCCCCCAAGTCTCCCGATACAAATGGTACCTCACTTGTGTAGGTAGGCCTAGCGCCCGCGAAAGGAAATGGTCCAAAACACAACGTGGACACATCACATTTTTCCACAGAAACCAGAGGTGTTTTTTACAAAGTGACTACCTGTGGATTTTGATCTCTAGCTCAGCCGGCACCCGGGGAAACCAAGCAAACCAGCACATTTATGAAAACTAGACACCTAGTGAAATCCAAGATGGGGTGACTTGTGGGGCTCTGACCAGGTTCTGTTCCCAGAATCCTATGCAAACCTCAAAATTTGGCCAAAAAAAACACTTTTTCCTCTCATTTCGGTGACAGAAAGTTCTGGAATCTGAGAGGACCCACATATTTCCTTCCACCCAGTGTTTCCCCAGGTCTCCCGATAAAAACTGTTTCTCACTTGTGTGGGTAGGCTTAGCGCCGCAAAAGGAAATGGCCCAAAACACACTGTGGATACATCACATTTTCACAAAGAAAACAGAGGTGTTTTTTACAAAGTGCCTACCTGTGGATTTTGGCCTGTAGCTCAGCCGGCAGCTAGGGAAACCTAGCAAACCTGCGCAGTTTTGAAAACTAGACACATAGGGGAATCCAAGATGGGGTGACTTGTGGGGCTCTGATCGGGTTCTGTTACCCAGAATCCTTGGCACACCTCAAAATTTGGCCCAAAAAATACTTTTTCCTCTCATTTCGGTGACAGAAAGTACTGGAATCTGAGAGGAGCCACACATTTCCTTTTACTCAGCGTTCCCCCAAGTCTCCCGATAAAAATGGTACCTCACTTGTGTGGGTAGGCCTAGCACCCGCGAAAGGAAATGCCCCAAAACACAACGTGGAAACATCACATTTTTCCACAGAAACCAGAGGTGTTTTTTACAAAGTGCCTACCTGTGGATTTTGGCCTCTAGCTCAGCCGGCACCTGGGGAACCCTAGCAAACCAGTGCATTTTTGAAAACTAGACACCTAGGGGAATCCAAGATGGGGTGACTTGTGGGGCTCTGACCAGGTTCTGTTACTCAGAATCCTTTGCAAACCTCAAAATCTGGCCAGAAAAACACTTTTTCCTCTCATTTCGGTGACAGAAAGTTCTGGAATCTGAGAGGATCCACAAATTTCCTTCCACTCAGCATTCCCCCAAGTCTCCCGATACAAATGGTACCTCACTTGTGTGGGTAGGCCTAGCGCCCGCGAAAGGAAATGGTCCAAAACACAACGTGGACACATCACATTTTTCCACAGAAACCAGAGGTGTTTTTTACAAACGTGACTACCTGTGGATTTTGATCTCTAGCTCAGCCGGCACCCGGGGAAACCAAGCAAACCAGCACATTTATGAAAACTAGACACCTAGTGAAATCCAAGATGGGGTGACTTGTGGGGCTCTGACCAGGTTCTGTTCCCAGAATCCTTTGCAAACCTCAAAATTTGGCCAAAAAAACACTTATTCCTCTCATTTCGGTGACAGAAAGTTCTGGAATCTGAGAGGACCCACATATTTCCTTCCACCCAGTGTTTCCCCAGGTCTCCCGATAAAAACTGTTTCTCACTTGTGTGGGTAGGCTTAGCGCCGCAAAAGGAAATGGCCCAAAACACACTGTGGATACATCACATTTTCACAAAGAAAACAGAGGTGTTTTTTACAAAGTGCCTACCTGTGGATTTTGGCCTGTAGCTCAGCCGGCAGCTAGGGAAACCTAGCAAACCTGCGCAGTTTTGAAAACTAGACACATAGGGGAATCCAAGATGGGGTGACTTGTGGGGCTCTGATCAGGTTCTGTTACCCAGAATCCTTGGCACACCTCAAAATTTGGCCATAAAAAATACTTTTCCCTCTCATTTCGGTGACAGAAAGTTCTGGAATCTGAGAGGACCCACAAATTTCCTTCCACCCAGTGTTCCCCCAAGTCTCCCGATAAAACCAGTACCTCACTTGTGTGGGTGGGCCTAGCGCCCATGAAAGGAAATGGCACAAAACACACCGTGGACACATTCCATTTTCACAAAGAAAACAGAGGTGTTTTTTTACAAAGTGCCTACCTGTGGATTTTGGCCTGTAGCTCACCCGGCACCTAGGGAAACCTAGCAAACCTGCGCAGTTTTGAAAACTAGACACCTAGGGGAATCCAAGATGGGGTGACTTGTGGGGCTCTGATCCGGTTCTGTTACCCAGAATACTTTGCACACCTCAAAATTTGGCCCAAAAAATACTTTTTCCTCTCATTTCGGTGACAGAAAGTACTGGAATCTGAGAGGAGCCACACATTTCCTTTCACTCAGCGTTCCCCCAAGTCTCCCGATAAAAATGGTACCTCACTTGTGTGGGTAGGCCTAGCACCCGCGAAATGAAATGCCCCAAAACACAACGTGGACACATCACATTTTTCCACAGAAACCAGAGGTGTTTTTTACAAAGTGCCTACCTGTGGATTTTGGCCTCTAGCTCAGCCGGCACCTGGGGAACCCAAGCAAACCAGCACATTTATGAAAACTAGACACCTAGTGAAATCCAAGATGGGGTGACTTGTGGGGCTCTGACCAGGTTCTGTTCCCAGAATCCTTTGCAAACCTCAAAATTTGGCCAAAAAAACACTTTTTCCTCTCATTTCGGTGACAGAAAGTTCTGGAATCTGAGAGGATCCACAAATTTCCTTCCACTCAGCATTCCCCCAAGTCTCCCGATAAGAATGGTACCTCACTTGTGTGGGTAGGCCTAGCGCCCGCAAAAGGAAATGGTCCAAAACACAACGTGGACACATCACATTTTTCCACAGAAACCAGAGGTGTTTTTTACAAAGTGCTTACCTGTGGATTTTGGCCTGTAGCTCAGCCAGCACCTAGGGAAACCTAGCAAACCTGCGCATTTTTGAAAACTAGACACCTACGGGAATCCAAGATGGGGTGACTTCTGGGGCTCTGATCAGGTTCTGTTACCCAGAATCCTTTGCACACCTCAAAATTTGGCCCAAAAAATAATTTTTCCTCTCATTTCGGTGACAGAAACAACTGGAATCTGAGAGGAGCCATACATTTCCTTTCACTCAGCGTTCCCCCAAGTCTCCCGATAAAAATGGTACCTCACTTGTGTGGGTAGGCCTAGCACCCGCAAAAGGAAATGCCCCAAAACACAACATGGACACATCACATTTTTCCACGGAAACCAGAGGTGTTTTTTACAAAGTGACTACCTGTGGATTTTGATCTCTAGCTCAGCCGGCACCCGGGGAAACCAAGCAAACCAGCACATTTATGAAAACTAGACACCTAGTGAAATCCAAGATGGGGTGACTTGTGGGGCTCTGACCAGGTTCTGTTCCCAGAATCCTTTGCAAACCTCAAAATTTGGCCAAAAAAACACTTTTTCCTCTCATTTCGGTGACAGAAAGTTCTGGAATCTGAGAGGACCCACATATTTCCTTCCACCCAGTGTTTCCCCAGGTCTCCCGATAAAAACTGTTTCTCACTTGTGTGGGTAGGCTTAGCGCCGCAAAAGGAAATGGCCCAAAACACACTGTGGATACATCACATTTTCACAAAGAAAACAGAGGTGTTTTTTACAAAGTGCCTACCTGTGGATTTTGGCCTGTAGCTCAGCCGGCAGCTAGGGAAACCTAGCAAACCTGCGCAGTTTTGAAAACTAGACACATAGGGGAATCCAAGATGGGGTGACTTGTGGGGCTCTGATCGGGTTCTGTTACCCAGAATCCTTGGCACACCTCAAAATTTGGCCCAAAAAATACTTTTTCCTCTCATTTCGGTGACAGAAAGTACTGGAATCTGAGAGGAGCCACACATTTCCTTTTACTCAGCGTTCCCCCAAGTCTCCCGATAAAAATGGTACCTCACTTGTGTGGGTAGGCCTAGCACCCGCGAAAGGAAATGCCCCAAAACACAACGTGGAAACATCACATTTTTCCACAGAAACCAGAGGTGTTTTTTACAAAGTGCCTACCTGTGGATTTTGGCCTCTAGCTCAGCCGGCACCTGGGGAACCCTAGCAAACCAGCGCATTTTTGAAAACTAGACACCTAGGGGAATCCAAGATGGGGTGACTTGTGGGGCTCTGACCAGGTTCTGTTACTCAGAATCCTTTGCAAACCTCAAAATCTGGCCAGAAAAACACTTTTTCCTCTCATTTCGGTGACAGAAAGTTCTGGAATCTGAGAGGATCCACAAATTTCCTTCCACTCAGCATTCCCCCAAGTCTCCCGATACAAATGGTACCTCACTTGTGTGGGTAGGCCTAGCGCCCGCGAAAGGAAATGGTCCAAAACACAACGTGGACACATCACATTTTTCCACAGAAACCAGAGGTGTTTTTTACAAAGTGACTACCTGTGGATTTTGATCTCTAGCTCAGCCGGCACCCGGGGAAACCAAGCAAACCAGCACATTTATGAAAACTAGACACCTAGTGAAATCCAAGATGGGGTGACTTGTGGGGCTCTGACCAGGTTCTGTTCCCAGAATCCTTTGCAAACCTCAAAATTTGGCCAAAAAAACACTTATTCCTCTCATTTCGATGACAGAAAGTTCTGGAATCTGAGAGGACCCACATATTTCCTTCCACCCAGTGTTTCCCCAGGTCTCCCGATAAAAACTGTTTCTCACTTGTGTGGGTAGGCTTAGCGCCGCAAAAGGAAATGGCCCAAAACACACTGTGGATACATCACATTTTCACAAAGAAAACAGAGGTGTTTTTTACAAAGTGCCTACCTGTGGATTTTGGCCTGTAGCTCAGCCGGCAGCTAGGGAAACCTAGCAAACCTGCGCAGTTTTGAAAACTAGACACATAGGGGAATCCAAGATGGGGTGACTTGTGGGGCTCTGATCAGGTTCTGTTACCCAGAATCCTTGGCACACCTCAAAATTTGGCCATAAAAAATACTTTTCCCTCTCATTTCGGTGACAGAAAGTTCTGGAATCTGAGAGGACCCACAAATTTCCTTCCACCCAGTGTTCCCCCAAGTCTCCCGATAAAACCAGTACCTCACTTGTGTGGGTGGGCCTAGCGCCCATGAAAGGAAATGGCACAAAACACACCGTGGACACATTCCATTTTCACAAAGAAAACAGAGGTGTTTTTTTACAAAGTGCCTACCTGTGGATTTTGGCCTGTAGCTCACCCGGCACCTAGGGAAACCTAGCAAACCTGCGCAGTTTTGAAAACTAGACACCTAGGGGAATCCAAGATGGGGTGACTTGTGGGGCTCTGATCCGGTTCTGTTACCCAGAATACTTTGCACACCTCAAAATTTGGCCCAAAAAATACTTTTTCCTCTCATTTCGGTGACAGAAAGTACTGGAATCTGAGAGGAGCCACACATTTCCTTTCACTCAGCGTTCCCCCAAGTCTCCCGATAAAAATGGTACCTCACTTGTGTGGGTAGGCCTAGCACCCGCGAAATGAAATGCCCCAAAACACAACGTGGACACATCACATTTTTCCACAGAAACCAGAGGTGTTTTTTACAAAGTGCCTACCTGTGGATTTTGGCCTCTAGCTCAGCCGGCACCTGGGGAACCCAAGCAAACCAGCGCATTTTTGAAAACTAGACACCTAGGGGAATCCAAGATGGGGTGACTTGTGGGGCTCTGACCAGGTTCTGTTACCCAGAATCCTTTGCAAACCTCAAAATCTGGCCAGAAAAACACTTTTTCCTCTCATTTCGGTGACAGAAAGTTCTGGAATCTGAGAGGATCCACAAATTTCCTTCCACTCAGCATTCCCCCAAGTCTCCCGATAAAAATGGTACCTCACTTGTGTGGGTAGGCCTAGCGCCCGCAAAAGGAAATGGTCCAAAACACAACGTGGACACATCACATTTTTCCACAGAAACCAGAGTTGTTTTTTACAAAGTGCTTACCTGTGGATTTTGGCCTGTAGCTCAGCCAGCACCTAGGGAAACCTAGCAAACCTGCGCATTTTTGAAAACTAGACACCTACGGGAATCCAAGATGGGGTGACTTCTGGGGCTCTGATCAGGTTCTGTTACCCAGAATCCTTTGCACACCTCAAAATTTGGCCCAAAAAATAATTTTTCCTCTCATTTCGGTGACAGAAACAACTGGAATCTGAGAGGAGCCATACATTTCCTTTCACTCAGCGTTCCCCCAAGTCTCCCGATAAAAATGGTACCTCACTTGTGTGGGTAGGCCTAGCACCCGCAAAAGGAAATGCCCCAAAACACAACATGGACACATCACATTTTTCCACGGAAACCAGAGGTGTTTTTTACAAAGTGCCTACCTGTGGATTTTGGTCTCTAGCTCAGCCGGCACCTGGGGAACCCTAGCAAACCAACGCATTTTTGAAAACTAGACACCTAGGGGAATCCAAGATGGGGTGACTTGTGGGGCTCTGACCAGGTTCTGTTACCCAGAATCCTTTGCAAACCTCAAAATCTGGCCAGAAAAACACTTTTTCCTCTCATTTCGGTGACAGAAAGTTCTGGAATCTGAGAGGATCCACAAATTTCCTTCCACTCAGCATTCCCCTAAGTCTCCCGATAAAAATGGTACCTCACTTGTGTGGGTAGGCCTAGCGCCCGCGAAAGAAAATGGTCCAAAACACAACGTGGACACATCACATTTTTCCACAGAAACCAGAGGTGTTTTTTACAAAGTGACTACCTGTGGATTTTGATCTCTAGCTCAGCCGGCACCCAGGGAAACCAAGCAAACCAGCACATTTATGAAAACTAGACACCTAGTGAAATCCAAGATGGGGTGACTTGTGGGGCTCTGACCAGGTTCTGTTCCCAGAATCCTTTGCAAACCTCAACATTTTGCCAAAAAAAACCTTTTTCCTCTCATTTCGGTGACAGAAAGTTCTGGAATCTGAGAGGACCCACATATTTCCTTCCACCCAGTGTTTCCCCAGGTCTCCCGATAAAAATTGTTTCTCACTTGTGTGGGTAGGCTTAGCGCCGCAAAAGGAAATGGCCCAAAACACACCGTGGATACATCACATTTTCACAAAGGAAACAGAGGTGTTTTTTACAAAGTGCCTACCTGTGGATTTTGGCCTGTAGCTCAGCCGGCAGCTAGGGAAACCTAGCAAACCTGCGCAGTTTTGAAAACTAGACACCTAGGGGAATCCAAGATGTGGTGACTTGTGGGGCTCTGATCAGGTTCTGTTACCCAGAATCCTTTGCACACCTCAAAATTTGAGCATAAAAAATACTTTTCCCTCTCATTTCGGTGACAGAAAGTTCTGGAATCTGGGAGGACCCACAAATTTCCTTCCACCCAGTGTTCCCCCAAGTCTCCCGATATAAACAGTACCTCACTTGTGTGGGTAGGCCTAGCGCCCACGAAAGGAAATGGCCCAAAACACACCGTGGACACATTCCATTTTCACAAAGAAAACAGAGGTGTTTTTTACAAAGTGCCTACCTGTGGATTTTGGCCTGTAGCTCACCCGGCACCTAGGGAAACCTAGCAAACCTGCGCAGTTTTGAAAACTAGACACCTAGGGAAATCCAAGATGGGGTGACTTGTGGGGCTCTGACCAGGTTCTGTTACCCAGAATCCTTTGCAAACCTTAAAATTTGGCCCAAAAAATACTTTTTCCTCTCATTTCGGTGACAGAAAGTTCTGGAATCTGAGAGGACCCACAAATTTCCTTACACCCAGTGTTCCCCCAGGTCTCCCGATAAAAATGGTACCTCACTTGTGTGGGTAGTCATAGCACCCGTGAAAGGAAATGGCCCAAAACACACCGTGGACACATTACATTTTCACAAAGAAAACAGAGGTGTTTTTTACAAAGTGCCTACCTGTGGATTTTGGCCTGTAGCTCAGCCGGCACCTAGGGAAACCTAGAAAACCTGCGCAGTTTTGAAAACTAGACACCAATGGGAATCCAAGATGGGGTGACTTGTGGGGCTCCGATCAGGTTCTGTTACCCAGAATCCTTTGCACACCTCAAAATTTGGTTCAAAAAATACTTTTTCCTCTCTTTTCGGTGACAGAAAGTACTGGAATCTGAGAGGAGCCACACATTTCCTTCCACTCAGCGTTCCCCCAAGTCTCCTGATAAAAATGGTACCTCACTTGTGTGGGAAGGCCTAGTACCCGCGAAAGGAAGTGGCCCAAAACACAACGTGGACACATCACATTTTTCCACAGAAACCAGAGGTGTTTTTTACAAAGTGCCTACCTGTGGATTTTGGCCTCTAGCTCAGCCGGCACCTGCGGAAAACTAGCAAACCAGCGCATTTTTGAAAACTAGACACCTAGGGGAATCCAAGATGGGGTGACTTGTGGGACTCTGACCAGGTTCTGTTACCCAGAATCCTTTGCAAACCTCAAAATCTGGCCAGAAAAACACTTTTCCCTCTCATTTCGGTGACAGAAAGTTCTAGAATCTGAGAAGAACCACAAATTTCCTTCCACTTAGCGTTCCCCCAAGCGTCCCGATAAAAATGGTACCTCACTTGTGTGGGTAGGCCTAGCGCCCGCGAAAGGAAATGGCCCAAAACACAACGTGGACACATCACATTTTTCCACAGAAAACCGAGGTGTTTTTTACAAAATGCCTACCTGGGGATTTTGGCCTCTAGCTCAGCCGACACCTGGGGAAACCTAGCAAACCAGCGCATTTATGAAAACTAGACACCTAGGGAAATCCAAGATGAGGAGACTTATGGGGCTCTGACCAGGTTCTGTTACCCAGAATCCTTTGCAAACCTCAAAATTGGCCAAAAAACACTTTTTCCTCTCATTTCGGTAACTGAAAGTTCTGGAATCTGAGAGGAGCCACAAATTTCCTTCCACCCAGCGTTTCCTCAAGTCTCCCGATAAAAATGGTACCTCACTTGTGTGGGTAGGCCTAGCGCCCGCGAAAGGAAATGCCCCAAAACACAACGTGGACACATCACATTTTCGCAAAGAAAACAGAGCTGTTTTTTACAAAGTGCCTACCTGTGGATTTTGGCCGGTAGCTCTGCCGGCACCTAGGGAAACCTAGCAAACCTGCGCAGTTTTGAAAACTAGACACCTAGGGGAATCCAAGATGGGTGACTTGTGGGGCTCTGACCAGGTTCTGTTACCCAGAATCCTTTGCAAACCTCAAAATCTGGCCAGAAAAACACTTTTTCCTCTCATTTTGGTGACAGAAAGTTCTGGAATCTGAGAGGAGTCACAAATTTCCTTCCACTCAGCGTTCCCCCAAGTCTCCCGATAAAAATGGTACCTCACTTGTGTGGGTAGGCCTAGCGCCCGCAAAAGGAAATGGCCCAAAACACAACGTGGACACATCACATTTTTCCACAGAAAACCGAGGTGTTTTTTACAAAATGCCTACCTGGGGATTTTGGCCTCTAGCTCAGCCGACACCTGGGGAAACCTAGCAAACCTGCGCATTTTTGAAAACTAGACACCTACGGGAATCCAAGATGGGGTGACTTCTGGGGCTCTGATCAGGTTCTGTTACCCAGAATTCTTTGCACACCTCAAAATTTGGCCCAAAAAATACTTTTTCCTCTCATTTCGGTGACAGAAAGTACTGGAATCTGAGAGGAGCCACACATTTCCTTTCACTCAGCGTTCCCCCAAGTCTCCCGATAAAAATGGTACCTCACTTGTGTGGGTAGGCCTAGCGCCCGCAAAAGGAAATGGCCCAAAACACACCATGGACACATTACATTTTCACAAAAAACAGAGGTGTTTTTTACAAAGTGCCTACCTGTGGATTTTGGCCTGTAGCTCAGCCGGCACCTAGGGAAACCTATCAAACCTGCACATTTTTGAAAACTAGACACCTACGGGAATCCAAGATGGGGTGACTTCTGGGGCTCTGATCAGGTTCTGTTACCCAGAATCCTTTGCACACCTCAAAATTAGGCCCAAAAAATACTTTTTCCTCTCATTTCGGTGACAGAAAGTACTGGAATCTGAGAGGAGCCACACATTTCCTTTCACTCAGCGTTCCCCCAAGTCTCCCGATAAAAATGGTACCTCACTTGTGTGTGTAGGCCTAGCACCCGCAAAAGGAAATGCCCCAAAACACAACGTGGACACATCACATTTTTCCACAGAAACCAGAGGTGTTTTTTACAAAGTGCCTACCTGTGGATTTTGGCCTCTAGCTCAGCCGGCACCTGGGGAACCCTAGCAAACCAGCGCATTTTTGAAAACTAGACACCTAGGGGAATCCAAGATGGGGTGACTTGTGGGGCTCTGACCAGGTTCTGTTACCCAGAATCCTTTGCAAACCTCAAAATCTTGCCAGAAAAACACTTTTTCCTCTCATTTCTGTGACAGAAAGTTCTGGAATCTGAGAGGATCCACAAATTTCCTTCCACTCAGCATTCCCCTAAGTCTCCCGATAAAAATGGTACCTCACTTGTGTGGGTAGGCCTAGCGCCCGCGAAACGAAATGGTCCAAAACACAACGTGGACACATCACATTTTTCCACAGAAACCAGAGGTGTTTTTTACAAAGTGACTACCTGTGGGTTTTGATCTCTAGCTCAGCCGGCACCCGGGGAAACCAAGCAAACCAGCACATTTATGAAAACTAGACACCTAGTGAAATCCAAGATGGGGTGACTTGTGGGGCTCTGACCAGGTTCTGTTCCCAGAATCCTTTGCAAACCTCAAAATTTGGCCAAAAAAACACTTTTTCCTCTCATTTCGGTGACAGGAAGTTCTGGAATCTGAGAGGACCCACATATTTCCTTCCACCCAGTGTTTCCCCAGGTCTCCCGATAAAAATTGTTTCTCACTTGTGTGGGTAGGCTTAGCGCCGCAAAAGGAAATGGCCCAAAACACACTGTGGATACATCACATTTTCACAAAGAAAACAGAGGTGTTTTTTACAAAGTGCCTACCTGTGGATTTTGGCCTGTAGCTCACCCGGCACCTAGGGAAACCTAGCAAACCTGCGCACTTTTGAAAACTAGACACCTAGGGGAATCCAAGATGGGGTGACTTGTGGGGCTCTGATCCGGTTCTGTTACCCAGAATACTTTGCACACCTCAAAATTTGGCCCAAAAAATACTTTTTCCTCTCATTTCGGTGACAGAAAGTACTGGAATCTGAGAGGAGCCACACATTTCCTTTCACTCAGCGTTCCCCCAAGTCTCCCGATAAAAATGGTACCTCACTTGTGTGGGTAGGCCTAGCACCCGCAAAAGGAAATGCCCCAAAACACAACGTGGAAACATCACATTTTTCCACAGAAACCAGAGGTGTTTTTTACAAAGTGCCTACCTGTGGATTTTGGCCTCTAGCTCAGCCGGCACCTGGGGAACCCTAGCAAACCAGCGCATTTTTGAAAACTAGACACCTAGGGGAATCCAAGATGGGGTGACTTGTGGGGCTCTGACCAGGTTCTGTTACCCAGAATCCTTTGCAAACCTCAAAATCTGGCCAGAAAAACACTTTTTCCTCTCATTTCGGTGACAGAAAGTTCTGGAATCTGAGAGGATCCACAAATTTCCTTCCACTCAGCATTCCCCCAAGTCTCCCGATACAAATGGTACCTCACTTGTGTGGGTAGGCCTAGCGCCCGCGAAAGGAAATGGTCCAAAACACAACGTGGACACATCACATTTTTCCACAGAAACCAGAGGTGTTTTTTACAAAGTGACTACCTGTGGATTTTGATCTCTAGCTCAGCCGGCACCCGGGGAAACCAAGCAAACCAGCACATTTATGAAAACTAGACACCTAGTGAAATCCAAGATGGGGTGACTTGTGGGGCTCTGACCAGGTTCTGTTCCCAGAATCCTTTGCAAACCTCAAAATTTGGCCAAAAAAACACTTTTTCCTCTCATTTCGGTGACAGAAAGTTCTGGAATCTGAGAGGACCCACATATTTCCTTCCACCCAGTGTTTCCCCAGGTCTCCCGATAAAAATTGTTTCTCACTTGTGTGGGTAGGCTTAGCGCCGCAAAAGGAAATGGCCCAAAACACACTGTGGATACATCACATTTTCACAAAGAAAACAGAGGTGTTTTTTACAAAGTGCCTACCTGTGGATTTTGGCCTGTAGCTCAGCCGGTAGCTAGGGAAACCTAGCAAACCTGCGCAGTTTTGAAAACTAGACACCTAGGGGAATCCAAGATGGGGTGACTTGTGGGGCTCTGATCAGGTTCTGTTACCCAGAATCCTTTGTACACCTCAAAATTTGGCCATAAAAAATACTTTTCCCTCTCATTTCGGTGACAGAAAGTTCTGGAATCTGAGAGGACCCACAAATTTCCTTCCACCCAGTGTTCCCCCAAGTCTCCCGATAAAAACAGTACCTCACTTGTGTGGGTAGGCCTAGCGCCCATGAAAGGAAATGGCCCAAAACACACCGTGGACACATTCCATTTTCACAAAGAAAACAGAGGTGTTTTTTTACAAAGTGCCTACCTGTGGATTTTGGCCTGTAGCTCACCCGGCACCTAGGGAAACCTAGCAAACCTGCACAGTTTTGAAAACTAGACACCTAGGGGAATCCAAGATGGGGTGACTTGTGGGGCTCTTATCAGGTTCTGTTACCCAGAATACTTTGCACACCTCAAAATTTGGCCCAAAAAATACTTTTTCCTCTCATTTCGGTGACAGAAAGTACTGGAATCTGAGAGGAGCCACACATTTCCTTTCACTCAGCGTTCCCCCAAGTCTCCTGATAAAAATGGTACCTCACTTGTGTGGGTAGGCCTAGCACCCGCGAAAGGAAATGCCCCAAAACACAACGTGGACACATCACATTTTTCCACAGAAACCAGAGGTGTTTTTTACAAAGTGCCTACCTGTGGATTTTGGCCTCTAGCTCAGCCGGCACCTGGGGAACCCAAGCAAACCAGCGCATTTTTGAAAACTAGACACCTAGGGGAATCCATGATGGGGTGACTTGTGGGGCTCTGACCAGGTTCTGTTACCCAGAATCCTTTGCAAACCTCAAAATCTGGCCAGAAAAACACTTTTTCCTCTCATTTCGGTGACAGAAAGTTCTGGAATCTGAGAGGATCCACAAATTTCCTTCCACTCAGCATTCCCCCAAGTCTCCCGATAAAAATGGTACCTCACTTGTGTGGGTAGGCCTAGCGCCCGCAAAAGGAAATGGTCCAAAACACAACGTGGACACATCACATTTTTCCACAGAAACCAGAGGTGTTTTTTACAAAGTGCTTACCTGTGGATTTTGGCCTGTAGCTCAGCCAGCACCTAGGGAAACCTAGCAAACCTGCGCATTTTTGAAAACTAGACACCTACGGGAATCCAAGATGGGGTGACTTCTGGGGCTCTGATCAGGTTCTGTTACCCAGAATCCTTTGCACACCTCAAAATTTGGCCCAAAAAATAATTTTTCCTCTCATTTCGGTGACAGAAACAACTGGAATCTGAGAGGAGCCACACATTTCCTTTCACTCAGCGTTCCCCCAAGTCTCCCGATAAAAATGGTACCTCACTTGTGTGGGTAGGCCTAGCACCCGCAAAAGGAAATGCCCCAAAACACAACGTGGACACATCACATTTTTCCACGGAAACCAGAGGTGTTTTTTACAAAGTGCCTACCTGTGGATTTTGGCCTCTAGCTCAGCCGGCACCTGGGGAACCCTAGCAAACCAACGCATTTTTGAAAACTAGACACCTAGGGGAATCCAAGATGGGGTGACTTGTGGGGCTCTGACCAGGTTCTGTTACCCAGAATCCTTTGCAAACCTCAAAATCTGGCCAGAAAAACACTTTTTCCTCTCATTTCGGTGACAGAAAGTTCTGGAATCTGAGAGGATCCACAAATTTCCTTCCACTCAGCATTCCCCTAAGTCTCCCGATAAAAATGGTACCTCACTTGTGTGGGTAGGCCTAGCGCCCGCGTAAGAAAATGGTCCAAAACACAACGTGGACACATCACATTTTTCCACAGAAACCAGAGGTGTTTTTTACAAAGTGACTACCTGTGGATTTTGATCTCTAGCTCAGCCGGCACCCGGGGAAACCAAGCAAACCAGCACATTTATGAAAACTAGACACCTAGTGAAATCCAAGATGGGGTGACTTGTGGGGCTCTGACCAGGTTCTGTTCCCAGAATCCTTTGCAAACCTCAAAATTTTGCCAAAAAAACCCTTTTTCCTCTCATTTCGGTGACAGAAAGTTCTGGAATCTGAGAGGACCCACATATTTGCTTCCACCCAGTGTTTCCCCAGGTCTCCCGATAAAAATTGTTTCTCACTTGTGTGGGTAGGCTTAGCGCCGCAAAAGGAAATGGCCCAAAACACACCGTGGATACATCACATTTTCACAAAGGAAACAGAGGTGTTTTTTACAAAGTGCCTACCTGTGGATTTTGGCCTGTAGCTCAGCCGGCAGCTAGGGAAACCTAGCAAACCTGCGCAGTTTTGAAAACTAGACACCTAGGGGAATCCAAGATGGGGTGACTTGTGGGGCTCTGATCAGGTTCTGTTACCCAGAATCCTTTGCACACCTCAAAATTTGAGCATAAAAAATACTTTTCCCTCTCATTTCGGTGACAGAAAGTTCTGGAATCTGGGAGGACCCACAAATTTCCTTCCACCCAGTGTTCCCCCAAGTCTCCCGATAAAAACAGTACCTCACTTGTGTGGGTAGGCCTAGCGCCCACGAAAGGAAATGGCCCAAAACACACCGTGGACACATTCCATTTTCACCAAGAAAACAGAGGTGTTTTTTACAAAGTGCCTACCTGTGGATTTTGGCCTGTAGCTCACCCGGCACCTAGGGAAACCTAGCAAACCTGCGCAGTTTTGAAAACTAGACACCTAGGGAAATCCAAGATGGGGTGACTTGTGGGGCTCTGACCAGGTTCTGTTACCCAGAATCCTTTGAAAACCTTAAAATTTGGCCCAAAAAATACTTTTTCCTCTCATTTCGGTGACAGAAAGTTCTGGAATCTGAGAGGACCCACAAATTTCCTTACACCCAGTGTTCCCCCAGGTCTCCCGATAAAAATGGTACCTCACTTGTGTGGGTAGTCATAGCGCCCGTGAAAGGAAATGGACCAAAACACACCGTGGACACATTACATTTTCACAAAGAAAACAGAGGTGTTTTTTACAAAGTGCCTACCTGTGGATTTTGGCCTGTAGCTCAGCCGGCACCTAGGGAAACCTAGAAAACCTGCGCAGTTTTGAAAACTAGACACCAATGGGAATCCAAGATGGGGTGACTTGTGGGTCTCCGATCAGGTTCTGTTACCCAGAATCCTTTGCACACCTCAAAATTTGGTTCAAAAAATACTTTTTCCTCTCTTTTCGGTGACAGAAAGTACTGGAATCTGAGAGGAGCCACACATTTCCTTCCACTCAGCGTTCCCCCAAGTCTCCTGATAAAAATGGTACCTCACTTGTGTGGGTAGGCCTAGTACCCGCGAAAGGAAGTGGCCCAAAACACAACGTGGACGCATCACATTTTTCCACAGAAACCAGAGGTGTTTTTTACAAAGTGCCTACCTGTGGATTTTGGCCTCTAGCTCAGCCGGCACCTGCGGAAAACTAGCAAACCAGCGCATTTTTGAAAACTAGACACCTAGGGGAATCCAAGATGGGGTGACTTGTGGGGCTCTGACCAGGTTCTGTTACCCAGAATCCTTTGCAAACCTCAAAATCTGGCCAGAAAAACACTTTTCCCTCTCATTTCGGTGACAGAAAGTTCTAGAATCTGAGAAGAACCACAAATTTCCTTCCACTTAGCGTTCCCCCAAGCGTCCCGATAAAAATGGTACCTCACTTGTGTGGGTAGGCCTAGCGCCCGCGAAAGGAAATGGCCCAAAACACAACGTGGACACATCACATTTTTCCACAGAAAACCGAGGTGTTTTTTACAAAATGCCTACCTGGGGATTTTGGCCTCTAGCTCAGCCGACACCTGGGGAAACCTAGCAAACCAGCGCATTTATGAAAACTAGACACCTAGGGAAATCCAAGATGAGGAGACTTATGGGGCTCTGACCAGGTTCTGTTACCCAGAATCCTTTGCAAACCTCAAAATTGGCCAAAAAAACACTTTTTCCTCTCATTTCGGTAACAGAAAGTTCTGGAATCTGAGAGGAGCCACAAATTTCCTTCCACCCAGCGTTTCCTCAAGTCTCCCGATAAAAATGGTACCTCACTTGTGTGGGTAGGCCTAGCGCCCGCGAAAGGAAACGCCCCAAAACACAACGTGGACACATCACATTTTCGCAAAGAAAACAGAGCTGTTTTTTACAAAGTGCCTACCTGTGGATTTTGGCCGGTAGCTCAGCCGGCACCTAGGGAAACCTAGCAAACCTGCGCAGTTTTGAAAACTAGACACCTAGGGGAATCCAAGATGGGTGACTTGTGGGGCACTGACCAGGTTCTGTTACCCAGAATCCTTTGCAAACCTCAAAATCTGGCCAGAAAAACACTTTTTCCTCTCATTTCGGTGACAAAAAGTTCTGGAATCTGAGAGGAGTCACAAATTTCCTTCCACTCAGCGTTCCCCCAAGTCTCCCGATAAAAATGGTACCTCACTTGTGTGGGTAGGCCTAGCACCCGCAAAAGGAAATGGCCCAAAACACATCACGGTCACTTTACATTTTCACAAAAAACAGAGGTGTTTTTTACAAAGTGCCTACCTGTGGATTTTGGCCTGTAGCTCAGCCGACACCTAGGGAAACCTATCAAACCTGCGCATTTTTGAAAACTAGACACCTACGGGAATCCAAGATGGGGTGACTTCTGGGGCTCTGATCAGGTTCTGTTACCCAGAATCCTTTGCACACCTCAAAATTTGGCCCAAAAAATACTTTTTCCTCTCATTTCGGTGACAGAAAGTACTGGAATATGAGAGGAGCCACACATTTCCTTTCACTCAGCGTTCCCCCAAGTCTCCCGATAAAAATGGTACCTCACTTGTGTGTGTAGGCCTAGCACCCGCAAAAGGAAATGCCCCAAAGCACAACGTGGACACATCACATTTTTCCACAGAAACCAGAGGTGTTTTTTACAAAGTGCCTACCTGTGGATTTTGGCCTCTAGCTCAGCCGGCACCTGGGGAACCCTAGCAAACCAGCGCATTTTTGAAAACTAGACACCTAGGGGAATCCAAGATGGGGTGACTTGTGGGGCTCTGACCAGGTTCTGTTACCCAGAATCCTTTGCAAACCTCAAAATCTGGCCAGAAAAACACTTTTTCCTCTCATTTCGGTGACAGAAAGTTCTGGAATCTGAGAGGATCCACAAATTTCCTTCCACTCAGCATTCCCCTAAGTCTCCCGATAAAAATGGTACCTCACTTGTGTGGGTAGGCCTAGCGCCCGCGAAACGAAATGGTCCAAAACACAACGTGGACACATCACATTTTTCCACAGAAACCAGAGGTGTTTTTTACAAAGTGACTACCTGTGGATTTTGATCTCTAGCTCAGCCGGCACCCGGGGAAACCAAGCAAACCAGCACATTTATGAAAACTAGACACCTAGTGAAATCCAAGATGGGGTGACTTGTGGGGCTCTGACCAGGTTCTGTTCCCAGAATCCTTTGCAAACCTCAAAATTTGGCCAAAAAAACACTTTTTCCTCTCATTTCGGTGACAGAAAGTTCTGGAATCTGAGAGGACCCACATATTTCCTTCCACCCAGTGTTTCCCCAGGTCTCCCGATAAAAATTGTTTCTCACTTGTGTGGGTAGGCTTAGCGCCGCAAAAGGAAATGGCCCAAAACACACTGTGGATACATCACATTTTCACAAAGAAAACAGAGGTGTTTTTTACAAAGTGCCTACCTGTGGATTTTGGCCTGTAGCTCAGCCGGCAGCTAGGGAAACCTAGCAAACCTGCGCAGTTTTGAAAACTAGACACATAGGGGAATCCAAGATGGGGTGACTTGTGGGGCTCTGATCAGGTTCTGTTACCCAGAATCCTTGGCACACCTCAAAATTTGGCCATAAAAAATACTTTTCCCTCTCATTTCGGTGACAGAAAGTTCTGGAATCTGAGAGGACCCACAAATTTCCTTCCACCCAGTGTTCCCCCAAGTCTCCCGATAAAACCAGTACCTCACTTGTGTGGGTGGGCCTAGCGCCCATGAAAGGAAATGGCACAAAACACACCGTGGACACATTCCATTTTCACAAAGAAAACAGAGGTGTTTTTTTACAAAGTGCCTACCTGTGGATTTTGGCCTGTAGCTCACCCGGCACCTAGGGAAACCTAGCAAACCTGCGCAGTTTTGAAAACTACACACCTAGGGGAATCCAAGATGGGGTGACTTGTGGGGCTCTGATCCGGTTCTGTTACCCAGAATACTTTGCACACCTCAAAATTTGGCCCAAAAAATACTTTTTCCTCTCATTTCGGTGACAGAAAGTACTGGAATCTGAGAGGAGCCACAAATTTCCTTCCAGTCAGCGTTCCCCCAAGTCTCCCGATAAAAATGGTACCTCACTTGTGTGGGTAGGCCTAGCGCCCGCGAAAGGAAATGGCCCAAAACACACCGTGGACACATTACATTTTCACAAAGAAAACAGAGGTGTTTTTTACACAGTGCCTACCTGTGGATTTTGGTCTGTAGCTCAGCCGGCAGCTAGGGAAACCTAGCAAACCTGAGCAGTTTTGAAAACTAGACTCCTAGGGGAATCCAAGATGGGGTGACTTGTGGGGCTCTGATCAGGTTCTGTTACCCAGAATCCTTTGCGTGCCTCTAAATTTGGCCCAAAAAATACTTTTTCCTCTCATTTCGGTGACAAAAAGTACTGGAATCTGAGAGGAGCCACAGATTTCCTTCCACTCAGCGTTCCCCCAAGTCTCACGATAAAAATGGTACCTCACTTGTGTGGGTAGGCCTAGCACCCGCAAAAGGAAATGGCCCAAAACACAACGTGGACACATCACATTTTTCCACAGAAACCAGAGGTGTTTCTACAAAGTGCCTACATGTCGATTTTGGCCTGTAGCTCAGCCGGCACCTAGAGAAACCTAGCAAACCTTCGCAGTTTTGAAAACTAGACACCTAGGGGAATCCAAGATGGGGTAACTTGTGGGGCTCTGATCAGGTTCTGTTACCCAGAATCCTTTGCACACCTCAAAATTTTGCCCAAAAAATACTTTTTCCTCTCATTTCAGTGACAGAAAGTACTGGAATCTGAGAGGAGCCACAAATTTCCTTCCACTCAGCATTCCCCCAAGTCTCCCGATAAAAATGGTACCTCACTTGTGTGGGTAGGCCTAGCACCCGCGAAAGGAAATGCCCCAAAACACAACGTGGACACATCACATTTTTCCACAGAAACCAGAGGTGTTTTTTACAAAGTGCCTACCTGTGGATTTTGGCCTCTAGCTCAGCCGGCACCTGGGGAACCCTAGCAAACCAGCACATTTTTGAAAACTAGACACCGAGGGGAATCCAAGATGGGGTGACTTGTGGGGCTCTGACCAGGTTCTGTTACCCAGAATCCTTTGGAAACCTCAAAATCTGGCCAGAAAAACACTTTTTCCTCTCATTTCGGTGACAGAAAGTTCTGGAATCTGAGAGGATCCACAAATTTCCTTCCACTCAGCATTCCCCCAAGTCTCCCCATAAAAATGGTACCTCACTTGTGTGGGTAGGCCTAGCGCCCGCGAAAGGAAATGGTCCAAAACACAACGTGGACACATCACATTTTTCCACAGAAACCAGAGGTGTTTTTTACAAAGTGACTACCTGTGGATTTTGATCTCTAGCTCAGCCGGCACCTGGGGAAACCAAGCAAACCAGCACATTTATGAAAACTAGACACCTAGTGAAATCCAAGATGGGGTGATTTGTGGGGCTCTGACCAGGTTCTGTTCCCAGAATCCTTTGTAAACCTCAAAATTTGGCCAAAAAAACACTTTTTCCTCTCATTTCGGTGACAGAAAGTTCTGGAATCTGAGAGGACCCACATATTTCCTTCCACCCAGTGTTTCCCCAGGTCTCCCGATAAAAATTGTTTCTCACTTGTGTGGGTAGGCTTAGCGCCGCAAAAGGAAATGGCCCAAAACACACCGTGGATACATCACATTTTCACAAAGAAAACAGAGGTGTTTTTTACAAAGTGCCTACCTGTTGATTTTGGCCTGTAGCTCAGCCGGCAGCTAGGGAAACCTAGCAAACCTGCGCAGTTTTGAAAACTAGACACCTAGGGGAATCCAAGATGGGGTGACTTGTGGGGCTCTGATCAGGTTCTGTTACCCAGAATCCTTTGCACACCTCAAAATTTGAGCATAAAAAATACTTTTCCCTCTCATTTCGGTGACAGAAAGTTCTGGAATCTGAGAGGACCCACAAATTTCCTCCCACCCAGTGTTCCCCCAAGTCTCCCGATAAAAACAGTACCTCACTTGTGTGGGTAGGCCTAGCTCCCACGAAAGGAAATGGCCCAAAACACACCGTGGACACATTCCATTTTCACAAAGAAAACAGAGGTGTTTTTTTACAAAGTGCCTACCTGTGGATTTTGGCCTGTAGCTCACCCGGCACCTAGGGAAACCTAGCAAACCTGCGCAGTTTTGAAAACTAGACCCTAGGGGAATCCAAGATGGGGTGACTTGTGGGGCTCTGATCAGGTTCTGTTACCCAGAATACTTTGCACACCTCAAAAGTTGCCCCCAAAAATACTTTTTCCTCTCATTTCAGTGACAGAAAGTACTTGAATGTGAGAGGAGCCACACATTTCCTTCCACTCAGCGTTCCCCCAAGTCTCCCGATAAAAATGGTACCTCACTTGTGTGGGTACCCACGAAAGGAAATGGCCCAAAACACAACATGGACACATCACATTTTTCCACAGAGCCCAGAGGTGTTTTCTGCAAAGTGCCTACCTGTGGATTTTGGCCTCTAGCTCAGCTGGCACCTGGGGAAACCTAGCAAACCAGAGCATTTTTGAAAACTAGACACCTAGGGGAATCCAAGATGGGGTGACTTGTGGGTCTCTGACCAGGTTCTCTTACCCAGAATCCTTTGCAAACCTCAAAATCTGGCCAGAAAAACACTTTTTCCTCTCATTTCGGTGACAGAAAGTTCTGGAATCTCAGAGGAGCCACAAATTTCCTTCCACTCAGCGTTCCCCCAAGTCTCCCGATAAAAATGGTACCTCACTTGTGTGGGTAGGCCTAGCGCCCGCGAAAGGAAATGGCCCAAAACACACCGTGGACACATTACATTTTCACAAAGAAAACAGAGGTGTTTTTTACACAGTGCCTACCTGTGGATTTTGGTCTGTAGCTCAGCCGGCAGCTAGGGAAACCTAGCAAACCTGAGCAGTTTTGAAAACTAGACACCTAGGGGAATCCAAGATGGGGTGACTTGTGGGACTCTGATCAGGTTCTGTTACCCAGAATCCTTTGCGTGCCTCTAAATTTGGCCCAAAAAATACTTTTTCCTCTCATTTCGGTGACAAAAAGTACTGGAATCTGAGAGGAGCCACAGATTTCCTTCCACTCAGCGTTCCCCCAAGACTCCCGATAAAAATGGTACCTCACTTGTGTGGGTAGGCCTAGCACCCGCAAAAGGAAATGGCCCAAAACACAACGTGGACACATCACATTTTTCCACAGAAACCAGAGGTGTTTCTACAAAGTGCCTACATGTCGATTTTGGCCTGTAGCTCAGCCGGCACCTAGAGAAACCTAGCAAACCTTCACAGTTTTGAAAACTAGACACCTAGGGGAATCCAAGATGGGGTAACTTGTGGGGCTCTGATCAGGTTCTGTTACCCAGAATCCTTTGCACACCTCAAAATGTTGCCCAAAAAATACTTTTTCCTCTCATTTCAGTGACAGAAAGTACTGGAATCTGAGAGGAGCCACAAATTTCCTTCCACTCAGCATTCCCCCAAGTCTCCCGATAAAAATGGTACCTCACTTGTGTGGGTAGGCCTAGCGCCCGCGAAAGGAAATGGTCCAAAACACAACGTGGACACATCACATTTTTCCACAGAAACCAGAGGTGTTTTTTACAAAGTGACTACCTATGGATTTTGATCTCTAGCTCAGCCGGCACCTGGGGAAACCAAGCAAACCAGCACATTTATGAAAACTAGACACCTAGTGAAATCCAAGATGGGGTGATTTGTCGGTCTCTGACCAGGTTCTGTTCCCAGAATCCTTTGCAAACCTCAAAATTTGGCCAAAAAAACACTTTTTCCTCTCATTTCGGTGACAGAAAGTTCTGGAATCTGAGAGGAGCCACAGATTTCCTTCCACTCAGCGTTCCCCCAAGTCTCCCGATAAAAATGGTACCTCACTTGTGTGGGTAGGCCTAGCACCCGCAAAAGGAAATGGCCCAAAACACAACGTGGACACATCACATTTTTCCACAGAAACCAGAGGTGTTTCTACAAAGTGCCTACATGTCGATTTTGGCCTGTAGCTCAGCCGGCACCTAGAGAAACCTAGCAAACCTTCGCAGTTTTGAAAACTAGACACCTAGGGGAATCCAAGATGGGGTGACTTGTGGGGCTCTGATCAGGTTCTGTTACCCAGAATACTTTGCACACCTCAAAATTTGCCCCCAAAAATACTTTTTCCTCTCATTTCAGTGACAGAAAGTACTTGAATGTGAGAGGAGCCACAAATTTCCTTCCACTCAGCGTTCCCCCAAGTCTCCCGATAAAAATGGTACCTCACTTGTGTGGGTACCCACGAAAGGAAATGGCCCAAAACACAACATGGACACATCACATTTTTCCACAGAGCCCAGAGGTGTTTTCTGCAAAGTGCCTACCTGTGGATTTTGGCCTCTAGCTCAGCCGGCACCTGGGGAAACCTAGCAAACCAGAGCATTTTTGAAAACTAGACACCTAGGGGAATCCAAGATGGGGTGACTTGTGGGTCTCTGACCAGGTTCTCTTACCCAGAATCCTTTGCAAACCTCAAAATCTGGCCAGAAAAACACTTTTTCCTCTCATTTCGGTGACAGAAAGTTCTGGAATCTCAGAGGAGCCACAAATTTCCTTCCACTCAGCGTTCCCCCAAGTCTCCCGATAAAAATGGTACCTCACTTGTGTGGGTAGGCCTAGCGCCCGCGAAAGGAAATGGCCCAAAACACACCGTGGACACATTACATTTTCACAAAGAAAACAGAGGTGTTTTTTACACAGTGCCTACCTGTGGATTTTGGTCTGTAGCTCAGCCGGCAGCTAGGGAAACCTAGCAAACCTGAGCAGTTTTGAAAACTAGACTCCTAGGGGAATCCAAGATGGGGTGACTTGTGGGGCTCTGATCAGGTTCTGTTACCCAGAATCCTTTGCGTGCCTCTAAATTTGGCCCAAAAAATACTTTTTCCTCTCATTTCGGTGACAAAAAGTACTGGAATCTGAGAGGAGCCACAGATTTCCTTCCACTCAGCGTTCCCCCAAGTCTCCCGATAAAAATGGTACCTCACTTGTGTGGGTAGGCCTAGCACCCGCAAAAGGAAATGGCCCAAAACACAACGTGGACACATCACATTTTTCCACAGAAACCAGAGGTGTTTCTACAAAGTGCCTACATGTCGATTTTGGCCTGTAGCTCAGCCGGCACCTAGAGAAACCTAGCAAACCTTCGCAGTTTTGAAAACTAGACACCTAGGGGAATCCAAGATGGGGTAACTTGTGGGGCTCTGATCAGGTTCTGTTACCCAGAATCCTTTGCACACCTCAAAATTTTGCCCAAAAAATACTTTTTCCTCTCATTTCAGTGACAGAAAGTACTGGAATCTGAGAGGAGCCACAAATTTCCTTCCACTCAGCATTCCCCCAAGTCTCCCGATAAAAATGGTACCTCACTTGTGTGGGTAGGCCTAGCACCCGCGAAAGGAAATGCCCCAAAACACAACGTGGACACATCACATTTTTCCACAGAAACCAGAGGTGTTTTTTACAAAGTGCCTACCTGTGGATTTTGGCCTCTAGCTCAGCCCGAACCTGGGGAACCCTAGCAAACCAGCGCATTTTTGAAAACTAGACACCGAGGGGAATCCAAGATGGGGTGACTTGTGGGGCTCTGACCAGGTTCTGTTACCCAGAATCCTTTGGAAACCTCAAAATCTGGCCAGAAAAACACTTTTTCCTCTCATTTCGGTGACAGAAAGTTCTGGAATCTGAGAGGATCCACAAATTTCCTTCCACTCAGCATTCCCCCAAGTCTCCCGATAAAAATGGTACCTCACTTGTGTGGGTAGGCCTAGCGCCCGCGAAAGGAAATGGTCCAAAACACAACGTGGACACATCACATTTTTCCACAGAAACCAGAGGTGTTTTTTACAAAGTGACTACCTGTGGATTTTGATCTCTAGCTCAGCCGGCACCTGGGGAAACCAAGCAAACCAGCACATTTATGAAAACTAGACACCTAGTGAAATCCAAGATGGGGTGATTTGTGGGGCTCTGACCAGGTTCTGTTCCCAGAATCCTTTGTAAACCTCAAAATTTGGCCAAAAAAACACTTTTTCCTCTCATTTCGGTGACAGAAAGTTCTGGAATCTGAGAGGACCCACATATTTCCTTCCACCCAGTGTTTCCCCAGGTCTCCCGATAAAAATTGTTTCTCACTTGTGTGGGTAGGCTTAGCGCCGGCAAAGGAAATGGCCCAAAACACACCGTGGATACATCACATTTTCACAAAGAAAACAGAGGTGTTTTTTACAAAGTGCCTACCTGTTGATTTTGGCCTGTAGCTCAGCCGGCAGCTAGGGAAACCTAGCAAACCTGCGCAGTTTTGAAAACTAGACACCTAGGGGAATCCAAGATGGGGTGACTTGTGGGGCTCTGATCAGGTTCTGTTACCCAGAATCCTTTGCACACCTCAAAATTTGGCCATAAAAAATACTTTTCCCTCTCATTTCGGTGACAGAAAGTTCTGGAATCTGAGAGGACCCACAAATTTCCTCCCACCCAGTGTTCCCCCAAGTCTCCCGATAAAAACAGTACCTCACTTGCGTGGGTAGGCCTAGCGCCCACGAAAGGAAATGGCCCAAAACACACCGTGGACACATTCCATTTTCACAAAGAAAACAGAGGTGTTTTTTTACAAAGTGCCTACCTGTGGATTTTGGCCTGTAGCTCACCCGGCACCTAGGGAAACCTAGCAAACCTGCGCAGTTTTGAAAACTAGACCCTAGGGGAATCCAAGATGGGGTGACTTGTGGGGCTCTGATCAGGTTCTGTTACCCAGAATACTTTGCACACCTCAAAATTTGCCCCCAAAAATACTTTTTCCTCTCATTTCAGTGACAGAAAGTACTTGAATGTGAGAGGAGCCACACATTTCCTTCCACTCAGCGTTCCTCCAAGTCTCCCGATAAAAATGGTACCTCACTTGTGTGGGTACCCACGAAAGGAAATGGCCCAAAACACAACATGGACACATCACATTTTTCCACAGAGCCCAGAGGTGTTTTCTGCAAAGTGCCTACCTGTGGATTTTGGCCTCTAGCTCAGCCGGCACCTGGGGAAACCTAGCAAACCAGAGCATTTTTGAAAACTAGACACCTAGGGGAATCCAAGATGGGGTGACTTGTGGGTCTCTGACCAGGTTCTCTTACCCAGAATCCTTTGCAAACCTCAAAATCTGGCCAGAAAAACACTTTTTCCTCTCATTTCGGTGACAGAAAATTCTGGAATCTCAGAGGAGCCACAAATTTCCTTCCACTCAGCGTTCCCCCAAGTCTCCCGATAAAAATGGTACCTCACTTGTGTGGGTAGGCCTAGCGCCCGCGAAAGGAAATGGCCCAAAACACACCGTGGACACATTACATTTTCACAAAGAAAACAGAGGTGTTTTTTACACAGTGCCTACCTGTGGATTTTGGTCTGTAGCTCAGCCGGCAGCTAGGGAAACCTAGCAAACCTGAGCAGTTTTGAAAACTAGACACCTAGGGGAATCCAAGATGGGGTGACTTGTGGGACTCTGATCAGGTTCTGTTACCCAGAATCCTTTGCGTGCCTCTAAATTTGGCCCAAAAAATACTTTTTCCTCTCATTTCGGTGACAAAAAGTACTGGAATCTGAGAGGAGCCACAGATTTCCTTCCACTCAGCGTTCCCCCAAGACTCCCGATAAAAATGGTACCTCACTTGTGTGGGTAGGCCTAGCACCCGCAAAAGGAAATGGCCCAAAACACAACGTGGACACATCACATTTTTCCACAGAAACCAGAGGTGTTTCTACAAAGTGCCTACATGTCGATTTTGGCCTGTAGCTCAGCCGGCACCTAGAGAAACCTAGCAAACCTTCGCAGTTTTGAAAACTAGACACCTAGGGGAATCCAAGATGGGGTAACTTGTGGGGCTCTGATCAGGTTCTGTTACCCAGAATCCTTTGCACACCTCAAAATTTTGCCCAAAAAATACTTTTTCCTCTCATTTCAGTGACAGAAAGTACTGGAATCTGAGAGGAGCCACAAATTTCCTTCCACTCAGCATTCCCCCAAGTCTCCCGATAAAAATGGTACCTCACTTGTGTGGGTAGGCCTAGCGCCCGCGAAAGGAAATGGTCCAAAACACAACGTGGACACATCACATTTTTCCACAGAAACAAGAGGTGTTTTTTACAAAGTGACTACCTATGGATTTTGATCTCTAGCTCAGCCGGCACCTGGGGAAACCAAGCAAACCAGCACATTTATGAAAACTAGACACCTAGTGAAATCCAAGATGGGGTGATTTGTGGGGCTCTGACCAGGTTCTGTTCCCAGAATCCTTTGCAAACCTCAAAATTTGGCCAAAAAAACACTTTTTCCTCTCATTTCGGTGACAGAAAGTTCTGGAATCTGAGAGGACCCACATATTTCCTTCCACCCAGTGTTTCCCCAGGTCTCCCGATAAAAATTGTTTCTCACTTGTGTGGGTAGGCTTAGCGCCGCAAAAGGAAATGGCCCAAAACACACCGTGGATACATCACATTTTCACAAAGAAAACAGAGGTGTTTTTTACAAAGTGCCTACCTGTTGATTTTGGCCTGTAGCTCAGCCGGCAGCTAGGGAAACCTAGCAAACCTGCGCAGTTTTGAAAACTAGACACCTAGGGGAATCCAAGATGGGGTGACTTGTGGGGCTCTGATCAGGTTCTGTTACCCAGAATCCTTTGCACACCTCAAAATTTGGCCATAAAAAATACTTTTCCCTCTCATTTCGGTGACAGAAAGTTCTGGAATCTGAGAGGACCCACAAATTTCCTCCCACCCAGTGTTCCCCCAAGTCTCCCGATAAAAACAGTACCTCACTTGTGTGGGTAGGCCTAGCGCCCACGAAAGGAAATGGCCCAAAACACACCGTGGACACATTCCATTTTCACAAAGAAAACAGAGGTGTTTTTTTACAAAGTGCCTACCTGTGGATTTTGGCCTGTAGCTCACCCGGCACCTAGGGAAACCTAGCAAACCTGCGCAGTTTTGAAAACTAGACACCTAGGGGAATCCAAGATGGGGTGACTTGTGGGGCTCTGATCAGGTTCTGTTACCCAGAATACTTTGCACACCTCAAAATTTGGCCCAAAAAATACTTTTTCCTCTCATTTCGGTGACAGAAAGTACTGGAATCTGAGAGGAGCCACAAATTTCCTTCCACTCAGCGTTCCCCCAAGTCTCCCGATAAAAATGGTACCTCACTTGTGTGGGTACCCACGAAAGGAAATGGCCCAAAACACAACATGGACACATCACATTTTTCCACAGAGCCCAGAGGTGTTTTCTGCAAAGTACCTACCTGTGGATTTTGGCCTCTAGCTCAGCCGGCACCTGGGGAAACCTAGCAAACCAGAGCATTTTTGAAAACTAGACACCTAGGGGAATCCAAGATTGGGTGACTTGTGGGTCTCTGACCAGGTTCTTTTACCCAGAATCCTTTGCAAACCTCAAAATCTGGCCAGAAAAACACTTTTTCCTCTCATTTCGGTGACAGAAAGTTCTGGAATCTCAGAGGAGCCACAAATTTCCTTCCACTCAGCGTTCCCCCAAGTCTCCCGATAAAAATGGTACCTCACTTGTGTGGGTAGGCCTAGCGCCCGCGAAAGGAAATGGCCCAAAACACACCGTGGACACATTACATTTTCACAAAGAAAACAGAGGTGTTTTTTACACAGTGCCTACCTGTGGATTTTGGTCTGTAGCTCAGCCGGCAGCTAGGGAAACCTAGCAAACCTGAGCAGTTTTGAAAACTAGACACCTAGGGGAATCCAAGATGGGGTGACTTGTGGGGCTCTGATCAGGTTCTGTTACCCAGAATCCTTTGCGTGCCTCTAAATTTGGCCCAAAAAATACTTTTTCCTCTCATTTCGGTGACAAAAAGTACTGGAATCTGAGAGGAGCCACAGATTTCCTTCCACTCAGCGTTCCCCCAAGTCTCCCGATAAAAATGGTACCTCACTTGTGTGGGTAGGCCTAGCACCCGCAAAAGGAAATGGCCTAAAACACAACGTGGACACATCACATTTTTCCACAGAAACCAGAGGTGTTTCTACAAAGTGCCTACATGTCGATTTTGGCCTGTAGCTCAGCCGGCACATAGAGAAACCTAGCAAACCTTCGCAGTTTTGAAAACTAGACACCTAGGGGAATCCAAGATGGGGTAACTTGTGGGGCTCTGATCAGGTTCTGTTACCCAGAATCCTTTGCACACCTCAAAATTTTGCCCAAAAAATACTTTTTCCTCTCATTTCAGTGACAGAAAGTACTAGAATCTGAGAGGAGCCACAAATTTCCTTCCACTCAGCGTTCCCCCAAGTCTCCCAATAAAAATGGTACCTCACTTGTGTGGGTAGGCCTAGCGCCCGCGAAAGGAAATGGCCCAAAGCACACCGTGGACACATTACATTTTCACAAAGAAAACAGGTGTTTTTTACAAAGTGCCTACCTGTGGATTTTGGCCTCTAGCTCAGCTGGCACCTGGGGAAACCTAGCAAAGCAGCGCATTTTTGAAAACTAGACACCTAGGGGAATCCAAGATGGGGTGAGTTGTGGGGCTCTGACCAGGTTCTGTTACCCAGAATCCTTTGCAAACCTCAAAATCTGGCCAGAAAAACACTTTTTCCTCTCATTTCGGTGACAGAAAGTTCTGGAATCTGAGAGGAGCCACAAATTTCCTTCCACTCAGCGTTCCCCCAAGTCTCCTGATAAAAATGGTACCTCACTTGTGTGGGTAGGCCTAGCGCCCTGAAAAGGAAATGGTCCAAAACACAACGTGGACACATCTCATTTTTCCACAGAAAACAGAGGTGTTTTTTACAAAGTGCCTACTTGTGGATTTTGGCCTCTAGGTCAGCCGGCACCTGGGGAAACCTAGCAAACCAGCGCATTTATGAAAACTAGACACCTAGGGAAATCCAAGATGGGGTGGCTTATGGGGCTCTGACCAGGTTCTGTTACCCAGAATCCTTTGCAAACCTCCAAATTTGGCCAAAAAAACACCTTTTTACTCTCATTTCGGTAACAGAAAGTTCTGGAATCTGAGAGGACCCACAAATTTCCTTCCACCCAGTGTTCCCCCAAGTCTCCTGATAAAAATAGTAC
This sequence comes from Pleurodeles waltl, assembly GCF_031143425.1. Lineage (NCBI taxonomy): Eukaryota > Metazoa > Chordata > Amphibia > Caudata > Salamandridae > Pleurodeles > Pleurodeles waltl. The sequence continues at coordinate 877,814,135 of NC_090444.1, forward strand.
CTCGCCTGTGTGGGTAGGCCTAGCGCCCATGAAAAGAAATAGCCCAAAACACACCGTGGATACATCACATTTTCACAAAGAAAACAGAGGTGTTTGTTACAAAGTGCCAACCTGTGGATTTTGGCCTGTAGCTCAGCCGGCACCTAGGTAAACCTAGGAAACCTGCGCAGTTTTGAAAACTAGACACCTAGGTGAATCCAAGATGGGGTGACTTGTGGGGCTCTGACCAGGTTCTGTTACCCAGAAACCTTTGCACACCTCAAAATTTGGCCCAAAAAATACTATTTCCTCTCATTTCAGTGACAGAAAGTACTGGAATCTGAGAGGAGCAACACATTTCCTTCCACTCAACGTTCCCCCAAGTCTCCCGATAAAAACAGTACCTCACTTGTGTGGGTAGGCCTAGCGCCCGCGAAAGTAAATGGCCCAAAACACATCGTGGACACATTACATTTCCACAAAGAAAACAGAGGTGTTTTTTACAAAGTGCCTACCTGTGGATTTTGGCCTCTAGCTCAGCCGGCACCTGGGGAAACCTAGCAAAGCAGCGCATTTTTGAAAACTAGACACCTAGGGGAATCCAAGATGGGGTGAGTTGTGGGGCTCTGACCAGGTTCTGTTACCCAGAATCCTTTGCAAACCTCAAAATCTGGCCAGAAAAACACTTTTTCCTCTCATTTCGGTGACAGAAAGTTCTGGAATCTGAGAGGAGCCACAAATTTCCTTCCACTCAGCGTTCCCCCAAGTCTCCTGATAAAAATGGTATCTCACTTGTGTGGGTAGGCCTAGCGCCCGGAAAAGGAAATGGTCCAAAACACAACGTGGACACATCTCATTTTTCCACAGAAAACAGAGGTGTTTTTTACAAAGTGCCTACTTGTGGATTTTGGCCTCTAGCTCAGCCGGCACCTGGGGAAACCTAGCAAACCAGCGCATTTATGAAAACTAGACACCTAGGGAAATCCAAAATGGGGTGGCTTATGGCGCTCTGACCAGGTTCTGTTACCCAGAATCCTTTGCAAACCTCCAAATTTGGCCAAAAAAACACCTTTTTACTCTCATTTCGGTAACAGAAAGTTCTGGAATCTGAGAGGACCCACAAATTTCCTTCCACCCAGTGTTCCCCCAAGTCTCCTGATAAAAATAGTACCTCACCTGTGTGGGTAGGCCTAGCGCCCATGAAAAGAAATGGCCCAAAACACACCGTGGATACATCACATTTTCACAAAGAAAACAGAGGTGTTTGTTACAAAGTGCCTACCTGTGGATTTTGGCCGGTAGCTCAGCCGGCACCTAGGGAAACCTAGGAAACCTGCGCAGTTTTGAAAACTAGACACCTAGGTGAATCCAAGATGGGGTGACTTGTGGGGCTCTGACCAGGTTCTGTTACCCAGAAACCTTTGCACACCTCAAAATTTGGCCCAAAAAATACTATTTCCTCTCATTTCAGTGACAGAAAGTACTGGAATCTGAGAGGAGCACCAAATTTCCTTCCACTCAGCGTTCCCCCAAGTCTCCCGATAAAAACGGTACCTCACTTGTGTGGGTAGGCCTAGCGCCCGCGAAAGTAAATGGCCCAAAACACATCGTGGACACATTACATTTTCACAAAGAAAACAGAGGTGTTTTTAACAAAGTGCCTACCTGTGGATTTTGGCCTGTAGCTCCGCCGGCACCTAGGGAAACCTAGCAAACCTGCGCAGTTTTGAAAACTAGACACCTAGGGGAATCCATGATGGGGTGACTTGTGGGGCTCTGATCAGGTTCTGTTTCCCAGAATCCTTTGCACACCTCAATATTTGGCCAAAAAAATACTTTTTCCTCTCATTTCGGTGACAGAAAGTACTGGAATCTGAGACGAGCCACAAATTTCCTTCCACTCAGTGTTCCCCCAAGTCTCCCGATAAAAATGGTACCTCACTTGTGTGGGTAGGCCTAGCGCCCGCGAAAGGAGATGCCCCAAAACACACTGTGGACACATTACATTTTCACAAAGAAAACAGAGGTGTTTTTTACAAAGTGCCTACCTGTGGATTTTGGCCTGTAGCTCAGCCGGCACCTAGGGAAACCTAGCAAACCTGCGCAGTATTGAAAACTAGACACCTAGGGGAATCTAAGATGGGGTGACTTGTGGGGCTCTGATCAGGTTCTGTTACCCAGAATCCTTTGCACACCTCAAAATTTGGCCCAAAAAATACTTTTTCCTCTCATTTCGGTGACAGAAAGTACTGGAATCTGAGAGGAGCACAAATTTCTTTCCACTCAGCGTTCCCCCAAGTCTCCCGATAAAAATGGTACCTCACTTGTGTGGGTAGGCCTAGTACCCGCGAAAGGAAATGGCCCAAAACACAACGTGGACACATCACATTTTTCCACAGAAACCAGAGGTGTATTTTACAAAGTGCCTACCTGTGGATTTTGGCCTCTAGCTCAGCCGGCACCTGGGGAAACCTAGCAAACCAGCGCATTTTTGAAAACTAGACACCTAGGGGAATCCAAGATGTGGTGACTTGTGGGGCTCTGACCAGGTTCTGTTACCCAGAATCCTTTGCAAACCTCAAAATCTGGCCAGAAAAACACTTTTTCCTCTAATTTCGGTGACAGAAAGTTCTGGAATCTGAGAGGAGCCACAAATTTCCTTCCACTCAGCGATTCCCCAAGTCTCCAGATAAAAATGGTACGTCACTTGTGTGGGTAGGCCTAGTGCCCGCGAAAGGAAATGGCCCAAAACACAATGTGGACACATCACATTTTTCCACAGAAACCAGAGGTGTTTTTTACAAAGTGCCTATCTGTGGATTTTGGCCTCTAGCTCAGCCGGCACCTGGGGAAACCTAGCAAACCAGCGCATTTATGAAAACTAGACACCTAGGGAAATCCAAGATGAGGTGACTTGTGGGGCTCTGACCAGGTTCTGTTACCCAGAATCCTTTGCAAACCTAAAAATGTGGCCAAAAAAACACTTTTTCCTCTCATTTCGGTAACAGAAAGTTCTGGAATCTGAGAGGAGCCACAAATTTCCTTCCACCCATCGTTCCCTCAAGTCTCCCGATAAAAATAGTACCTCACTTGTGTGGGTAGGCCTAGCGCCCGCGAAAGGAAATGCCCCAAAACACAACGTGGACACATCACATTTTCACAAAGAAAACAGAGCTGTTTTTTACAAAGTGCCTACCTGTGGATTTTGGCCTGTAGCTCAGCCGGCACCTAGGGAAATCTAGCAAACCTGCGAAGTTTTGAAAACTAGACATCTAGGGGAATCCAAGATGGGGTGACTTGTGGGGCTCTGACCAGGTTCTTTTACCCAGAATCCTTTGCAAACCTAAAAATTTTGCCAAAAAAACACCTTTTTCCTCTCATTTCGGTGACAGAAAGTTCTGGAATCTGAGAGGACTCACAAATTTCCTTACGCCCAGCGTTCCCCCAAGTCTCCCTATAAAAATGGTACCTTACTTGTGGGGGTAGGCCTAGCGCCCACGAAAGTAAATGCCCCAAAACACTATCTGGACACATCAAAATTATCAAAAACAAAACTACAGTTTTTTGCGGGGGCACCTGCATTTTTGGTCCTGGACTCAGCAGCCATCTAGGGAAACCTACCAAACCCAGACATTTCTGAAAACTAGACACTCGAGGGAGTCCAGGGAGGTGTGACTTGCGTGGATCCCCCAATGTTTTCTTACCCAGAATCCCCAGCAAACCTCAAATTTGGCTACAAAATCACATTTTTCCAAACTTTCTGTGTGGGATTACCGCACTGGGACAAATTGCATACCACTCAACGTTCCACTCAGTCTCCCGGTAAAAATGATACCTCATTTGTGTAGGTGGGCCAAGTGCTTGTGAAAGGGAAGAGACAAAAACATTTCGATATTGAGGGGGACCAAAAGGGCTGTTTGCAAAAAAAAAGCAATTTTATGCTGACAAGTGCAGCCGAATTTTTATCGGTATAGATGAGACAATGCTGGGTGGTAGGAATTTTGTAGATTCCTGCAGATTCCGGAAGGTTCCATCACAAAAACGTGGGAAAAATGTGTGATTTCCAGCCAAGTTGGAGGTTTGCAGGGCATTGTGGGTATGAAAATGGTGCGGGGTGCATGTGAAACACACCACCCTAGAATCACTCATATGTTTCCTTTTTAGATGTGTCTAGGTCTTGTGGATTTTTCTACATGATAGTGTCCCAAAGTCCATAAAGTGCAGCCCTCACCATTCCAAGTGGGACGATTTTGAGAGTTAGCCAAGCTCTCATGGGCCAAATGTAAAGCCAAAACCCCAAATAATCAAATGTCTTCTTGCTTGCTGTGGTATAAGATGTTTTAGAGTGCGGGGGAGAGCTGAAAGACTGTTACCCCCTTCAGTTGGGAAGGGGGCTTAACCAGGGCCATACTGGTTGGTGGCCACCACCCCAATATTTTTTGTTTTTTAAATTCCCTGGCATCTAGTAGACTTTCTGCACCCCCGGGGTGTGGGTAAGGGGTAATTGCCCCATCTGCCCACTGGTGGGCAGAACAACTTTGGCCCCATTTATTTGGGGTGGGGGTATGACCATACCCCCACACTCTTATTTTTGAAAAAAAATCTTCGCCTGGCCTCTCTTGGGCTTTTGGCCCCCCCTTGGGGGCATATGGGCCTTCCAAAAATAGGCCCATCTGTTCCCAAGGGGGGCAGATATGGCCAACAGTAATGTTCCTCCATGGGGAGCGACCCTTACCCAAGGGGCTGCCCACCTAAAGAAAACACATGCATACACACACAAGGGGGGCAGATTGGCCTAAAAAAAAATCGGCCAATCTGCCCTCGGTCTAAATATAAAATTGGCCCCACAGGGGAGCAACCCTTGCTTAAGGGGTCGCTCCCCACCGCTAAGAAACAAAAACAAAAAAAACCCCTAAAAACAAATGTCCCTGGCTCCTAGCGGTTTTTGCCCCCAGGGGGGCCAGAAATGGCCTAATATAAATTTGCCCCCCACCCACCCGGGGAGTGACCCTTGTCTAAGGGGTCGCTCCCCTTGCGTGACATTGGCACAAACAAAAGATCCCCGGTTCCTAGTGGTTTTTTCCCCCCTTGGGGGCAGATTGACCTAACAAAAATCGGTGGATCTGCCCCAAGGGGGCCAGAAATGGTCTAAATACAATTTTCCCCCCAGGGGAGAGACCCTCGCCTAAAGGGTCGCTCCCCGTCTCTGAAAAAACATACAAAAAAAAACAATTTTTTTTTTTAGCCCTGGCGCCTACAGGTTTCTGACCCCCTGAGGGCAGATCAGCCTAATAACAATAGGCTGATCTGCCCCCGGGGTGGCAGAAATGTCCTAAAATAAATTTAACCCCCTGCCCCCCGCCCCCCCACCTCCCCGGGCAGCGACCCTTGTCTAAGGGGTCACTCCACTTGCGTGACATTGGCGCAAAAAAAAAGACCCCCCGTGCCTAGTGGCTTCTGCCCCCCTTGGGGGCAGATTGACCTAAAATCGGCCGTTCTGCCCCCAAGGGGGCAGAAATAGTCTAAATACAATTTGCCCCCCAGGAGAGCGACCCTTGCCTAAAGGGTCGCGCCCCATCTCTAAAAAATCAACAACAAAAAAACACAAAATAAAAAATTAGCCCTGGCGCCTAGAGGTTTCTGCCCCCCCGGGGGCAGATCGGCCTAATAACTATACACCGATCTGCCCCCAGGGGGGGAAGAAATGCCCTAAAATAAATTTGCCCCTCTGCCCCCCAGATCACCCACCTCCCCGGGGAGCGACCCTCTTCTAAGGTGTAGCTCCACTTGCGTGACATTTGCGCAAAAAAAAGATCCCCTGGTGACTAGTGGTTTCTGCCCCCCTTGGGGGCAGATTGACCTAAAATCGGCTGATCTGCCCCCAAGGGCGCTCCCTCTGAGCTCTGTGCCCAGGACGTAACGGTTACGTCCTCGGCACACGAGCACTGTGCCGCAGGACGTAACCAATACGTCCGCGGCGCAGAAGGGGTTAAAAACTTTGGCCCTCATTCTGACCCTGGCGGTCGGTGATAAAGCGGCGGCCAAGCCGCCAACAGGCCGGCGGTCTAAAATATGCAATTCTGACCCTGGCGGGAACCGCCAACACAGCCCGCCAACTTAACACTCCGACCGCCACAGCGGTACAAACAAACAGCGCGGCGGTTCCCGCCAACAGCCCGGCGGCAGACAAAGTACCGCCCACCCTATTACGACCCACCAATCTGCCACCTTTTCCGGGGCGGGAGCACCGCCGATAAGAACACGGCGGAAACAGACTACGAACGGGAAAACGCTCACCTCTACGCACTCCACGCGAGATTCCGGCAGTATGGAGCCAGAGTTGCAGGTCATCCCCGCACTCCTATTCCTGCTCATATACCAGGAGCACGCCCGGCGGCGCGGAAGACATCGGTGAGTACGGCACCTATGACACAGGGGAGGGAAAAGATTACCGGCACACACCCACCCACCCACACCCACTACAACACACACATCAATGCATTCCCACAGATCACTGTCACAACCCACAAACCACCCCCCTCCGAAATAATGCAAAGACCAAAAGAAGAGATCATAAACGGGCAGATATATTGAAATATGTACACCAGTAATCCCAATAAATAAATAAACTATGTACAAAATATATACAGCTACTAAATGTAGTCCAACCACTGTCCGTGGATCACAGGGGTCCTGTGCAAAGGGGCAAGGCCCAGTCCCACGACAAGAACTCCACGGAGAGAACACTGCAGGGGCATCAGAAAGAAAATAGGACAGGCACCTCAGGGGGAAGGGAAGGGGGGGCACCTCAGCCACTTGAGTACACGACGCCAGATCCACGAGGGGACTCCATGACCACTGGGGAGTGGCCTGCCCACTGGGCCATCCTGGGGAGAGCAAAGCCACAGTCCATACAGTCCATACAGTGGGTGGCCTGCCCACTGGGCCATCCTGGGGAGAGCAAAGCCACAGTCCATACAGTCCATACAGTGGGTGGCCTGCCCACTGGGCCATCCTGGGGAGAGCAAAGCCACAGTCCATACAGTCCATACAGTGGGTGGCCTGCCCACTGGGCCATCCTGGGGAGAGCAAAGCCACAGTCCATACAGTCCATACAGTGGGTGGCCTGCCCACTGGGCCATCCTGGGGAGAGCAAAGCCACAGTCCAAACAGTCCATACAGTGGGTGGCCTGCCCACTGGGCCATCCTGGGGAGAGCAAAGCCACAGTCCATACAGTCCATACAGTGGGTGGCCTGCCCACTGGGCCATCCTGGGGAGAGCAAAGCCACAGTCCATACAGTCCATACAGTGGGTGGGCTGCCCACTGGGCCATCCTGGGGAGAGCAAAGCCACAGTCCATACAGTCCATAACAGACCCCACTGCCACTGGAGGAGGCAAGTTGGCCAGAGGACATCCTGCAGCCCTGCCCGAGATAGATCCTGCCCTGCCACGTCTGCCAAAGGGCCAGCGGTTCTTGCCCTGAAGGGCCCAGTTCAGCGGTTCTTGAGACGGCGGGGCCCAGTTCAGCGGTTCTTGAGACGGCGGGGCCCAGTTCAGCGGTTCTTGCCCTGAAGGGCCCAGTTCAGCGGTTCTTGAGACGGCGGGGCCCAGTTCAGCGGTTCTTGCCCTGAAGGGCCCAGTTCAGCGGTTCTTGAGACGGCGGGGCCCAGTTCAGCGGTTCTTGAGACGGCGGGGCCCAGTTCAGCGCTCCTTGCCCTGAAGGGCCCAGTTCAGCGGTTCTTGAGACGGCGGGGCCCAGTTCAGCGGTTCTTGAGACGGCGGGGCCCAGTTCAGCGCTCCTTGCCTTGAAGGGCCCAGTTCAGCGGTTCTTGAGACGGCGGGGCCCAGTTCAGCGGTTCTTGAGACGGCGGGGCCCAGTTCAGCGCTCCTTGCCCTGTAGGGCCCAGTTCAGCGGTTCTTGAGACGGCGGGGCCCAGTTCAGCGGTTCTTGAGACGGCGGGGCCCAGTTCAGCGCTCCTTGCCCTGAAGGGCCCAGTTCAGCGCTCCTTGCCTTGAAGGGCCCAGTTCAGCGGTTCTTGAGACGGCGGGGCCCAGTTCAGCGCTCCTTGCCCTGAAGGGCCCAGTTCAGCGGTTCTTGAGACGGCGGGGCCCAGTTCAGCGGTTCTTGAGACGGCGGGGCCCAGTTCAGCGGTTCTGGAGACGGCAGGGCCCAGTTCAGCGGTTCTGGAGACGGCGGCCGGTCTATGGCCAACTGCTAATTGCCTGGTGGTGCCCTCCTGGGCAGCGGGGATGGTGCTCCTTCACTGCCCACCTGGGCTGTGGGTGGTGGGGCCCTCCTGGCCAGCTGTGCCGGTTCCTCCCGGGGCAGCGGCTATGGGGGTTGTGGGCTCCTCCTGGGCAGCAGGCCTGCTGCCTGACCTCTCTGACTTGCTGCCCTTGCCCTCCTTAGTCGTGGGCCTGTGGCCCTTTCCTCCCTTTGGAGCTGTGGCTGGTGACTGTCTCTGGGTGGTGTCCGGGGGGGATGTAGAAGGCGGGCTCCTGCGGCGACCCTTCCGCCTTCTGCTCCTCTTCCCAGGGGGTGGGCTGGCTGTCCCCTTGCTGCTGGGCGAAGATCCAGACATGCGGGCTGGCGGGCTCCAATACCCCTGCACCCTTGTCAAGGGGGCTGCAGGGCTGGTGGTGGCTGAGGTGCTCTTCTTACCCCGACGAGAAGGAGGGGGGGGCTCAGGGTCAGGAAAGAAGTTAGTAGTGGCGAGGAAGAGCTTCTTGGGACAATGGAGAGTGGTAGGTACAGTGGGAATGGGAGTGGAGGGAGAGGATGTGGTTGTAGGTGAGTCACGTTTGCTGTCTTTGGGTGCAGGTGCAGGAGGGATAGGCTGTCGTGAGGTGGATGGCTGTTGGGTGGGTGGGTGGCTGCGTTTGTGTGGTGTGGAAGAGGGGGTGACAGACACAGTGGGAGAGGACACAGGGGACGTGTAAATGGCAGTGGGGGTGGTGACTGCACGTGTGCGGACTGGAGTGGAGGGTGTGCTGGTGATGGAAACATTGGCTGATGGTGAGGTGAATGGAGGTGTGAGTGTAGACGTCACAGGGAGGGAGGAGGGAGACGAGGAGGTGGGGGTCACAGAGGTGGTAGTGACTGTTGGCATGTCTGCATCGGAATGTTGCGTGTGTGAATGTCTGCGTGATCTGTGGTGCTTATGTTTGGATGAGCTTCTCTTGGGTGTTGAGGTGTGTGCAGGCTGGTCTGATGGTGTGGGTGGGACAGGCAGAGGAACAGGAGACTGGGAGGAGGGAGTTAGTAGAGGCAGGCAGGAGACAGGGACAATGGCTGCCGTCAGTGCTGAGGCCAGAGCCTGGAACGATCGCTGATGGGCAGCCTGACCCGAATGAATGCCCTCCAGGTACGCATTGCTGCGATGAACCTCCCTCTCCACCCCCTGGATGGCATTCAAAAGGGTAGTCTGCCCAACAATGAGCGTTCGGAGGAGGTCAATGACCTCCTGACTGAGGGCAGCGGGGGTAACAGGGGCAGGGCCTGAGGTGCCTGGGGCGAAGGAGATGCCCGGCTTCCTGGCAGAGCGGGCACGGGGCGAACGCTGAGGGGCTGCTGGGAGGGCGGAGATGGTGCGCTGGGTGGCGGCTGTACCTGTAATGGCGGGGGGCACGGATGGTGCCACCCCCGCAAGGGAGCCCCCTTCCGAGGACGTGTCCGTGTCGCTGCAGGGTCCAGTCGTCCCCGTCGTGGAGCTCCCCTCGCCCTCCGTCTCACTGGTCCAGTCTGACTCTGTGGCATGGCCCTCCTGGGCCATGTGAGATGCAGCTCCCTCCTGCCCCGATGCCACTTCTCCTCCGCCTGATGATGCTGATGCACACAAGCACAGAAAGACAAACAAAAAGGGGGGGGGAGAGAGAAATAAAGGGATATTGAGTACATGGATCTCCGGTACAGTTAGCGGACATGACAGACACAGATGCCCCCTGCACTAACTTGCGCACTTGGGGTATGCTACGCATTCCGTGGAACATGCCCTACACGCCTAGAGTTGACAACTGCACCCATGGATGACACGGCCCAGGGATGGCTGTACTGACAAACTACTGAGGGTGGTGGCTGGGGACACAGGGGCTTACGGGGGTGCCCAGCCTACAGATATCGCCCTGGCCTAGGGGGACCCCCAGCCCTCCTCCCCCACCCAGACACCTCCACTGCGCGACAACAGAGTAGATAATGCTTGTACTCACCCCCTTGTGTCTGCTGTGCTGCCCTCACGCGCCCATCCAATTCAGGGTAGGCCACCGCCAGGATCCGGAACATCAGGGGGCTCAGTTGACGGCCATCCCCAGCAGAGACTCGGCGGTCTTCTTGGTCCCGCGGCGGATGTCCTCCCACCTCTTGCGGCAGTGGGTGCCCCGTCGATGGTGGACCCCCAGGGCCCGGACTTCCTTGGCGATGGCACGCCAAATCCCGATCTTCTCATGGGCGCGGACCTATGTGACACGTACAGGGAGGGAGAAATACCACGTTCAAGTTTCTCAGCATTTTCCTTTCCAGTGGCCCAACGCCCCCCATCCCCGCCAGGCCCCCCGCCATGCCCCCGCCATGCCCAACATGCCCCCCATCCCCGCCAGGCCCCCCGCCATGCCCAACATGCCCCCCATCCCCGCCAGGCCCCCCGCCAGGCCCAACATGCCCCCCATCCCCGCCAGGCCCCCCGCCATGCCCCCCGCCATGCCCAACATGCCCCCCATCCCCGCCAGGCCCCCCGCCATGCCCAACATGCCCCCCATCCCCGCCAGGCCCCCCGCCATGCCCAACATGCCCCCCATCCCCGCCAGGCCCCCCGCCATGCCCCCCCGCCATGCCCAACATGCCCCCCATCCCCGCCAGGCCCCCCGCCAGGCCCCCCGCCAGCCCCAACATGCCCCCCATCCCCGCCAGGCCCCCAAGCCAGCCAGTGGCCCCAAATCCATATTGAATTAAACTCACTTGTTGGTCTGGAGGACCGTAGAGTAGCGCATACTGGGGGAGGACCCCATCCACAAGTTTCTCCAACTCCTCTCCAGTGAAGGCAGGGGCCCTTTCCCCAGTCGCAGCAGCCATTGTCCCTTCCAGACCGAGGTCACAGCAACACTTGCAGTATAGGTCCTCTCCTGTGAAAGTTCAAGTCGCAAGTGGATAAGTAGATAGAAAATGGCGGTCACGTCCGCGGCGGTGCGTACCGCGGCGGTGCGTCCCGCCACCGCCGGCGCCCTTCGCCATTGGCTCCTGAAACCCATAGGCTTCAATGTTAACCAATGCGGCTTCGCGCCGCGGTCTTCGCCCGCCGCCCGCCGCGGTGTGCCACGCCAGCGCATTGACCTCACATCCCATTGTCACACTTCACAGGTCAGGCAGCCGCCATTTCCAGGGCCCACATGGCTCAATTTCAACTGCGTCACACAGGCCTAGGCCTTGCATAGCCACTCAGACACGCCATTCACTGCATAGAGAATCGTATACTGTGCTAGCTGTGAGTACATACCTGTGGGTTGCTTGACTGTGTGCTCCATGTTGTCCTTCCTAGGCACCGTCCGCTGGGTTGGGCGAGGAGACGGATGAATCCTCCCATGTACCGACCGCTGGTGGACCTGTCGACAATGGAAGAACGCCACATTATCCTGACCTACCGTCTTAACCGTGCCACTATCCATGAACTGTGTGCCCAGCTGGAGCCCGACCTGATGTCCCCCATCCGCCAACCCACAGGGATTCCCCCTCTGGTGCAGGTCATGTCAGTACTACATTTCTTGGCAAGTGGGTCATTTCAGACAACCGTGGGAATTGCTTCCGGGATGTCTCAGCCCATGTTTTCGAAGGTGTTATCCAGAGTGTTGTCTGCCCTGATGAAATCCGTGAGGAACTACATCATTTTCCCTGAGGTGGGCGAATTGGCTACAGTGAAGGGTGATTTCTACGCCCTTGGACATATTCCCAACGTAATTGGTGCCATTGATGGGACCCATGTGGCTTTGGTTCCCCCAAGAGACAGGGAGCAGGTGTACAGGAACAGAAAAAATTACCATTCAATGAACATCCAGGTGGTGTGTTTGGCTGACCAGTACATCTCGCATGTAAATGCCAAATTCCCAGGGTCAGTGCATGACGCCTACATCCTCAGGAATAGCAGCATCCCTTACGTGATGGAACAGCTACAGAGACACCGTGTATGGCTAGTGGGGGACTCTGGGTACCCCAACCTGTCGTGGCTACTGACCCCAGTAAGGAATCCCCGGACCAGGGCAGAGGAACGGTACAATGAGGCCCATGGGCGTACTAGGAGGGTGATCGAACGCACCTTTGGCCTCCTAAAGGCCAGGTTTCGCTGCCTGCATATGACAGGTGGATCCCTAATGTACTCACCTAAGAAGGTGTGTCACATCATCGTGGCCTGCTGCATGCTTCACAACCTGGCTTTGCGCCGCCAGGTGCCTTTCCTGCAGGAGGATTGTCGAGACGGTGGTGTTGTGGCAGCGGTGGAACCTGAGGAGAGTGACGAGGAGGAAGACGACGGGGCTGAAACAGACAACAGGGACAGAATCATTGAACAGTACTTCCAATAGGACACAGGTAACATTTCAAAGATAATTTAGTAAATGTTAACTACTCTCCAGCATCTCTGCTGCCTGTCTATTTGCCCCAGTGTATGATGACTGAGTTTTGGCTTTTCCCTCCCTATTTCAGATCTGGGGTCCCCACTACGAGTCCTGTGCTTCGTTTCCCCATGGACTACAGCTTTGTGGCAGCTGTTTGTTGACTTCACCATGTACAAGGACATATTTGCACTGTCATGTCAATTACAATCTATTGAAATCACAGCCAGACTCCTGATATTTTGGTGCAAAATAGGTGTTTATTGAAGTGCTCAAAATGGGATGGGTGGTTTCAAGTGGGTGGGGGCTATGGTGAAGGAATGTCCATGGCAGAGTCCAGAGTAACAGTCACACAGGTGCATTGTCCAGAGGCCTGTGGAGAGATGGAGCATGGGCAGTTCAAGGATGGACAGGGTGACAATGTGGGACAGTGGGATGACATCAGGTGGTATCCTTTGCTGGCGGGGGTCTTGACATCCTACTCTGTCTTCTTGCAAGATCTCAGGGCCCTCTTGCGGGGTGGTTCTTCTCCTGCAGGAGGTGGGGGTCTGGTGGGCTGCTGCTGTGCGGGGGCCTCCTGTCCACTAGCGCCGGCGGAGGTGGATGGCTGTTCTTGGTCCAGGCTAGTGGCAGGGGCCCTTGGGTGTTGTTCAGTGTCCGCCCTGCTGTTTACGAGGTCCTGCAGCAGCCCTACCATGGTAACCAGGGTGGTGTTGATGGCTCTGATGTCCTCCCTGTACCCCCGATAGTGTTCCTCCTGCAGCACCTGGATCTCCTGGAACCGGGCCAGTACCGTCGCCATCGTCTCCTGGGAGCGGTTGTATGCTCCCATGATGGTGGTGAGGACCTCGTGGAGAGTGGGTTCCCTGGGCCTCTCCTCCCCCCCCTGTCGCACAGCTGCCCGCCGAGTTCCCCTGTTTCCCTGGGCCTCTGCCCCCTGGCCGGTGTGCCCACTACCACTGCCCCCAGGTCCCTGTTGTTGTTGGGGTGGTGGGTTATCCTGGGTGCCCTGTAGTGGTAGACACACCGCAGATTGACGCGCCCTGGAGACAGAGGCATGGGCCCGCTGGGTGGGAGCTGTGCTGGTGTTCCCAGAGGGGTTTGGGTCTGTAGTGGCCTGGGCCTGTGTGAGGGGAACCGACTGTCCAGAGGTCCCCGATGGTCCGGGCTGGTCATCGGTGTCCAGGTCGACAGAGCTGCTGTCATCGCTGACGGCCTCTTGGGTGGGGGGTGTGGAGAATTCTGGCCCCTCCGCCGCGGTGTGTTGACGGTCGGGTCCTGCAGGGGTATAGAGGTATGGTTATAGTTTAAATGTGTCGCATATGGGTGTATCTGTGGGTTCTCGTTTCCCCAAGTGCTGGCATTCGTGTGTGGGGGCTTTGGTGAGGGTGGCTTGTGGGGGGGATGTGTATATGCATTGGGCATGCTTTGGTGATGGGTGTCCATGCTTAGTGGACGCATGCAGGCCTAGGTTTTGGGATGTGTGGGTTGTGATGGTGAGACATTGGCGGGGAATAGGTGTGCTGGGGGTGGGGGTGAGGATGGTGGTGGGGGTGAGGATGGTGGTGGGGTGAGGATGGTGGTGGGGGTGAGGGTGGGGGTGAGGATGGGGGTGGGGGTGAGGGTGGGGTTCGAGGATGGGGGTGAGGGTTGGGGTCTGATTTGGCATGCAGGTGGGGGGGAAGCAGTATTGAAGCTTCAACTTACCAGTATCCATTCCTCCGCCGACTCCTGCGAGGCCGTCAAGATGCAGGATGTTCAAGACTTCCTCCTCCCATGATGTGAATTGTGGGGGTTGAGGTGGGGGTCCTCCGCCAGTCTTCTGCACGGCGATGTTGTGCCTGGATACCATGGAACGCACCTTCCCCCGTAGGTCGTTCCATCGCTTCCTGATGTCTTCCCGATTTCTGGGGTGCTGTCCCACTGCGTTCACCCTGTCGACAATCCTCTGCCATAGCTCCGTCCTCCGGGCAATGCTGGTGTATTGTATCTGTGTGCCGAACAGCTGGGGCTCTACCCGAACGATTTCATCCACCATGACCCTGAGTTCTTCGTCTGTGAAGCGGGGTTGTCTTTGGGGTGCCATGGGGTGGTGTGTATGATGTGTGGGGTGGAGTATGTGTATTTAAGTGAGTTGAGTGTGGTGGTGTGTGTTGTTTTGTGTGTGGATAGTGTGTGGGTGATGGTGTTGAGTGGCTGTGGCTGTTATTTTTTGGATGCTGGTGTCTCGCTCTTGCCTTCTTTCCGAATTTTTTAGCGTAGGGGTTTGTGGGTGATGTGGGTGTGTGTTTTATATTGTATTGTGTGTGTGGGAGTGGTGTGTGTATGTGTATCAGGTGTGTGGGATTCAAATCGTCCAATGTGGCTGAGTTTTGTTCGTTTGTGTGTATTCTGACCGCGACGGTGTGTCCCGCCAATGGAATACCGCGTTTGAATGACCGCCGCGTGGATTCGTGGGTCGTAATGGGATGGGCGTATTTCTGTTGGCGTGGCGGTGGAGGTTTGGTCACCTCCACCTTTCCGCCGACCGCTGGTCTGGCGGTCTGTTGTGGCGGTCGGATTTTCGGAGGTTTGCCTTCTGCGGGTCAGAATGACCGTGGCGGGTTTCCGCGACCGCGGCGGGATTATGGAGGATTTCTGACCGGCGGTAGGCGCCTTTTACCGCCGAGGTCAGAATGACCACCTTTGTGTTTCGTGTACAAACCTTTTTTTGCTAAGAATTGACAGGTTTACTTCTACATTGCATTACATATTAAAATACATTGCATTATGCTGACATGTTTTACAAAGGTGAGGACAATTTGTACTTGTAGTCTGCTCCTTGTTGCAGTACCCCCCCCAATTTTTGCCTGGTTTCTGAATGCAACTTGGACTGGAGTGCACTGGGATCCTGCTAACCAGGGGCCAGATGTAGCAAATAAAAAATTTGCGAGTTGCAAAGTGCGAGTCCATGCGACTCGCAATTTGCAACTCGCAAATTGGTATGCAGTACGGTGTCTCAGACACCGACTGCAATTCGCTATGGGGTCGCAATGACCGACCTCATCAATATTCATGAGGTGGGTCGCAAATTGCGGCCCCATAGCGAGTATAGGCACTCGCAAACATGGAGGACTGCTGTCGTCAGCAGACCTCCATGTTCGTGACTGCTTTCAATAAAGCAGTTTTTTTTTTTAAGTGTAGCCCGTTTTCCTTAAAGGAAAACGAGCTGCACTTAAAAAAAAAAAACGAAACCTTTAGTTTCGTTTTTTTTTCAGGGCAGGTAGTGGTCCCTTGGACCACTACCTACCCTGAAAAAATATTTTTGGGTCCATTCACAAAGTGGAAGGGGTCCCATCGGGACCCCTTCCAATTTGCGAGTGGGTTACCATCCACTTGAAGTGGATGGTAACTGCGACACCATTTGCGACCGCGTACGCAGTCGCAAATGGTATTGCATACCACTCAGACTCGCAAATAGGAAGGGAACACCCCTTCCTATTTGCGATTCCGAAATGCATATTGCGAGTCGGTGCCGACTCGCAATATGCATTTCTGCATTGGGAAACGCGTTTAGCGACTCGCAAACGGCAATTTTTGCCGTTTGCGAGTCGCTAAGCGTTTCCTACATCTGGCCCCAGGTTCCCAGTGCCAGTATTCTTTCCCTAAAACATGGTAAAAGTGATTGGATACACCTTTAGATGCCACTATAAGTCCCTAGTAAAAGGTACTTAGGTACCCAGGGCATGGGGTACTATGGGTAAGCCCCTGAGGGCAGCAACACTGATTGTGCCACCCTCAAGAGCCATGCATCCAGATGCACCCAGCACTGCATCGCAGGCTGAGTGTCCTGGTCCACCCTACACTGCATATGTTATGTAAGTCACCCCTCTACCAGGCCTTCCAGCCCTAAGGCAGGGTGCACAAACCTCACTATATATGAGGGCAATATGCCCCCACTGTGTTCTTGCTAAACCTGGGACATAGTAAGTGAACAGAGCAGCCATTTTAATATATGTGCTGGACACTGGTCAATACGAGTTTCCCAGTTATATAATAGCTACTCTAATGGTTATTTGGTATCAAACAACTCAGAATGATAAATCCAAACTAGTACCAGTAATGGATGTATTATAAAAAGTACCTAGGGGTCACCTTAGAGGTGCCCCCTGAAAAAGCCAACTATCCTGGCATGGTTGCTGACTGGTTCCAGCAAGCCTGCCACATCCAGCCAATACACAAACCCGGGGGAAGAGCCCTGTCTCTCTAGTTTGTGAAACAAAGCCCTTCCTAGGTGGATGAGCCAACTCCCCCTCCCTCAGGAATGTGCTCCTCCCTGGCGGTGAGCTTCAAAGGTCTACCGCCCT
This sequence comes from Pleurodeles waltl, assembly GCF_031143425.1. Taxonomy (NCBI): domain Eukaryota; kingdom Metazoa; phylum Chordata; class Amphibia; order Caudata; family Salamandridae; genus Pleurodeles; species Pleurodeles waltl. The sequence continues at coordinate 877,831,056 of NC_090444.1, forward strand.
TGATACTCGGCCCCCAGGCCTACTGCTAGCAGCAGATGGCCTCCCCCTTTGCAAACCCACAACTGTGCCAAGTTTGGTGGCACTGCGCCTTCTAGTGCCCGAGTTACGCCAATACCCTGGATACCAGTCAGCTGACATCAGTCAAGCAGAAAACAAGCTCCCCCAGAGCTGAAAAAGGATCAGGAAGAAGCCCCAGTCAAGGGACTTCAGGAACACCCTGGACCTCTGACCAGAGTGCCCCCGTTGTCCTGTAAGCAGCTCCCAAAGTGACTCACCTCCAGCTCCAAAGGACTCCATTGCGCACAGCTCCTGGACCTCCAGTTCGCCCTTCACATGGTCGCCCTGGGCCTTGCATCGCGGAATCTGCTGTGTGTCCCGGGTCACCAACCCCTTGTGACCTCAGCAGCCCAAGGGGACCCCAAGGCACCATCTTTAAACCTGAAAACCAGCTCCTTTTCCAAGTGGCCCCTCCAGGTGTCTCTGTACATGTGCCAAGAACCTCTCCAACGCTGCTCCCGTCGGAACCGGGAGGCGTCTGAGACTTTACAGCTGGCACAGTGTGCCTACCGACTGCTGCGACCACCCTGCAAGAGAAGAGACAGGTAACTCAACTGCGTGATTTTTATTGCATTTTTAAAGGTGACTGTGCATTGATTCCAAGGGTGCGTAATTATGCACAGGAAGACTAACTTTGCTAAAACTTCAAAAAGTCATAACTTGAAAAGTACTTAACGTATTCTAAAGATCTTGGTCTTAAAATTTATATAAATGTCTGATGTATTCTTTTGTAAATTCTGGTCTTGAGTTATTCATTGAGTGTGTATGGTGCATGAATGGATTTGTGAGCACAGCAAATGCTTAGAACATCTCCTGGATTAGCCTAACTGCTCAACCAGCTACCTTTAAAATTGGAGCATTAGGTTGTCTAATTTTTACCTCTAGAAACCAATGTGTGGTTGCCCGGATCCTCTGCATAGTATACCCAATTTTGTATACTGCATAGAGGGCCAGCCTCCAACAGTTTTCTCTAAATTCCTTGGTGGTAGAGTACCTTTCTGGGTGGAGGTCTTATATGGGTCCTTTTCTGTGGGAAAGTTGGGGAGAATGGAGGTTTGCATGGTATCTCTCTTGTCTCTGGTACGTGTAAAACATATTGAATAAGGGGGGGGGGTAACATTACTTTTTCAGCTTTCACTCAAGTGGCAGGAGGAACTTGTGATTAACACAAGGCGGCAATAGAGTTCTGTGCAAAAATATTTCTGTGCACTTGCAGTGTGGTACTTGGCCACAATAAAGAAAAACAAAAATGTGTTCTTTTATATTATGATATTTCTCTCTTTATACCATGGCAAAGAGGCGTTAAGGCAAGAATGCTCTTCACTAGACTCAGGAGCATCAACACTCCATTCCATGGTATCAACAGTAGTCAAGAATGTAATAGCAAGCTATGACAATTAGAGAAGCTACATGGTGGGAAGGAACGTCACTAAGGACCTATTCAGAGAATAAAGTGGTTCCAAGGGGCCTAAAAATATACACTATACCTAAATATTGAGGATGACAGGAACTGTGTTGGACAGTGAGCATGATGGCTCAAAGATTCGAACCTGCACTGACCCCAACCGATCTCTGGGACAAGCACCAAGGAGGACAAGGAAAACTTTGGATGCACATAGGGCAAGTTGGAGTGCAACAGAGCAAGATCACCTGGACACTGTTCTCAGGTGGATTGCCTGAACAATCAATAACCATTATGCCAACCAATGACAAGAACAGGACACAGTGGTCGAGTCCATGCCCTGTAACGATATCCTTCAACTTTGCACATGGAAAGTCAATGGTCTCGCTAGCAAAATTGTAGACCAGGATTTTCTTCACTACATTAGATCCTTTGATATAATTCTGGTGAAGGAAACCTGGCAGGGAGAACCACACCACCTTCAGGGATACGTCTATTTCCATGTGCCTGAAGTTAGAGGGGCAAGGTACAGCCACTTACAGGGCAGCCTGGTGACATACATCTCAATAGCCCTTATCGCCTCAGCCAGTCTCCTAGGCTCCATCTTACCATTCATCAACGCTTTTAAAATTGCCACTTCAGCACAGAATCAGGCCCCAGAGACTTTAATCATTAACACATATCCATCCTTAACATAAAGCCAAAGATGCAGACAGCTAGTTGACCAACTGGAGGAAAACATAAGTGAAGGAGAAACAGCAAAAATCATCCTCTCTGGGGATTTGTACTTGGCTATTCCCCAGATGAATTCATGGCAGTCCAAACCTCATCCTGGGACATACTAGTGCAAAGGGAAAACATCAAGGGGCATGCAACAAAGATAGAAACTGATCTATTGGACAACCTGGAACATCTGAATGTGAGAGCACTGAACCGTAGATTTCAAGGAGATAATTTCACAGTGGCCTCTTATTACTCCTCATTGACAAGCACGACGATCAACTATACTTTTGTTTCCCTCCCACTGTTTGAACAGGTCACTTCTTTCCACCTAGGGGACAGAAGTGACCGTGATCATCATCATCAAGAGACAGTTTTATTAATAACCGTTCCCTCATTCATCAGAGTGAGGGAGCCGCCCAACGCTATCTTGACTATTAATTAGAAAAGGATTAAGGCCCATATTTATACTCGGTTTGCAACAAATTTGCGTCATTTCTTTTACGCAAATCCAGCACAAACTTAACCATATATTCATATTTTGACGCAAGACCCATCTAGCGTCAAAAATATGGAGTTAAGGTCATTTTAAGGATGCGTGAAACAGTCTTGCATCAATGAGATGCAAGGTAGGCGTTCCCGTCCAAAAAATGACTCAAACACCCTAGCACCATATTTATCCAACATGGCAAAAATGATGCACGTGTGGGAGGCGGACCCGAAAAATTACGCTAAACCCCATTTACATCAAAATGTAATGCCTGGGTCAGGGCAGGCCTTAAAATAAGGCAAGCACACGACTACTTAAGAAAAACACACACAAGCAACATTACAGACCCACAGGAAAACATGGAGGTGCTACTGATGCAGCTTGCAAGACAACACCGAGCACAAGACCAACGGCAGCAGCCACCACCACCCCAACACGGTCCACAAAGGCAATGTAGAAGGCAGGAGAGAGTCTTCAGGAACAGGACAACCATGCATGGCCTCAGGGAACAGGATATCATCCTGAGGTATCGATTCAACTGACAAGCCATACAGCAGCTGCTGTGCCATAATGAGCCACCACTAACAGCTAACCTGCAGACACCACACAACATACCACCGGTGACCAAGCTGCTAGCTGTCCTGCATATGTTGGCAAGTGGCTCCTTCTAGACAACGGGTGCCCGGGTCGCTTGGGTATCACAACCCTTATTCTCGGCCTTCCTGCCCAAGATGTTAGATGCCATAATCTCTCTCACACCCCGCCACATCAGCTTCCCCAACACCCAGCAGAAGCAGCAGGAGATAAAACGGGGCTTCTACCAAATCCATGGCTTCACGCATGTGCTCGGTGCAATTGACTGCACCCAAGTCCGGATCGTCCCATCTGCAGCAACAGAGCACCTATTCTGGAACAGAAAGCATTCCATCAATGTGCAGGTCATAGTTGACCACTGGGTATTGTTCACAAACATGTTGGCCAAGTGTCCTGGGAGTGTCCATGATTTATTAATATTCCGCCACAGCAGCATCAATCAGCACTTCCAGGATGGACAATATGGCAATAGCCTTCTTGTCGGTAAGTCAATAAACCTAGCAATATACACACACAGCACAACAACCCTGTAGGACACATAAAATATACACCACTAAATTTGCACGTGGCAGGCTGACACTGCGGTGTAACACTGGTAGTTATGTTGTACACCCTGACACAATGGGATACACACCTCTGGACAAATGACGGTTGCAACAAACATTGGCTGCCACTCTAGAGCAACAAGGGAGCAATGTCAAAGCCCACAGTGACAATGACATGGCCTGCCCTGGAAGGACAACTTGGAAGATGAACCATTTACAATTACATTGGCCACAGAGTCAATCAGACACCCTCCCAAGCACTATGTAGTGTGGAAGGGGTGTGCAATGTGTGTTGCAGCAGGTGTAACACCATGAGACACATAGCATGATGATGCTGACTCACATGTAGGTGACACGGAAATACTGTGGCAGTCGCAACATCGTACATCACTCCTTGGGTACCGTTGCCAGGTTGCAATAATGAAGTGGACTGTGCTATGAACACATATTGATATGGTACGAATACAAACTGCACACTGCTGCACACACTGACAGAGCCAATTGTCCATCAAAATAGCATATGTACAGGGAAATGGCCCTTCCCGCACAGATACACCCACCTCCACAAGGCAGTTTGCCAGGTTCCCTGGAGCAAGTTCGACAGTGTAGGTGCATGGTTGCACATGAGCTACTGGCAGAGGGAACAACAAAGGCTTGCCTAGAAACAAGTAACACATGGGACAATTGTGCATTGTCAATACTGAACACCTCAGTGCTGCCAACTGATGGAGATGTGTTGTGCATTGGCAGCTAGCCAAATCAAAGGGCCTCACTGTTGCATTTAATCTGCAATGACATATGTCTAAATGGATGGGATGTCCAGGTCATGTAGTACAACCATGTTACCACCACATCTGAATCCATTGTGTGTGTGGATGCATCCTGTCCCCTCCAGTGAAAGCACACTAAAACATGCTGGACACTACACAATGCATGGTACATACATACTGACCAACAGTTTGGAGAAAACAAAAACATAGATCCCAGGTCAATAAGCCAAACACAAGTTGTCAAGTCAAACAACCCACTGCAGAAAAAGCCTAACAGAAGCCCAGGATCTCACACAATACCACAAGCACACATGAGTCACAGACGACACACAATATCAACTGCCATGCTACATGACATTCCTGTTGCAAGCACTAAGAAAATAATCACTCCTATTATATTTTGCAGCAGATCAGGGTTACGGGATCTAGCCACAGATCATGACCCCATTCCCCAACCCAAGCACAGCAGCAGAGTGTGCCTATAATGAGGTGAGGCACATCGGAGGACACTGAAGTCCAGATACAGGTGCCTGGACATCACAGGAGGCAGTCTCCTATATGCCCCACACATTGTGTGTAAAATTATACTTACCTTTGCTATGCTGCACAACATTTGTGTTAGGAGGAACATCCCTTTATACGAGCCAGAACAAGAACTGCCTGAGGAGGAGGAGGATGGTGGCAGGGAAAATGAGGGGGAACAGCAGAACACAGCTGCAGGAATGCGCCGCAGACAGCAAATTGTACAAAACCTTTTCACTCAATAGTCACTCTACACACCTTGTTAAGATATGTCAATAACCACCTTATTTTATCACACAGTCCTGCTCTGGTGTCTTCATTCTCCATCACATGTTCATTAGGAATATGAGTATTACCTCAGGGAGCATGTTCCAAAGACAAATCTGACTACTTCTGATACAACATCACATGTGATGCATATGATTGTACAGCAAACATCACACACATATAAAAAATACTCATCTCTTGAATTTCACATTGAAGGACAAAATCAATGGACCACTGCATATGACTCACATCCATTATGCTAACATGGTCTACTGTAGCACATGACACACAACTATGACATCTCTAATCATAAGGTAAATAAGCGCCCCATAAATGAGGCAGTGGAAGTGAAATATCAGTGGAAACAGGAATGTATGAACAGACCCCTGACATTAGTAAGTGTGACACTTGCAATCTCTGCAAGGAGCTTGTGTGACATCATTTGTGAAAACGGATAGCATGAGTGTCCCAGGTATGACAAGCAATGTTCACAACACATGCCCTGCGCAGTCCATCCCTGGAAATAAGTCCTGCCGCTGCCATGTGTTACGTCTCTGCCCTCCCATCTCTAGGGGGCGCTGTAAATAGACTATCTGTACCATGGGAATCATCATTAACACTCACCCAGAGTCCCTTTCTGACTGTTGTTTGCTTCCCTTTTCCATATGGCATGCTATAGAAGATCTACATTAGCTTGCATGGACTTCAGGTCCCATAATGCACTGCCTGGTAGTCGGTAAGACCTGTAATCTTCTGTCCTTTGCTTCCTATGGGAAAAGTACAGTTGTCCCTTTTTACTGGATTCTCTCCTCCAGGACTTGTGAGAGACTGAAGCTGCACACACCTGTGACCTCTCTTGTGCAACCGAGCCATGTGACTGCCCTGGCCTTGTTGCTGCCTGGAACTGCTTATAAGCTGCCATTCCCTGAAGCTCCTGGTCGTGCTTTGGAGTACAATTCCTTTGTGTTCCGGACCCCTTGTTGGATTGTGTTACAGTCCTGATTCAGCCTGAACCTGCTCTCTGTTTACCAAGTGTTGTTCATGCTTGTTAAAGTCAGAGTCTGCTCCCTGTTTCTCAGCCTTGTTCAAGTTTGTTTCTGCCAGAGCCTGCTTTCTGTTTCCCAGACCTGTTCCAGCCTTTGCGTCAGCCTGATCCCGTTCCCTGTTCCTGGCTTTGCCTCTTAGTTGGTTCCTTCGCTTTCTATTTTCACTTGGGTTATCGTGTCTGGTAAATGTCCTATCGGTCCTCACCTGTGTAGAAGTGGTTTCCTTTGTACTTGGGTTGGCACCTGGTTTCCAGGAGGCAAATCCAGCCCCCATCCTTTGTCTAGTGTTGCATGTAGTCGTTACAGTGACAGTGTGCTATGGCTGTATTCCAGGAATTGCCACTGTGTCTCCAGCCGGACCCACAAGGGCTAGTCTTGGGTATGTAAGTATAATTCTTGTTTGTGCCCTCAGGGTCCAGACACAGAATCACTTCTGCTGCCTCCTTTCTATGGGGCTTGCATGGTGACTATCTATAAGATTAATTTGCACAGAGGCACTGATGTTCCCTGTTGCTGTGGAAAGTTCTGAGCCCCACCCTGTGTACAACCTGAGTGATAACCCCAGCGTGTTTGTCCATTGGTGACCCGTTCCATATTTGTTCACACTAAGATTGCTCTGCCTTCACCTTGCTGTTTTCTCTGCCTTACCATAGGTGGCCTTTTCCCTTGTATGCCTTTAGCTGCTCTTCTGCTTTGGTACACTACCTCCTTGCGAGATACTCTGTGAACTCCATGGGTGCCCCTAACAGAGTCCTGACTAGACCCGCCCGAAACCGTGACACCGTGGAGCCCAATCCTGACACAGGGTACACATGCCCACACACTTGAACTGGACACTTCTGTGGAATGCACATCTCAAAATATGTGAACACATGCAGCCAGGGCAGAAGGTTCACCACAGCAACACAAGTAACATAGGTAATTGTAATGAGTCAAACTGATGTGGACCAAACATTTTATGGGTGGAATTAAGGCACAGTGTCTCAAGCACAGTACGTACCAAACATGCACTCATGTCAGACACTTGTGTAGTCACACATGTCACCATGAAGTCGTAACCAACAATTAATGACGTATGAGGAATAACATACCATACATAGCACTCATCAGCCATCCTCAATGATACCTGAGTTCTGTTTGTCGTGTGAAATGTAATGTTCCTAAAGTCAAACAACTACACACATCACAGCACAGACCATGAACATACAGCAGTGCCTTCTTGAGTGATTCTGCGAGTTCCGGAAGAGGAGGAGCTGGGTTCTGACAGTGCGGCGCAGCAAGGAGGAGTGGTGGCGCCCGTGAGTGGTTTAGCAGGAATCCAGGGGCTTGGTGAGCATCCTGCCCACACCAAGTCCGCCCGCAACCCAGCTGCGAAAAAAAACCCAGCAGAAATAAGCAACGTTTTGCGGCAAGCCCTACTACCGGTGAGGGAAGTTGAGGAAGTTGAGGAAGTTGTGGAGGATGCGGGGGAGAGCAGCAGCAGTGGCTGCAGTTTGCGGTGAGCGGAGGAAGAGAGGTCCTTCTGGAGAAGTTGAGGGTAGGGATGTCGAGCTGTTGAGGGGTTGGGGGGGTCAGTGTGGGCCGCGGTCAGCCTGATTGTCGGCCAGATTGTCCGCTATTGGTGTTTGCTCATGGTGGTGCGATGGGAGGTGAGGTGACTAAGGTGGTGACTAAGTTTGTGGTCGTTGGCGGTCAGCAGGGTTGGAGCTTGTGTGGAGCAGCGCAGGGTGCACGGTTTGCGAGGTGGTGGGCTCAAGCGTGTTCAGAGTGCGCTCTGGAGCTAGCTGGCACAGGCTGTGCAGTCCTTTTATATCTGCCTCACTGTGCGCCCCTGCGCTTCTGCACTCCCTACGTCGCGCCCCCTGTGCTTCTCTACCTGGCGGCCTGGTTCATGACTGCTGCAACTGATCTCCTTGGATCCACCCCATCTCCCTTACCACCGGTCCCTCCCTTGCCACACTCCTGGGTGCTTCCCATCACCGTGCCACGTGCCTCCACCCCCACCCAGGCTTCACCCTCAGTCCCGTCTGGCCCCGTCTCCCATCTCCTCCTCCCCAGGCTCATGTTCACCTGTCCACCTCCTCATCACTCCATCCTCTGTCATCCTTGCAGGAGGCCTTGCGCCAAGGTCCCTTCCAACCAGCCGATCAGCTAAGGTGAGCGTAGCTGTTTTAGACAACAGCTGAAGACTGAGTGCACCAAGTCCATGCGAAAGTGCGGAAGCCCAGCTAGGTCTGGGTGTGGCCTGTGAGTGTCCTGTGAGCCCCGCTCACCTACTGCCCTGGAGTTTAAGATCTGCCAGCCCTCCGCCTCCAGAACGTTCCATCCATCAGACACTCCCGTTAACCTCCTCAACACTCCATCCTCCATCAACCCGGCAGGAGGCCTTGCACTCTGGGCCCCTCCAAATGTTTACCAGCCAAGGTGAGCACAGCTGTTTTAGTCAACAGCCGCAGAGTGAGTGCACCAGGTCCACACGGAAGCGGCCCAGCTAGGTCTGGGTGCGGACTGTGAGAGTCTTGGGTGCCCCGCTCACCTACTGCCCTGGACTTTAAGATCGGCCAGCCCTTCGCCCTTCAGAAAGTTCAACTTATCAGGCACAAGGAGACCGCGATCTCCCAGAAGGAATGTGGGACAAGAGATCGGTCTCCCAAGCCACCATGAGATCGGATCAATTCAGGGTTCCAACAGAGGGCAAAACCAGGTCTCAAAGACCCCAAAAGAGGGTGCAAAGGAAAGGAAAATGCCCTGCACAGAATGCACAAAGCAGCGGTCTTGACCAACTTGTATCACCTCTCACTCCTCTTCAGGTCTACCTTAAGAAGTCAGGAGTTACCAACAAGTTTGCAGTCCTAAAAGATCCAACTGCAGCCTTCTTCTCAAACCCTGATACTGATGAGGGCCTTCCAACCCTACTGGTCCTGAAAACATTGGGTACAAGGCAGTCTGGGTATGATGCATCGAGTAACAAAAACGCATCAAGAAGCTGGATTTCTCCCTCCAGGAAGTTCCAGAGCAGCACGCTACCGCAGAACCCAACATAAGCTTAGTCCATGAATGTCAGAACACTCCTGGGGTCATAAGTAGCTCAATAGCACACAAAAACTTGCAGGTGTGCAGTACCCTGATTGCGGCTCAGGTACACGCTCCGGAGGGCAAAACTCTTCAATGTGACCAACAACAGGGCATGACAAATAACCAATATAATACTGAGCTGCTAATTATTTGTGGCAACCTGACGGAGGCACACAACGTCCCTGTGTTTGCTGGAATTCGTCACCAGTCAACCCCATCCCATGGTCAAATCCTGACACCCACGGGGTCAAAGAGAGATTAGACATTGGCTTTGATGCATCTATAGGAAGAATGGAGGATTCTTGGCTGCAGTCACTCTCTATAACAAATGACTAAGTTCTGGTTGAGGCACTGGACTGAAAAACATTTGACTTAACAATGCCTAAGGATCAGCACCTGAGCCAACCACTACTGTCGGAATACACTAATCAAAGTTCGGCCATACTGCAACAAGAAAGAGTTTCAATACGATTATTGAAGTCTCTAGCAATATGAGTAAACCACAACGAGATGTGGGTGTAATGTAATTTAGTAACCTGGTCACTCTAGTCACCAACAATACCGCCCCAGCTGCCATCAATAGAAATAGCAAAACTCTCTTCAAAAGTCCCCTTCCAGTTGAATCTACCAGTTGTTGTAGGAAAGCACCATCTTGCCTGGCATGCTACCCCCATATTTCACTGTATATATGTTGTTTTAGTCTATGTGTCACTGGGTCCCTGCCAGGCAGGGCCCCAGTGCTCATAAGTGTGCCCTGTATGTTTTCCCTGTGTGATGACTAACTGTCTCACTGAGGCTCTGCTAACCAGAACCTCAGTGGTTATGCTCTCTCTGCTTTCCAAATTGTCACTAACAGGCTGGTGACCAATTTCACCAATTCACATTGGCATACTGGAACACCCTTATAATTCCCTAGTATATGGTACTGAGGTACCCAGGGTATTGGGGTTCCAGGAGATCCCTATGGGCTGCAGCATTTCTTTTGCCACCCATAGGGAGATCTGACAATTCTTACACAGGCCTGCCAGTGCAGCCTGAGTGAAATAACGTCCACGTTATTTCACAGCCATTTACCACTGCACTTAAGTAACTTATAAGTCACCTATATGTCTAACCTTCACCTGGTGAAGGTTGGGTGCAAAGTTACTTAGTGTGAGGGCACCCTGGCACTAGCCAAGGTGCCCCCACATCGTTCAGGGCAAATTCCCCAGACTTTGTGAGTGCGGGACACCATTACACGCATGCACTGTACATAGGTCTCTACCAATGTACAGAGTCACAATGGTAACTCCGAACATGGCCATGTAATATGTCTAGGATCATGGAATTGTCACCCCATTGCCATTCTGGCATTGGGGGGACAATTCCATGATCCCCTGTGTCTCTAGCACAAAACCCGGGTACTGCCAAACTGCCTTTCCGGGGTTTTCACTGCAGCTGCTGCTGCTGCCAACCCCTCAGATAGGTTTCTGCCCTCCTGGGGTCCAGGCAGGCCTGGCCCAGGAAGGCAGAACAAAGGACTTCCTCTGAGAGAGGGTGTTACACCCTGTCCCTTTGGAAATAGGTGTCAGGGCTGGGGAGGAGTAGCCTGCCCCAGCCTCTGGAAATGCTTTGATGGGCACAGATGGTGCCCATCTCTGCATAAGCCACTCTACACCAGTTCAGGGATCCCCCAGCCCTGCTCTGGCGCAAAACTGGACAAAGGAAAGGGGAGTGACCACTCCCCTGACCTTCACCTCCCAGGGGAGGTGCCCATTGCTCCTCCAGCGTGCCCCAGACCTTTGCCATCTTGGATTCAGAGGTGTGCTGGCACACTGGACTGCTCTGAGTGGCCAGGGCCATCAGGTGACGTCAGAGACTCCTTCTGATAGGCTCTTACCTTTCTTACTAGCCTATCCTCCTTCCTAGGTAGCCAAACCTCCTTTTCTGGCTATTTAGGGTCTCTGCTTTGGGGAATTCTTCAGATACCGAATGCAAGATCTCACCAGAGTTCCTCTGCATCTCCCTCTTCACCTTCTGCCAAAGGATCGACCGCTGACTGCTCAGGACGCCTGCAAAACCGCAACAAAGTAGCAAAGACGACTACTGCAACCTTGTATCGCTTCATCCTGCCGGCTTTCTCGCCTGTTTCCTGGTGGTGCATGCTCTGGGGGTAGCCTGCCTCCTTCTTGCACCAGGAGCTCTGAAGAAATCTCCCGTGGGTTGACGGAATCTTCCCCCTGCAACCGCAGGCAACAAAAGACTGCATCACCAGTCCTCTGGGTCCCCTCTTAGCACGACAAGCGTGGTCCCTGGAACTCAGCAACTCTGTCCAAGTGACGCCCACAGTCCAGTAACTCATCAGTCCAAGAGTGGTGGAGGTAAGTCCTTGCCTCCCCACGCTAGACTGCATTGCTGGGTACCGCGTGATTTGCAGCTGCTCTGGCTCCTGTGCACTCTTCCAGGATTTCCTTTGTGCACAACCAAGCCTGGGTCCCCGACACTCTAACCGTGCAGTGCACAACCTTCTGAGTTGTCCTCTGGCGTCGTGGGACTCCCTTTTGTGACTTCTGGTGGACTCTGGTTCACTCCTCTTCTAAGTGCCTGATCCGGTACTTCTGCGGGTGCTGCCTGCTTTTGTGAGGGCTCCCTGACTTGCTGGGCGCCCCCTCTGTCTCCTTATCCAAGTGACGACATCCTGGTCCCTCCTGGACCACAGCAGCATCCAAAAACCCTAACCGTGACCCTTGCAGCTAGCAAGGCTTGTTTGCGGTCTTTCTGCGTGGGAACACCTCTGAAAGCTTCTTTACGACGTGGGACATCCATCCTCCAAAGGGGAAGTTCCTAGTCCTCTTCGTTCTTGCAAAACACCAAGCTTCTTCCACCTGATGGTAGCTTCCTTGCACCCTCATCTGGCATTTCCTGGGCTCCTGCCCACTCTCGACACTGTCACAACTCTTGGACTTGGTCCCCATCTCTTACAGGTACTCAGGTCCGGAAATCCCCTGTTGTTGCATTGCTGGTGTTGGTCTTCCTTGCAGAATCCCCCTATCACGACTTCTGTGCTCTCTGGGGGTTGTAGGTGCACTTTACACCTACCTTACAGGGTCTTGGGGTGGGCTATTTTTCTAACCCTCACTGTTTTCTTACAGTCCCAGCGACCCTGTACAAGCTCACATAGGTTTGGGGTCCATTTGTGGTTCGCATTCCACTTTTGGAGTATATGATTTGTGTTGCCCCTATACCTATGTGCTCCTATTGCAATCTACTGTAATTTTACATTGCCTGCATTACTTCCTTTTGCTATTACTCATATTTTTGGTATTGTGTACATATATCTTGTGTATATTTGGCATCCTCATACTGAGGGTGCTCACTGAGATACTTTTGGCATATTGTCATAAAAATAAAGTACCTTTATTTTTAGTATATCTGTGTATTGTGTTTTCTTACGAGATTGTGCATGTGACACCAGTGGTATAGTAGGAGCTTTGCATGTCTCCTAGTTCAGCCTAAGCTGCTCTGCTATAGCTACCTTCTATCAGCCTAAGCTGCTAGAAACACGTCTTCTACACTAATAAGGGATAACTGGACCTGGCACAAGGTGTAAGTACCTCTGGCACCCACTACAAGCCAGGCCAGTCTCCTACAGTTGTGAGTTGAGGAACCTCGCTCCACTACAAGCCTCACTTCTAAACGCTCCACATACTTCAACGACAGATCTTAATATGCAATCGGACAAACTTGATCTACAAATTGATCTAATGAATGTTATGGCCACTCACATCGTTGATATCAATCGTAAGTTGGATCTGCTGGCCATTTCGCCATCTGATCAAAAGTGCAATACCGATCAACAGCAAGATTTCTGCAAATGTGGACCAATCATCGATAAATTGAGCTCGTTACCAAATATTTTAATAGAGATATTGGAAAAAGTTAAAACAAATAAGAGCGATAGTGGTATTCTCAATAATCCTAGGCACGATTCATCTCACATAGTCACACTTCAAAAGATACTAGGAGCAGCGACAAGTTTTCCTTCAAAAGAAGGGGTAAATACTCAGGGCACATACGTTCATGGTAACGACGATCCAAAAGTGCGAAGTAAGCCTTTCACTCTTGTAGACACTTCAGATGTTGCTCCTGCCACTGCAATGGGGACACAGAAGGAAAAATTAACATCAATAAACTCAATTTGTGCAGATGAATTAGTACAGATGAGAAAAACAGTGTCTACAAACCGAAACCACAAACCCGGATTCTAGGACCCTCAAGAAACCCTCAGGCTCCATATTACATGAAAGTTACAAGGGTAGGGGTAGCCAGTGGTTCAGTTCAGCTAACTACCGGCGGCATTCAACCTGCTGCCTCGCCACCATCAGTGGAACATAAAATGCACCAGCCGACTGAACAACATCAGTCCAAGTTGTGCCATTGGGCTATGAGGGTGGAGGAGCTCATGGACCTGGCTCCATGCCAGGGGTGCACAATGGTAGAATCAGATTTTTTTTTAGCACTCATGGGTAGTCAGAAAGCTGCGGTCAAATCAGAGGTGCGACCACCTGCGAAGGGCCTTCCGGGGACAACAGAGGCAGCAGTGCCAAGACTAAAAGATGTTTCACAGATAGTGGCATTGGGAACCAATTTGTCCCATGGGAAAAAGAAGCAATTGGGGCATTTACGGTCACCCACCCAAGTTGGTGCCTTGCAATTTACAGCAATTCGCCCAGCCACCACATTGGGTAACCGCTGAGACACAAATTACAGACAAAGAACAATAATGATGAGGTCCAAGCGCAGTCTTTTATCCAGTCTAGTAAACCACCCCCCTCAGCATATAGCACACAATCCAGCACGGACATCACTAGTAGGGAAACGACTTCAGAAACAAGCCCAAGTTATAACCATCCCTTTAGGGTGGTAATAATCACTACTGAACCCAGGCTAACAACTACAAAAGTTACGTTTCAAAACGCACAAACTTATGCTACCGAACTACAAAATATGATTTCTTCAACCAGACAAGCGGATATACCAGCAATGGACTCGAACAGCAAACAGCGGGAGGGTGATTAGCTGAGAAAGCCAATGCTGCATAGGATTACGGATCATCCGCACCAACACCGACTATACTGAGAATGGCTGGGAACCAAGGCAGATTATTTTAACTCCACAATATACATTACAGGGCCAACAAGACAGTTTGAATAGGGGCAACATCTTGAGGCTCCTGGCTGGGTTGCCATCAACTCAGAAGATCGTATCTGCAGATCTAATGTCGGTGAAATTCCTCTCCAGTAGCTCTCAAAATGGGCCAGAACAAACATCAACAACTTGGAGAACAAGGGAAATCATTACAACAATTATGGCCAGAAAAAGCAATTTGAAGTTTGAGGTATACTGCTGTCAGAACCATCCAGATTACGCTATCCTCTCCCCCTGCTGTCAAGCACTAGGGAAAAATCAAATCATCAATTAGATCTAAAGGCCCACAAATTCATATGGGGGCCAATTTCAGGGGAGTTAGAGCTATACCAATACCACAACCACAGAAACAATAGAAAATACCATAGAATGCAATAGGAAGAAATAGGCCTAGGGGCAACAAAAAACATATACTAAGAAAGTGGAATGTGAATCACTAATCCCCCCTAGGCAAGTGTAGTGTGTAGAGGGTCGCTGAGAGTGTAAGAAAACCACAAAGGTGAGTAAATTACCCCACCCCAGAGCCCAGGAAAGTAGGAGTAAAGTAATGCAAATTTCGTCAGGAAACACTACAAGTCGTGATTAGAGTTATTGCAAGAACCAAGCAAGAGTGCAAGCAACAAATGGTGGATTCCTGGATCTGAAGACCTTTAAAGAGAGGAGAGCAAGTCCAGAAGACACAGAAGATTCCAGGAAGGACAGGAGCCCCAGCCAACCTAGAAGATGGTGCAAAAGAGGATTCTCCAGTTGGAAGAAGTCTGCAGAAGAGCACCAAAGAAGATGGCTGAGGGTTCCTGCATGATGCAAAGGATGTCCCACGTAGAGATGTTGGATGCAGGTGAGTTGCAGCACTGGATTCGTCCAACAAGCCTTGGTTCAAGCAATGTCGCGGATTGCATAAAAATGGCGCTGCCTGATCCCTGTCGAGGCGTGCCACTCACCTGAAAAGCAGGATATCTGCAGGGGCGATGGAATGCCCCCTGACCTCCTGGAACACCTCTCGGCACTTCCTGGTGGACACAGAAACCCCGGTAGAGGTCCCAAATGGAAAGGGGGAGTGAAAGAGAAAGGGACAAAACACTGCAATGTCTTGCCGGTCCAGCCAGGCACCCTGTATCTTCAGGGTGGGGCAGGTCGTTGTTGACAGAGTGATAGTAGAGTTAGTGCACTCAACTTCCTTGAAACTGAATCTCTCTTTCTGATATGGGCACAGGAGCGGTATAAGAACACCGGGATGCTCCAGCACTTTTCTTGGATAATAATAACTGTTGGCACAATTACTAACACTGCATTACCAAAAAACCCAAACACAGTACCATAACAATAAGCACTGAGACACTAGGGGTGGGCTCACAGAGATTCACTGTTGCACACTACAATTAGAACTGTGGTTGCACTTATCATGCACAAGAAAGACAAACAACGGCATTAATTATATCACATATAACTTTCCTGCATGCATAGGGTTAAACTAAAAGGAACAAAAACAATCCTAGAAATACAAATGTCCACTCTCGGTTCAAATAGTTAGGGTGGCACAGTTTGGTTTGGTTTCACTGTGTGTGTGAAAAACCCTTCAAAAAGCAAATTCCTCAAACCTGAAACACAGGAATGAATGACACAATTTAAATCCAAGAGTTATGCTATTAGAGAAAGAAAAGTCACGTAAATGCTCTTTTAAAAGTGCACTGTCACTTTTTGTAGTACTTGAGCTCAAGCAGATTTCCTGAAGCACATTTAGGCAAGTAACTACAATAATAATGTAGAATGTTCAGAAATGCATTTGTCTCTTTAAGATAAGCACTCTGCCAAAATACGAGGTCTGAAATACACCAGCTGTTGTAGGAAAGCGTGGCACTCAAAGAACAAACTCCCTGGAGAATACTAGTCACTTAGCTGCAGTCTTTTCCTGAGTGCTGGAGGAATGCCTGGTGTCAGCTGGTACAGGAACAAAGAAAATAATTTCCTCAAAATTCATGAATACGAGGATGACAGCAGGGGTTGGACTGCCAAGTCAGGTGCTGAGATCAGGAAGCAAAACAAAGTCAAGCAGGGAGGCATGCTTCACTCTGCTATTTATAGCCAATCAGGAAAGCAGTTGAGTTTCCACATGTGGAAGAGTCACCACACCCAATTAGAAGCACATGTCTACACCTTCTCACATAAGCAAACAAGCATTGGTAAAACAAGCATTGATAAAACCAATTGTGTAACACATTATGTTTACTTAGAAACATGAAGGTTTAACCAAGAACAGAGATATGATTTAACCCTAATCCCTGGGGATACTGACAGATAATGCAGAAGGCACCTTGGGGATTCCTGACAGTCCCAGGAGGGACCTGGGTGCCTCAACTCACACTGAGGAGGCAGAGGGGGCTCCCAACACTGGAGTGAACCCACAGATGACCAGGCAGCACCTACGAAGGTCCCAGGACACTGGGACAAAGAAGGTGCAAATTGCGATTGCTGCAGCACTACAAAAGAAGGTCCCACGCCGGGGGGAAACAACTCAGCAAGTTGAGTGGCACAGGATAGAATGCTGGGGACCTGGGCAAGGCTGTGCACAAAGGATTCTTGCAAATAGTGCACAGAGGCCTCAGGAGGTGAAGATGACGCAGTGCAAAGGGGTACTGTCGCAAACAGGGAAGGCAAGCTCTTACCTCCTCCAAATTTAGACAGCTGGACCTTAGGACAGTCTGTGCGGAGGGGGTCCACCACCTGTGTTCCAAGGAGCACGCTCGTCGTCAAGAGAGGAGTCCCAGAGAACCGGTTGTCATCTTTGAAGGTGCCTGCTGGAGCAGGGAAGTGACTCTGTTATTCCACAGGAGATTTCATCAGTCCTTCTGGTGCAGGGTGAAGACAGGGAGTCCTCAGAGCATGCACACTGTGGAAACTGTTGCAGTTGATGGCTGGAGCTGCAGTTGCAGAGTCACAGTAGCCTTTCTGGATACGTTGTTGCAGTTACAGCGGTTCTTGAAGCAGTCTGCGGTTGATCCGAGGTCGGCGGAGGAAGCAGGAGTTGCAGAGGATTCCTGATGGAAATGTGCAAGCTGAATCTGAAGAGGAACCCACAGGAGAGACTCTAAATAGCCCTGAGAGGGGGATTGGCTACCTAACCAGGTATGCACCTATCAGGAGGGGTCTCTGACATCACCTGCTGGCATTGGCCACTCAGAGATCTACAGAGTGTCCCCACACCTTGGAAAACAAGATGGCTAACGCCAGGGACACACTGGGGTGGTGATGGACAGGGGAGTGGTCACTCCCCTTTCCTTTGTCCAGTTTCACACTAGAGCAGGGACTGGGGGTCCCTAAACTGATGTAGACTGACTTATGCAAGGAGGGCACCATCTGTGCCCTTCAAAGCATTTCCAGAGGCTCTGGGAGGCTACCCCTCCCAAGCCTGTAACACCTATTTCCAAAGGGAGAGGGTGCAACACCCTCCTCCCAAAGGAAATTCTTTGTTCTGCCTTCCTGGGACTGAGCTGCTCAGACCCCAGGAGGGCAGAACCCTGGTTGTGAGGTGGCAGAAGCTGTAGCTGCAGTGCAAGCCTCAGAGAGCTGGTTTGACAATACTGAGGGTCCACGGTGGAGCCCCTAGGATGCAGGGAATTGCCCCACCAATACCAGATTTGGAATGGGGGAACAATTCCATGATCTTAGATACCTTGCATGGCCATATTCGGAGTTACCCTTGTAAAGCTACATATCGGTATTGACCTATATGTAGTGCACGCGTGGTGTCCCCACACTCACGAAGTCCGGGGATTTGGCCCTGGACTGCATGGGGGGACCTTTGCTAGCGCAAGGGTGCCCTCACACTTAGTAACTTTGCACCTAGCCTTCAGTAAATGAAGGTTAGACATATAAGTAACTTATAAGATACTTAAGTGCAGTGAAAATGGCTGTGAAATAGTGTGTGCACTATTTCACGCAGGCTACAGTGGCAGTCATTTGAAAGGGTTTGTCTGAGCTCCTTATGGGTGGCAAAAGAAACGCTGCAGCCCATAAGGATATCCTGGAACCCCAATGCCCTGGGTACCTAGGTACCATACAGTAGGGACTTATAAAGGGGGGTCCAGTGTGCCAATTGGAATTATTAAATTAAGTCACTAAACTATAGTGACTAATTTGGAAGCAGAGAGAGCATAATCACTGAAGTTCTGGTTAGGAGAACTCCAGTGGCACAGTTAAGCACTACTGACAACACACACATTAGGCCACACATTATGAGTACTGGGGTCCTGGCTAGTAGGATCCCAGTGAAACAGTAATATCACACTGGCACACACTCACAAACAGGCCAAAAATGGGGGTAACCATGCTAGAAAACTCTACTTTCTCACACTCAAGGCCCAGGGGATCCAGGTGCAGGGGTGTCTTTTGGTGTGGGAAACAGCTTACTGGGCAGGTTGTGGTTAGGGGGAGCCCTCAGATTCAGGCTGCAGTTGTTGCTGTGGAGTCTGGCAGGGGTCAGCCCACAATGGACTCTGGGTCAGAAGCACTGAGGAACCTTTAGAGGACTGGTGGACCACTTGGACTCAGGCCGTAGGCATCAGGTTCAAAGGTGGTTCCAGGCAGTGGTTTTGCAGTTTCTCAGACAGACTTCTTTCTTCTTTGGAGATGTTTCTTTTGGACAGGTCTGGTGTCTACAGGAGTTCTTGTTCTTTTTTTAGGGTAGGCAGTCCTCCACGGCTTTAGAGGTTGCTGGGCTGCAGGACAGTTATCTTCTGGGTGCAGGTTTCTTTGAAGGCTGCAGACAGGCCTGTAGGGATGGGGCCAAGTCAGTTGGTGTCCTCAGTCTTCCTTTGGGAAGTGTGCTTAGCCCTAACACTATTGGTCTAATTCCTTCTATGCAAGGTGGAAGAATTAAAAAAGTAGTGCCAACTTCAGCTCTTCCACCATAGGGGTGGGGCTGGCATGAAGTGGGCACTCCTCACAATTTAATTAATTTTCCCGCCAGTCCTGCCACCAGAAATGGGATCAGGTACTTGAGGTCGACCTCCTCCACCATTTGGAGAGGCCTGGGTAGCATTTCAAAGGCGGCAAATCCTTTGAAGTTCCCTGCCCTGGAATGTCTATCCTGCCTGGGAGAGGAGGTCACACCACTGCCCAAAGCAGGTCTTTTTTTCTGATCCCTCAAGAGCTTTGACTCTCACCTCATAGGGCCTGAACTTTGTCTTAAGCTGGCTGTACTAGTTTTAATCAGTCAGTGACCACACTAGGAGTTGGTAGGTTTGCAAGGGTCACCTCTAAGGTGCCCTCTGAGTGCATTTATTCATAAATCCATCCCTGGACTCAGTGAGGGTTTATTAATACGAGATGTTTGATGCCAAACATCCCTATTGTCAGTGCACACATCATGTAGCTGAGGAACTTGTAATGACCAGTGTCCAGCACATGTACTTAAAATGGCTTAACTGATCACTTACTATGTCTGAGAATCGACAAAGACATAGAAGGAGCATATCTGCTCATGAAAGTATGCCATCACATGCAATATAATGCACTCTGCCTTTACGTCTGGAAGACCTGCCAGAGGGGTGACTTACATATATTGCATGCAGTGAGCTGGGGATAGGGCACGTAGGCTGTGTGCCATGTTGTGTTTTCATTTTAGGTCTGCACGACGACACGCAGCCTGTGAAAGCCACACTGGGTGCATTTAGTGAGAGGGTCCCTGAGGGTAGTACAATCTGTGCTGCAGCCTTTAGGGGTCTTCCTTTAGTACCTCATCCCCTTGTAGCAGGGATACCATTTACTAGAGACTTAAAGTGGCAACTAAAGGTTTCCCAATTGGGAAAAATGACTGAAGTTTTGCTGGTGACCTGTTTAGCAGTGACCCAGTGCACTTTCAGTTGAAATTGCACCAGAAACCAGGCAAAAAGTAGGGGGGAGGTGACCATGTCAAAAGAGGCAGTTTCCTACATACAGGATTGAGCCACCCTCACCTATCATTTGTGTCACCAGATGGGTGGCTCCATGTTTTGCCTGAGACGTCCACCTCACCAAACGCTCTGTCAGTGGCGAATTTGTACATGTGCTTGACCTCCCTATCTACTTCCTCCTATAATTCATGTAGATTGGTGCTTATGACTGATAGTATGTCAGCGGCAGGGTCAGTTTGATATTTCTCCTCTGGGCTTTGAAATTCTAGCTCCAGTGTGTTTAGTCTATTCTAGATTGCTTTGTGCACTCCATGTTGTTTCATAATGCAGATCCCTGGTATGTATGCTTTAAACATGTCCCGTAACAATGCAGACCATGTGATGGAAGCCTCATTGTTTGAGAAAAAGGCTAAGTTTCCGCCCCTTACTTCTTCTGCAAATGCTGAATCCGTAAGTGCATCCGTATGTGCCAGTGGGGAGAGATGCCATGTTAAGATGTGGTATGTGGAAGCTGGTATGTTGATGGTTAGTTAGATGGGAGAATAGTTAGAGTACATGCGCAGAAGGTGTTCAATGCTTGTTGTCCAACTAAAGGTCTCTCTTGTGCCCAGTCAGCAATCAAGCCGGGCCCATGTACCATGAGCTGTGGGTATCCATGTTCCCTTCCATTTATCTGGGTATCTATTACACCATAAGTCAGTAAGGTACTTGATCTCCCTAACGTCATAGAGAGCCACAGCTGCAGAACTGCATGTGTGAGCCTCTGGGTGGTAGCTGTTTAGATATCCATTGAGCACCAAATTAAATTTGCCACTCCACAACACCGTTCTAGGTGCTAGGGACTCACATTGCCTTCACACCTGCCTAATGTAACTGGGATCATCTGTATTGGGGCTCGATTTGTTGATGATTGTTAGGCACTGTGTGGCTATGCATGCCTGTATAGTGTTATATCTGCCCTGCAGGTCATTTTCTTTAGAGATAAGTGTGAAAGACAGCCTCCAGTGAACCAAGATGGCTATTCCTCTTGCATAGGAGGAGAAACAGGACAAGAATTTGAAACAGCACCATCTTGTCGCAAATTTATGGGCAAAAGTATGGGCTTTTTGTTTCCCCAGATGCATCTCTTGTAGGAGCACTGTGTCTATTTTAAGAGATTCAAGCTTCAGGGGAGTTCCCTCCATGGGAGCCCAGAGTGCCGGCCTTCAACACCTTCTTTTTTGAGAGGTGCTTACTTGGAATTCAGTTGAGCATCCTAAGCAATGCAGTTTTAACAGACTGTTCATTAGAGTAGAAGTTAATTATACCGACTCTGTGTTACCACAGTGTGGTTTCATGCATGTTTAAGGAGCAGTTTAATTAGATCCATAGAGCCAGTGATTGCCATCAGGGATAGTTTCTAGTATACAGGTGTGTCATGTATTCATGTCTGACTGCTTGAACTGTTTGGGTGAAGTCCTGGTATATTGACAGTGTTGTGCCTTCGTGCAGAAGAGGCAGCTGTTCTCAGGTAAGCGTCAGGACTGCGAGCCAATCTCGGTAATTATACAGATGGGCTATGACAGTTCTTGGTGGCGCTGTGGGTGGTGGATGTGGTCCTATGAGCAATGAGCCCACTCAACTGCAAAGAGCAGAGAGAAGGCCATGGATCTAAATAGGCATTTGAGAAGACTGTCACGTTATTTTACATGTTGTCTCTGTTTGTGGATTCTGGGAAACACACTAACATCAGGTTGATTCTGCTAGACCTGGCCTTAAATCTTTGGTTTTTGATTTTATTACATCAAGAACATTTGCATATTGAACAATTTTATATTTGTACCTGGCTGTTGTCTTCTATTCTAGATATTCTAGGGTCTGCCACCACTATTCACCTATCCCATTTTGCCAAAGCAGTTAACATTGTGTCAACCCTCAGTGTCAGGGTGTCAATCTCACTATCTATGGATTTCAGGTTCAATTGCATATGCAGGAGAAGAGAGTGTATATCGAGCTAGGTCACATCAGGGGAAGCCTCCACCTGGTTAGCGGATGTGGCTTCAGCCACCTTCTTTGCATCAAAGCTGAGTTTGTTTTGTTTATTGTTACCTTTCCCCATGATAAACAGCAATCAGGCAAAATGCCGAACACCAGACCAAATTCTCTGTTTGCATGACCAAAGTCCCCAGATGGATGAAAACAAACCACCTCAAGCTCAATACAGACATTTTTTTTTTTTTTCAGCAGGTGCAACTTTGCATTACATGTGTATATAAATCCAACTTTCCTCATTGCATACATGACTGTTATGACATAATAGCGTATAACGTATAATTACATCTTTCATATAGTTCAAAAATTCAAAATTGAATTGCTTACTCTCCTTCCTCAACTGCCTCTGCCCTCTGCCTAATCTTCCACCGGATTACTCATTTTGGCCCAAATCGCATGATATATTTTCGTGGCTCCTATCCTCTGAGCATACAACTTTTCTTTAACCCCTGTAGATTCCATTTTCGCCTCCCATAGTGCGTATGTCGGGGGGACTGGTGATTTCCATGCCTGCAGGATAAGTGATAAAGCTACCACTGTACCTACTAATACCATTTGTTTGGATCCATTAGAGAGATCAATATTCTGCGTCATGCCCCAAAGCGCAACCAAAGGGCTAGGATTAATCACATGGCCCATCCAGGAGCTTAACCTCTGAAAAATCTGTTCCCGGTACCTTGCCAAAGATATGCAACTAAAACACATATGTATCCAATCCCCCTGGAAAGTTTTGCAACGTGGGCAGGAGCCAGATGTCTCAGGATGCATATCTCTTACTACAGCGGGAGTATAGTACAACACCCACCTGGAAAACAAAGTGATCTTTTTAAAATTGGCCCCTCTAAGTGCTTTGTGCGATACCTCGTTGTGTTTTCTCCAATGCTGTATCTCTATCTTACATCCTGTCATGTTGGTTATTCGCACCAACATTTGGGTGGTTATCTTAATTGTCCCTGCATCCTGATGTACCTTATACCATTTGCCAATACCTAGTTGGTTACTGTAGAAGGCCTGAGCGATGTGTTTATTTGCGTAGTTCAATGGTTGTCTCGCTAGACGCAAAAGGTGTTGAATTTGACAATATTAAACTTTTAAATTTTCTGGAACATTGCTTGCGCCCATTACACACTGTGCCCATGTTTTCAAGTGATCCACTAAGTAAAAATCCTCTAGGGTCTGAAAACCCAGCTCTTCCCATAGCAGTATAGTGCTTTGGCTTAATTCTACTCCTAAACACCCAATATCCCTTACTCGAAGGAACGAAAATGCCTCGTCAATTTGATATTTATGCTTTAACTATAACATAATTGTTTGGATCATAACTGGTAATTTATACCTGACCCTTTTTGGTAGGCGAGGAAATTTAAAAAAATGCGAAAAACTGACATTCATTTCTAACATCATCTGATTGAGATAGAAATTACATTTTGTCTTTTGTGCTACCCTCGACACCCAATCAAGTATAGCTGCTTCGTAATAAGCTACCATATTGGGAAGAGCTAACCCTCCGTCTTCCACTGACAAAGATAACTTAGCCAATTGGAGCCTGGGCTTCTTATGATTCCAGATAGATTGTCTAATTAACACGTCTAAGTTATAAATAAACCTTTTCCGAACTCGCAGAATCACGCTTGAAAAGACAAACAACAGTAATGGAAGGATCGACATTTTAACCAAAGCAGTCCTTCCTATAATAGACATAGGAGTCTCCTGCCATTTAAGTAACAATCCTTGTATTTTTTTTAAAACATTCATATGATTCAGTTAAAACAAATCTGGCATACTCGGAGATACATATATACCAAGATATCTAATGGGATGCAAGGGTGAAGATGCAACACGGATACCTTGCGGCAGGACCGACATCCCTATATTATATAACAAAGCCTCTGATTTAGATTGATTAATTTTATAACTCCCTAGCTCGGAGAATGCCCTGATGTTTGTGAATGCTCTATTGATATTCTGATGTTCTGCATTAAGATAAAGGATCAGGTCATCCGCAAATAGTTTTACTTTGGGAGCTAGAGGTAGAGGGGCTTGAATATTTGAGTCCTGTTGAATCGCTGCAGCTAGCGGCTCAATGAAAAGTGCGAACAAAACTGGAGAGAGAGGGCAACCCTGTTGCGTTCCTTGGGTTATTTGTACTGATCCTACTGTCTGGGCATTAACTGAAATTATTGCTTGAGCCCCTGCATAGAGAGTCTGTATAATCTGAATACATTTCCCAGTAAACCCAAACTTTGCAAGCACCATGAATAACACTTGCCATTGTACTAGGTCAAACGCCTTTTTGGCATTGAGCATCATAATTACCGCCGGACGAGAGCTATGTGATAGATAATCTATAGTTTGTATCCAAAAATTAGTATTAGTAGATAGTAGCCTACCCGGCAGAAATCCACACTGATCCTCATGTACCAATGCTTGAGCAACCTGAGCTACACGAACTGCCAGAATCTTAGTAAAAAGTTTGTAGTCCTGATTTAGCAAGTTAATTGGACGATATGAACCAGGATATTCCGGTGGTTTATCTTTTTTAATAGAACTGACCACAATTGCTCTTGAAAATTCGGAGGGAACCTCTATTCCTTTTAGCATCGCATTAAATACATTTGTTAATATATCGGCAATTTGATCTTCTAGTATTTTATACATTTCTGCTGGGAGGCTATCCTCACCTGAAGCTTTACCGTAGGAAGCTTCCCTTATTACTCTAATAACTTCTTGAGAGGTAATAGGAGATAGTGATAAAGTCTGTGCCTCCGTATATAGCCTAGTAGAAGTATTGTATCTAAATATTTTTCAATTTGTGAATTATTTACTTGTTTTTCCTCTGTATATAGCTTAGCGTAATGTGAAAGAAATACTTTTTCAATCCCGTTAGAATGCATGACCATCCTACCCTGCTCTTCATCGAAGATGGCTTTTACTAAGTTAACACTGGCAGGTTTTTTGATTGACCAAGCTAAAAATCTACCAGCATGCTCACTTTCTTCATATTGATGTTGATAACTAGTATGTCTATTGAGTATTTCCTTAGAAAAAAAAAAATTCTTAGATTAGCCTGGGCCCTTGCCAACCCTTGAATTGTCTCCGGACTAGAAAGTAGTTGTTTTGTCCTTAATGCCTGTTCTAGCTCATTTTGCAGTTTAGAGCTCTTTTCACGAGCTGTTCTAGCTAGATGGGCTTTGAATGAGATAGCCTCCCCTCGTATGAAGGCATTAACTGCCCCCCAGATGTAAAAAATAGGGGGGGATCCCTTATCTATCTTCAAAAAGTCAGTTACTAATACTTTGAGGTTAGTTACCCAATCTTCATCTGCCAGAAGCAACCTATCAAGGCGCCATTGTGAGCGACGATGCTGATTAGCCTAATCATTGAAATCATCAAGATCGATCGAAGGAACTGAATGGTCTGAGAACGAGTTTGCAAGTATTCCTGTTCTATGCCATTTTAATCTAAATGAGACCAGAATAAAGTCAATTCTTGACGCCGTAATATACCTTTTAGAGTTACACGTGTACTCTTTAACATACAGATGGTCAGCTCGCCACGCATCTACTAAACCTAACTCTTGTATCAGTTTTGCCAAAAATTGAGAAGTTCTTGGTTTCTTCTGTGCTTTATTCTTACGTGATGAGTCCCAAAAGGTATTTGGCATAACATTAAAGTCCCCTCCTATTATAAAATACCCTTGAAGAAGGGAAAGATGCGTATATAGTGTCTGCATTGGCTTTATATCATCTTCTATCGGACCATAGCTTATGAAATGGGCCTCTTTATCTGCTATTATTGTGGAGACTATTATCCATCTTGCCTGTGGGTCTCCAATAACCCTATTTATTTTCCCTACGAATCTCCTGGAGAACAAAATTGCCACACCTTATACTGCGGCATCTACTGAAGCATAAAAAGAATTGGCAATGTATGGCGGAAGTCTTGATAATATAGTAATAAGCTTTAAGTGTGTCTCCTGTACAAAAAGCACTTGAACCTGTGCTGTTGCCAGCCAACTAAGCACGGCACAGAATTTCACATTGTTATTGGCCCCATTTAGATTACAGGAGGCTACTCTTAATTTAGATTCCATCCTTGCGCAAAAATTTTGTTCCTTCCTGGTAAATCTCATCGCCCTCGTACTACTGGTTTAACCAAACTTTTATCTTGTGTTTTTTTCCTGAGGCAAGCAATTAAGTTGGATGACTAGCACCTGCATTTTTCGTTCTACCTCCCCATCCCCCTGTTGTAGTTTAGCAGCGATTAGATTAAGCATTAGCAGAAGACATCTTGTATTTAGCAACTATTGTGAACATTTGGCGGAATCCATTTTGTATTCATGGCAGCCATTTTCTCTGCCATGTGCTCACCATGTGCTCTGACCTACCTTTCTGTTAACTACTCTTGAAAATCTGTCTAGTGACAAGTTATATTTAGCATCTCCCACTTTCGCACATGCCCAGTAAGATCTGCAGCTGTTAGTAATCAGTAACAGACAGTAATGTGTCAACCAGTCCTTGAAACTGTCAGCCCCTCCAAACCTGTCGACTGTGCATTTCCATATGACCTTACATGTATGTAAGTCTTGCTTCTATAATTGTACCACCTCCTTTTAGCCCCTGCGTGGGTATAAAAGGACCATGCTCTCTCAGTTCAGTGTGCTAGTTCAAACATTACCGAAGGGTGCTGTTTGAACTGTAGTACCACCTCCTGAGGTTTAATAAACTTTGTCTTTTATTTCAGTTTCTGTGCCAACTTCTTCCTATATGGTCTGAGGACTTTGTGCAGAGAAGGGCGAACCCCTTGCACTAGTAGGCCTTCCTGAGGCTTACTTACACACCCCCTGTGAAACTCCCTTGTTCTACCTCCCCTCCCTACCCCGACGGATCCAACCCGTCATGAATCCATCAGACAGTTCACCGCCCCCCACCCTGCAAAGTCCCAACATCAGGGTGCATAGACGTGGCACCTGATAGAGCCTTGGCCTCAAGGAGCAGCAAGGCGGAGGACCCGCACTGACACCGGCATATAAAAGCTAAACGTCCAATCGGAAAAAATATCTTGAGCGACTCTGGCACTTTCCCCCTCCCCTCCCCCGATCCCCCTCCTCCATACATTTCACAACCCCTACACCTCATGTCAATATCTACTATCCTTGTGCCCTAGCTTATTAAAATAATCAGATGTGTGTTCCTACTAAACCATAAAAAACATGCAATATTGAAACATCAAAATATCGATACATAATATGTAAAATATGGCCTGGCACACTAAACATAGAGACTTCTACTAACTATTTCCTTGTTTTTTTACATGCTGCAAAAAGTTCCTTGCTTCCTGGACATTTTGAAAGACTTTCGCTTGACCCTTATACAATACTTTCAGTTTTGATAGTTGCACTATACCAGCCTGGGCCCCCAATTTTTTTCAATCATCAATTAGTCCGACAAACTCCCGACGCCGATGGGCTTGTGCCACTGACGTGTCTGAAAACACACGAAATCTAGAACCATCGTCCAATTTAAATTCACCTGCTTTCCTGGCTCGAGAGAGAATTTGCTCCTTTATTCTAAAATCGCCAAAATTAACCAGAATAGTACGTGGATATTTTGAAATGACTGGACGCACAAAGGGTACCCTATGGGCCCTCATCATGGATAAATCTCCTTCCGGGTTTACGCTGCCCGGAAGAACGATTTTGCTAATAAGTTCAGACACCACCTTGGTTACAGATGAGCCAGCTTCCATCTTCTCCGGGACCCCTACAAATCTAAGGTTGGAACGTTGTGACCTGTTTTCTATCTTGTAAGAGGCTGGCCTGGCTTGTAGTGGGTACCAGAGGTACTTACACCTTGTGCCAGGTCCAGTTATCCCTTATTAGTGTAGAAGAGGTGTTTCTAGCAGATTAGGCTGATAGAAGGTAGCTATGGCAAAGCAGCTTAGGCTGAACTAGGAGACATGTAAAGCTCCTACTATACTACTTGTATCATATGCACAATATCATAAGAAAACACAATACACAGAGTTACTAAAAATAAAGTTACTTTATTTTTATGACAAAATGCCAAAAGTATCTCAGTGAGTACCCTCAGTAAGAGGACAGTAATATATACAAGTTCTATGTACACAAACCAAAATTAGGTAAGTAATAGCAAGAAAAGTAATGCAAACAGGGTAGAATTACAATCGATTGCAATAGGAGCACATATGTATAGGGGAAACACAGACCATATACTCCAAAAGTGGAATGCGAACCACGAATGGACCCCAGACCTATGTGAGCTTGTAGAGGGTCGTTGGGACTGTAAGAAAACAGTGAGGGTTAGAAAAATACCCCACCCCAAGACCCTGAAAAGTAGGTGTAAAGTGCACCTGCTACCCCCAGAGAGCACAGAAGTCGTGATAGGTGGATTCTGCAGGAAGAACAAACACCAGCAATGAAACAACAGTGGATTTCCAGACCTGAGTACCTGTAAGACAAGGGGACCAAGCCCAATAGTCGCGACAGTGTCGAGAGTGGGCAGGAGCCCAGGAAATGCCAGCTGAAGATGCAAGGAAGCTGCCACTGGTTGGAAGAAGCTTCGAGTTCTGCAAGACAGAAGAGGACTAGGGACTTCTCCTTTAGAAGATGGATGTCCCATGTTGCGATGAAGCTTGCAGAGGTGTTCCCATGCAGAAAGACCACAAACAAGCCTTGCTAGCTGCAAGGGTTGCGGTAGAGGTTTTTGGGTGCTGCTGTGACCCAGGAGGGACCAGAATGTGGCCTTTTGGAGGAGGAGACAGAGGGGGCACCCAGCAACTCAGGGAGCCCTCACAGATGCAGGCAGCACCTGCAGAAGTACCCCAACAGGCACTTAGAAGAAAAGTGAACTGGGGTCCACGCAAAGTCACAAAAGGGAGTCCCACGATGCCGGAGAAGGTTGTGCACTGCAGGATGGAGTGATGGGGACTCAGGCTTGGCTGTGCACAAAGGAAATCCTGGAAGAGTGCACAGGAGCCGGAGCAGCTGCAAATCACACGGTACACAGCTTTGCAGTCTAGCGTGGGGAGGCAAGGACTTACCTCCTCCAAACTTGGACTGAAGAGTCACTGGACTGTGGGGGTCACTTGGACAGAGTTGCTGTATTCCAGGGACCACGCTCGACAGGATGAGAGAGGACCCAGAGGACCAGTGTTGCAGTCTTTTGGTGCCTGCATTAGCAGGGGGAAGATTCTGTAGACCCACAGGAGATTTCTTCGGAGCTTCTGGTGCAGGGTGAAGGCAGGCTACCCCCAGAGCATGCACCACCTGGAAACAGTCGAGAAAGCCGGCAGGATTAGGCGCTACAATGTTGCTGGTAGTCGTCTTGCTACTTTGTTGCGGTTTTGCAGGCGTCCTGAGCAGTCAGCGGTCGATCCTTTGGTAGAAGATGAAGAGGGAGATGCAGAGGAACTCTGGTGAGCTCTTGCATTCGTTATCTGAAGAATTCCCCAAAGCAGAGACCCTAAATAGCCAAAAAAGGAGGTTTGGCTACCAAGGAAGGAGGATTGGCTACCAAGAGAGGTAAGAGCCTATCAGAAGGAGCCTCTGACGTCACCTGCTGGCACTGGCCACTCAGAGCAGTCCAGTGTGCCCCCAACACCTCTTTTTCCAAGATGGCACAGGTCTGGGACACACTGGAGGAGCTCTGGGCACCTCCCATGGGAGGTGCAGGTCAGGGGAGTGGTCACTCCCCTTTCCTTTGTCCAGTTTCGCGCCAGAGCAGGGCTGGGGGATCCCTGAACTGGTGTAGACTGGCTTATGCAGAGATGGGCACCATCTGTGCCCATCAAAGCATTTCCAGAGGCTGGGGGAGACTACTCCTCCCCAGCCCTTCACACCTATTTCCAAAGGGAGAGGGTGTAACACCCTCTCTCAGAGGAAATCCTTTGTTCTGCCTTCCTGGACCAGGGCTGCCTGGACCCCAGGAGGGCAGAAACCTGTCTGAGGGGTTGGCAGCAGCAGCAGCTGCAGTGGAGACCCCAGAAAGGCAGTTTGTCAGTACCCGGGTACTGTGCTAGAGACCCGGGGGATCATGGAATTGTTACATGGCCATGGCCATGACATATAGACATGTTACATGGCCATGTTTGGAGTTACCATTGTGAGGCTATACATAGGTAGTGACCTATGTACAGTACACGCGTGTAATGGTGTCCCCGCCCTCACAAAGTCTGGGGAATTTGCCCTGAACGATGAGGGGGCACCTTGGCTAGTGCCAGGGTGCCCACACACTAAGTAACTTGGCACCCAACCTTCACTAAGTGAAGGTTAGACATATAGGTGACTTATAAGTTACTTATGGCAGTGGTAAATGGCTGTGAAATAACGTGGACGTTATTTCACTCAGGCTGCAGTGGCAGGCCTGTGTAAGAATTGTCAGAGCTCCCTATGGGTGGCAAACTAAACGCTGCAGCCCATAAGGATCTCCTGGAGCCCCAATACCCTGGGTACCTCAGTACCATATACAAAGGAATTATATGGGTGTACCAGTATGCCAATGTGAATTGGTAAATTTAGTCACTAGCCTGTTAGTGACAAATTTGGAAAGCAGAGAGAGCATAACCACTGAGGTTCTGGTTAGCAGAGCCTCAGTGAGACAGTTAGGCATCACACAGGGAACACATACAGGGCACATACTTATGAGCACTGGGGCCCTGCCTGGCAGGGTCCCAGTGACACATAGACTAAAACAACATATAGACAGTGAAATATGGGGGTAACATGCCAGGCAAGATGGTACTTTCCTACACAATCCCCCACCCCCAAACGAAGGACAATAAGACTAGCCATGACCTGATGAGTCTTCATTGTCTAAGTGGAAATATCTGAAGAGTCCATCTGCATTGGAGTGGTTACTCCCAGGTCTATGTTCCACTGTATAGTCCATTCCCTGTAGAGATATGGACCACCTCAACAATTTAGGGTTTTCACCTTTCATTTGTTTTTGCCAAAGTAGAGGTTTGTGGTCTGTCTGAACAATAAAGTGAGTGCCAAACAGGTATGGCCTCAACTTTTTCAGTGCCCAGACCACAGCAAAGGCCTCCCTCTCTATGGCAGACCAATGCTTTTCTCTAGAGGTCAACCTTCTGCTGATAAAAGCAACTGGCTGATCCTGGCCCTCAGAATTCAGTTGTGATAAGACTGCCCCTACCCCTACTTCATATGCATCAGTTTTAACAATGAATTTCTTGGAGTAACATGGGCTTTTTAGGACAGGTGCAGAGCACATGGCCTGTTTGAGCTCCTCAAAAGCTTTCTGACAGCTAGCTGTCCACAATACCTTTTTAGGCATATTTTTACTGGTGAGATCATTAAGTGAGGCTGCAATGGAGCCATAGTTTTTAATGAATCTCCTGTAATACCCTGTGAGGCCTAAGAAGACTCTCACCTGGGTCTGAGTTGTAGGGTGAACCCAATCCATGATTGTCTGGATTTTCCCCTGAAGTGGTGCAATCTGTTCTCCACCTACCAGGTGTCCCAGATAAACCACCTTTCCCTGCCCTATCTGGCACTTTGAGGCCTAGATAGTGAGGCCTGCCTTTTGCAGGGCCTCCAAAACTTTCCAAAGGTGGACCAGGTGCTCATCCCAGGTGGAGCTAAAGACAGCAACATCATCTAGATATGCTGCACTAAAAGCCTCCAACCCTTGCAGGACTGTGTTCACCAACCTCTGAAAAGTGGCAGGTGCATTTTTCAAACCAAAGGGCATGCCTGTGAATTGGTAGTGCCCTCCTATAGTTGAAAATGCAGTTTTTGGTTTAGCATCCTCAGCCAATTTGATCTGCCAATACCCTGCAGTCAAATCAAAGGTGCTAAGATACTTGGCAGATGCCAGTGTATCAATGAGCTCATCTGCCCTGGATATATGGTGAGCATCAGTTTTTGTTACCTAATTGAGACCTCTGTAGTCTACACAAAACGTAATCTCCCTTTTTCCATCTGTTGTGTGAGGCTTTGGTACAAGCACCACAGGACTAGCCCATGGGCTTACAGAAGGTTCAATCACTCCAAGATCAAGCATTTTTTGTACCTCTTGTTTTATCTAGTCCCTGACATGGTCAGGCTGCCTATAAATCTTACTCTTGACAGGTAAGTTGTAATCAGTATCAATTGTGTGTTCACACCAGGATGTTGTGCCTGGCACAATTGAAAAGAGGTCAGAAAATTGTCCAAGGAGATTTATGCAGTTGTCTTTCTGTTCTGCAGTCAGACAATCTGCCAAAACTACTCCCTCCACTAAAGCATCAGTTTCAGTGGTGGAAAAGAGATCAGGGAGAAGGTCACTCTCTTCTTCCTGTCCTTCATCTGTCGCCACGAGCAGGGTGAGATCAGCCCTGTCATAGTAGGGTTTTAGGCGATTGACATGAATCACCCTAAGGGGACTCCTGGCAGTGGTCAGGTCTACCAGATAGGTAACCTCACCCTTTTTCTCAACAATTAGATGGGGTCCACTCCATTTGTCCTTGAGTGCTTTTGGGGCCACAGGCTCCAATACCCACACCTTCTGTCCTGGTTGGTACTGGATCAGAACAGCCTTCTGGTCATGCCATTGCTTTTGCAGCTCATGGCTGGCCTGGAGCTTTTTACTGGCCTTTTTCATGTACTCAGCCATTCTTGATCTTAGGCCAAGTACATAGTCCACTATGTCCTGTTTGGGAGCTTTTAAAGGTTGTTCCCAACCCTCCTTCACAAGAGTTAGTGGACCTCTTACAGGGTGTCCAAAGAGGAGTTCGAAGGGGCTGAAGCACACTCCTTTCTGGGGCACCTCCCTGTAAGCAAAAAGGAGGCAAGGTAACAGGACATCCCATCTCCTCCTGAGTTTCTCAGGGAGTCCCATTATCATACCTTTGGGAGTTTTATTAAACCTCTCTACCAGTCCATTAGTCTGTGGATGATAAGGAGTGGTGAACTTGTAGGTAACACCACACTCCTTCCACATTGCTTTCAAGTACGCAGACAGGAAGTTGCTACCCCTGTCTGATACAACCTCTTTAGGGAAACCACCCTGGAAAAGATTCCCAGGAGGGCCTTTGCCACTGCAGGAGCTGTAGTGGTTCTTAAAGGAATTGCTTCAGGATATCTTGTGGCATGGTCCACAACCACCAAGATAAACCTATTGCCTGAAGCAGTAGGAGGGTCAAGGGGGCCAACTATGTCAACCCCTACCCTGTCAAAGGGCACCCCAACCACAGGTAGTGGAATAAGGGGAGCCTTTGGAGTGCCACCAGTCTTGCCACTGGCTTGGCAGGTCACACAAGACTTGCAAAAATCTTTAGTGTCCTCTGACATCCTAGGCCAGTGAAACAGGGGGACAAGTCTCTCCCATGTTTTGATCTGGCCCAAATGCCCAGCCAAAGGAATGTCATGTGCCAGAGTTAGGAGGAACTCTCTGTACTGCAGGGGAATGACCAATCTCCTGGCTGCTCCAGGTTTTGGGTCCCATGCCTCGGTGTACAAGAGGTTGTCCTCCCAGTAAACTCTATGTGAGTCACTGACATCCCCATTTTACTGCTTGACAGCTTGCTGTCTGAGACCCTTTAATGTGGGACAGGTAGTGCCACACTCAGCTCTTCCCTGGCAGGCCCCCCTCCACCCAAAAGCTCAGCAGTGTCTGCTGCCAGCTCATCTGGTGAAGGTTCTGCACAGGGAGGAAATTCTTCTTCCGCAGAAGGAGAATCATCTGTAGAGGGATGGATAGTGGGTAGGGATTTACCCTTGCTACCCCTAGCTTTAGGGAGCACTTGGTCCATTGTTCCAGGATCCAAGTTACCCTGTCCGTTTTGCTTTTTTGCCTGAGCCCTTGTCAAAGCAAAAATATGCCCAGGAATGCCCAGCATTGCTGCATGAGCTTCCAACTCCACTTCTGCCCAAGCTGATGTCTCTAAATCATTCCCTAGTAGACAGTCTACAGGTAAATCTGAGGCAACCCCAACTTTCTTTCGGATAGTAACCCCCCCCCCCCAGTTGAGATTCCCAACAGCCATGGGGTGGCTAAGAGTGTTGTTATGAGCGTCTGTCACTTGGTACTGCTGACCAAGTAGGTGTTGTTCAGGGTGGACCAGTTTCTCTATCACCATAGTAACACTGGCACCTGTGTCCCTGTAGGTCTGAACCTCAACACCATTTATTAGGGGAAGTTGATTGTACTTATCCATATTAAGGGGACAAGCAACCAAGGTGGCCAAATCAATGGCACCTTCAGGACTAACACAGCCTCTGTGGTCTCCCTAACAAGACCAACCCCAACGATATTGCCAATAGTGAGCCCAGCTACACCTTTGGATTCGCTATTTGTAGGTTTGCTCCCACCACCACTGCTATTGCTAGGGGCACTAGAATTTGCAGCAGGGGTTGTGGTAGTGGGAGGTTTGGTGTTTTTCTTTGGACAACTGGAGTCAGTTGCCCAATGGCCTTTGACTTTACACAAATAACACCAAGGCTTTTTTGGTTGATTAGTGGAAGAGGATTTGGAACCACCACCTCGTCCCGAGGATTGTTGTGGGCCTGATGAAGACTCAGTTTTACTTTTGTCCCCACCCTTGTCAGAAGACATCCCATCCTTCTTCTTGCCATCCTTGTCACCCCCTGTATGAACTTTTCTGTTCACTCTTGTTCTGACCCACTTGTCTGCCTTCTTTCCCAATTCTTGGGGAGAGGTCAGATCCGAGTCCACTAGATATTGGTGTAACAAGTCAGAAACACAGTTATTCAGAATATGCTCTCTCAGAATAAGATTATACAGGCTTTCATAGTCAGATACCTTACTGCCATGTAACCACCCCTCCAAGGCCATCACTGAACAGTCCATAAAGTCTGTCCAGTCTTGAGAGGACTCTTTTCTGGTGTCTCTGAACTTAATCCTGTATTGTTCAGTGGTTAAGCCAAATCCATCCAAGAGTGCATCCTTCAAAACTGCAAAATTGTTAGCTTCACTTTCTCTAACAGTAAGGAGCCTATCCCTACACTTTCCAGTGAAAGATAGCCACAAAATAGCAGCCCACTGCCTTTGAGGGACCCCCTGTACCATACAGGCCCTCTCAAGTGCAGCAAGCCACTTGTTGATGTCATCCCCCTCCTTGTAAGGGGGGACTATCTTGTGCAGATTCCTGGAATCATGCTCTCTAACAGGATTACTATCAGGAGTACTGCTGCTGCCACCATGGGGTCCAAACCCCAACCTCTGTCTTTCCTTCTCAATGTCTAGGGATTCCCTATCTAAGGCCAGCTGTTGCTGTTTAAGCTTCAATCTGGTCTCTTCAACCCTCAACTTTTTGAGTTAACTTTCTAACAAGTTATCCTCAGGGTGGGTGGGTTGGGAATGCTTTGACACAGAAGACAAGTTGGAAACTACAGAGGGGGATCTGCCCCTAACTGACTGAACCCTAGAAACTTGGTCTCTAGGAATAAAGGCTTCCCTACTGTGATTGGAACCTCCATTACTACCAACATTACTGGGTGTCCTGCTAGAGGGCAGATCATGTTCAGAAGCCTCCCCACCCTCCTCAAGGTGTTCTCCTGAGTCAGAATGGGAACCTTCTATTAACCTCTCATCTGATGGGCCTGCTTGGGACTCATCATTTACAATAAACATGTTAAATAGAAACTCTATTGTAGGGTTCTTTCCTATCACTAAACTTCTATCTAAGCAGAGACTCCTTAGGCTCTTGTAATTCAAATTGTCATAAGTTATATTGACAGTTTTAAGAGCTGAATCTACCACAGACATGATAGCAAAAGGTTTAGAAATAGTGAGAAGGAAGATAAAGTTTCAGAACATTTTAGAGATCAGAGAAAAAAAACTTTTTCTAACTTTCAGAAAACTCTTAGAGGTTTTGGGAAACTTTTCAGAACTTTGTAAGAAGTTTGAGAGAAGAAAAGCAAAACTTTTTGGTTAAGTGCACATACACTGAACTGTTTTGTATATG